>NW_025952970.1:0-600000 GCF_022264815.1 Rhodofomes roseus
GTCTCCAGATGGATCGGCGTGCTGAGACTTATTGTCGTTCACGAGGGCGACAAGCCAACGCAAGACATATTCATCTTGGACGGGAGAGGCCTGGGCGTAGAGGGTCCACGTGCGGCGCTTGCCGTCCTTCGTGATGACTTCCTTTCGGAGCACGTGCTGGCCCACCATATGTACGAGCATGACCCTATGGTCAAGGCTGTAGTGATATGTCAGTTTGTGCATGCAAGTCAATAGAACCGCCTACATATCATTTTCCTCCACTTCGTCAAAGCCCTTGAACCAGGGCTGAATGGCTTCTACTGACAGTTGGAGGAGTTGGAACAGCACGTAAAGGTTGTCGTGCCAAACATAGGAGTCGCGGTTGCACATGGTGGGTTGGTTGTTCGTTGTTGAGATGCATGTACATAAGGTTTGTGCCACCCCAAGGCAATTGAAACTGAGATAAATTTGACCGTACAATGGCAGACCCATTACCATATAGCCTCAGCTTCTCTGCACGTCAGTGACGGCATCGAGATGCAACCCGAGCAACCCGCCTGATGCATTCTGTCAAGAAGCAAAAGGTGAAGAAGCGAAAGTCTGTGGCCTGGTCTTTACGCTGCTTTGATCTTTCAAGTCGCCATGTAGATGGCGGACCGGCGCACCAGAAACACGCGGACTGCCAACAAGCGGGCCAGCAACAAGCGTGCCAGCAACGGGGAGACCAGCAACGAGCGGGCCACCTACAAGCGGAACCCAACAAGAGCTTCATTTACATCCTATGTCGCCGAAGGTTATAGAATGTCCAATGTATGGAATGGCTTACAAAGGCGAGGTTGGCCTCGGGTAAATATAGAAAGGCTTACAAAGGCGAGGTTGGCCTCGGGTAAATATAGAAAGGCTTACAAAGGCGAGGTTGGCCTCGCGTATATATAGAAAGGCTTACAAAGGCGAGGATCGCCTCGCGTATATATAGAAAGGCTTACAAAGGCGAGGATCGTCTCGCGTATATAAGAAGGGCCGACAGATTTGCGAACGACATGCCTTGTGTGCCGTCTCTTTCCCCGCTCCCTCTCCAGGGCTGTAGCTGGCCATCCGTCTTCACATTCAATACCGAGATATGGGAACATATTGAGAGTCGATCTCTCGATATGTTTTCCATATCTCGGTACTGAACATGCAGGCACTTGGACAGTTGAAGGTGAAAGCACCGTTCAGGGAGATTTGGAACGACGTGTTGCCCTCTCCAGGGCTGTAGCTGGCCATGCGTCTTCACATTCTATGCCGAGAAATGGGAACATTTTCCCTTTCTCGGTATAGAACGTGCAGGCACTTGGACAGTTGAAGGGGAATGCACCGTTCAGGGAGATTTGGAACGACGTGTTGCCCTCTCCAGGACTGTAGCTGGCCATGCGTCTTCACATTCTATGCCGAGGAAGGGGAACATCTCGAGAGCCGATATGTTTTCCCTACCTCGGTATTGAACATGCAGGCACTTGGACAGTTGAAGGGGTAATGCACCGTTCAGTGAGATTTGGAACGATGTGTTGCCCTCTTCAGGGCTGTAGCAGCGTCAATTGCCCACATGTCTTCATAATCGACGCCGATGAACGGGAACATATCGAGAGCCGATATGTTTTCCGTTCATCGGTACTGAACATGCAGGCACTTGGACAGTTGAAGGGGAATGCACCGTTCAGTGAGATTTGGAACAACATGTTGCCCTCTTCAGGGCTGTAGCAGCGTCAATTGCCCACATGTCTTCATAATCGACGCCGATGAAGGGGAACATATTGAGAGCCAAACAGTCTTTCCGCCGCTCTGACGTCTCCAGGTGACATGGGACACCCAACAAGTGGGCCACCTTGTTTGTTTGTTTGTTTCGTCCCTTTAGGGTCACTGAGGGCGGAGCCCTATGTAGACCTAGGTACATCCTGAGCTCGACCGTCCCGTACCTCCCTCTCCCCCTGTCCCTGCGCATGCTGGGCGGGCCACCTACAAGCGGACATCTATAAGCGGACCAGGCATAAGCGGGCCAGGCATAAGCGGGCCAGGCATAAGCGGGCCAGGCATAAGCGGGCCAGGCATAAGCAGGCCAGGCATAAGCGGACCAGGCATAAGCGGATGCCTAGAAGCAGACCACGTACAAGCGGATGGTTGCTCACAAGCGGGTCGCATGCAATTGGCCAAGCACCCCAGGCATTGCACGAAATGCACTCGCCCTTAGGTCGCCCCACTGCATTTCTAGGAGCCAGGCCAATGGTCATTGGGCGGGCCAACGGTCGGCCCGCCCATCGTTTGAGCCCAACTGTTCATACCGTATCAGCCGACGTTGGTTCGCCCATGGTCATTGGGCGGGCCAACGGTCGGCCCGCCCATCGTTTGAGCCCAACTGTCAATACCATATCAGCGGACGTTGGTTCGCCGATGGTCATTGGGCGGGCCAACGGTCCGCCCGCCCATCGTTGAGCCCAACTGTCAATACCATATCAGCGGACGTTGGTTCGCCGATGGTCATTGGGCGGGCCAACGGTCCGCCCGCCCATCGTTGAGCCCAACTGTCAATACCATATCAGCGGACGTTGGTTCGCCGATGGTCATTGGGCGGGCCAACGGTCCGCCCGCCCATCGTTGAGCCCAACCGTCAATACCATATCAGCCGACGTTGGTTCGCCCATGGTCATTGGGCGGGCCAACAGTCCGCCCGCCCATCCAATACTGGAACGCACAACTATCAATGTCATCCGACGGTCCGCTGGCCCATGGCCAATGCCACCCGACAATAAAAGGCACTCGCTCTTAAAGGTACTCGCTCTTAAATGCACTCGCTCTTACGTGCTCGGCCGACTACATGGCCATTGGTCAGGCCAACCATCCGACCGCCTATCCCAACAATGCACTGCAAAAAGAAACGGCACCCTGCTACCGTTTATCGCCCAGTCATCCGCCCATCACCAACCCAAGGCGCCTATTCGCCCATCCCGTTAATGAAAACGCCCCGCTCGGCCGACGTCAGCTCGCCGAATACATTGGGGTTTTTCACGCATCCGCTACCCTAACAGCATCGGCCATTCCGCTGAATGGGCTCCATCACACACAGTATCTGTCAACACATGCATACCACGACATTTTGCAGACAGTGACCAGGAAGGAATGGGACCCCAATAGCATGTGAAGACAGTGACTTGTGTCCAGACAAGCTGTGTCAGGTCAGTAACCTCAGCAGCTGCATGACCCTGACAATCCAGACAGCTCCGCATAGGTGGGAACATATCACAGAAGCCTAGAAATGACTAGATCAGCACTGTATATGATATGAATGAGACTGAACATACCAATTCCTAAGGCTGTACCATGAATGAGAAAAATATCCAGCAAATCACTGGAACCCCACCCTTGTGTATGGACATGAGACTGCCATATGTGATGGCTCAGGGCTGCCCAGCACTCCTGCAGAACTGTGGGATGAGTGTCAAGAGCAAGGCTGAGAAACTGGAGAATATTAGGTGGTAGAAATACTGGGGGCTCTGAAAGAGAAGCTGAAACACTCCAAGATAGTCGCTCTTTCAGATGGGCAACAAGTCGGATGAAGAGTACGAGTGTATCGAGGGGTAGAACAGCAGCAAGGGCAGGGTTCCGTTCAGTGAAGGCTAGCATAGAGATGGTCGACATGTCGTCTGACGAGAAGGAGGAGGTCGAGGTCGCTCAGACGAGACACCGACAGAGCTCGGATGGCGATTGAACAGCCAGGAGCCCCTCCTTATATACCGTGGATCGACCGCCTAGGCAGCAGCACGACAGTTTGATACTTTGAAAGTTTGAAAGTTACGATACATTGATACATTGAACAAATCCGTTACCATGAAAGTTTCCGACGACGCGAACGAAAGTTTCAGGGACATTGATAGTTTGGATAGTTTCGTGAGCGATAGTTTCCGGAATGAAAGTTTCCGGCGGCGAGCAAAGTATCACGTGAGTTCATGAAAGTTTCACGACGATACATGGAAACTTTCGGCGTGTGCGCAGGTTTTGACATTCTGCAGTGAGGACGAGTTATCGTCGAGCGGAACAGAATATCAAATTGACACATACATATGTTTGTGCGGTCTTGCGTCTACTGGGAGCCCCTGGGAGCACACACGGTATCGCCTGAATTCTTGAAGCCTGACGTCACACCAGGTTACACTACCATTCCACGAACGCCGTGTTGGAATGCAGTGATGAATTGAGTGCTGAGCGCTGCAGCCCTCACTCGAGTCCCGACCTCGAAGGCCTCCGAGCGGACGTCGACGCTAGAACGCGCAATCATACGAGGTACAATCCTCACCACTAGCGCAATCGCCCGGCACAGCCGTCAAATTTATGAATTCCGGCGACAGCTCCGTCTGCGCACGGGAACTGAGGCGCGGACTCTGGATAGGTCGGATGGGACATCGGCAACATGCCTACGCGTGTACGGGTCAAGCGGGCACGACGTCGGCGGGATTTGAGGGTTCCGTACACGATATTTGACCTTCAACGTTCACGCTCCTCGCGTCACGGTAGTTCAGTTGGCACAACGTTAGCATCTAGATACCTACTATGGACATACGTTGACCTATAAAACAACACAGCTAGACTGTGAACTACAATGTAGCTGTTTCTATGGCACACAATCACAGAATGCGAATTAACTAATCCAAAGACTCCGCAGACCAGCGATAACTCCATCCGCTTTCACTTCAGCTTCACCGACAGCCTGTTCATCGTGACCTTCAAGAAGCTATCTCTCTTCCCTGACACAGCGCGGCCATTCTCCTTGACTGTTTCCTTCTTCTTCCGCACGCCGCCTCTTCCACCATATACCCAGCCAACCTGGTTGGGCAGCTTGATCTCCACCCCGAGCTGCTCAGCAAACGTCCACACCGTCTGGTGGTCCCGCAGGAACTGCCGGCCGACGGCGGCGAGATCGATGCCCATGTCCACGAGGACGTGCTGCGCGATGTGCGCGTCTGTCACGCCGCCGACGCTCGCCACCAGCATTCTGTCGCCGACCCGCTTCTTGACCGCCTCCGCGTACGGGGCCTGGTACGCGGGCTCGACGAACTCGATCTTCTGTCTGGCGTCCAGACCCCCTGAGGAGACATCGTAGACGTCGACTCCGTGGTTGGCGAGAACCTCGGCCAGCCGTACGGTGTCCTCAGAGCGCCACGATGCCTCGTTCGGTGCGACCTTCTCCAGCCAGTCCGTTGCAGATACCCTGTACACAACCGGTCAGCAGTATATTCCTCGACGGGCTTGTTGCACTGTCCTCACCTAAAGAAAAGGGGCATGTCCTCAGGCATCACAACCCGTACCGCATCGACCACCTCGACCGACAGACGGATACGATTCTCAAAGCTCCCGCCATACTTGTCCGTCCGCTTGTTCGTAACGGGGCTCAGGAACTGGTGGAGCAGGTACCCATGCGCGCCATGTATCTCGAGGACGTCCACGCCCGCTTCGATCGCGCGGCGCGCGGCATCCACGAAGCCCTGCACGACGCGCCGTATTCCGGCCTCGTCAAGCGCGTGGGGCACGGGCTCGCCCGCCTTGTACGGGACCGCGGACGGCGCGACGAGCTCGTCCGGCCAGCCGCCGACCGCGCGCGTCGAGATCGCGTGGAAGGACAGCCACAGCGCGACGGTGGAGCCCTTGCGCCCGGCGTGGTTCAGCTGGATGCCGACCTTCTGGCCCTGCGAGTGCGCGAACTCGACGAGCTGCCGGAGCGGCTCGATCTGCGCGTCGTCCCAGAGCCCGAGGTCTTGCGGCATCACGCGGCCCTCTGGCAGGACGCCTGCGCCCTCGATGAAGGTCAGGCCGGGGCCGAAGGTGAGGATACCGCCGACTGCATAGTCGGTATTCTATGAGCCGTAGAAATGCTGAATTTCATAGAGCTACTCACGGTGCGCCGTGTGCCAGGGGGTCACCTTGCCATTGTCGCCGGATATCTGGACCATGGGTGACAGCTACAGGGGGTGCGCGTGAGTCTCACCACTGCATCCCATCGAGCTCGATGAACTCACCATGATGCGGTTCTGCAGCTGCAGGCCGCGAATCCTGATAGGTTGGAACAGCTTGGGGATAGGCTTCCCATCGGATTGTGGGTCGAAAGCGGTCCCCGCCGGTGGATCCTGCAGAGGCGTGAAGTAAGAGGTGTTAGGTGCAGCCGCGACGTGGTAGTCTTCCATCTCGAGGGATCCTGTTGCGTTATCTGGTGTTCAGCACAGTCGCCGCATTATATATGTCGCTCGATCAAAGAGAATGCGAACAACTCGCCCTAACCGGTACTGGCCCACTCATCTTTCCGTTGTTTGTATAGGAAGGCAGGGAACCTGTGCTGATCACTCGCTGAGCAAGAGCGAAGAGAAGCGTCAGCTTCTGTTCTTGCTGGCCATAGTAATCCACGCGTCTGCTAGAATGTTTGGGGCGGACCTGCCGCTCGGAAGAAGCGCAGATGACGTGAACTGCAGGACGTATACGTAGTACTAAACAGAAGAGGCGTGCACTGACCGTAGTAGTAGATATTGCCAATCCTCGTTATCTCTGCTCGCCTCGGGCACTGGCAGCGATCAGCTACTATATTGTAAACTTAGAATAGCCTAGAGCGCTCACTGTAAGACAATTATGGGCTTCGAGCAATTCCGTGCGCAAAGACTTCACCAGCATTTTCACGGACTCTCAAACACCGACATTGTTCATGCATTGGCACAACAACGACGGACGAGCTGAAGGCTCGGGCTTCGAGGACAGAAGATACGGACCTCCCCATCGTCAGCCTGTTTAGTCGAGTGATGAACGCTGACTGGAAGGTCTATAGTTAGTGACTGGGCCTTCATCATCCTCCGGTCTGCTGATGATGCGGCAGCCTGAGGCTCACCGTTTCTGTTTCTGAAGCTTGTTCTCCGGCGGCAGGCTGTGGTGCCTTGTTGCCTCGGCGGGACAGTGCTGCGCCCGAGTCGTCCCCGGACGCCTTGATCAGGATAGCGGGATTGCTTCTGCCTTCCAGTGAGGTTCAACGAGTCAGCAAGCTTAAGGAGAGGCCCACATTTGAACTTGACCCATCTGCACACACACACAGCGGCGTCTCGTTTTGCTGTTGCCCGAGTGTCTAAAGTGCTGTCGACTGTCATTGTACAGGGCGTCTGTAGCCTAGAGCATTCATCTATTTGCAAAATGCGCGGACAAAAGTACCCAAGTCCGTCGACTATTATTCCACTGACGATCGACGTTGCGAGGAAGCCTCAGCGTGGGTGCAACAGATCAGCCTCATTGCAGATATGATGCCCCAAAGCAGACGCTTCATACTCAGCACGTCCAGGTCATCAGGTTCTGGCAGAATGCACCCGACGACAGCATTGCTCATTACGGTTGACACGGAACCTATCGTAGACGATCTGTCCCAGCGTCATCAATAAATAATGTCAGCTGTGTAGTCGGGTATGACCAACGCACCTTTCAGTCAGCTCGGTGCCCTGGAATCTGCGTTCATTCACGAAGTGCTCTGCGCCGATTGCAACAGCATTAGCTCGAAGGCGGACCTGGCAATCGCGGACTCGGCGGCCGGGGCCTGAGGAACTCGTCTTTCGCAGACTTGACGTGGTCCAAGAAGTAATTTGCTATGGAAGCAGCAGCAACTTGAATGCCATACATTTGAACGATCCCCCTTGACGGTATCCCCGAGCTACTTGCGTCAGGCCTGACCATAGTAGTTAGTAGAGGCTGAACTCGGACGATGATCTATGTCCAGTCGTAAGCAAATTATACTCACACTGCCGCGCTGCTAGCAAAATCAATGAGAATGAAAGGATTTTAACAGCGAATGATACCACGGATCCGGACAGTGCGAACGACCAAGAGACGTGCCCAACGTCGCAAGTTCAACTTACTTAAAACCGAATCGAACCGCGGCGGCGCATGCCCCAAACAGGAACGATCCCGTGACCGCGACGCGTCAATTAAAATGTGGCTGGCCACCGCACTGGTGCCGTATGCGGGACTTTCATCAAGCTTCAAGCTTCAGACCTTCGCTCAACACTCGGGCTCTGGTCGACGGCGAACGGCTGTGAGCTCACTGCTTTTTATATACACAGAAAGCCAGCGGATTCATCCATCACATGGCCCCATAGGACTCTCCTGGTCACCAGTACTTAGCAGAGGTGCGTCCAGGGCAAAAAAGGCACATACCGCATACGACTGACTTCGCTGTATACAGGGAAATACAGCAAGATTTGTTGTATCCATTAAAATAGCTCCATTTGATGGGTATATGCGCATCCCTTCCTGTCACCGTACGCTCCGAGATGCGTGAATCTTCCACTCGGCCTGAGACCTTGTGTTCAATGGTGAGTACTTATTATGTACTCCATTCATCTTTGTCGCTCTGTGCGTCGTGCACCAATGATTGATTGGGCTTCGGGGCCGTATCCCTGAGTACTAAATATTGACATTACGAGCAAGTCTCGATCTCTGCAGATCTGCACCATGACATGATGTGGGAGGCGGAAGTCTCAGACTAAGAAGTACCGCAAGACTCGTCAGTATCTCGTGCTGCTACACCTATGTTTTCGAGTCATATATCACTGACAAACTCAACGAGCGTGCAGGACAGTAGACCAGATGCGTGCTCGACGCATGGGAGTGGCCGAAGCCGAGCCGAACCGTCAAGGCGTCCGCGTCAAGCGCCACCGAGCACTCACCGAGCCCGGCTCGGGTTTCCCACCGACACCTGGTCGTGGTGGATGGCACGCGCTGCTGGGGCGTCTGTGTGTCGGTCGTTCTAGGTTGCTTTCTCGCCGCCTTCTTTCATTCCACCCTAATTGTCTGCTGGACCGCCACCTCAACCACCTCCACCATCAACGCCCGGTCCCCCCTCTTCTGCGACCCTCTCGCTGCCAGAAGATACCCAGCTCTGCGATCCTGGTGCACTCGTCGCTCGCCGGTCATTTCAGTCATCGTCACGGTACCATACTCCATCTCCATACGCGTCATCAAACGAGACCCATCTCACTGCATCGGCCTTGTCTTGGCCTTCTCCTGTTATCTCGGACGTTGCTCGGACGTTGTCTCGCGTCGCTACCCACCTAAATTATAGCAAACTCGACGGCCCCAAAGCCCTCATCCTCACTGTGTCGCATCCGTCATGGCCGCCGCAACTCTTCGCCGTACCCATAGAGCACACACTGCGGACGAAGAGCGGACTGCACGCTTCAGCAACATGTGCACCTCCGTGCTCGGCTCTCCATTCATCACCACCTCGGATCTGCCTCCAGAGTCTGACACCCTTCGCGCATCGACCTCTGCCAGCACCGCGTTCACACTAGCCTACTCCAACATAGAGATGGAGACCGTCGATGGCGCAGACGTCGCTGTCCCCCGCAATCTGACGGTCACGCGCCCACCCTCGCCCTCGCCGAGCTTCCGCACGGACACATATTCCATCGTCAGCTGGGACGCGGACAAGTATCCGTGCCCTTCCATGGAGAACACGCCGCGCTGCGGAAGTTCTGGTCGCCGCACTGTGAACGGCTACTATCCGTATGCCTCGACGTACTACCCGAACGGCAGCGGTGCGTCGCCCATGAAGCCATCGCGCAGCCTCACGCTGGGGATCATCCCGCGCATCTGGGACGCTCTGCGGGAAGGCTCTCCTGGGCGCAAAGGCAAGCGGCGCGCCGGTCTGCCCTTCGTATCGACATGGCGCGACGGCATCGTGACGGACACCGAGTACATCGATTACATGAACCTGCCGCCGCTGGATGGCGAGGAGGGCGAGCTGATCGACGACGAGGCATGCTTCATCGACGCTACACGGATCACTGGTACTGGTGAGTGCTTTGAGTGCATGGTCCGGCTGTGCTCGCAGTCCCCTCGCTGGCTCCTGCGCGAACATCGCCCAATCCAACCGTGGCCACGTGCGCGATATGCTGCCGACGTCTTTAATGATCTGCTGCCCTTGCGACGGAGTGCTCGTCCGGGGCCGTCCTGTTCATTTCGTGCATTCATTCATTTCGGGTAGCGAGCTGGCCGCGGTTGTGTTCATGAACTGACTGTCGTCATCGCCTTCTCCAGATATCGTAGGTCTGTTGCCTCCAGAGACCGCGCTCTACCTGCTGTCGTTCCTTGACCTGCAAGCTGTGCTTGCGTGCCTCCGCGTGAGCAAGTACGTACATGCGCTACGCTCCAGTGGACCACCATCCTGACGTGTTCTGCACAGGACGTGGAACCGCCTCTGCCGAGACAATTCCGTCTGGCGCTCGTTGTTTACACGGCGCCAACCAGATGGCTGGGACATCGACCTCCGGCGGGCCCCCCAAGCGCCGCTATCTGCGTCGAAGTCGTGGCTGCCGGCCCCGCTGGAGCTGGCATGGTACGAGACGTGCCGGGTGCGGGCGGAGCTGGACCGCCGGTGGCGTGCGAAGGATCGCGCGGACGGGGGCGCATCGACATGGGAGCCCAAGGTGAAGCGGCTCAGCGGGCACATGGACAGCGTGTACTGTCTCGAGTTCGACTCGCGGCGGATCGTGACCGGCTCGCGCGACCGCACAATCAAGGTGTGGAGTCTGAAGACGGGGCGCTGTCTGGCGACGTTCACGGGCCACCGGGGGAGCGTGCTGTGTCTCAAGTTCGATAAGGACTGGGACTTTTCCACGGACGATGAGGAAGAATGGGTGGATGAGAATGTGTGGAGGCATGGCTTCATGGTGAGCGGCTCGAGCGACTGCTCGGTGTGCGTGTGGGATCTCCGTGCGCGCACACCTGTGGCTGGTGAGGACGGCCAGGTGAAGGCAGACATTGTGGCGGTGCTGAGGGGACATACTGGTGGTGTCCTGGACCTCAGGATCGACTCAAGATGGATCGTAAGCTGGTGAGTAACCCCTTGCTATATGCGAGTGCTCCCAGCTCATGTCTTCCCAGCTCGAAGGATGCACTGATCCGTGTCTGGGACCGCCGCACGCTGCAGCTGCACTGCACGTTCCGCGGCCACGAGGGCCCCGTGAACGCCGTCGGGCTGCAGGACGGGAAGGTCGTGAGCGCGAGCGGGGACGGGAAGATGATGCTGTGGGACATCCCCTCGGGCAAGCGGCTTCGCACGTTCGAGGGGCACGACCGCGGGCTCGCGTGCATCGAGTTCAAGGATGACTACATCATTTCCGGCTCGAACGACTGCAAGATCAAGGTCTGGCAGGCGTCGACGGGCGCATGCCTGCGCACGCTCGCCGGGCACGACCTGCTCGTGCGCGCGCTGTCGTTCGACCCGAGGAGCGGACGCCTCGTTAGCGCCAGCTACGACAAGACGGTGAAGGTGTGGGACTGGCGGACGGGCAAGATGCTGCGCGAGTTCCGCAACTGCCACAACAGCCATATATTCGACGTGAAGTTTGACTTTTGCCGCATTGTGAGGTGAGTGTGCCCGCAGTGTTTCCCCCTGACGCGGAGAGTGGCTGACGGATGGCGGATCTAGCACTTCGCATGACCAAAAGATCATTGTGCTCGACTTTTCTGACGGCCTCGACGTCTCAATGTTTGTCTGAACGACGTATGGATGAATACCCTCCGACTGCAAGACCCTTCAAGACTTGTATTTATGTATCGAATATCTTCCTCTGTCGCTTCCCCCGGCCGCGATGTCCACCCCGCGGCTGTCGATCGTTTTCCACCTGTTGCGTATCAATATCGTCTTTATCCCCGTACATAGTCTTTCGTTCTGTCTTGCATTCGCTTTCTGCATATACCCCGCTCTCTTGGACCCCGCGCATATGATAGTGTACATACATCGAAGTTCTGTGTCGCATAAGTCGCCGTTGTATCATCTCATGTATATTATTCAGTCAGTCACTGCAGGAGCACGCCCAAAACAAGTCGCATTCTCAATCAATACAAGTAGTGTGTCGATGTGGGATACATAAGTAGCAAGACTACGGCACTGCACACAAACTGGCCCAAGAGGCCTACGGATACACGATAAGTATCTACACGTTGGCCCTCGCTGCCATCTTCTGCTTGAGCTTGTTCTGCACGGTCACGGTCCTGTCAGTGCGGTCCACTCTGGGTATGCTTGAGTTTACTCACGTTCACGCTGTCCATGTACGCATCTGTGACGACCCAGTGCTCACGCTTCATCTCCTTCCCATGGATCGCGAGCGCAAGGTCCTTCGTCATGATGCCGTCAATGTCGATGACCTCCACGCACGCCTTCTCGAGGTCGTCACAGAACGCCTTGAGGGGCTCGTTCCCGTCGAGGCCCGCGCGGTGCTTGAGGCCGCGCGTCCACGCGAAGATGGACGCGACGGGGTTCGTCGACGTCTCGTTGCCCTTCTGGTACTCGCGGTAGTGGCGCGTCACCGTGCCGTGCGCGGCCTCGGACTCGATCGTCTTCCCGTCGGGCGTGATCAGCTCCGAGGTCATCATCCCCAGCGAGCCGAAGCCCTGCGCGAGGATGTCGGACTGCACGTCGCCGTCGTAGTTCTTGCACGCCCAGACGAACCCGCCCGAGGACTTGATCGCCTGCGCGACCATGTCGTCGATGAGCCGGTGCTCGTAGTAGATGCCTGCCGCCTCGAACTGCGACTTGTACGTGCTGGAAGGAGGTCGGCTAGGGTCGGCAAGCAGCGAGGGGATAGACTGACCTCTCGTAGATGTCCTGGAAGATGTCTTTGAAGCGACCGTCGTACTTCTTCATGATCGTGTTCTTGGTTGACATGAACTGCACGGCGGTAGTGAGTAAAACGAGTAGAAGCGATCAAGTATGGCCGCATACCAGGGGCATCTTCTTAGCCAGTGCCATCTTGAAGGATGAGTGTGCAAATCCTGTAATGGACTGCCCAACTAGTCAGCACCGTCCTGGGTGAGTCTTATGACGGAACTGTCTCACATCGTCGGTGTTGTACATGCTCATCGCGACACCCTTGCCCTTGAAGTCGTAGACGTCCATGACAGTCGGCTTGCCGCCGTCTGCAGGCGAGTACACGAGCTGCAGCTTGCCCGGACCCGGCGCAACGAAGTCCGTCGAGCGGTACTGCATCCAGACCGTGTTGGCACAGGCTCTAGCGTGCATCCAGGACGGCAACGCACCTGGTCACCAAACGCATGACGGCCGATGACAATTGGGTTCTTCCAGCCCGGGATCGGCTTGGGGATGCTGTTCAGGATGATGGGCTCGCGGAAGACGGTGCCGCCGAGGATGTTGCGGATCGTCCCGTTGGGGCTCTTCCACATTTGCTTGAGGCTGAACTCCTTCACACGCGCCTCGTCTGGCGTGATCGTCGCGCATTTGATGCCCACATTGTACTTGAGGATGGCCTCGGCCGACTCGACGGTCACCCCGTCGTCCGTCTGTGTGCGTGGGCGGCATGCGAAGGCGTGAATGGGTCAGGAGGATTGGAGGCGAGGGCGGCGAGATGCACGTACCGCGTCTCGGTGCTCGAGACCGAGGTCGAAGTACTTGATGTCGAGTTGGACATAGGGGAGAATGAGCTAGCCTACAGGTTTAGGACGGACTACGGCTCGAAAGACATAGCTGCTCACCTCTTCCCTGATTTTCTTCCAGATAATCCTCGTCATCTCATCTCCATCCAGTTCCACCACTGGGTTCTTGACCGCAATTTTCTCCTCTGCAAGTCATGGGTCGCGAAGTACAGTAGCCAACAATGTGGAACAATATTCCGTCGGGGTCGTGTGTGGTTGTTTGCGAAACGAGGTGAAGTCGCGATAGCCCGTGGGTGGTGTGAGGTAGAAAGCATGGTGCCATGCATGTCAGCGCGTCATCCTCGCGTTGCGCACGACTTGCACTCACGCATCCTGGACAGGCTGCTGGCGAACCCTCGACGCAGCAGAGGCGAAACTGTTGGTCGCCTCGCGAAACCCGCGTACGAGACGGACCTGGACCACATTGCACTCATCTTGGGACGGTTTGAAGGTTGACGCAGACCTGCTAGTGGCTTGGTGGCGCAAGACCTTTGCGGGACGATGGAATACCCAACGCGACGAGTCAGCCCAGAAGTGAAAGCCGTGCCTCAGGGCTATATACCCGGGGTCTATCCAAGCCGTGCTTCGCAACGACGGGAGGATTTGTCGGCCTTGCGTCCGAAAGACTTCGACAGGCTTACTCTAACCTCGGCAACCATCTTCACGTGGACGCGGAACGCGCGCAAGGACGACCTGCAGACCAACTGCAGACCAGTCTGCAGGTCAGGGGCCCGCATTCGGGCTGGTGCGTTCCCGTGCTTTCTAGTCCATATCAGAGTTTCTCTACGGACATAGCGGGGCCGGGGAAATGGGCAACCACAATATTAATTGGGTGCGCGGCAGCTGCCGCTATTACACTGTAACTGGTCGAGCGCGGAGACAACTACACGACACCTTGACTTCAGGAAGCTGCGGTTATCAATTGCTACGCAGCACATTTGTTCTATCAGGCCACGTACTATCCTGGGTAGGAATGCCGGAGGTTCTTCTTCGAAAACAGTATACGGCCCGCTCAATGACTTCCAAAAACAGCAATACATCGCATGAGCGCCCGGCCGGGAAATGGCGAGTCATCTGCACTCATCTGCAGCTGCAACCGATCCAAAGCCTACTCCAGGCCAGCCTCATACTCGCTCGCATTGCGCTCGCAGGAGATCTTCGCTGCACGAACCCTGCATCTGGATCCACAACGGTATCGAATTACAATGCGCTACTTCTCCACAAGAGGGGCTGAACAATTGCTCTCCTTCGAGGAGGTAGGTCGCTCGGTCTTTCGCGAGCAGGACTTTGTTAACGAACACGTAGACCGTCTTGACAGGCCTCGCCCCGAATGGCGGTCTCTATATCCCAGAACGAATCCCATCTCTCCCCGCTGACTGGGAGGAACGCTGGCGCGACTACTCCTTCCAAGACCTCTCAGTAGAGATCCTGTCGCTTTACATATCCCCCTCTGAGATCTCGCACGACGAACTGCGCACACTGGTCGACAAGTCTTACAGCACCTTCCGCCACCCAGAAATCTCACCGTTGAAGCAGCTGAGCGACAAGACGTATGTGCTGGAGCTCTTCCACGGCCCGACGTTCGCGTTCAAGGACGTCGCGCTACAGCTCCTCGGGAACCTCTTCGAGTTCTTCCTCGTGCGGCGGAACAGCAGGAAAGGTCCCGGAGAGAAGCGGGAGAAGTTGACTGTTGTTGGTGCGACGAGCGGGGACACTGGGAGGTGAGCACGCTCTCCCTTCGCCTGGGATGTACGCACAGACCACTGTACACAGCGCGGCGATTTACGGCCTGCGGGGCAAGGCGGACGTCTCGATCTTCATCCTCCACCCGAAGGGGCGCGTCTCGCCGATTCAGGAGGCGCAGATGACAACGGTTGCCGACGCGAACGTCCACAATCTCGCGGTGCGCGGCACATTTGACGACTGCCAGGACGCGGTCAAGGCGCTCTTCGCGGACACCGCGTTCAACGCGCGGCACAGGCTCGGCGCGGTCAACTCGATCAACTGGGCGCGCATCCTCGCGCAGACGGTCTACTACTTCCTCGCACACTTCCACGCTCGCCGCGCGCACCAGCTCCCGCAAGGCGCACAGCTCCAGTTCGTCGTTCCCACGGGCAACTTCGGCGACGTCCTCGCGGGCTACTACGCGAAGCGCATGGGCCTCCCGATGGGGAAGCTGGTCATCGCGACGAACGCAAATGACATCCTCGCGCGCTTCTGGCGCAGCGGCGCGTACGAGAAGGTCGACTCCGCGCCTTCCCCTGGTGCGAGCGACGGGAAGCAGGCCGTCGCCGGCGTGCGCGAGACACAGAGCCCCGCGATGGACATCCTCGTCTCGAGCAACTTTGAGCGGCTGCTTTGGTACCTCGCGTACGAGGAGCAGGGCGCGAGCGCGGACGACGTGGCGCGCGTGCGGGCAGCGTGCGCGACGGTTGACGGCTGGATGCGTGCCGTGAAGGTGGACGGCCGCGTGCAAGTCCCTACGGCCGTGCTGGAGGCCGCGCGCAGGGACTTTGTGGCTGAGCGGATATCGGACGAGCAGGTGCGTGTCGCCACTGTGTGCGTACGTTCGATGATACTGAGGGATGTGCCTGGCAGACGCTAGAGACGATCAGATCGTACTACGGTTCCTCGCCGTCCTATATTGCCGACCCACACACCGCGGTTGGGCTGTGCGCCGCCGGACTCGTCAGCCCTCACAAGTAGGTCTTCTTCCTCTCATCTCGCTGCATGGCCACTGACATTTTCTGTGCACAGCGCGCCGAGCACGGTCCAGGTAGTCTTGTCGACGGCGCACCCCGCCAAGTTCTCCGAGGCAGTGACGCGCGCGCTGGCGGGCGAGCCAAGCTTCGACTTCGCGCAGGACGTGCTCCCTGAGGAGTTCCGCGGGTTGCTCGAGCGCGAGCGCCGCGTGGAGGACGTGCCGAACGACATCGAGGCGGTCAAGGCCGTGATTGAGCGCTACGTGGGCGACGGGCGGGCGGCCGTTGAGAAGGGCGCGAGTGTGTAGGTGCCACTGCTGCCTATGTGCATGAACACCAAAAATGGATTGCGACTGTGAGGGAGGTGCGCGGACGATCTGTAGCATGTAGTTATGTTTGTACTTACTACCCCGTTCGCGAGGAATATAGAATGGGAGGACCGTGACACGGGAACGTGCCACTGAGCAGTACTAGCTGGTCATCGTGTCTAATGTGGTACTTACATAGAACAGAAAACATAGAAGATGAAGGCCTTGGTATTCAGGACCATTGAGCGCATCGCAGCTGAACGACAATTATATGTTGGTTCGTCCCCTAATACCCTGCCGCAACACTGATTCCTGCGCACTGAGCCATTGCCGTCATGGTGCACATCCTCTTAGTCTAGGGTATTATACGCTGGTTCACCTCCGCGAGAGATGACTGGAATGTCGATCTGACATACTTATATACATATCCAATCCGGCGTGACACCATTTGCAGGGACTGCTCATAGCGCAAGACCTCGACGAGGAATGTCAAGTTGACGCATACGCAAACGTCCGTTCCGAGTTCAAACACTGGGACCTTGCTCAGACCTTCCTTAACCACTTTACCTATCCGCCCGGCACACGATGCATGGCTCGCGTTTGCGGGTTACGATGTTTCCTGCAAGTATGCATATTTGGAGGCTAGCCTTCCGGATGCTCGCGAGGTCCTGCGCGCGATGAGCTGCCGATGTTACCTTTCCGAAACCTTCCCCACCCAAGTTGAAGGCTACGTTACAAGCTTGACGAAGACTTGACCCGTACTGCTGCAAGAGGCTTCCTTGACGAGTCCATCCACGCGGCGCACACTTACAACTCCATCACCGAACTCAACCAAATCAGTGCTTCTGCCTACGTCCGCCTCTTGGACTACCATCGCCGCTGCTCTATTGTTGCCGAGTCCACCATTATCCGACACGTCTACGCGGATAACCCACGCAGCAAGGAAAGGTGTTGGTTCACTTGTATGTCCAAGAATGGCGAGTCATTCTGCCCTTCTGGAACACACAGGACTGTGGAGGACAGCTCTGCTATCGTTATCGTTGATTGGTTCCATACTTTCTTGAAGCGCTGCGAGAGTCTGGTGAAGGATAGGCCATCCGGCAAAGAGATCACGTCTCAGGATACCACTCTGGACGCTGTGGAGAGTGCCTGGAAGTGCGCTCATTGCGAAATTCGGGCGCGGAGGGACTTGCAGGCATTCGTGCCCTCGTTGATGACCGCGATCGACAATGCAATAGCAAAGGCAAGTTGTTGCCTATGCTAAGTCCCAAACCAACTCATATCCGTGATGCAGGTTTCGTTGGAAATCGGTGACTGAGGGTGGTTACCCACTCCGGGGCCCATGTGCAATCAGCGGTGTTGAAGTTTTATTGCCATCGATTGGTATTCAGAGTTTGCTTGTACAGCTTGGAGCAAACCAGTTACTATAGTATGCAGTGGTACAGATAAACGTTTAAACCCTTACTCGGACTCAGCGTGCCCGCACCACCCGTATTTCACCACCTGCTGCCTGCATAATCCGCTCGGCAAGCTCATACTCCACGATCCGCCTCTGTAATCCACGAGGCGCGCTCACTGAGAGCACAGATACAGGGTCCGGCAGGTATTATTACGAGGAGCTTGCAGAGCCTGAGGGGAGCCATTGCCCTGAGTGCGGTCCGCGAATGTTGTGAACATAAGCGCCCGAATGAAGGTCCATAAATGCTTAATCACCGACTCACCTCGGGCTATGGGAGGCCGGAGTGCCTAAGAGGAAGGATGAGGAGGTGTCTCATAGAGAGGTATTGTCGGTGAGTAGTGTAATATATTGGATTCCTCTTCTGGACTACAGTGACCAGCCCACGAACGTTCCACGGAGCCAACAGTCGCGATATTCCATCGGAGAGCTTCTGTGCAGCCATGGCCACAGTTCCCTCCGAGTTGAGGAACTCCCATGCACTGTAGTCCACGTCGACAGAGAATTCGACCGACGTTAAGTTTCCGAACACAGGTTGTGTCATCGCTCGATGGAGCGGGGTCAATGTGCGCGGTTCCAAGTCTGCGTAGAAGAGATGTGGTCGCGTACTGAGCCGGGAGAACCTCCCGGTCAGTCGTGTCGTCTGGTGGATCTTGATACACCGCAGGTCGGGGCTGCGTACTGTCCTGAGTACGGATTCCAGCTCCTCTAGTACGAGATGCCACTTCTCGCGTGGCTCGTCGTCCAGAGCACAGGGGCGCAATTCGAATCGTATGGTATGCAGGTTTGGGCTGTGTGCAAACGTGCAATGCGTGTCGATGCTATCTGCAAGCAGCGCAATCTCACTCCGTGAGGACGGACCTGTGTGAGGAGTTTGGTGAACCGAGGGCCACAGAAACTCGAGGCCTAGGTCGTCTGGTGGAGCGCTGTCAGTCCTGAATCAATCGCCAAGATCACACGGATACTGACCATCGGAGTGGAGATCCATCTCATGTAAAGATAACAGCGCTTTTCCGGCAGCCTCGAGAAGCACATTGACTTGCAGCGACATGTTGAAGGGGCTCCGCCAGATGGCGAGATGGCTGAGAGTGGCGCAGGCGCAAGACCCGGCGAGCCACCGCACGAGCGGGATGATAACTGCAGGCGTCAGGCCCCAGCCTAAGACGAGCTGCTCCAAGCGTATCCGCGTTGGGTGTACAACAGGCGCGAGCGGCAGGTTCGTCTCGAATACGCCGACGCCGACTTTGAAGCACTTGAGCTGCGGGAATGCGCAGATGATCTGCCGCAGCTCGCTGAAGCAGCGGAGCCTGAACCGGAACAGTTCCAAAGTGGTCACAGCGCTGAAGAGAGACAGTGTGTTGAAGAAGCTCGGGTGCATGAGTGGGTGTAGCGACGTGTAGAACACCAGCCTGCGCAGGTGGGGCATGAGCGGCGCGAAGATGAGAGGAATGGCATGCGCGAAGACGTCCCGCTGCCCATCGACCCGCAATGCGACGGTCTGTGCGAAGCATTCGGGAGCACGAGCGTCCTTGTAGGCGAAGGCCACCAGGGAGTCGAACGCCGGACGACTAGAGATGGCGATATCTCTGTAGAGGACACGCATGCTTGCCTGGTGCCACGCCCGGCAGACCATTGCGCAGTAGGCGAGGCTCCCCTGGGACATTATGTCCATGATCAACTCAACCACTTCGAACGGGATGCGCCCGGAAAGGGAGCGCGAGAGACTCGGGTGGGTATGTCTTCTTGTTGGCCAACCCGCCTCAACGCTTTCCCGCCGGCGAGACTTCTTGGCGTAGTCTGGGATACCGTATATGAAATGTAGAACCTCCTCGAATGAGGTAGTATCGGTGAGATCAGGAGGAGGGGCTCCTGTACGCAATGCTGTCAATCCTGATATCACGAAGTGAGGATGCAGAAGTAATACGCACTAGGGATCTCCGGGTCTGTGAATATAGAATTGGCCTTGAGCGACATGCCGCCGGGATGAAGCTGAAGGCTTGAGGAAAGGCTAGTACATTGCAGCTTCGATTGCCGTCGACCGCAACCACGCCGTGTGAAAGGCAAGTCATGGAGAGTGACAATCGCGGGACAGAACTGTCACGTCATCGCAGGGCAGTGCTTGAAGATGTGGTATGCTTGACTGTAACTTAACAAGTAAGTGTTTCGCCTCGCTGCTGTAGCGCTGAAGGCCGAAATCATGATGTACATGATGCCTGGAGTCGGGACTGTGGGCATCCCTAGCCCGCATGCTGAAAACGAGTGTCTTGAAGCTCGAAGGAAGTCGCACAAAGCGCGGTAGAACGATGGCGACTCGGATGTGCGATTCCTTCAAACTTCAAGACCATCTCTGAGCTTTGCCGCAAAACAAGTGACACAACACTAAGTGACAGTTCCGCACCGCGTTAGGCAAATGGTGATAAGCTCTGGCACAAAGCTAGCTGTTCCAAGCGTATTCGCGTCGCATGGACAGTCGGAGCGGGCAGGTGTCCATCTCGACGAGCTTGAGGCAATTGAGGTGCGGGAACACACGGATCATCCACCACAGCTCGCTCAAGCAGCACAACGTGGACCGAAACTGTTCCAATGTTGTCAAAGATCGGAAGAGGGGCAGCGTTAAGCAGAAGTGCAGCGACGCGTGGAAGACCAGCCTTTGCATCCGCTCGAAGATGAGAGGGACAGCGTCGACAAAGGCATCCCGCTGCCACGCAGCGTCCTTGTCGGAGCACGAGCGTCGGTTAAGGCAAAGTCGGCGAAAGCACCGTGTGCTGGGCGAACAGCTACAGTGAAGACCCCCTGTAGATGACGCGGACTCCTGGTATTATGCCCAGCAGACCAGTGCGCAGGCAAAGCCTCGTCGACCACGTCCCCCCGAGGGGTTGTAGTACCTTACCAGCGTACACCGACTACCGCGTGGGCCCGAGCATCCTTTCACCTGTATCAGTAATTTAGTCGCCAACCCGTTTGGAAAGACAAGACGCGCGTACGGCTTACCGGTGTGGCTCTCCGGACGTCCAAAGTGCGGAGCTGTGACACCAGCACGGCCCAAACCAAGAAAAGGTATTATGGTGATACATAAGAACTAAGCAAAACCTAGCAGACTACAATATAGTCTAAATCCAGTCCGACAGAACGTAAAAAAGATGAGAAGGTCAACGAACGCAATAACCATAGCGAGCCCGCACAGGCCAAAAGTGAGAAGAAACCAGAGAAACGAGCGCGCACCACATGCAAGGAAGTGATTATGACATATATGACATAGATGCAGATCCAACTCAAGCGTGGATCGACTCCGTGTGTCGCTGCGGCAAGGGCGACGGGAGTTTGAAGTGCCTGCCAAGGGGCGTCCCCGGGCGAGTGCGGACCTTCCACCACGCACCCTTCGCATCGCGGGGCGACTCGAGCGGGTGCAAGTCTACAGTACTGTCCGCCGCGAGCTTCTCCACACTCACGTCGACATGCATCCCGTCGCTGCTCCCGCTCCGAGTCGAGCTCCGCGCGACGGAGTACGAGTCGCTCTGGGAGTCGACCGAGCCGATGCTGCCGACACTGTGCTGCCGCGCCGCGGCTGGCGCGAAGTACGTGAAGGGCGAGGGCGCGGGTGATGCACTCGGGAGGGGGTTGAACAGCGTCTCGATAAGGTCTTCCGTCGCACGCAGGCCCGACGCAGACGCGAGCCCGTCTCCATCGGCACGCCCGTCCGCCTGCATGAACGTTTGCAGCCCGGGGTGGGTCGCATGCGTGAAGTCGTCGAGCTGCCGCGCGATGCTTGTGCGCATGAGGTCGTTGTTGGCAAGCAAGCCTGTCACGGATGCGAGGATCTCGCCCTTGCGCAGCGGGGGAGGGCGGTAGTTCTTCGTACCTCCAATATGCTCGAGTGTGATTGTGAGCTGATTATATGCGTCAGTAAATCAAATCAAATCAAGGAGAACGATCGGATAGCTACCTTGAGCGTGGCGTTTGTCTTGCTCTCGCGGAGGAGGTAGCGTCGAGTGACGGGCCCCGCATCAGCGTATTCTGCGAGGTTGAGGTAGACAGCACCCAGCCGGGGTTGCTTCGGCGCGTCCGGATCTCCCGGGACCACTCGCTAGAGGCGATCTTCAGCACTCCTCGCGGCGACGTAACACGAGGCTACGCACCTGCATCACCACCAACTTCACTTCGTTCGGCAACAAGTCTCCCGTCTCCCGGTGCACGTCCATCTGCACGGCCACGTTCACCTGGTGGCCCCACTTTACGTTGTAATTCTGCAGCGGCTGGAAAGGGGTAATCCCGCGAGCCACTGCCGTCGTTGTCGTCGAAGTGACGGATGCTGCAGATGCCGTCTTTCGCATATCTGCTGGTGTTGCTGTCGCTGGGGTGGTGGGTGGCATTGCCGTGTCAGGGGTATACGGCGTGAGGAGATCGAGCGACGACCCGCTCGCATGACGATACATTTCGTCCTCAGTGCCCTCGTCCTGGGGGCTGCTCTCGTTTCCCTCCTCATCATCCTCATCCGCCGGGGTCACCTCGATGGCGAGGCCGAGCTCTGACGCGCGCCCCTTGCCCTTGGCGCTGTTCCTCCCCTTCGAAGACCACGACGGGTTCCCGCGCATCCTCGAGATCAGTCCGGAGCGAGTTTGTGCATTCTTGAATTTCCAGCGTACCGCGAACTGCCCGTTGATGAGGGGGACGTTCGACAACTGGTCTATCTCGACATTCACTTGGAATAGCGCGTGTTTCGGGATGAACTGCCCGAATTGGTTCAGGAGGCCGTGGCCGAGGGCGTGCTGCTGGAAGTCGGAGGTCGACTCTGAGGAAGTCGAGGCCGCGCTCGGGGTGGTAGTGGTGGGTGAGGACTTCATTGGTTCATGCAGCATGGCGATAGGTGGTGTTCATATGTCGAGGGAAGGAGAGACATGCCGCGCAGACCGGGGCCGCTCAAGTTGATGGAGACGGAAGCGCTGGATGATGCTGCAAGAGGCTTGGACCCGTCGAGGACCGGTGCAGACCGCGCAGGCCACTCGGAGGTCGACGAGGCTGGGCAGGTCGTTGTCTCGTAGCACGAGCTGCCACCTGCGTAAGCGTTTGGCCGGCGTTGTCGTGGTCACGGTACCGACGTGGGTAGCAACACCCTGACTAATGCGAGCGAGAGTTGGCGAGCTACGAGTGTTGCCTCGAGGTACAGTATATATTCAACGGAATGTGGTAGAGGGTAGAAAAAAGAGAGACGAAGCATGAGGGATCCGTCGCCGGGTCGAGGGCACACTCGCCGCAGTCACCAGTGCGCGAGCAGCCACTTTCGGCCTCCACGTCGCCGGTGGTTACTGTAGAGCCGATCCGAACCGGCTCGCCTTACATCTGAGGCGAACCCACATTATCCACCCTCACATTCACTCCGGCCGGGCTGAGTCAGGCTCGAGGTCCTCTCAACATTGCCCCTGCAACGACCAACAAGGCAACGACGCTACAACGAAATATTGAGCTGTGTTCTTTTGCATCACGCGTGCCGTGACAGTCAGAGGCGGATTGTCGAATACCTATGCGCTCCCGTAGCGGATTGTGCAGGCGAAATGCGGGTGGTGCGGGCACGCTGAATCCGAGTAAGGGTTTGTCTGTACCATGCAATGCCCTTGACCCCAAAACGTAACTTAGCAGATGTACGCTGGATATGTACATGGGATGTTGGCGACTTCGATCCTTGCATGGGTGCGACCAACTAGATTGGACGTGCGCTGATCGTTAAGTCGATTGCAGACTTCGTTGTGCCGCATTGCTCGAGTATGGCTCGCAGATCTTCCCTGAAGGATGATCCCCATGGGAGGTGCGGTGAAACGACGTGGCTAGCCTCCAATGTTGGAGTTCGATATGGTTGGACTTGGATAATGGCACTGGCAACAGGAACGAAGATCTGTTGTTTGAACACAACACATCAAATCCTTCGTTGCTCTGCTTGCTACGGGGACTGCAGCCGTTCGGTAAATTGGCGGATGGGAGAGCGGAGAGGAGATGTATGAAATGTGTGCGTGTTCGGACGCGTGGAGGGCACGTGACCGCGACTGCCTGGGAGAGCGTGTCTTCCTGGTGGCTTCAGCTCGCTCAGTGGTTGCGGGCTGCGAAGATCCTGCTCTTCGTCGACACGGCCATACGCGTCTACGGCCGCCGCATATCTACCCTCATCGCTGCGATGGGACTCAAGTCGTTCCTTCGCTCGCTATTTGCCCACTGCAGCCTGCCGTTCATGGCTACCCCCACCGAAGAACTGCCCATGCAGCTCAGCCAGCTACTCCAGCCAAATGTGAGCCAGCCGCTAGATCCGACTCAGAAGAGGCTCTTTGATATGACCAGCCTTGAGAACTGCTATCTCAATGGCAATCCAAAACTCTACGACTGTGTTATAACCAATGTTTGGCTCTACAAGGCAACATCTCTGTCGAACCACGAGTTCATCGTGCTCAACGTCACGTACCATGGCAGGGACATTGGCTTCCTGCGGGCGGAACGCACCGTCGACCGTCCGGAGTCGAACGGGTCTTCCTGGACGCCGAACGCGTCTTCCTGGAGCATCTCCACCGTCTCCAGCGTCTCCAGCACCTCCAGCGGCACCGCACCCGCATCTCCGAGCCTCGGTGTTCCTGCTCACGACATCGTCACCCTATGCGCTACAGAGAACAGGCAACTGTTGACGAAGGACGGGGAACAGATTGCGCATAGTGCCTTGGATCCTCCCCCCAGCTTTGCTGCCATTGTTGCTGCCTGCTTGGTAGTGAGCCGGCGCAAGCCATTCTACGAATTGCTTAGCGGCCAGTGCTACTGGTTCGCAGGCGTCGTGATCCGTCTTATCTGTGATGACGGCGCGAGGCTGGAGCGAATACTCGATACCAAACACAAGGAAGGCGAATGGCAGAACTTCCTCCGCGTCATGTCAGGTGCGAGGATGAACGCAGGAGCTGAGAAGCTCAGGTCCAAGTACACAGCGACCCTGCTGCAGCTCCGTAACCAAGCAAATACCAGAGTGCAGGAAGCAGGGAGGCAAGTGGAACTGCGCGAGGAGGCAGAGAGGCAGGCGGCAGAGGAAAGGAGGCGGAGGGAGGTGGTGGAGAGGAAGGCGGCAGAGGAAAGGAGGCGGAGGGAGGAGGCGGAGAGGAAGGCGGAAGACCTCCAACGAATGTTGAATGAGCTGCGCGCGGTGAGCACCTCCGCGATAGTATCTGTACTGTACTTTGCTCAACTGTCACGTCAGTCCCAGGGACTGACAGCCGCAGACACCGCACCCGAGGCCACGCCGACTGACGGCCACGGCCAATCGTCAAGCATGTACGCTTGACCCACCCCGAATGGCCTCTACTTTGCTGTTCGTTCTATCCGCTATTGCTCCCATCTTTGCCCTTGTTCGTCGTTCGTCTGCAGCCCCAATCTGATCCTTCTCCTCAATACTAAACACATCTCGCTCTATGTTGTGTACTACCATTACGACTCGGACTCGGTTCTGCGTCGCTCTGTTGTGCTGTACTCCATTGCTCGTCATCCTTGCTTTCGTGCTGTCGAATGTATTCACTGATCTATGATTTTATGCCGCTGTTCACAGTGACTGTCTTGATGAACGATATCGTAGGAACGCCGTACGTACCGCGGAGTCGTATGGGGCGCGACACGTCCATGCATATGACAGCCATGTAGGTACGGTAGCACCCGTCCGTCTGAGGACTTCGCTGGTATTCACCGACAATAGTGAGCCTTGTTGCACACGAGGAGTACCGACCCCGGACCTAAGCCTCGTGAGGGTGCAACTTCAAGTTGAATGAGGCATGGAAGTCATGGACACGTGTATCCTTTCAAGCTTCTAACTTAGTTGGCAAGCTCAGCGAGCATGGAGTAGGCCAATGAATGTGTTCCCGACGTATGCCCCGTCAAGCACTCCTAGTGCTCAGCGCTCAGCTTGAAGGAATGAACATGCATACCTACATAGACGTACGATGGCGGCCATGAACGTTTGAACTATCGAACCAGCATGACGATAGGGTAATACTTGGTTCAATTGTCTTCTACCTACACCGACCTCGGCGGTACATCGAACGAGCGGTCAGGCAGACAGTATGAGTACGAGCGTTGACAGGAGCAAGGGTGGCGGGGCCGACGAAAGGATCGACAGGTGCGCGCAGCTAACTAATACTACGGATACCCGTAAGTCAGTATCTAATATTCCGAAGTACTCGTACGGTGCCCCGGGTCAGCGCGCGAGGCCGGGGTGGAGAATGAACGTGGATCGTAGAGCATGTACGTGAAATCGTAATTAGGGTTCGGTGTGCAAAGTTCATGGACAGACGGGAGAATGCAGGGGAATGGACGGATGATGACTAGATGAGCATGCATATACGGAACGGATGGCAGAATGGATGCACGAGCAGTGAAACGGAGAAAGACTATTGACACAGCGCGGCGAATGCGACGATTAGACGATGAGAATAGATATTAGTTGACCAAGATCCAGAATGCGATACCCGAGTTCAGTTTGAGACCGAGAAATGAAAGTCCACCAAAGCGAGAGTTGCGCGAGAGTTTGCATTGCGAGAGTTTGCGACGGCTTGCGAGAGGTCGAACGGAGAGTTAGACCGAGAGTAGAGGCGGTTCGCCAGTGAGGGCACTTCAGGCGAGGGGAATGTGAGAGCAATCTTGACAGTTCACCAGGGCACAGGTGATCACCGTACCCCGACTCCCTCAACCCAGCCCTCTCGGACATTCACGCCCACCTCCATTTCCACGCTGACCTTGACGTACGGCGGACCGTCTTCATCATCCGCGTCCCCACCATGATCCATGAGCGCGAACTTCGTCTGGCTCTCGAATTTGGGCTTCAGCGGTTGGAATAACAGCGCAGACGCAGAGAGTGGCGGTCGGCTGACTGGATTGGCGACAGACACCGTCCGAGCTGTCAGAGGCCGGCCGGGCAATGCCGCAGGTGAAGGTGACGGAGTTGGTGGGAGGGGCAGTGGCAATGAGAGAGACAAGTTCTGCGGGGCACGGTTGGGGAGGGGATGGACGTGCAGATCCAAGTCCGCTGGCTTCGCGAGCGACGAGCCCCTTGGCGGAAACGGAGACCCCGCGTTCGGATGGCTTGGGGCGTACATACTCTGCGTCCGCACACGCGTCGGCGTCGACGCGCCAAACGGGCTGGGCACCGCCATCGGGGGAAGCAGGCCGTTCTCGAGATCCTCCAACGCGTCCTCGTCGCCCTCACCGATGCCAGCGAGGCTGATAGCCTGCAGGTTCTCCATCTCCTCCATCTCCTCGTCCTCATCAACCTCCTCCACAGGGAAGAGCTCCTTCAGGTCGCACTCGCCCGTACACACCTCCAAACCGCCCTCCGCAGGTACGCCCCATGCTGCAGTCGTCGGTTCGCACCGCGCGAGAGGCGAGCTCCGTACAGGCGTCGCGAGCCCGCATAGCCGGCCCTCTGCTCGCCCAAGGTACGCACGCGAGCTCCATGCCCGCCGTCGGCTCTTCACCTCAAGGACTGCCCGTGCACTCCGCGCATCCTGCGCAGCCGTGGCCCGATGAGTGTTCATACTCCTCAGCAGCTTGAGCAGATGCACTCTCTGTGCGCTGAGCGCCGCATACGTCGCTTGGCTCGACGGCGGCGTCGGGCTTCTGGGGACGTCTGCTGCCTGCGGGTGCGCGTCCACGAGCGAGGCCACGCGCGAATGCGATGCAGACGATGAGCGGAATGGTAGCTGGAACGGCGCGCCCTCCTCTCCATCCACGGGCGTGTGCACCGACTCACTGTCCTCCGTGCAGCTGCTCGCCTCGGTGCTCACGCTCTCCTCCCACTCGTCCACCTCCCGCTCCCCATCGCCCTCCTCGTCGTACATCACCTCGCCCACCTCCACGCTCACCTCTCGTCCCGCGCCCTCCTCCTCCGCTGGCACAAGGGTCTTCCCCGACAGCTCCGACGCGGTCCGCTCCGGCTTGTGCGAGGGAATTGTCACCGACAGTGCTGCACTCGTCGGCCGCGACGCGCTCACCGGGTCCATATCCGGCGACGCGCCCCCGTTCTCCCGCGCCTCCTGCACGAGCCACGCCATCCACTCCTCCGTCCGCCGCAACATCCGGGCTGCTGTCCACCGCGGATAGTCGTACGCGCACAATGCGCCGTCCAGCTCGTCCTCCACGTTCCTCCCAAACCCAAGCCGCATGCGCAGCTCGTCAAGCACATATCGGCGCCACGCGTCCACAAGCCCCGCACGCGCCTTCGCGTGCAGGATGGCCGAGAGTGGCCGGGCGACGCTATAGGGCAGGGGAGTCTTCCGCGCGGGCGGGAGGAATGCGAGCGTGGTTGTCCACGCTGTACTTCTTGCACCGGAACGAGCGCCCTCTCCAAAGCTCGCTTGTGTGGGACTAGATGAGTACGCGAACTCCGAGGTGGTGGGTGACGGGGATGTCGGGAATGCTGAGCGCGTTGGTGATGGCGATGCGGACGCAGCGAGCTTGTGCAGACCACTAACGATACTCGACAAGAACAACAGCGAGCGTTGCTTCTTGTGCTTCGTGGCCTTGCTCGCGACTGGCGGCGGCAGCGCGAGTGTGTCCGACGACTGCGCCCATTCCACCTTGCCAGCGCCTGGGTACGTATGATGTATCGGCGCAGACGGGCGGGGTAGGACCGCCGCGCGCTCCTTCTCCACTTCCTTCTTCGCAGCTGCGAGGTCCGACAAGGCCTCTCTCAGCATCCCCGCGCACGCCCGCCCATCGCCAGAGACATCCCACACGACGGAGCCTCCCCCGACGAGAATACACTCCACACGCACGCCCTGCTTGTCGAGCAGCTCGAATACGCACTCCTCCACAATCGCAGACCACCCGCTCGAGCCGTCCAGTGCGTGGATACTCGGCGGCATGTCAAGGCCGTCTTGCTGCAGTCCCGCGAGCTGGGCCGCCCACCCGACGGGCAGTGGTGCGCGCGCATGATGCGGCTCAGGGAGGACGAGGGGATGGTGTAGCGTCGGGGCAGACGTCGGCGGAAGGAGGGTGAGAATCATGGTTGGGGGTGAGGAAAGTGGCCAGGATGGTAGTTATGTCTGCAAAGAGCATCAGCAATGCGAGCGACAGCCAGGAGATAGCTAGCAGCGGAGTAGTTCGGACAGGTGCAGCGTTCCAAGATCCGCAGAAGCCATGGAGCAGAGATAAATCATCTCTATTGCAGGCATTCCGGACGTGCATAAATGTACGCAGCGTGCCTTCGCGAACAGGAGCGTCTGATCCTCGTGCACATGCCAGAGGCAGAGACGTCGCCGGAGAGCCACATTTAGACGCTGCGAAGCTAGCACGACTGACAACCGCGGGACGCACTCGGTCGACTGTATCCATATCTGGAGGATCGTCCAGCCGCTCGCCTCTGCGTCACTCGCCGCTTCACATGTTGACCTCTGTTCCCCTGCCAATTGCACGCAGCAGAGACCACGACCACCTGCTTGCACCGGACACTCTGGGAAGGAAGAAGCACTCACTGAGGTGATGAAACCGGGAGGGTGTTGGATCGAGACGTTAGCTGGAGGACTCTGAGCGAAGGCGTCAGGTGGCTGAGACAAAGAGCGGCGGGTCAACAGACGAGAAAGAATTCCCGCGGATGTGAGCCTAGGGAGACAGTACATATAGTACACGAGTGGAGTGACAGACAGGAGACACCGGCCAACCCGAGACGTGGTCCGTGGCAAACTGGCCGACTCCACTAGTCAAAATCCAAACGTTTGCCTCCCGCCGCCACATAGTCCGCGGTCTTGTCCCGACGAGGACTACGAGCAAAGCAAATGCGAGCACGATGCCCCTGCATGTATAAGGCCGGCTCTAGAGCGCGCCTCAAGTCGCAAAGCAAGCAAGGGACAATCATGACGTCAAAACGTACTTGACACCCTGCTGTCTGGCACGCCCCGTCCCTCACAAGTAGAGAGAGCGCCGGCCATTTTCCATACTGCGAAGAGCATGAGGCGAACAAAGGTGCCCGCTAAGCATGATTAGAAGTCAAAATCGCCACTTACGATGACAGCCTTTACGCCGCGCTCGAATCTCCTATGACGGCTCAACAGCGTACCAGGCGCGTCGGTTCACTGTAGCACGGGAATCATCAGCATATGGAGTGCTACAGCAATCATAGAGGATGCGAGAAGGTATGGAGGGGTGCCACCCGCTACGCCAGCGGTTCTGACCGAACCAGACATGGCATAAGAAGCGTCCACGAGCCCAACGCAGCCAGCAGACGAGTCGCGAGTCCAGTTCTCAAGGCCTATCCTCTGAGCATGCTCACGAAATAGACATTTAGGCTTTTGGAACCGTCGGGAACGAACCACGGTGGAGCACACTCGAGTCCGCCCCAGCACAGCCGCCCTAGCCTGGTTCGCGACGCCAAGACCTCCTCGACCAGACGAGTGTACTCACCAACAGATCCGCAGACTCCAGCGCAGAGACGGTGGACGTTGAGCTCAACGAGCGGTGGAGGCCACACAGGAATTTGCGCCAGGGACAAGGCGACCTGGGGGTATGACGTCGGCGGCGGGGGAGGGGCGGCAAGTGGGACACTGAGTTGGACAGAGAAAGTGGGCTCGCCGTGTCGCGCTGGCCACTCTCGCACTCGGAGCCTGATAGAGATGAGAGCAGGCCGTGCCTTGCTCGCGTCGGTCGGAAGAGGAAGAAGGGCGTCGACCCGAGCGCGAGCAGCCGGGGCGCCCGCATAAATAGCCAGCCCCGCTAGCCGCACAACTGCCCACATGCCAGTCCATATATGGCGCACCGCCTGCCTTATCTGGCCGCTTCCCCGTCGCTGCCGCGCGCTTCTGCCTCTAACGCTGTCCGTCCCACTGCGCGGCCTGCTACGGGACGCTCCTCAGCCGCCACTCCGCCAGACGCGTCTCGCATTCGGCCTGGCGGGTCCTGGTGCACGTATGAAGGCGCCACACCATCCGCCAATCACGGTCCACCTCCCATCAGACTTTCTCGCTCGCGCGCACTTCGAATTCTCGCGGCGTCGCGCCGCACCTGTGGACGCGGGTCCCCGCGCCGCGCGCAGTATGTATTTGACAATCCGTCCACTCACCCTCTGCCAGTACTATCCACATGCCGTTGCTGAGCTTTCTCCTTTATCACCTTACAAGGGGTACTCACCTGCCGGATACCGAACTGAGTTGAAGATGCCGATAATTGCATGTCTGATTGCCAATGTACGTCCTTGACTGCGAACCACACAAGTGATTGAACGCCTGTCGCAGTAATTGTCAGCCACTCCATAGCACGCCGGAGCCTACAGCCATGCCAAATAATGCCTAGCAGCTTCTCCAGACCTGACGCAGCTAGCGCAGTCGCCAGTGGGCACTAACAAATCGCTACTAGGCCGGTGCGCAGAGAAAGTCGCCCCCGGGTCACCTTGTGGGGCCAAAAAGCAGGTATGCGAGAGGGGGCCTCACCAGCCCGCACGATACACGCCGCGCAGCTCATCACGGCTTCCTCAGCTGCACTGGTGCGCTTCTCACTACTCGTATATGGTGACACAAGTGCGCCCGCGCCGCGTTTGTCTCCGGCGAGACCTTGCCATCTGTAGATACCTCTCTCATCCTGCTAGCGCTGCTGCTGCGCTCCGACTATTCCCTACCAGGCAACGCCTCGAGGCCTCGAGGCCACCAAACGAACACGAAGCGGTCGGATCTGCGGGAGGTGATCCGTATGGGCCTCCTGCTATGGACTAGCCGGAGTGCTCTAGTCCCGAGCTGACTAGCTGCCACATACACACACCAAGCGTTCTCAAACAACAGTACGCACCGCCGCTAGGTCCTCCACAGACTAACGGCCGTCTCGACCGGCGAACGCCCAATCGTATGCCGGTATGTCCGCCGTCGAGGCAACACCCGCCCTGAATGGACGTGCCGATGAAGGTTGACACAGTGTATGTGATCCATCGCCCTCTCGAACACCGCACTGAACTGATCCTGAGGGCCGCTCTGTCAGGTGGCGTTGATCCATTACGCAGATACTCGTACGCGTGCCATCCGTGCTCGGCCTCGTCGCTCCCGTCCGACTCTGGCGAGGATGCACGAATGTGCGGCACTCAAGACCACAAGCGCAAATGCAGCTCGACCGCAATTTGTCTGTCTCGTGGCTCCGATCACGCCGCATTCTTCAATCATTTGAGAGTGCGGGCAGACATATCAACCCCGGGTCAAGCCACGAGATACAGTTCACGCATAACATATTCCAAGTCGACTAGACAAGTGAAACCGATGGCTGCAATGGATCACTTACGTAGCTTCATTTTTGACACCTTGGCTGCTCTTCATCGACGCCTATAGACGGGTCGGCACGCCCTCATGCGCCTAGTCTTGCTGAGCGCATATGGTGGTCAGAGAGGAAGAGGGGCATTTCCGACACCGACCAGAGCACTGCACAGCCGTCTTATATTTACGGAGAGTACGGTCAGATGTGGAGCTGACCGTCGGTGACGCCATCGGTTTTGAGCAGCGACGCAGGAGGAAGAGCGAATGTGACGGGAGAGGATCGAACGTCAGACGAAAATGGAAAGCGAGATGCCGTTTCAAGTAATGCGTCGTGCATGTGTACGCATACCTGCCCGAATGATGACGCCCGTTGCATCGACCTGACTCGCCTTGAGACGTTATGCAATGTTCAAGTGGAAGCTTTCTCGATAATACCAATAATAACAGTCAGATTAAGTATACGAACTCAAGAACAGGGAGTGTATCGACACGGTCACGTGGTGCATGTGCTGTGTTCGACGCGTCCAAGGACGCGCCGCTGGCGCTGACACTCGCCAATATGAGGCTTAATTAGTGCTTCAGTATATATGCCATCCTTATCGTGGGTTCTTGAGAGGCGTATCATTCCAACGCTGACGTTGCTGCAGCGGTGCGTCCTATGTATTTGCAATCTCTAGCGAAACCTATAGTGCATGGTCAGGATGAGTGGTGCGAGATGCTGCGGTAAGAGCCGTGCATCGAGTTACCTGCAACAGTGCATCGTTGCTTTTAGCCATTACCAAGGGCAGAGAGTGCAGAGAACACCATGGCACGAGAAAATATACCCTGCTTAATGAGTGGGTAAGACATGTCAGAAATGAGGATGAGGTGCAGAAACCGCAATGGTGCCGCGTGGTATGCCCAGCGAGGCATAGTACGGTACACAAGCTCCCTCAAAACCGTAGATCACCACTTTGTCATCTGAGATGCCCGTGACCTGCAAAAGGGAACAAACGAGCCTTCATGAACAATATTTACTACATTCTATAACACAGGCCAGTTTACTAAGAGATCGTATGAAGAGCAATGACTGGACAGAGTAAATATCAGGAGCCAGTCATCGCTGATTGAACGGTAACAAGGGACAAAAATCTTTGCAGGCTCCGTCTGCGCAACACTGAGGACCATAAAGCAAGACGATAACAGTGGTGGATGTAAGCGACGTACATGTCCACCTCCTTCGAACAAACTACAATCACAGTGATCAAAGACAAGAAATAACACTCCGAGTCGAGCCTCACGGGACGTTCATGCTCTCGATCTCACTAGACGATCTCCAACCGAACCTGGGACATGCATTCAGTCCGGACTGTCATGAAGATATGTAAGGTAGCTGCACTGTACCATCTTTATGGCGAGGTCGATCGTACGCGCCAGGATCTGCGCAAAGGCGTGCATGTCATCCCAGGCCTGATCCCTGCAATAGTCGCATTTGCCCGCATCGAGTAGGGCTCGGGCGATGGTACTCTCTGATGAGACTTCCTTCCCGGACGGCTGTTCCTTCGCCAGAGCTCGGCAACGATCCATGAACTGGCAAAACCAAAGGCTCGCGCGCGTCGCGTGCAGTGCGCCGTCGGACAATGTCCCCAATGTGCAGAACACATGGGTTGATGATGAGCGGAAGCGGAAGTCGTTGCGCTCGCTGTGGCACAGGAGCCAGCACCGTTTCGACCACACCCCGCCTTGAAACGCGGTCGCTGGATCGCTCAATATCTGCTGGACAGCGGCAGAGCACCGGTTATGATAGTCGAGGAGACGGGCGTAGGCGGCGGTATCCATGCCATCCAGCTCGGGTACGTGTCCGTATGCGACCTGGATGGGCTGGTCAAGGAAGCCCCGTGCGGCGGCGCGAACAAGGTCCTCGCCCAGCTGGTACCGTACGGCAAGACAGTAGACGCGCAGTGGCGAGGTCGCGATGAATTCTCGGAGCGTATGGACGACATGCCTCTCCATCCGGTCCATCTGGTACTTCCTGCTCGCGACTAACCACATCGACACCTCCTCGAACGTCGGCTCTCGCGTGCACACATCGGCCGGGTAACACAGCCGCAGGAAGCCCTCCAGCGTCGCGCTGTCCTCCGTCATGTCGACGACCTGCAGAGCCGGCGTGCCAGCGCCATCTGCCTCCGCAGACTGTTCAGTAGGCAGACTGAACATGCCATCGAAGACAGAAGACGTTTCAGCCAGGATCGCTTTCCTGACGCGGAAGTTGACACCATCGGAAGACTTGAGGATAACGTCCGCATGCGGACTGTTGAAAGGGAAGCCGGAGTCGCTCATGCTCTGCTATATGCGTTATTCGCAGCTCCCTTGTGAACACGAATGATGCGCTGTCAGTGTGCTATGAGTATCGTGGATCTCCCAATATACATGTGTTGATTGTGACTGTAAACCCACCTGGATGTTCACGCAGAACTCTTCCTTCAGGAGCGCACTCACGCTGCGATGGGGTGTAGCCACGGTAGGGCTTGAGGCTATTATGCAAACGAGTTAAGGTTCCGCAGACCCTTGATCTGAGCCTCGTGATATGCACAACGAGGCATAGAAGTCGCCCACGCGCCCACGTATACGGAGTCAAACCTACTTGAGACTTCCAGAAGGACTGTTGTAAGGAAGTCGCGGACCTCCAGAGGTGATGCATTCAGATCCTGGTGGTCGTATCGCCACAGCATTGGCATGTTTGGCGAGGCTATGAGTCGGCCATGCCCTCAACTCAGCGGACATGCCTTTTATATGCGTCACCTGGGAGACATGTGAATGCATGTCCGTGAACGATGACTATCCGCAGAAGTCGAGGGGACTTACCCAACATTGCCCTTCCGGCGACATCTTTGGCCGCAGAACACATCTGTCCCCTCCCATCCGTCTCATTGGGTAGTTGATTGGATTTGCACCTGTTGTTAGTCTAAAGTAGAGGACGATCTATATCACTGCTCAGCCGCAATGAGCTCTATGAGCTTAGCTACTAAAGCCTTCATCACCCCCGCCTTCTGTTGACCCACCGACAGCACCTCCTCATGGGATAACTCCGCCTCCGGCGCCTGCTCTACCGTCCGTCCCGCGAGCTTCCCCAGCATCAGCCACAGCCCAGCCTCACTAGCAACTCAAAACGCACCTCTGCCTCGACAGCCTCCCTGACACTCTCATATTCCGGGATGACGACCTTATTCGTGACCAAACTCAGCACACACACGTTCACGCCCTCCTCGCGCGCAGCGAGCACCTCGGGTACGGTGCTCATACCGATGACGTCCGCGCCCGCCGCGCGCATATAGCGGCCCTCCGCGGGCGTCTCGTACGTCGGGCCGCTCACCCACGCGTACGTGCCTTCCGCCAACGCGTCGCGCGGGAGCCCAAGCGCGTGCGCAGCGAGGAAGACGAGTCGCCGGAGCGGCCGCGAGTAGGCGGTGGAGAGCGGGAGGAAGCGCGGGTAGTTTGGGCGCGCGGGCCCGAGGAGGGGATTGAAGCCGGTGAGGTTGGGGAGTGCGAGATGGTCTTGTATGGACACAACTGGATGCAACGTGAGCCGAAGTTGGATGTAAAGAAGACGAAGGTCCTACTGGTGCCGACATCTAGGTTCGGGTTGAGCGCACCCGCCGCGTTTGTGACTGCGGACGATCCTCAACCGTTAGATCCGTCGCACTCGAGGGTACAGCGGACTCACTGATGATATCGCGAACGCCTAGTCGTGCTAGGACACGAATGGGATACACGACGGTAGAGAGTGAATGCCCTTCATATGGGTGGAACTGGCTGAGCTCGGATCAGTTAGGCAACTTAAGTGTTATGAAAGATACTACGCACCCGCCCGAGCATCGCAACCACTGGGATGCCCTTACCCTCCCCTATCAGACCGAATGCCAGAGCACTCCGGTGACCCTCGACTGATGCACACATCAAGTCAGCCTTTCTCGACATCATGGTTGAACTAAGCCACGCACCTGTGCTTTTTCCAAACCCTTCCAGCGAGGAATACGGCACCTCGACTACATCACGCAGACTGCTCGCCAGTGTCGACAGACCCGACCCGCAGACGATGGCGACGCGGGGTTTGAGTAGGTTGGCGGGTAGGATGCGAGAGAGCACATCGAGAGTACCCGCGAACGGAGCGGTTTGGCCCTGTGCCACAGTCGACATGACTGGTCAAAGTGAGATGCAATAAAGCTTTGAAGAAGACTTGACAGATCGGATAAGTATTCCGTTCAAGGAAAGTGGAACCCTAGCGCTGGGTTTGGTGTAGGGCGGCTTTCTACGCGACTCGTCACTCGAAGTCCAGTATTCGAGGTCGCACTCAGGCTCGCAGCTGGCTACCGATGAAACGTCTTACGGGAGTGTACATGTGTCGGGTCTTGTAGATTACAACTTTCCGAATGAGTGGCCTTGCAAAGCTTTGGAATACGATGGTGCCATAATACTAAAATTCAAGTAGTGTACAACGATGCATAGGTACTCGACAACAGTTGAAGCACATCATTCGTCGAAGGGAATCACAGTCAACGAGTAAAATGTAGTCCTATGAACGCAACGTATTCACGACGCTACAGGGATTTCAAGACGAGTCACGGGCGATTATTGTGGTATGTATCGCCAACTAGGCCATTCGCCGGTTCCCGTCCAAGCGACGATCTCCAGCGAAATCTATGAGCATGTATCAGCGGTTCGCGCCTGGATGACTGCAAAAAAAAGAGAATCATGTAAGTGAAGCTACTTACCTTCGATATGGCCTCGTTGATGCTGTCTGTCAGCAACGACAAAAAGGTTTGCACATCAGCCAATGCTTTCGGTCCGCAGAAATCACATTTCTTCGCATCGGCGAGAGCTTGAACAATGCTAGCTCCAGACTCGAATCCCTTCCTAGATGGATACTGCCTCACCATTGTATGGCAGCGTTGCATGAAAGCAGAGAACCAGGAAGCGATCCATCGGAAGCCATTGGAGTCGAAGTACTCAGCATTACAGGTGTTGCGTTCGGACGCGCATTTATGCCAACATCGATCGTCCCAGGCTGGGTCTGTGATGGCATATCTGGAACGGGTGAGGACTTTGTTTGAGACAGAGAGGGAGCAGCGGCTGTGATAATCCAGGAGACGCGCGTGGGCGGACCCGCTGATGAGGTCTAGCTCGGCCACTCTGGTGTATGGATATGCAACAGGCTCGTTGAGGAAACCTCTGGCGGCGGCACGGATAAGGTCCTCGCCCAGCTGAAAATGTATGGCGACGCAGTAGATGCGCAGCGGTACCACCTCGGCGAGGTAGTGTAACATCAAGATGATGTACTCCACCATCCGGTCCATCGTATATTTCCTCGCCGCTGGCAAGAGGCCCAATAGGTCGTCGGGATTCACCGACATCTCCTGCAGTCGTCGATCGGCCGGATAGCAGAACAGCAGCAGGCCATCGACTACGGTGCTGCTCTCTGACATCGGGACGACTGGGAGGCCAGGAGCTTCCGAGCCGCCAGAGTGCGCGGGCTGCTCTGCACCGTTGGGCAGGCTGAACATGGTCTCGAAGAAGGGAGACGCTTCAGCAAGGATGGCCTTTCGGACACGGAAGTTCATGCCATCGGAAGATCGCAGGATAATATCCGCATGCGGGCTGTTGAAAGGGAAGGGTGCGTCGGTGGGCGGGCTCGGACCCCTTCAAGTTGGCCGTGCCATTCGTCGACGTGTCGTTGCTTTGTACGTTTCCTTGTTGTGCTATCGTTGTAGTAGGCACTAGAATCACTGGCCTGATAAAAGCAGTGATCATAATACGACGCACCGTCCATAATTGCAGGTCGACCGTGCACCTAGTTCTAGATCTAGAGTACCGGAAATGCTTCAGATCCCTGAGTGATCTGCCGTGAGCGTAGCACTCACAAGGCTACACCGCGATGAGACGTGCGCCGAACTGAGGATCGATGCGATGGCGACGAGGATAAGAGCAGCGACTGTGCTGAGGCACCGTGGTGCGTGCAACGAGCTCGAGGAGGAGGAGGAGGAGGAGGTGATTCCATCTAGCCACAGCAACTACTTACGTGTATCGTACACGCGTCACCTGACAGCCGTGACAGAGAAGCAGCAGCATACGCGTCCAACTGAGCGGCGTCAAATTCCTAGTCTCCGTTGCAGACGATAAGTTAAAACAGCCGTCAAACCTAATATTTTCTGAGCAGCGATAAATGAGCAGCCGTAGTGCTCGAATCCACAAGAACATGAGATCAATCACAATGATCTTACGGAGAAAGACGCATACAGTGACCACGCTGTGTAGCAGTAGTATCCCGTACTAGATAGTAGTCACTGACGCCTAGAGCTTCAGCTTGAGGACAGATATCGAGCTGGTCATCACTGCGCAAGACTGACTCAGCCTCTTACGCTCGTATACGATCAACATCCCAGCGTGTGGTCCATGACTCGGAGCAGCTGTAGTCGCATCTGCCCAAAGAGACGATTCGAGGAGATCCGGACTGGGGCGGTCGGATGGTCCTGGTAACGACCGCCGACGAAACATACAGTCCGAGTTGGGCGCTCTCACCACCATTAATGATGCTGCAGGTCGGCGACAAGATCTTCTGGGCCGCGTTGGCAAGATAGAGGATGCGTACTTCCCAAGCGCTACTGGACAGGGCCTTTGGATTGGTATCTCTTGCCTGGCAATTTCTGCGGAATCAACAGATGCCAACCGCAGACATTTGCAAAGCAGTCACTAGCTAGGACTCTCGTTGGCGAACCGAGTTGGGTATTGGCAGTGGCAGTTGGTGATTGGAATCAGGACGAGATGGACCGGAAGCGCCGTTCATGTTGCTGCATAGACAAAATAACACCGTACATACACATGCCATTATTGACGATATCTGAGCATGAACCTATACATCGAGTATAGATTCGGTCAGGGTTGACTGGGACTGGCTCGGGCTCAAAATTGCCCGTTGCATATGCTGGAGCGCGACACTTTAGTGGCACTGCACGAGGAGCATACAGAAACATAGCCGTACAGACTGTCGCAACCTGTAGATTCGTCTGTCCTACGTAGTTCGTGCCTAGGCGCTCAGCGCTTCTGCGACGACGTCCAACGAGATCTGTGATATTTACGGAGAGCGTATATCAGTTACACACACTCTACAGAGAAACTTGGGTTGTAGTACCACTGACCTGAGATATGGCACCGTCGATTCTAGTTGTCAACAAAGGCAGGAAAACCTGCAAGTCACCCCAGGCACGCGGTCCGCAAAAAGTGCACTTCCCAGCCTCAACCAGGGCTTTGGCGATAGTGCTCTGTAACGAAAACTCTCTGGAAGAGGGCCTGTCCTTCGCGAGATTCCGGCAGCGCACCATAAGGCCAGAGAACCACACGGTGACCCGTTGAGAGTTCTCGAAGGAGCGATAAGTGCAGTTTTTCTTGGACTCGAAATTGCACTGATGCCAACAACGTTCGTCCCAGGCCGAGTCGATACCTGTATAGTAGCGAACAAAGAGTTGTTGAACATGGAAGGAACACCGATTATGATAGTCTAGTAGGCGGGCATAAGCGGCACCACTTATGTAGTCCAGCTCGGTGATGTGCGAATATGCAACTTGGATAGGATGATCGAGGAACCCTCTGGCGGCAGCGCGAGTCAAGTCTTCGCCCAGCTGGAAACGTATGGCGAGGCAGTATACACGCAGCGACGAAGTTGCAACGAATCTTTGTAAAAGCGGAGTGACGTACTCCACCATCCGATCCATCGTGTACTTCCTCGCTGCTGGTAGCACACCCACGATGTCATCGAGTGTCATCTCCTGCAGTTGTCGACCAGCTGGATAACAGAACTGCAGCAGGCCGACCACCACTGTACTGTCCTCCGGCATCGGGACAACTGGAAGATCAGGAGCATGGGTCTTCTCCGTGGACTGCTCCGTGCCAGTGGGCAAGCTGAACATGGTCTCGAAGAAGGGAGACGCTTCAGCGAGGATCGCCTTTCGGACACGGAAGTTCATGCCATCAGAAGATCGCAGGATAACATCCGCGTGCGGGCTGTTGAAAGGGAAGGGTGCGTCGGTGGGCGTAGCGGGCTCGGACTCATTGGCCGTGCCGTTCGTCGACGTGTCGTTGCTCTGTACGTTCCCTTGTGCTGTCATTGTCGTAGACATTAAAATCATTGGCCTGATCAAAGCAGCGATCACAATCCGACGCACCGTCCATAATTGCAGGTCGACCGTGCACCTAGTTCTAGATCTAGAGTACCGGAGATGCTTCAGACCTCTGAGTGATGTGACGTGAGCGAAGGACTCACAAGGCTACAGCGCGATGGGACGTCCACGTACGCCGGACTGAGGATCGATGCGATGGAGGCGAGGATAAGAGCAGCGACTGTGCTGAGGCACCGTGGTGCGTGCAAGGAGCTCGAGGCGTGACAGAGAAGCAACATACGCGCCCAACTGAGCGGCGTCAAACCTAGGATATTCTGAGCAGCGATATGCGGGTGAGATCAATCCGCACAATATCCCGGAGTAAGACGCATACAGTACTTGGCCACGTTGTGGAGTAGTAGTATATCGCAGAACAGTACGCCTAGAACTCTAGGCTGAGGACAAAATCCGAGCTGACCATCAGCCCAAGATGGACTACGCCCGTACTGCTGTATGGTTCATGAGCGGCTCTAGTCAAGAGACTGTTTGAGGGGATCCGGACTGGGGTGGGATGGTCCTGGTAACGACCGCCAACGAAACATGCAGTCGTTGGGTGCTCTCGCCGCAATTGCTGACCACCAGTTGTGGCGCCCTCGGTCAGCATTTGATACCGCTGTCAGAATAGTTCGAACATGCCCACCAAACGACACCATGACACTCGGTTGTTTCAAACACCGCACGCATACGCCGCCATTGGGCCGCGTCCAAACCTCTCTGTGGGCGCCCGCAGGGTTTCGCATACGGATTCGTAGGCGAAAGTGGCGCCCGCACGACATCTCCCACTCTGCAATGTCCTCTGCCCCACGGGGCAAGGTGTCGCTGACGTGGGAACGGCCAGTTGAGTGACGGGCATGGCTGCAATGAGCGCTGCTGGCCTGAGGGGCGGTGCGTGCAGGGCGGAAGGGCGTGCGGCGGGGCGAAAGCATGCGTCCGTGTGCCCGCGGTCCACTATTCCCAAGGACCTCTTGGGGGTCCTTGGTGGGTGTGGCGAAGCACCGGCGTAGGTCGGCTGCGTGGCGACATTGGGCAAGTAAGCGTCCGTGCGCGCGAGGCGCGGTATTGTGGCGGCAGCATCATGTGACGTGCGGTCGCAGACGGGACAGCGACGGGGCGGGGATGATGGGCAGGGACGGTGGCGGGGCCGATGCGAGCGCGGCGACATGCAGCGACGCGCAGGTGGTCGGCGACAGCGACGCGGTGGTAGTATGGCAGGGACGGCGGGGACGAGCGGGGCCAAGGCGCCCGGGGCAGGTGATCGATCGGATGGAAGCGATCCTGATTGGGCAGGAGGCGCCACCAGACTCAGTGTTGACATTGTCGCCCCCCGCCGCATCTGGCGCGTCGAGCGCGGAGGTGACGGGCACGGCTGATGGTCGGAGTCAGAGTGAGCGGGCAGGGGGCGGACACTGTGGCGGGCGGACACGGTGGCGGCGAGGTGAGGGACGCGTCGGCGGGGGGTGACGGGGCGGGCTGTAGTGGCGGCGGGGGCGGGGAGTGGCGGGGCAGCGACGGGGCGTGGCGGGGCAGCGACGGGGCGTGGCGGGGCAGCGACGGGGCGTGGCGGGCAGTGGCGCTGCGGTCCGGGGACGCTGCGTCGGCGGTGGTGGCGGTTGCGCACGGATTGAGAGCTGGGGTTCAAATGTCCACTTCGCGACACAGCCTGCGAACGCGGTGGTTGCAAGGCCCCAGTGTCATAGTGTTCAGACACCTCTGCAGCCGTTGTTCATGAGCTGTGTTCAAGAACATCGTGACATCACTCAGCTGTTCCGCGCGCCACCGACATATAAGGATTATCGCCGCTCAATTCGCGACAGCATCAGCTATAAACCAAGGTACTGCAAACTGGTTCTCGATTCCTTGACCACGCAATCAGTGTCTCTGACACAGACATGCTAGAAGAGACGTACTGTACCTGACGAGCCCTTGACAGCCAGTTAATTCAGACCTTTCCGCTGGATGCCTCCGCCAGTGACAGACAATATTGTCCACGGAGCCTGCCTCCCGGGCTCGCTCGCTGCTCGAAGCAGGTCGGCGACAGGGTACATATCCTGGGTTGCGCCGGCAGGATCAAGGTAGCGCGCTGCCCAAGCACTTCTAGATGGGGCCGTAAATTGGTGTCTTTTGCCTAGCAATACCTGCGGGATCATCAGGTGGGCGTAGACGTTTGCAGAGCAGCTAAAATTGAGCTTATCGTCGGAGAACTGAATTGCGTATTGGCAGGGGAAGTCGGCGAGTGAAGTGATGACAAGACGATGGCCCGTGAGTGATCCGTGGAAGGGAGTCAGACAGGGGAGATCCATCGTCCCGCCCCGTACCGTCCACCTCAAGCATGCACTCACGGTCGGAAACTTTGAGGCACTGGGTTTCCACCATTGACCTGCATCGGCAGCCTCCTCCATGAGCTGTCCCCTCTTGCTTTGACGCAGAAGAGAACGTACAGCTGCCACAAGCAATGACTCCTGGTCTGAGACACGGATCGTCCTGCCCACCTGGCATCAATAAGTCTTACGCGTCGGTCAAGGCTTCTGGACGCGCTGCCTGCGATTGTTGTGCTGTTCTGTGTCCATAAGCTAGGGGCACTGAGACTCGATGTAGAACTGAAAAGGGCTGCTTACCGCAAGATGCGCGCCTCCTTGTTTCTGAGCGCCTTCATCCACCAATGAATGAATTCAAATGTGACGCTGACAGTCAGCAATAGTGCTGCCGACTGACGTGGCTGACAAAGTATAGCATCACGCGAAGCATGAGCATACGTACAGGTCTGATCACAGTCAGTCCTAGACCGCTAGTGCTTCATAACACGCAGTCAGTCGAGTTCCGGGCGTGATGTTTCTAGACATACCGTGGACAAGCATGCATCCTTCGCGATCGGCGCCAGCTTCGAAGCCGCGCAGGGAGAATAAATTTACGGAAACATGGTGGGAGCACTGTCATAGAAAGGTATGTGGCTGAGGATACCCACGTCTTTATGCGCACAATAAACAACGTACCGTATAAGCTGCATTTTCTTTTCGCACAGATTCAGAGTGAGATCAACGACCATACGTGTTTCGATTGCGCAACGTTATGCGCTGGTGGCACTGCGTGAAGTAATGAACAGAGCCCTGATCACTCAGCGTGATCCGTCACCGGCATATCCAGAAATGGCAGACGTACTCGGTGATTGGTAGTAATGAATGGGAGTGAAGTGGGCTGACCGCCTACTATAATGCAGTATAAAGTCACGCCCACCTTCCACGGCACTGTTTATCTACTACCGAGTTGTTTGCCTTGCAGTATGGAGGACATCCTAGTAGCTGCTGCGCCCAACACCTCGTACTTCACGCCTGCTCAGGATCCTCCTGCGGGGACGGCGTTCGACCCTCAGCCCGATGGGAGGTCTATCCCGAAGCTGTTCCAGCCCTTGCAAATTCGCGGTCTACGAATGCAGAACCGCATCTTGGTCCGTCGGTTTCTGACAGTACTGGATGCCTACTCACCAGACTGCACTACGCAGCTCTCGCCCATGGTCACGCAGTCTGCCGAAGACGGAAAGATCACGCCGTACCACAAGACGCATAGTGAGCAATCAGCTATGTCCGACTGATCCAAAGCGCTGACACCCACGATTTAGTCGGCGGTATTTTGACCTTCGGGCCTGGCCTCAGTTTCATGGAGGGCGCGAGCATTACACCTGAGGGGCGGGGGACGCCGCAAGACGTCGGCCTCTGGGACGACTCCCAGATAGAACCGCTGCGCGAGCTCGTCGAGTACGCTCACTCGCAGAACCAGAAGATTGGCATCCAGATCAACCACGCCGGTCGCAAGGGTTCTACGGTGGCACTCTGGCTCGCGCGGCATGCGATCTCAACCGAGGCTGTCGGTGGCTGGCCCGACAAGCTACTCGCGCCGTCTGCCATCGCGTACAGTCCGGGTGACCCTGTACCCACGGAGCTCGACAAAGAGGGGATTCAACGGATCAAGAAGGCGTGGACTGAGGCAGCGGTGCGCGCTGTCAAAGCCGGGTTCGACGCCATTGACATCCATGGCGCGCACGGATACCTGCTGCATCAGTTCATGAGTCCAGTGACGAACAAGCGGACTGACAAGTACGGTGGTTCGTTCGAGAACCGCATACGTCTCGCGGTCGAGATTGTGGACGCCGTACGGGAGCTCATGCCAGAGGACATGCCTCTGTTCTTCCGGTGAGCTGCTTTATGATTTACCGCTGTCCATGTCTTGAACCATTGCGATCAGTGTTTCTGCTACGGACTGGCTAGAGGAGGTCGCACCAAACGAGCCCTCGTGGTGTTGTGAGGATACAGTCAGGCTCGCTGAGATCCTTGCCGACCATGGGGTGGATGTCTGTGACGTCTCCAGTGGAGGTCTTGACCCGCGACAGAAGATTGTGGTGCAGGAGTCCGCGTACCAGGCGCGCTTTGCGGTTGCCGTCAAGAAGAGGGTTGGTGGCAGGATGCTCGTGTCCAGCGTCGGCGGGATTAAGCACGCAACTATTGCTCAGGAAGTTTTGAATAGGGACATTGACATGGTGCTCGTCGGTCGGCAATTCCTGCGGGATCATCAGACCGTCTGGACGTTCGCAGAGCAGCTGGGGGTGGATGTCAAACTGCCTAACCAGGTCGCTTGGGTATTCGCGGGCAGAGGCAATCAGCAGTCAAAGGTCACAAAGGAGAAGGAGAGCAAGGACAGGGCGTAGAGTATCAAGGCGGCACAGACCCGCCGCGTGGTGAACTCCGTCATGGTCGTGTAGTATGTACCGGCGTGACGGTTACTCTTAATGCGAGTTGCAGTAATTGTGTGGATTGGGCAGGTTGCAGAACAAGTAGTTGAGTGTAATAGCACCATGAGTTCGATATTTGCATCATCAAAGACGTTTGTGCCCAAGTCGAAGGGTGCAGTGGCAGGTATCGTTCAGATTTGACGGAACAGTAGTGTGGATGAAATGAGTTCAAGCCTCAAGTATTACCAAATCGGGAACTCGGTAGTGCTGGCGATCTTCCGAGTCGCTGCGCGCCACTTTATAGTCTCGTTCCGCCCACCATGTTCGTCTCCTCACCCTTGCTCAAGGAAATCATCAGCGGTCCTTTCAAGCGGTCACAGCTCGGTCTCTTTCATGGCAAGACCAAACAATATGGCAACAGCGTCCCGCATTCAATGCAGAAAACGCGGCGGTCATGGTTGCCCAACCTTCACAACAAACGGTTCTTTTCCGATGCGCTACAGCAGTTCGTGCGAGTGAAGGTATCCACGCGTGCGCTGAAGACGATCAACAAGGTGCTTCAACTCTTCTCTTGTGGGACTGGTCGTCTGTGTTAATCTGTCGATGCGTGCCCTAGTACGGAGGGATTGACAAATACGTTCTCGATACTCGGCACGAGCTGTTGGGATGGGAGGGCATGCGGATACGGGTGATGGTGCGGGAGCGACTGCAGGCCGCCAAGCAACCCGAGGCTCAGCCAGCTGCCTCTACGGCACAAGCAGCGTGAGGTTGATGGTAGTTTTGCCATGGTATGTCGAGATAATACTGTTTGGAATGTTTACACTCATTTCTCGGCAATGGTTTGTAGCTACACTACGTCTCGCGTGGTGCCGTAGAAGCTATGAAGACGAACACCTACCGAGACATGCCGGACACGCCAGTGAGCGGAGTGAGACGGGCAGATCACACAGACTACATTCTCCCCATGTAGAGGACGACCTCACTCTGGGGCCTAGAGCACAATAGGGACAAGGTTGTTGTGGACATGGCTCGCCCGCTTGGGATACTCGCAGCCGCATCGAAGTCACTGGCGTCTTTGTTCGGTGTGAGGACACGGCTTCAGAGTCAAGATATAAGCTACGTTATCGCATTGAACTCACGGACAAGGTGCGTCGCCAGACTGCCTTGTTCATATCCATGACTTTTGCACGAGCCAGTCAGCCCCGTTGTTGAGTGGACGCGAACAAAGAGTGCTCCTAGTCCACTCTGAGCGTCTGCGCGGGAAGCCATCCACCTTCGCTCGGTTCGCGAACCTACCGTGGTATGCTGGCAGCCTCGCACGCGGCGGTGAACCTTATCGGATCCCTGTCCCATGCAGCGCGTATCCCCCGCTCACTCCCCTCATCAAGCCGCCATCGTCAATCGTTGTTTAGCCGTAGCCTCATCGTACTACCGAGAGTGAGTCACTGAACGAAGTTGCAAGTCGTGATCCTGATCAGTTCCCCGCAGTGTCGTCGCAAACCGGCTCCCACGCCGCCGATATCGAGCAAGCAGCGAACCCTGCGACTGATGCGCCAGCGCCGTTCAACAAACCTACCGCCGACCTCATCCTGCGCTCGTCGGATGGCGTTCGCTTCCGCGTGCGAAAGGCCATTCTCGCCGAGGCATCTCCTATATTCGAGGACATGTTCACTCTCCCCGCGCCACGGAACTCGGACAACTTGGCCATTGGCCCACCCGTGGTTGACATGACGGAGGACAGTCGCACCGTCCATGGCTTACTACGCCTGTGCTATCCTATCAGCGAGACGCCCATCCGCACGCTGGATGAGGCATCGATCTTGCTGGATGCTGTAAGGAAGTACTCCATGGACGGTGCTCTAAACTACCTCGGTCAAAGGCTCATTGTCTTCGCCGATGCGGAGCCTCTCCGGGTGTATGCTCTGGCCATTCGCTATGAGCTGCAGGAAGAGATACTTAAAGCGTCTGCCAAAGGGTTCTTAACCTACATATAGCCAACAGCGGATTCAAGTCGTTGGAAGATCTGAACTACATCCCGGCTTCTACCTACCTGCGCCTTCTCGATTACCGCGACCGCTGCGCAGCAGCGGCCGTGCACGTTTTCGACAGCTATACTTGGATTGACGCGACCTGGTGTTGGCTTACAGGCTTTCATCATGCTTGCACGACTACAAATACGGTGCAATGCAAAGGCGGTGTTGGCACACCCTCCATATGGTGGGCCGATATGATGGCCTCATTACGCGATGTCGTGCGACAGAGACCGTGCGCGGCGGCCCTGCGATATGATGGGACAGAATATGTTGGGGCGGACCACCCAAGCTTCAATGCGACACAGTTAGCTCTCTCAAAGGCTGGGGAGTGTAGGAACATGTGTGCAACACGTGCATACCACGAGCTGCCTGATTTTTTGCGCGCTCTGAGAGCGGAGGTAGACCGGGTAGTTTCAGAGGTGAGCAGTCACCAGTGACTTGTATCACGTTGACGTTCAAAGGCTTCATTCTACGTCTTTGCTAGGTTGAACTAGAAGTTGTGCAAGCACATCCGCCATAGGACGCCGCCGGGAGACCCTTCGTAGTCCTGTCCAAGTCCATTTCTCGTCACGGCGCACTCGGGCAGGAGCGTAGAGAGATCACACTACCTTTCGCCGATGCGTGTACTTATAGAGCCAAATTCCGTGGTGTGCCGGCTGCAATCGTACATGCAAGACTATGCATGCTGGGATGTACTTTCTGTCAGCCACTGTCCTGTTTGAATCTGTCAGCAACAGGCGCCTCGCGGCGCGTCCGGTACCGGTGGCTCTGTACGCGCGTTCTATACGCTCAGCAGGCTCTTGACGTATCTGTGGCATCGGGAAATAGTGACACGGTCGATTGCGTTCGGAAGTGCGGTACTAGAGACGCGGTATATACACTGCGTCTCGCATGAAACGTCCGGTATGGGACAAATACTAAAAGCAGAGCATGAATCCGACTGAGAACGGATGCGGGGAAAAATGACGCGACAGGCAAGTTGCATGAAAGCGATGAAACTGTTATGTCACAGCGTGTTCATAGACAAGGACGGCGCAATGTTTGTCAGCACAGAAAGTGACTACGTGTAGAGCTCACCCTCTGTAGGGAAAGGGACAGAAGGTTGAACACCCTAGAGGACTCCACCCTTCTCATTTGGCTCATATTACTAGTCTCTGTGAACAGAGGTAGTCGCTGCGTTTCCACACCCTTCAATTTGCCTGGAGGTCTCCAACGTCAGACCTCAGTCATGCACGGAGAGTGTACGTGGACTTGCCTGTCGCATTCGGCGTGTTCCCCATGCTCGAGACCATCCTCACACGGGACATCCTCTCCGCGATACTCAAGGAACTTGCGCTCCTCGCCTTCGACAAGCTTGTCATCCAGTCCTTCACCTTCACAACATTCCTCACTGCCATCGTCGTGGTTACCATGGTTTTGTGCGTCCTCTTCATCTTCCCACTCACTGCTCTCCAGGTCGTACGGAAAATACTGGGACTCGTCGCCCACGTCGTCATCTTCGCGCAAATCAACGCTATCCGGATACCTCTCTCCGTCCCAAGGCGAGTACGACCCGTCGGTATATCCGAACTATTTGAGACGAGACTTGAGCGGCATCCAGGAGTGTAGCCTGTCCGCAAACTACATTGGCGGCACGCGCAATGTCTCGATCCGCTTGGGAGGGTGTGCCCTGTGTCTGTCCTCCATGATGATGTAGACACCGAACACGAGCTCGGTTTCCTCTCCAACCCAGCACTGCTTCAGATAGGGCGATCTAGTGTGTTGAGAAATATACAAGGCGGCTGCGCACTCGCGATCGCAGTCTTCCGGCTCTGTCCCCGGTGCGAGGTTGAGATGTTTGGAAAGCAGTCTACAGTACCGCTTGTTGAGAGCCCAGCCAAGTACCCATCAATATTGTCGAGGGCGCGTAGTGAGTTGCTGACAAGGTCGGGAACAGAGGCGACACGGTGGACACTGGAATTGTCCGGAGCGCGGTACCGGGCCGTGACTTTGAGGTAACGTCAAGCATCAGCGCCTCAGCCACAGACGCGTTCAAGTTTAATTGGGGAGGCTATCCCGACTCTACCAGCGTGGTCTGCTGCCAAAGAGTTGTTTGAGCCGCTCGTAATGCACCTTCTTGGGCCGTCGCTTGTAAAGCCGGACATTAGCCGTGAAGCATATGGAAACGAACATGATTCGCGGCACGTCGTCACATCGGGCGGGGCTGGCGCGTCGTCTGGTAGGACCGTGCAGAGCTGTGGCTGGCAAAAGAAGAATTTCACCTGCACCTCATCGAGTGATATCACCCTACGCTGGCGTCGGGAACATTTTCGTCCGCCTTGTGGTAGCCCAGAAATACTATGGCACATAGGTGGACGACTGCATGGTCATATTGTCGATTGGAATGGATACGTTCACGGACTTCGAGTACCGTTACTGGACGAGTGACTCACATGCATCAGGAAAGTGGCACCTTGCCTCAACGGCCTCAAACGGCCTCACCTGTCTAATTCGTACCTAATTTGTCTCATTACCTCACAGATCTCTGACTTGGCTGGCTGTGATTTTGCATACTTACTGATTGACGATACAACTCACTGATCGACGACCCTCTCCTACGATATCGATACAAAGGATGCATTACAGTAATATCTATGGCGACACACTATTGCCACTGAGATACAATACCCTCGTTCCGGGCGCTGCTCAAAATCAGATCTGCGTTCGCCGCCGGTGTAGGCAGTTAGCTCATCGCGGGCATTCTGCACTTGGGCTCATTGTGCCTGTGCCTACCGCTCGTTCGTGAGTTGCTGCACCTTCACCCGCCGTGTCCGCCGTCTCGTAGGTGTGTCGTTTTCCACCAGAATGCCCATGCTCACCGTTATGCCGGCCCTTGCACTTCATATCCGTTTGCCTGGCGGGTCATGACCGTACGCGCAGGGGTGCCACGCTGCGCCGCGTCTTCAGCCGGTACGCGCGGGTGGTAAACGGGTACGGGTCAATCGTGGGGTACAGTGGGTCGTGGCGGGTCGGTCGAACAGATGACAGCAGGTTACTTAACCTGCTGTCAAGTGCCAGGGCGGGCGAGTCGGCAAGCAGGTATGTGGGCAAGCAGGTGAGCAAGCGCACGAGCATGCGGGAAACCGAGAAAGTGGGCAAACGGGTAGGTTCTTGGTCGAGCAGGCCGGTCGGAGTGGGTGTATGGGCACTGGCAAACAGGAGAGCGAGGACATACCTTCGAGCGTTCATGCTTGGCCTTGTAGCCCTCACCGCGCCCTTCGTTCTGCTCCTACTCAGTCCAACCCTTATCTGCGTCGGGGAAACGCGAGCGGTATCTTGACAGATCACCGCATGTTGGCTTGAGGATGTTGCGGGGCAAGGCGGTCGCGTCGTGCGGGGAGGTCGTTATGGTGCGCGTACGCAGCTGGCGGATGCGCGTGACGCGCACATCGTCGGTCGCGCGGGCCATTCACCTCATTGACTGTATGGGTGGTTGCAAAGGGTCCCAGTGACTGACGAGGCAGAGAGCGACGTTGGCCGGCCATAAGCAGACAGCGCTGTTGCCCGGAGACCGTTGAATGTCTGCCCTGAACTACATTACAACTCCGACCTGGCTCCGACCGCCGGCGCTCCGAGTCAGCGCGCACGCGCGGCCTTGCTTCGCTGGCACTTACCCTCACATCACGCAGTCGCGGGCACCTCGTCTCCCAACATCGACGTGCAAGACAACCCACAAGCACATCGAACGTAAGGTTCGTGTACACAAGCGTGCAGCAAGCTGATGGCTGGTACCAGGGAGGGCACGTCAATGAGTGAGGGCTCGGGCGGGCGAGCGAGCAGCGGGTGCGGGTACAGCCCTTGGGCATCCACCGCCTCTACGAAGAACACAACGGCAAGCATGTGCGTGGTGCGCACGCCTTGTTCCCGTGACGTCAGACGTGAGTAGGTGGTGACCCACACGTCCCGCGTCTGGTTAGCGGCAACTTATTATGTGAGTTTCGTCTCGTGATTCGTTATCCTGTATATGCATCTGACCGGGAGCTTTGCGTGAAGTAGAGCGTGGGGGGTTCCAACACTATATGGCGAAAGAGCGCATATGATTTTGTATATGGTCTGTTCATGGCCCCGCTTTCGTCCTGATTCTGACTCAGTGTGTAGAGGCCTGTTCATCAACAAGTGCATGTTTCTCAATGTCGATGCATCGTGCTCGTTGGGCTGGGTGGTGAGTGAGTTCAATAGGTTGGGCTTGAGGTGAAAATTATTGACGTGTTCGGTGTGTACTATAGCGCGACGATCTGGCGCTAGTACAAGAACTGGCCCGCAAACAAGGACGAGGTTGTTGCGGTGACTGGTGCGTGGCCCCAATGTGTTCTAGACGTGTCGGAGACGCTGATCAGCATTGCACAGTTGATACTCATGACGATTGAGCAGCAGCGGACAGCATGTGGAGATGACAGGGCATGAGTGCGCATCGGGCGACCTCATGGGATGTGGATGCCCTCACGGAGCTGGCAAATAGGGTCGCTGACCGCATCTCGGAGTGGTACCGAGCAAGGAATTAGGATTGCTGTTGTAGGATACAGCTCAATTGAATATATTTGTTGTTTCGTTGCACTGTCTTCCGGCTCACCTAAGTACCTCATGTGTCTATGTGCCCTATGAGCCTCATTGCCTCATCACGTCTCAGATGAGAGATAATCTACTCAAATGAGACTTGAATGAGGCAGCCCGTCTCAAACTGTCTAATTGCCTCATTGCCTCAATGAGGCGAAATAGGCAGGTGGTGCACATTCCTGATGCTGTATGGTATCAGCGTCACTGGCGGAACATCGCTCTTGATACTCAAGGACATCTCTGTGCCATTGTGAAAGATGTGCTGTGCGGTCTGTTCCAAGTCTATCCAGGCCTCCGAGCCTCAAGCTCGCCCAAGTACCGTTCTCACCGCGATCGTCTACACACGATCGTGGCGTTGCAACGCGTGATGTCACAACCACCTGACATGTGACCAGCTCTGCCAATTGACGACCCCCCGCAGGTTGGTCCCTAGTTATTATATTTTCTGGATGATCTGTACAGTACATGACACAACTATGTAGCGTCGACTCGGTGTAAGTTATCAAGTCATTCTTCCGTTGCTTCAGGCAGACGTAAGACTCGATCATAGAACACATTGTTCAGCGGTCGTGCGAGTAGGTGGCATGTTGGTTCTTAGTACCTCCCTGCGTCGATCCGCTTGAGCTCGATAGCAAAATGCTACGTACACTATCCCAATTCGGAGATGCGTGCGCAGCGACAGCAGTAACGAATTCACCTACCTTTCGTGGTTTGCATCCTAGGGTAGAATACAAACCATGAAAGGAGAGTGGATTCCAATCGCAATACACCATCGCTACGAAGGTGGAAGGTGGACGTTCCTCCCGAGAGTCCTGAACAGCCACAATAAGTACGAGCGGCCCTATTGTATTGCAGATCACACGAAGAGAAGACGCGGGCGCATGTTGTTCACGCGCGGGGGTGACCAGCATCCTCCGGACCTCGCCTCGCTATCAGACATGCATTGAGATTACATGCATATTGGACGTCGGAATGCAACGAGGTGTGAATCTATTACGATATCCACCGCTCTCCATCCGTCTCCGTCAGTGTCCTACGTCTTGTGGTGACGGAGCGCTGAGAGACTCACCCTTGACAACCATGCACACAGGATAAGGCGGAGGAGGGCACGCATGCATAAACTTGTCTGACGGGCATGGCTGCTGTCAGCAAAACGCAGCAAGAGACAGAGTAGTGAGGCAGGTCTCGTAGTGAACCGAGCTATGGTTCAGGGCTTCGATCAACGCAGACGCGATCCTTCATGTGCGCGATGTCAGCGGTGGTCGGACCCTGGGTTTCAACCTCGAGGCCTATTAATTCGAAATTCAGTGGCTGGTCGCAACGTGGACGCATCTTCACAACACCACATTAATGAAAGAACTCACATGCATCGAAGTCTGAGCCTATTCGGCTTCGTGTGGTCCAAAGCGGCAGGGCGCTGGCCCTTTGGCTGCATGGTCACCGAAGCGTCTGAGAAGAGCCGCGATAGCGTCGATGTATAGCAGAAGCTGCAGAACACTGCATGAGATCATGAACTATCACTGAGGCAAGGAAGGAGGGTTATGCTTAACCGAGTGTGATAACTTCTTGACAAGGAAGCGATAGCCGCATCCAATTATTGCTCGGAACACCCGCAATTTCCTTTCGATATAACGGGTTTGTAGACACGAGGACAGCTCGATGTCATCCAAAGCTGCGAAGTCAGTGGGATACGGACGGCACTGATGTGCATATTCTGGGATCATCCCCAGTGGCCGACAGACGGAAGTCATCGTGACATCGTCATCGGCTGGGAGGATCGCCAACCGCAAGCGTCGGCATGTTGCCGCAGTCGCCGGTTGCTCGCCGTGCGCAGCGAGAGTACCTTCGGACATAGCACAGTGGACGAGCCTCATGAGTCACTATGCGCCAGCCGCTCTAACTCCTGTGCATCGTGAATGTCACTTTTCTGCTCTACGTGGCGTAACGGGGAAGCGCGACTCACCAAATCGAGGAATACGTTACGTTTGAGGTTGATATTGCACTGGACGAGGTCGGTTCGCCGAGCACAGCATTGAAGCCCGCGCGAAGCCGGCAGAGCGAGCGTTACACATTCCTGTACAGCGCCCCTTTCGTATTGTGCCGCCCGGACGCTAAGCACGCAGCCCTGGCGCGGCAACGTATATAGAGGAGATCCTGGGGCGCGGGTGTACAGAACGACCCACCTTGACTCTGCCCACCATGTTCCACTACCTCCGCAAGATCGCGCACAAGCGCAAGAGCGACAAATCAGAAGGCTCGCCCACGCGCGCGGACGACATCGCCACGACATCCTCACAAGTACACTCGCCCGCGGTCGAGCGGCTGCGTTCGCATATTTCGAAGGGGAAAGAGCGAGGCGATGCGGGGGAGACGCAGAGGACATCGATGGAGGGACGAGGGAGACCCTCGGCACAGCCCGACAGAGGCGAAGCGGTGCGTCTATTCGGGCAGCGCCCTTGACTGCAGCCAGTACTTATACCCTCTCCTCGTCGCAGGCCACCGCGACCCTCTCCCCGTCATCCCAGCCCCGCCATCGCAGCACGTCCGCAAAGTCGAGCAGGATGAGTCCCACCCCAGCTACGGTGCCCTGCCAGGTGAGCCCCGTGACCCGTCTGCCTTGCGACGGCCTGACCTCAAGGACTGCACTTCTACGTAGTACCGGACGGGGAAGACACTGGGCAGCGGAACGTATGCGATCGTAAAGGAGGCTGTACACATCAAGACGGGGCAGTACTATGCATGTAAAGTGATCAACAAGAAGCTCATGGAGGGCCGGGAGTACATGGTGCGCATACATATACTCTCGCGTGTTCTCAGCCTTGCGGATCGAGGCAACGTCTCGATACCCCGCCGCGAGGTGCAGCCGGACGACTTTGACTGACGAACGCTCTTCGTCCCCGATGTCCAGGTGCGGAACGAGATCGCAGTGCTGAAGAAGGTCTCCAGAGGCAACCCTAACATCGTCACGTTGCACGACTACTTCGAGGTGAGCCTCGTCTCCGTCTCCTGTAGCATTTCCTCGCGTGCCTGGTCGGCCATACGGTGCGTTCGCGCCGCACAACTTGTGTGTCTTGGCCAGGATGACGCACTGGCTGGCCGAGATCGCAAACCCACGAAGCGGTCCCTCCCCCGCATGGCGCCGTCCGCGGCACCCAGAGCAGACGAGCCCGAATCCTCCTCTGCCGATAGGCTATGCGGCGATGACTGGGGCCGGGATAGTCAGCGAGAAGCAGTCCGAGCCGATTCCGGGCGACTGTGTTCTGGTGCTTAGCGCCGATGGCATGCGCGGCGGATGCGGAGTGCTGCCATGAGGCTACTCAACGCCATGCCTACAGACGATGGGAACGCTTAGCGGCTGCTATGGCTCCATTGCCGGGTGTGTCGATGCGCTGATGACAGGTTGCTGACATCCTCCCTAGACGTCCCACAACCTGTATCTATGCTTCGATCTCTGCACAGGCGGCGAGCTCTTCGACCGGATATGCGCCAAGGGCAACTACTATGAGGCGTGAGTCTTCCTCTCTTGGCGTGCACATTGAGATTGCTCAAGTTGTGGCGGACAGTGATGCGGCCGAGCTCGTGCGGACGATCATGGGCGCGGTGAAGTACGTCCACGGCTGTGGCATTGTACATAGGGGTAAGTTCTAGTGACTGGGAGCCGAGTTCAGTTGCCCATGTGTCCCCAGACTTGAAGCCCGAGAATCTGCTGTTTCGGACAAAGGACGAGGATGCAGACATTATGATCGCCGACTTTGGCCTCAGTCGGGTCATGGACGACCATCTACTCACGGAAGTTTGTGGTACGCCTGGGGTAAGTTTCACGTTGAGAACCTGTGGATAGGCAACTGACGTGCTTGACAGTACATGGCCCCGGAGATCTTCAAGAAAAGTATGCGTCTCCCCACTATACAGTAGACAACGAGCTGACAATGCCTCAGCCGGCCACGGCAAGCCCGTTGACGTCTGGGCCATGGGTGTCATCACCTACTTCCTGCTCTGCGGTACGCCATTCCCCGCCTCCTTGACTTCGCCTCGTCTGACCTTTCGACAGGCTACACGCCGTTTGACCGCGACACGCAGCAGCAGGAGATGGAGGCGATCCTCGCGGGCGATTACAAGTTCGAGCCGGAGGAATACTGGCAGAACGTCTCGCAAACCGCGCGCGACTTCGTCACGACGTGCCTCACGATCGACCCCGCCGCGCGCCCAACCGCGGAGGAGGCACTCCAGCTCCCATGGCTCGCGTCCGCGACGCCGCACTACGTGCCCGACCCCGAGAGCCCGCACGGCGGCCCGAAGGACCTGCTGCCGCACGTGAAGAAGGCGTTCGATGCGAAGAAGACTTGTGCGTTACTCTCAGGCATCTGGCGAGCGAGGTACTGACCGTGTTGCGTGTGCCTGCAGTCCGGAAAGCGGTGCTCTCCATGGTGGCGATGCGCCGGATGTCGACGCTCGCGCACGGACACACACCCGAACCGCAGATTGGGGGCAAGAGCCTGCGGCAGCTCCTCGAAGAGTCCGAAAAGGTGCGTGCCCCGCGTTGTCAGCCTCCATCATACCATCACTAACCCGTGTTCATAGGAACACGTCGACGGCGAGCACCCGGTCATGCACTTCGGCAACAGCTCGTCCGACGGCAACAGCTCCGGTGGTGAGGAGCAGGGCGCGCTCGCTGATGCGCTCTCATCCGTCAAGCTCTCCGCTGCGAAGTGATCCGAGCGTGACATCTATATTACGGTGCGCTTTGGCGATGGACTGCTGTCTGTGCTCTCGTTCTCGTTCAAATTGGGGTGGCTAGATTTATGTAGGATACGGCTGCAGCCTGTTGGGTGGTGTTCGATAGCGTACTGGGTCATCATAGGCCTCGTTGGTGGCATTGTCGTATATATCTAACGCGAAGTGGTAATATCATAAAGATACCAAGGTTCGTTACGGTGTGTGGTGGTCGAATGAATAATAGGGTGAAAGCCTCTCTTGTATCACTTGCAGTGAGAGTGAATGTAGGAAATGAGTTGGAGAGCACGATATCAATAATTGAACGGTGGACGATACTGAGGATGATATATCCGCCAGGGGTAGAAGAACAGCGCGAACAGGCCCGTTGGCGTCAATGCACCTGCCACCTCTGTGGCGAAGCAGGTCGATATAGAACTACTGAGTTGGACGATGGGCTCTTGCCAGTGCCTGAGCAATGCAGTGCCCGTGCTCGAGTTAACTACGCCGATCCTGCTTGTTTTGAATGCTGCAGTGTGCCCCTAGGTGACAACCCTTGTTCCTTCCGCCGACGATTGCACGGACGAACGGCGATCGCCCGCAGGTCTGGATCCGGTGGAAGCAAGACTATGTATATAATGTTCATGACATTTAGTAGTAGGTACGCGGGTACGTAGGTCATCGGTGGCGGGTGCGCCACAAGCGGGCATAAGGGAAGTCCATCTCCGTACTACGAAGAAACAAAGGCCTAAACGGCGCCGACAAGTCCGTGTCATACAGGTGGGCGAGAAAACAGTACAGGTGCAACAGTCTATGATATGTGAGATCGTGGTGGTAGTGGGGGCGAATTACAAGCACAACCGTCCGCTTTCGCTCAAATCTTCGTGCAGATAGTGCAGGTTACACGGAGTTCTTGACGGAAGACGAGAGCTAGAGGCGAAAATCAGATACCACATATAAAGCACAAAAAGGGAGACTTACGGATGGCAATTAGAGCGGCAATGATGGCAATGGCGAGCACGTAGATGAAGCCGTACTTGATCACGATCCAGCGACGCTGTCGCTTCTGTTTGATGGAGTACAGAGGAGCGCGAATCTGCTTCGATGGTCGAAGCCAGACTGAAGACAGCATCAGCTTCGAAGTCAGTGTGAATCTAACAGAGGGCACTTACACAGCATCGTCGAGTGGGCACGATCAATATAGGGCATCAAGATCGGTGGCGTTAAGAGGAGAAGTAGGAAGTGTCCAGTGAGGAAGTCCGAGCTCCATAGCGAAAGTTCGATGATCTTGACGATGTACTCGCGGGCCGGTTGCGACATCGCGTGCGCGCCGAGACCACGGCCGTACCACTTGCCCGTCCACCATGCACGGTTCGTCTCGTCGTGCTTGAACTCACGGGACAGGAATACCGAGATGAGGACCTTGTGAATCGCGCGCTGAATGTAGATGACCGCAATGAGACCAAGCACGGCATGCGCAACATTCCAAGATTCGAGGAGCCACTGCAAAATGATGTTAGTGGGACACTGTTTGCATAGACTAGCGGACATACCAAGAACTCGAAGAATCCGATCATGCCAACGACACCCAGCGAGTGCGCGAGGAAAGCCATGAACGAGCCAAACTTCGGGTACGGTGTGTCGAGCAACGGGCCGAGGAACAACGAGAACATGAACAACACCAGCAGAATAGCCGCGTTCCAGACAATGGGGCCAAGAGAGACGATGGCGATACGGACGAGCGGGCTTGGCGGCTGAACGCCGTCGATCTTGAAGGACTTGACGAACATGTACGCGACAGTCATCAAGATGGCCATGACGATCGGGAATATGACCTCGGAGAAGATGATCGCACGCCAACCAGCTCGCGGAACATCGCCAGAGAGCTTCTCAGACGGGTGACCGAGTTTCTTCTTCTTGTAGCCAGTGATCATCGTCCGTGACAGACGGCAATAGCCAATCCACGAGTTCTGGTGAACACGAGAGTTGCCACGGTTCATCCAGCGCAAGAATTCCCTAAAAGCGTGTCAATACAAAATTGATGAAAAAGTGGGCTGCGAATAGACTCACCGGTAGTCGACGATGAAGTCCGCTGCAGAAAACTGGTGCGGGTTGAACAGGAATGGCGAGACGCAGAGTGCGAGGACAGTGACCCAGAAGTAGATGATCCATCCGGTCCACAGCGTGATCGTGACGTAGAGCAGCATCACCAATTGCCGCATTCCGAGGTAGATACTAGGCCCAGCGAAACGCGAGTAGAGGATACTGAAAGAGATCCTCGTCGTCGCGAATCCACGACCCGTCGCAATGTACCGAGCACCACCGAATGTCAGGTTGCTTGCGATTGAGTGAGAATAGATTCGGGTCGAGAAGACCTCGAATGCAGGCGAAAGAGATGCGAAGTGCTTGCTCAGACGGATAATAGCCTTCCATGTACCACGCTCCACCAGCTCTGGAGATGTTGTTCAGCATCGCAATCGTCATCAAGGAAACAGCCATACCTTGCAAGAATAGAGGCAGATACGCGATCAAGAACACCAGGAAGATACTGATGATACACCTGTTGATCCACTGGAACACCGGGGCGAGGTTGTAGCATCCAGGTGTGCCGATGAACGCACCCGAAGACGTGTACTTGCAGATCGTGAGCTCACCCTTGAGCGTTCCGAGATAGACCACTGTATACATCATCAGTATGGAACCGGAGAAGAGCGTATTCAGGCTCACTCGTCGCAATGAAGATCTGCACCGACAAAATGACGAGCATATTGTGAATATGGAAACCGGGGTGGCCGTAGTAGAACGTCAGGAACCGGTCAATCGGCAGCTGCGTTCCGAGGTAGTAGTACTCTCGGCTGAGCATCTGCTCACCCATACCCGTGCCGATCTTCGTCTGGAAGTTCAAGATCGTGCCAAATCCGAGGTCACGCCCCTTGCCGCACTGGTAGTATTCCGTGTGCTTGATGCGACCACCACGACCGAAGGCGTTCATGCCGGCGTAGATATCCTCGTTCAGGTGGAGACCCTTCTGTGCCTTCGAGACACCACCGCGCGTCGTCATGTAGAGTGCGTTGAGGAAGTCGGGGTGACCGTAGTGCAGTTTACCGCCAATGTATGCCAGGGATCGTGCTGTGAGGGTACCAAACGTCTGCTCCTTACCAGCAGCCAAGTCGCCAAGGATACCGATGTTCTCAGAGAAGATGTACTCGCGCGCACCGACAATGGCGACTGGAGTGCGGCTGAACTCCTTCTGACTCCACTGCGCGTACGGGCTCTGGCTCGACACCGCGTACTCTTCGAACTCGCCGAGGACGTTGCGGATCTTGAGGCATTCCTCGAGGTAGTTGTCCTGGTTCGCATCGATGAGCTGGATGTATTCGCCGCGGTAGAAGATGATCGCGTGGTTCTGGTTGTCGGACTTGCCGTCACCGAGAATCGGGTTACCGGGGAGCTCGATGCGGAACTTCGGGCGACGGCGACCAGTATCGGCGATGAACTCGGAGTGACCGTCGATGAGCGCGGAGAAGAGGCGGACCTCGCCGCCCTCCTTGCGCGACGCCTCTTCCTCCAGGTAAGCGATCTGCAAGTCGGGGTACGCACGCAGGAGGAACTCGGCGTTCTCCTGCTCCTCCCTGTTGAACTTCGAGTAGCGCTGCATCGAGACGACAAACTTGAACTTGCGGCGGGCCATGCGCTCGAGCTCGCGCTCAAGCTTGTCCGTGTTGCCACCGAAGAGCTGGACGACTTCCGGATTCTCCACGCGGTAGAGAAGCTTGATGGCCTTGGCATAGTTCATCATGCCGGACACGGTGCGGTAGAGCGTCTGCGCACGGAGCGAGGCCCAGATACGCGTGCGCAGCGTGAACTCGGGGGCCGCGCTCTTGAAACCAATGCAGTAGAAGGGGAGGTCGTCGGCCTTGGACTGGCCCTTCTCGTCAGTGCCGAAGGGACTCGTGCCGTTGTACATCGCGGACTCCTCGGCGAGGATCTTCGTGTCCTTGACGAAATTGTCCCACTCAACCGGGTGCAGCTGCTTGAGGTACTCGAGCAGCGTGACGCGCGTGTTCTGGTCCTCTTCCCTGATGATTTCCCGCAGCGATAGAAGGATCTAGAAAGCGCGTCAGCATCGCCCACGCTGCAAGGACACAACGGCTTACCTTCTCGCTGTAGTGAGGAGTCAAGACCGTGAACGTCGGCATAGCGTCGACTGGGATGGGCTCAGGAACCGCAGTCGTCAGCGATTGCGCGAAGAACGAGATACGGCGTTCCGCTTCGCTACCCTTGGTGAAGAACTCGCCCTTGAAGCCTTTGTCACTCTGGGAGATGAAGAAGGGCGGGGCGCGGAGGCTGCGACGGCCATCGTTGCCAATGTCGACCTGGTGGTAGAGTAGCTTCTGCACGTGGTCGATCGAGAGCAAGTGCTCGCGGTACATCGAGATGATAATGGCGTTCCAGATCTGCGAGACGAGCACCTACGAACCGAATGTCAGTGATCCATAGTCAGACGGAGAGTATGCAGCACATACCTTTGGCTTGTACTTCGTCTCCATGTCCGCCGTAGCGAGAAGCTTCGCGTAGATCCGCTTGGGCAGCCGGGTGTAGATGTCCTTCCACGGTGTCCAGATCGACAGCCCGAGGGCAAACGAGCGCACGATACTGAGGACAGTATTCCAGATGATCCACCACAAGAAGGTGTCCAAAAAGAAGAGAACCAAGTCCATGAGGTACATGATGGTGAGCGTAAACGCCGCCTGGTTCCTGCACAGTGCGGTCCCGAAGTATCTGTCGTTACAGTTCTGGATCTTCATGCCGACCATGACCTGGATCGGCGTCTGGAACGACAGCGTGAGGAAGAAGTACGATTCCGTGAACTTGAGGCCGAAAATGAGCACCCAGACGAGAATGGAGGTCAGCCGGGCAGTGTGTGAGAGCCCAGGATAGCTCGCGGTGAACGTCTGACTCGCGAGGTACTTCCGAGACTTGCCCGCCACACGGTCGCCGAACATCCGCCCGGAAGGCAGGATGGCGAACAGGAGCGTCGCGACGACCGAGATGAAGAACTGCACAATACCGAGGATCAGCGCCAACGAGCCGCCGGGGGAGTTGCTCTCCGCGATCGCGACGTAGATGGTGGGACCGCCGGTGAGCGCCAGCGTGATTAGCAAGAACAGGAGCCGCCGTGTAAGGTGGGAGGTGTTGTTCCATGTCGTGGGGATGTACGAGAACTCGGCCAGCGTCGCAGCAATCATGATCGCGCTCGCGACGGCGCCGCCGAGCGCGGTGGCCGACCAGCGCATCGCCGCAGAGTTGTTTCCGTTGTAGAGCGTTGGCGAGTTGTACGCCGTGTAAAAGAAGTACATGGCGATGTGAATCACCCAGATCCGGTTGAAGTTCACGAGCAGGTGCCCGAACGAGCGCTTCTCGTAGTACGTCTTGAAGAACGCCCGGTTCCAGTCGATCCGCTCAAACTGCATGAACCGCTGAGCAGGCGGCAGGTCCACTAGGCGGGTCTAATACAGGTCAGTATCCGATACGCCCAAAGCGTATGCATTTACCCACCTTGTCGTTCAAGGCAATCCTCGCGATGCCCTCGGGATACCAGAAAAGCTGGTTCACATCATCATATCCGATGATGCTATCGTGATCCCGCTCCCTCCGCACAAACTTCCCATCCACGACCTCGTATCCCTGGTCACGAATGAACCGATACAAAGGCTTTACCACCGTCCGCAGGTAGAGACCCTCCGGCACGGCGTCCATCCGATTCTGGCACTCGGCCGACCGGTAGTAGTCGTCCGCACACTTGAAGATGAAGCACAAACACTCGGGCACGAACCGCACCTGCGCCGCCTCACCCCAGCAGAGCAGCCAGAGCGCGATCTGTCGCACGCGGTCGTACTGGCTCATGTTGTGCATCGCCTGCCGCCATCGCTCCATCGCACTCTGCAGCGACTTCTCCGACGCGCTCTTCGGGCCCCCACCACCGCGCTTCTTCACCGACTTGAGACGCTGCAGGCCAGGGTTTTGTGTTTGACCGACGGCGTCGTCCAGGTCCAGCTGCGCTGCGAAGTACCACTTGCGGTAGTTCGCGTGCTGCCCGCCGATGTAATCCGCGTGAAGCGTGAGCAGTGCTTGATTCGGCGACATCCGCGACGCACGGCTGTCGAGTAGCTGCATCATGAAGTCGAACTGCAGGCCGGCGTCAGGTGGAAACACGACCAGGCGGCGCCCGTAACACGCACCATGTTGCGCATAGATTCGCGCTGGAACCCAAACTTCTGCGTGAGATCGAGGAAAATGTCCTCAATCTCCTCCTTGGAGAGCGGGATCTGGCGTTCGGAGCCCCATGATGGGTAGGGTTCTCTCGCACCCGCTACGCCGGTGGAATCGATGTACGTCGGTGTGGATGCCTCTGACATCCCCATCCGTGGAGGGCCCAGCGACTCTGCAGAGGGGGCGTACTTTGCGCCATACACCTCCGCTTCCGAGTCGGTATCGGGTTGCGGGCCTTGCGCGAAGGTAAGAAAAAGACGTCTTCCGACGCAAGTTTACTCACCATACGGGTCGTACGCGCCATGGTGATCATAGTATCGGTCGTCGTCGTTCAGACCGTTCTGGCTGCTGTCCGACATGTACGTGTCTCGACGGTTGTAGTTGTCCGAGTCGTTATCGTAGTAGCGTCCGTCCGCCGCTTGGGCGTTGCTGAAGGGGTCCTGGTCGGAAATGGGAGAGGAGGAGACATACATGCCTTCCTGGCTGCGGGGACCAGGACGGCCAGCCATGGCAGATAGGACGAGCTCGTCGTCGATGGGGAGAGGGAGGTGGGAGGCGTGAGTCGGAGTCGTGACGAAGGGGCGAGGGCTGTGGGACCCAGACGAGACAAACGCTTACCTCCCTTCCTGATTTGGAAAGCACCTGCTTGTTTTGGTGCGTCGGAGCTAGAATCCCTGACTGAGTGGCTCCCGTTTTCTGTACTACATACTTAAACTATGATAATAAGTTCTTTCTCGCTTAATTCTTCTTCTCGTCGACTTCTTGTCCTCTTCGTCTTCTGCTCCGCGATATACCGCCGTAACAGCCCTCGATGTTGATGGCGCGCGGCCCATTGACCGACGGTAGCAGCTTGGGGGCTGGCATCAACTCGACGTCAGAAACAACTAGCACAACTGTGACAACAGCCACACGGTGTTGCTGCGCCGGACCACCTGGTGATACCACGCCCTTTACTTACTAACAGCATGGAAGCAAGGCCAGATGACGCTCAATTTGCGTGTGCGTACTTACATCCACGCGGAGCGCTCTGTGTACATAGATAGGTGTCCGGTGTATTTGGAAACGGGCACTCTCAACCAGGTGAAGTGCTCCGCTGCATAGTGAAACTGCGCGATAATTTGGTGCTCTTCTACTTCTTTACAGTATCGGGCCTTCCTTAGGCGCAATTACGATACTAACGCAGGCCGTGGGCCCCTGAGGGACCAGGACGGAGCTCAGTTTTCATTGAAATCGGCTTTGTTCTAGCCTGCAGTGTCCGCCCTCGAGGAAATTCTGGACCGGTATTCCTTTGGCGCCACAATATAGCTCGGGACCGCATCGTTAGAGTTGGCACTAGCTTAGTAGCTATGTAATCGCCTCCGCCTCGACGCCGGTCTAAATTCAAACTCCCGATGTTCAAAGTTGTGCAGTGATTGACGATCAACGCGCAGTTTAATTCGGCAAGGTCGACCAACACGTTCCGTAAGCTGTTTGACCTTTAGAGTCTATTGTCCCATGTCCTGAGCACTTGAGGTCTTGATAATGACCATGTTTCCTCGCCTTGAGAACCCAAGGGAAAGTCTGAGAGTCAGTTGGCCGCTATAGTTCCGAGAAGAGGTTAATCCCTAACGTTGTCGTCTCGGTAAGTTGATGGTCTATGTAGCGGCTCGTGACTGACCCGGACCCTCATCTATTCAACTAGCCTCCTACCCCTCCGCTTGTGGTCAACGACGTCAGGCCATCTGCAGCCGATAATGTTGCAACCTGTCGCGTCGTCGCTCCACCCGGCAAGCCTGTCCCAACCTTGGTCCCTTGATGGCAATGACCTCATCTTAGGCCAGGGCTCGCTGGCAGTCGTCTGCAGTCGCTGCATACAAGCGTACGGAGCGTCTAAATAATAGCCTGGAAACGCGGGAACGATACAGAACTCACCCATCTTTCCTGGCTTGTACTATGTATGATGCAGTGCGGGTCAGCTAGACACCGTACTACGTTTGTACAACCTGTTATAGCCCCGTCAAAAATTTCCCCATCTTGATCCTGTTCTGATACTACTTACTAAGTAGATCGACTCCGTTTCGCTCAGGAAATTCTTCACTCAAACAGAATGATTCCAAGGCGAAGATTAGCACTGCGTACCAAAGTTTAAGTAGCGACGCATGAAGCTAAGGTGACCACCATGATATCCAAGGGTAAGACCTAAGGGTACAATGCATACCATGAAAGGAGAGCTGGTTCCAATCGCAGTACACCGTCTTCCGAGAGCCCTGAATGTCCACAATCAGTATGCATTGTTTTTTTATTACGTTGATTGAACGCGGGGATATACCACATACTTTTTCTACGGACGTTACCAGCACCCCTTCCAGCTTCCCTCGCTGTCAGATATGCCTTGGGATTGTCGAACGTCGGAATGCAACGGGGTGTGAGCCTATTGCAATTTCAACTGGTCTCTGTCCGTCTTCGTCCACCTTCCATTGCCTGCGGTGACGGAGCGCTGATAGGTTCACCCTTGACAACCATACACGGGATCGCGGCACAGCGCATTGGTGTGGAGAAGACTGTCGGTTGTACTCGTCGTTAGCAAATACCGGTGAGAGGGAGCTGAGCGAGGCGAGTCGCGACATTCAAGTCGGTTTGGCATAGGTTGGCTAGGTCGGACCTCTGGTCAATGACTAATGTAAAGTCCGGCTGGATCCTATACACTGGCAGGAACATTTTCATGATGAAAGACACGCACCTGCATCTCCAAGTCTGATCATATGTACTTGACTTTGCGTGGTTCTAATCGCTGCCACGCTCACCCTTCGACCCAGTGGAGCGGAACGATCGCATTGAGGAGTCGCTGAGGAGTCTATAGAGGCAGGACTTCCATGTATACTCGAAGCACGGACTTCTCGTAATGAAAGGTCCGACGGGAGGCAAGGCGGACGGCGAAGGAATGTTACTATCCGACTGCGGTCATTTCGCAGCGTCTTGCTTCATCCCATACTCTCATCGCTTGTGCCCGTGGATCATCCAGTAGCGAAAACAAGCATACGCAAGCACGGCAAGGATCGCTGCTGACGCAGTGACTAGTCTCGTGTTGAGCGTCGACGTCTCATGTTCAACCTGGTGCGCATAGATGGGTACGTATGCAGGCGCGCGGATGGGGGATCCCGTGTGAAACACTCACCACCGATGTGAATGGAGAGAGGATGGGTATCGTGAAGTGCGTGGGTATGGACCATCCGGTGGCTGTGTGATGGTGCAAGGAAGAATGCGAATGTACGATTGCGGCGACGGTCGCAACAAGGCAACACACGAGGAAGACCTACGTACAAAGTCAAGACATACCACAACAGATCCATGAATGATCCCACCACAAGCAATTCCAGTCTCATATAACGTTCCTCATGCCGCCGCTGCAGAAGGGCAATTTCGCGCTACACGGTGAAGCACGATTCGTTAGCGACTGCACATCCGTTGGAAGACACGGTACACTCACCGCGCGCTTCTCTTCCTCCGCAGTGCTCAACGCCAGCAGCTCGCCTTGGTGATCAACGCGTGCAGAGAGCAGAGTCTCTGCTGTCAGCGCGCGTGCGGCCCAGTACCGTTCCGCGGTGGTGGTGGGTTTCACACTTGGCGGGAAATTCAAGGCTGTCTTGACCGAGGTCGTAGCTTGCGACCTGTAGGAACCTGAGGCGGGTACCAAGGCGGATTGTGCGTACATCATGGTACGACTCTGGGCTCTGGAGGAGGAAGCGACTTGTGCGTTATTCGGCACATTGGCTGTAGGTGTGCTTCGTCCATCCCGTGCCGTTTCATGGTCAGGTTTCTTGAGCTTGTTCATACTACGGTCCCGTGCCGGAACAGCTCCAAACCTGAAGCTAGCGAGACGTGATAGAGTTGGTCAGGCTGTCCAGTGTGACCTGACCTGTGCAAAAGAGACTAGCTCGTAGGAGATGCGGACGTCGGCCAGCGGGGGTCGAAGCGATGTAGTAGAGCTATGTTCGCTTCCAGCTTGCCGACCCTGTTTCGCACTACACGTGATCCTGCCCAGATATATCCAACACCAAGGTCGTCTTCCACCACGACTATCTCCCTTTACGCCTTCCCGTCGAGCCCCATAGACGGGCCATATCGCAGCGGTTATTGCGAGGATAGGGTACAGGTAAGAACAGCTGTCTCCGGTGCGCGAGATTGCAGGTGGCACAGGTCCGTTTGCAATGCCTGTCCCGCCGGCGGATGTGTTCGGGGTGGTGTACATTATCGAGAATGCTCAGCAATTCTGGTCAGGTATGTAGTGATGATTCGTATGAGTCATGCATTCTTGACGACATCGATGTACAGAGCTGGAAGACATGCTCAATGTCGCAGACGGCCTGACCCTGGAACGGCTAGACGCCACCTTGAGACGTTTCGTCTCATTCTGCGCGGCATATCATGGTGAACACAAACATCTTCGACATATGCATGGCCGAGCCTGATCCCCGCACAGAACAGTACCTGCAAAGCCCATTGCAGATGGAGCACGCATGCGACCTCCTCATTGCATCAGAGCTGTTCCAGTTCCACTCACAGCGTATGACTAGAATTCTTTGCGATGATACGCTGAAGGTGTGCAAACTCCTCCTCTCAGTGTTCCTCTAACCGTCGGCCTTTCCGCAGGCCACAGACCCTCATGAGCAGCTCATCCTCTACGGCGTCCTCCTGGCCTATGGCAGACGGAAAGCAAGTTTCCTGCGCGATCAGAAACGTTGGCAACCGCTGCTCCCCCTTCTCATGGACAATGTCCTTGTGAGCGTTGATCCGGACGTGGAGGACACATTCTCAGGCGCGAGTTCCGGTGGGAGTGGGTACCAGCGCGCGGTCGCAGTGCCGATCGAAGCCATGCTACGGACACTATCTGTGCGCCTTCTTTATGAAGTCTGTCGAGTGCAGAAGATGACGATGAAGGATCTAGGTGAGGGCAGTGCGAGTCGCCTGTCACACTTGACGCTCATTTGGGACCAGAGAACTTCAGCGACTCTTTCATCGACTATTTGTTCGATCTCATTGAGCAGACTCGGCACATGCAGGACGAGACGTTCAATTACTCAGTGATCAAGTTGATCGTGAGTGCTCGTGTGATTCATACCGGTCTTCGCTGACTAGTTTCAGGTTGCTTTGAACGAGCAATTTATGGTCGCTGCGCTACATTCTCATGAAGAGAATGGGGGAGGCAAGCACAATCACGGAGATCACAAGACGGAGAACGACAACCGTGTGTTGCAGGTGCTAATGGCACGGCGAGGGTCAAGCATGACGTTCGGCGAGAACATGATATTCATGCTCAATCGGGCTAGTGAGTCATTATCGGGCGCATCACTTACTGGGGGCTTACCAGCTTCTAGGTCGAAGTCCGGAAGATCTCTGCATGCAACTGTTGGTCCTGAAGCTCCTTTACCTTTTGTTTCGAACGGAAGGCATGTCCGAGTACTTCTACACCAACGATCTCTGCGTCTTGGTCGACGTATTCCTGAGAGAAATTGGCAACATTGATGAAGACAACGAGTCGGTGTGTGATCTTTTTGTGTAGCTGCGTCATCGACTGACGGACTCGCCACAGCTCCGACATACGTACCTCCGGGTGCTACATCCCCTCCTGATGAAGACCCAACTGCGCTCCATGCCATACAAACGCGCCCAGATCGTGCATACACTCGAGTCACTCGTCGAGAACGAGTCCATCCGGGATATCGACCCCACAACGAAGCGGCTCGTCCTGCGCTGCCTGTCCGGCGACTGGTGCGTCCAGTTCCGCAAGAAGTCGAGTGACACGCCCAGACGTGTCGATAGCCCCGCGCTATCGGTCACCTCCATCCTCTCTGATCCACAAAGCATCAACTCACCCACGACCACCACGCGGCCGGACCGGTCGAACTCGATTCGCGGGAAGAACTACAAGGGGCACCGCAGCGCGGAGAATCTGCTCGACATGGGCAACGGCATGTCCCGTCGGCCGTCGGAGCAGAAGACGTCGCGCGGAGGGCACTTCGAGGGCCTGCGGCAGCCAAGCGCGGACAGCACGACGAGTCTCCCGCGGATCGTCACCGCGTCAACCTCGGCGGCGACCTCGTCTGTGCCGAAGCCCCGACACCGCGCGGGCTCGATGGACACGGAGGCAACTACGGCGGCGTTCTCCACGCTCACGACGCGTGAGCGGAACGACTACGCGTCGCCGACGTCCGCGCCCGCTGCACAGGCGTCGATGGTGATGGAGCCTGCCAGCCCGCTGTCGCCCGTGCACCCGCCGGACTCCCCTGTGTCTGTGCTCTCGTCTTCGTCGTCGTCGACGGCGTCGAAGCCGCATCGAAGGGCGGCACCTCCGCCGCCAGCGAAACGGAGGAAACCCCCAGCGGTGCCAGTCGGGCGGGCACCGGTTGGCCACGCTTTCAGTGCGCTGGGGGCCGCGTCCTCTCAGCCCAGCTTGACTTCACTTTTGCCGCACAGACAGTGACGGTCGGTCCACTAGCTCCAGCGCATTGCAACACAGCCCCCACGCATTGTACTGCATATCACACACTCTGGTTTTCTCGTAGGACTTGTCGCATCGTCCGGATTCTTGTATAGCATCTGAGTCATGTCATTGCCGCGCATACCTTCTTCATGAGTAATTCGATATCCGTGCATCTCAGCGAGATGTACTCTCTACTGTGCAGCGCCTGGTACGCACCGGGAGTGTTTGCCCTTTCCAACTTTATACCGTCATGTCCGGCGCATGAGCGTAGGCGAGTCACGGAGACAAGCACGTTAGGTGTGATAGCAATCAGTGGATGTTTACAGTATATACAGTACATAATGAATGGTACAAGATGACATGAATTGGCGACGCTGTTGTGACCGGACATTGGAGAGCAATATGAGGTAGCATAGATCAGAGCCACTAGCAATAGACGAGGATGCGATGTATGAACGATGGGTGAGAATGGAGGCAATACGAGTAGAGTCTGTGCAGAGACACTTGGTGGGACGAGTTCTGGGTCAACCGGTGGTCCATCGAGCGAGTGCAGGATCGGCCAAGCCCCAGGAGGCCACTGGTAAGGTATTTTTATAGATTGTCTGCATGGGAGTGAATGGTGAGGGAAGGAGAGAGCATCTACGTTAGCCCAAAGAACGTCGGCAGTTTGCTCCAAAACTCGTTCCGTGTGCGTTCAAGATACGCGACAACCAAAGCGGCGCACGTCGGACAAAGCCCATGCTTTGCCAGACAGCCTGGGGACCTGGCGAGGGCGAGGGCGTCCTTCAACAGTTCGATAGGGCGCCGCGCCGCGTCGGCATACTGCGCTTGCAGCTTGATTGTGAGTGCCTCCTGCCAAAAGGGTGAGACACCTTTGTAGCATGGCATGTGTGATGCCGGTATGGCGACATGTTTAGAGTCGGGCATCGTCATCGCCAATGAAGCAAATGCAGTGCGTATCTGCTCGAGGCCGACAACGAACCGCTCGATGTCTGCATGCGACAGCGACGCAATATGGTGCCCGACCGCAGGTCCGCCGAACTGCCAGGCGCTGCAACTAAGGGCGTAGAAGAGTGGCACGAGGAGTTCTTTGTCCGTGCACCCGCCGCTGCGGAGGAGGGCGATGGCGGTGGCGGGCGGCACGGCGAGCTCCTCTTGCTCGAGGAGCGCGGCGTTTACGTTAACATTGGCGGCGCCGTTCGCAGCTTGTCGTTGCTGCTGGATTCGGAGGCCAGCCTGAGTGCGTGCATCGCGTCTGTCTAGGTCGTACGGCCACTCCTGCTTCATCCTGTTCATAATGTCTGTCTGCGTACGGTCGATGCGGTACTTCGTGGCCATGCGGAAGATGTTCGAAAGGGTCGGGAAGTTGACCACCGTCAGATCCGGAAAGTCGACACGGCTGATGGGTCATTTCTACTCATGAGTTCGTTTTGACGTACGGATTGAAACTCACAAGCCATCGTAAATAACGTTCAGAAGCGCCTCGACCTCCTCCTTTGTGTCTTCTAGGGCAACATGCAAACATCCTCGTAGTATCTCCGTTTTAGTGTCTTCCTTCCGCTCGAGGATGTCGCGAAAGACGGGCGAGTGTTTCGATAGAATCGAGCGATGGACGCGGAACAGCGTGCTGCCGCAGCTGAGTATAACATTTCCGTCGTCGTGATAAAGCGCGGGATGATCTTGTAGAACCTTCTGCTCTGCGTCGGCATCAAGTGAGACACGGGGCCTTTTACGCGCTATTTCTGACATCGTCGCAGCAGAGACTAAGGATGACTCAAAGTATTGGTATACAACGTAAAAGCGTCGAGGGAAAAAGCGATTGTCAATGTCACGACTCACGGTCGAAGGAGGTCGACACGACACTGACCTGTCACCTGACCGACGCGCAACATCCCCGCGACGCGCCGGTGGCGCAAACGGCCGCGACTCGGAAACGTAAACGAAGCCTGCATTCAGGCCCGCTGCTCAACCTTGCTGAAGCTGAACCAACCGTGTCCTTGCCGAAATTGTCTCTTACAAAACTGTCAACTTGCTGGCCGTGCTGGCGACCGCGAGCCCTCGAGAGCGGAGACCTATACACATTCTATTGTCAACTTTGTGCGTGTAATTTCCTAGTTCTCTTTGCTCTGCATAGGCACTAAGGTAGCCTTACTGTGGTTCTTGAATCGTCTTCGCAGGATTGATACAGGTTCGATGATGGAAGGGCAAAACCCGCTGCCGCCGCAACAAACAAAGATCGCAAGGACGTTCGGACGTATGCTGCGATTTGGACAGTGCGAAGGCAAGTCGTTCTTGCCTGTGTTTGAACAATGAAGTGCTCATACGACGCCAGTATTCCCATTGCACTCAGTGGAGAACGTTGTATTTGTTGAAAGCGACACCGAGGAGTCAGGATCTGATACAGGATCAGACAGCACGGGAAGTTCATCGGGCTCAGACTCGACGAGCCTAGTCTAGCCCAGAAAGATGACACATTCAGAGATGTCCCGGTTGGATGCTCTCGCACATCTCCCTCCAGCCCTTGTCTGCATATCCCAGTGCCCCATTGTCTGCCGCCCGGGTCCAGCCCAAGATGGTTGGAGACCAGCCGGAAATGTGAAGGAGGTTGTTCTTGCACGTCAGCTGGTCTATGCTGCCTTTGAACCCGATGAGTCGATCAATGACAGCTGGTCGGCCCTGGATCCACAGGAGCGCTGTGACAGAATTGGCGTGGGTTTCCGGTATGCGACACCGTACCTACCATGCGTACTGGCAGTGTCGCGAGAAGGAGCTGGAGAACGAGACGTGGATGTACCAGCCGCCGGTGATTTGCCCGAACTGCAACGCGGCGATCTAGATGTTCGGTTTGTCAAATTCTTTGGATTTGCTTTGCTCGGGGTCGTCTCACCCTTTCGTGCTATCTTGCTAGTACACCACTTATCACGCTATGCTTCCACCAAGATTGCTTTTTACATCGTTCGCGCTGATTTGTACGTTCACCTTATGCCCCTCACCCGATTTGCTACCATTATATACGCTCATAGTACCCTCTGTGCATATAAGATACATCGCGTACCTACTAGGTTCATCAATGTATATGGCTGACCTCGATCACGGTAACATGGATGCGGCTTGCATCCAGCCCGATATCCCCAGTCCGTACCGAAATGATCGCTTGCATCTAGGCTCACCAGTCTGCGCACAATGTCAGCCTCCGCCGCCATATAAGAAACAGAGTATGGCAGCGAGGATCCTCCCCCTCCTCCACAAGTCAGAGACGACGGTCAACATCACGCGTACCAATCATGAAGTTGACGGCTGCCCCGGTGCTCCTCGCCCTCGCATGGCTTCGACCGTCGCAGGCTGCGCCAACACCCGACCTGCCGCTCGGTCTCGACATGCTCGCCGGGTCTATGTCGCCGCCGGCGCAAGCATCCAAGGTCACCCTTCCGTTCGCGCGGCGCGTCGGTTACGCGAGCAGTAACAATATCGTCCAGTTCGACCAGGCGCGAGCGCAGTTCCTCCGCGATCGCGCGCAAGGCAAGTACGTCGGGGTCAGCTCCGCTACCGAGGCTGCGTCCGCGGTCAACGTCGATGCCACGTCGAGGATCGTCAGTTACACAGCAAATGTACGTGGTCTCTGCACGGAGAAGGCGTGTGCTTAATGGATATCTCTAGGTGCAAATCGGGGATCCGCCTACCAATTGTAAGTCTTCCATTCATGACGCATATCTTGTGCTGAGGAATGTCGTCTGTTAGATAGTCTTCTCATTGACACGGGTAGCTCTAATACCTGGGCCGGCGCGAACATGTCGAATCCTTACGTGTTTTCCGAGACGACGGTGGTAACGCCGAACACAGTGGTCAGTATACTCGAGATATCTAACGGATAGTCGCCTGACAAGTCTATCGCAGTTTGTCTCGTATGGGTCCGGCTTTTTCGGAGGTATGTTAGACGCAGTGGATGTGGTAGTAGAGGCTGAGCGTGTCTGACCTACGTTTGTATTCCAGGGGTCGAAGTCATGGACCAGATCTCCCTGGGGCCTGAGCTCACAATTACAATGCAAGGTTTGGGTGCTGCCTTGGTTTCCTCAGGGTTTGACGGCGTAGACGGGATCATGGGGTAGGGGCTCATGCATAGGTTGCTCAGTACAATCTGACCTACTCACATGGTATGACAGCATCGGGCCACAGGACCTTACTTGTGGTAAGTCTCCCAGATTAAATATGCGTACTAGGACTCTTACCCAAGGTACGCTACAGGTACTCAGTTACCTGGGCTGAACGAGTGTGTCCCGACTGTGGTGGACAATGCGTGGAAGCAAGGCCTCCTGGAAGCGTACGAGATCGGGATATCATTCACTCCCTCCACAACGCAGGCCGAGATGAATGGAGAGCTCACCTTCGGTGGAATAGACGAACGCAAGTACAAAGGGACCTTAAACTACGTGTAAGTGCTTGAGCTCTCGACGATTGAACCAAAGACTCACAGTACTGGGGACTAGCAACATAACATCGACTAGCCCCGCGAGTCATTACGTAGGCATCGAGCAGACCGTGACGTACGGCGGGACAGAAATTCTCAGCCCTACGGCAGGCATTATCGATACTGGAACGACGCTCCTCCTACTGGCAACGAGTGCGTACTTCTTACAGCCTGGCTCGACACGGCCAGGTGGTGACTATTCTTGCAGACGCATTCGACGCATATCAGAATATGACGGGTGCTACCATGGATCAGACCACCGGGCTGCTCCAGATCGATGAGGAGCAATACGAAGCACTCGAAAGTCTGTACTTCAGCATTGGCGACGTGAGCAATTTTGTTGGACGTCCCGCATCGGATAGTGAAACTGACCGCATGAGCCTGTCAGACCGTATATGAATTCACACCAGATGCTCAACTCTGGCCTCGCTCCGTACGTTCCCTCGCGCTCCACGCATGCCCATCCTTACCAGTGCGATATAGTTGAACGAATACATTGGCGGCGACCCGGATGGCATCTACCTGATCGTGTCCGACAACGGGGCAGTCGCCGGCAGCGGCCTCGACTTCATAAACGGCATGGGGTGGTTGGAGCGATTCTATACCGTGTACGACGTTGGAAACAGCCGAGTAGGATTTGCGACGACGAGCCACACGCACTCCAAGAGCAACTTCCGCACCAACTGAGGCCTGGGGAAGAGGCTCTGAGGAATCGAAGATGGGATGTTGTCCGAGCCCGAGTCGGTCGCGCGACGAGCACAGATCGCGCATCACGTGCGTTCATGTACGGAGTCCGTACGCGTAGACACGCGTGTAATAATTACTTACTTAATACTTACTATCTTTGTTCCGTCCTACCACCTCGAGGCAAGCTCACTCCACTGGCACCGCAAGCGTGCATGCGCAGCGTGAAGTTCTCGTGGCTGCGCGTGGGCTTTTAGGCTGCCGTGATAACCACACACTGGCCGCGGTCAGCCACCTATCGCCCGACACCCAAGATCATACCCGCTTGTATTAGTATACCGACCACGCACCCGCTGAGATCCACAACAACACACTACGACTCGACAATGCCACTCCTTATGACTTATGCCTTCTACGTGCCTATCCTTGGGTCTGTATCGCTAGCCTCTGCGCGGACCTTCACGGTAGCGAACAACTGCTCGTATACTGTATGGTGAGTTGTTTTTCTGAATACCTCGCGATAGTCGGACGAGAAGCTCATATTGGCGACCAGGCCTGCCGTAAGTGTGTCGTAAAAATGCTCGTGTACGGGCCTCGCACACCCACATGAGTAAGTACAAAGGTTGATTACTGATCACGACCTCGACTAGATCTTCACCGGATCGTCTGGCTCCACGCCAGACCAACCCACTGGGTGAGTCAAGTCCGAGCTCTATACTAGAATACTCACGTATCGGAACATGCAGATGGGAAGCCCCACCTCACACCTCCGTAAGCTTCTCGGTACCCAATGATTGGGACTCGGGTCGGATATGGGTGCGTCGGAACTATGTCACGACATACGATACTCCGTAACAGTGATCGACAGGGCAGACTGGCTTGTGACTTCAGTAACAGTAGCGCCGGCCAGACCTGTCTTTCTGGTTCGTGCAGCGGAGGACTGGAATGTACCGCTCCAGGCAACACTCCAGCAAGTCTGGCTGAATGGACCTTGAGCGCAGGCAGCAACGATTACTACGACGGTACGTAGGGTCTATCGGCTGTGCTATGGTAGCGCGATGCCATGACGTTATGCAGTATCGCTCGTCGATGGTTTCAATGTGCCTCTGGCGATCACCAACAATGTCGGTTGTTCGGTGGCTAGCTGCCCAGTGGATCTCGACGCGATTTGTAAGTCCTCTACCCCTGTTGCTTTCAGTTGAAATCCTGACTCCCATGTCGCCACCAGGCCCAGACTCCCTGAAGGGACCAACGAACTCATCGGGCACGGTGCTCGGTTGCATGAGTGCTTGCGGTGCCAACCTCGGCGGCGATTCAAGTAAGTCTCACATCGCTCATCAGGAAGGCCCGCAACCCTTATACTGTACTGGCAGGCAACTCACCAAATTGCTGCTCTGGGGACCACAGCACCGCAGCGACCTGCCCGTCATCTGGTGTCGACTACTACAGTTTCTTCAGTAAGTGGCACAAACAAGATGACAAACGTGACATTACTGATGCACCATACAACCAGAGGGAAATTGCCCCGACGCTTACGCATTTGCGTACGATGAGTCGAGTGGTACTGCCTTGTGGACTTGTGACGCGTCGAAGAATGCTGACTATACTCTGACGTTCTGCCCGTACGTGCCTTCCTTCCACATAGAAGTTCACTGTTCACTAACATTTCATACAGCGCGGCCGACGTATCGAGCAGCACAACGTCCGGAGCCGGAGGGTCCGGCGCGTCTGCAACAGGAAGTTCAGGAGCGGCTGGCGCAACTGGCACAGCTTCACCCACCGCGGCTCAGTTGGCACCTGCGATGTGCAGTCTCAGGCCGACGGGATTCGCTCAACAGCCTATCTATATCAGCACATTCCGCACCATGGTGCGAAAGATGCTGCGTGTATTCTAGACTTGTCCCATTGCGATTAAGTTATTCATGTAGCTTGAGGATCGGATGTAAAATGATGCATGTAGCAATGTATGTCCCTGCGATAACACGAACGGCGAGGTCTGCAATGTGCGAACGCAGTCTCTTATGCAATACACCATCACCACTACTCGTACATGTTCCACGCTGCCTATGAAGCTAATAAACACAGTCAGACCGACGTGCATCCCAGAGCAGCGCTTCATGACGTACTTACTACTCGTAATCCTTCAATAGAAGTCGTAAATTCCTGATGCATAGTAGTCGTTACTCTCCTCGTATGCCCCGCCGCCAGGCAGCGCGCCCCACTGCGTATCCACGTCGTGCAGGATGCCTCTAGCATCCCAGGCATCGCTCGCTTCCTCGACCTCGTCAGGCGTCACGAGCGTGTTCCAGCCGCGGTTGACGTTCACTCCTGCATCGCGGTACGCCTGTAACGGGATCTCCTCTCTATGACCATGAACCCGCTTTACTTTCTTAATGGGGATCCTGGCCTTGCCGTTGGGATGCGTTGCGCCAGCATTCTTTTCTCGCTCAGAGGTGTGCGGAATGAGAAAAGCATACTGGGACAACTCACACCAGCTGCGTGATTACCTGCGCTGGAATTACCTGCATTGGTGCTCGGCATGTTGGAGGTTAAGACGATGGGATGGTGCGGATGAGATACGATACAACCAACCCTTTATATAACTTACCGTCTTCTGTAGGTGGGAACCATGGCGCACATGTTACGTCCAGGAAGCAAACGCTATCGGGCACTGCCAGCTGAGGATCATGTGTCTGAGTCATGGGAGAAACCTGGCAACGCTACTGTTTATTTGACCACCTGTTGAGGAAGTCTTGAAGCTATGTAGATGGAATAGACAAAGAACGAGTCTCCGCATCCCCCTGCGCGATTACACTCGTCGCCACGTGCACGTGATCGTGGTGTTCCACGAACGGGCTGTAGCGGCGAGCGCTTATACGCAGTTACTTGCCCTCGTCGGGCGTTGAGCCACTCTTGTTCTTTGACGCGTTGCTCGGAGGTGAAATGATACTCTCGTTTTATAGACCAATTCTCATTCATTCTTAGCGACGGAAAGAGCACAAGAAATATGTTCTCTTCCTTTGGGAACACACAGAATCCGGGCCAGCAGCCTCAGCAGCAGGGCGGGGCACCCGCCCCATCTGGAGGTCTGTTTGGTTCGACCAATAACGCGTCACAACCTGCAACAGGTGGTACGTCTCTGTTTGGAAACAATCAGCAGCAGAACCCGCCCGCCGGAGGGAACCAGCAGACTGGAGGCACGACGGGCGGAGGCTTGTTTGGCGGGACGAACACGCAATCTGGAGGTGGTGGAGGATTGTTTGGAAACCCGAATCCGTCAAACACGCAGCAGAGTGGGGGAGGATTGTTCGGAGGCTCGAACACTCAGAACACGCAGCCTGGAGGTGGATTGTTTGGGAGTACCAACACGGCGAATACACAGCAATCAGGTGGAGGTTTGTTTGGCAACACGTCTGCACAGCCGACCACTGGAGGATTCTTTGGTAACCAACCTGCTGCAGGAACATCCACGGGAAACCCGCTGTTCGGCAATGCCGGCTCTTCGAACACGACTGGAGGTGGTCTCTTCGGCAACACGACCGGAGGAACGAACACCACCCAGCCTTCGGGCGGGCTGTTTGGCAGCACAAACACGTCGAGCAACACCGGCGGGACGGGAGGCGGGCTGTTTGGGAACGCAGGAGGAACAAATACGAACACGACGGGCGGTGGCTTGTTCGGTAATACCTCAACAAACACGTCTGCTCCGAGTGGCGGCCTCTTTGGCTCGACAAATACGAACACGAACACGACTAATGCCAGTGGAGGACTGTTCGGAAACGCTAACCCAGCGCCAGCAACCTCAGGCGGTCTGTTCGGAAGCACGACCACTACCCCGAATCCGGTCCCCGGTCTCTTCGGAAACCAGTCTCAAGCAGGTCCCAGCACCAACCAGCTCTTCGGCGGCTCGACTCTCGGCCAGGCCCCTCAACAGCAACGAACGGGCTCGCTCTTCGGCGGAAGCACGCTAGGCGGCTCTCTCGGCGCCACACAAGGCAATCTGTACTCATCGCGCGCATTGGTGCCCGCCGGGCAGACTCAGGCAGACGCCCAATCGCAGTTTGTGTCGCTGCAGCAGCGGATCGAGAGCATATACCACGCGTGGAACCCTGCGTCGCCGCAGTGTCGGTTCCAGGTACGCTAGTGTCGCTGTGTTCTCCGCGTCCATTCTGATGTCTCGGCGCAGCATTACTTCTACAACCTCGTGGACCCATCGCAAGTACACTTGTATGGGCGCCCTGCGAACGCGACAAACGATGCGTTATGGCAAAAAGCCGTCAGGGAAAACCCGGATCCGAGCTGGTATGTCGTACTTTAGCTTCCGTACTGTGATTCAGCAGTTTACCAGCTGGCTCACCGTTTGTCTCTAGCCTTGTCCCCGTGATTGCGAACGGCCTCGATGACCTGCAAAAACGTGTAGAGGCGCAGACACAACAAGCCGCAATGCACCAAGAAAAGCTGAAGGCCAGTCTCGAGCCTACTCTGCATCCGCACGCACACCCTGACAATCATCTACAGGAGCTCCGAACGCGTATTCAAGCTCTCGCCCAGCGACACGAATTGTCGAACGCATCGCGCCTGCACCGCGCCGCGGCGCTTCAGACGCAGCTCACGCATCGCGTGCTGAAGGTCGTGCAGCATCTGCATCTATTGATACCCGCCGTGCGCTCGTCCGCGATCCGGCCAGAAGAAGAGGCCCTCCGCACGGCCCTGGAAGATATCGATCAGGAGATCCGCCGACCTGGTGGGACGGGCAGGATACGTGGCAAGCTGAACGAGCTCTGGGCGCTTGTTGGCGCCGTCACGGCGGCGCGGGAGCGAGATCGCAAGACGGGCGGCGTCGAGTGGGCCGTTGTGGACGAGGAGGGGCTCCAGCAGATCGCACAGGTCAGTGTGTTGTTCGCTGGATGAATAGCGTGCTCAACGTGACTGACGGGCGTTGCAGATTCTGGAGCAAGAGCAGGCGGGGCTGGCGCACTTGACGAAGATATTGCAGAAAGATCTGAGGGATCTGGCTGTGATCCAAGGGACTGCTGTGAAGGAGGAGGAGCCGGACCTTTTAATGAGCTCTACGTCGACGCTGCGGGGGAGCACTGTATACTAGTTGCAAGCTTTCTGTATGATTCTGCGCATAATGGGCTGTTGTAGTATGGCGAGATACGCGTTCGTTCTCTTGCATCGTTGGAGGCTCGTGAGTTCATGCAGTCGTCGAGTGCACTCGATGAAGATTTTCTTGCTACGACACTGCTTCATATTTGCCATTCCCGATGCGGGTAGCATCACAGCAATGGCGTGTTCGCTGTCTACCGTTTCCTTGCGTGGTTTTGCCCACAGCTTATTATTGCTGCCAGTGCAGTGCAACTGTCAATGCGCACGACCCCAGCAATATGTAGTCAAAAATTGCATTGTCTTAGACTGCGATTAAAACACAAAAGCTTTTCTGTAATTTTCTGCAGTTGAGCTACTAGTGTGGCCGCTGTACGCGAGGGTGGCAATCCAGAACACCGTGACCCAGACTCCAATTCATGACTGCTATTACATCCTCCAGCCACTCGCCTCTTACCTCCGACAAACACCATCTCATCTCCTCCTCCTCTCCTGCAGGTGACGACCGCATCTGCTAGTCTTGGTAAGTTTTAATCGCTGGAGACAAGGCGTGACACGGGCCGCGCTTGGCCTCTATGTAGGAACGTCAGATCGAGGCACCAGTGCACTCGTCCAATCGTTTAGGAAGACCGGCAACTCGAACGTCTGACCGGCCAAGTCTTGCGTTACGTCCAGGTGCGCCTGAGAAGGACGGGCCATCAGTACTCAGTGTTGCTGCACATTGGCGCATATAAGGAGTCGCTGCGTCGCAGAAGCTGAGTCCACTGGTCAATCTCCATATACCGCATTTGACGTAGCTCCGCAAAGAATCCTCTCTGCTGTGTCCTTACCCATCAGGAAGCCCGAGAGGCGAGCGTATAATCGCGTGACATGCACGGTCCAGACGTCCGTGGTGAGTGCCCCGTAATCTGCCCCGTTTCCCGATTCGTTCATGCACTGCGTTGAGACATTATTCGGCTGCGCGTATTACAAATGCAAGTGTAGTATGGATACACGATGGTAAAGTAATACAACTATCAAGCACACCATGAAGAATCTCGCCTGGACTTCGCCCCCGCGCACGTTGTCTATCCCTCCATCCACACGTCCGTATATGCTGCGCGGATGGAGAGCGGATTACCCGATATACGGTTAGGTACGTATCCCGAGGAGCCTCCCAAGAACCAGCCTGGACTCGACTCCATCGGCAGTCCGTGCGTCCGTGTATCAAGACTTGCCCAGACGAGGAGTATTACCCGTGTGTAAGATATGCTGTTCTACAATTGATCCTAGATCCCCAGTGCTCTTGGATGTCCGAACCTATGGCCAAGACCTGTTGCAAGCGTGTACGGAAAACCTGAGCACAAACCCCGATTGAAGACACATAGGTACCCGTGAAGCGGCGGTGTAGTTGCCTTGGTGCATCGTCAGTCGTCCTTGCTTGTCTCGCTGATGCCGTCTATGTCGTATGCGCGATCTTTGCCCTTGCCACGGGACTCGCTGCGATCACTTGTCGTCCCGGAGGACGTCGAATTCGGTGACTTGGACGACGTCTCGCCCGAAGACGGCGGCGCGCTATCTTGTGACCTATCCGCCGAGCTCTCGCTGTGTCGCCGTCGCTTGCGCTCGGTCTCACGCAGGTTCAGCCGTACCCCGAAATGGGATATGTGCTGACCTGTCGTCAGCAGTTCAAAGATGCGATTGAGACTGCGCACTTACCTTCGTGAGGTCCGTTGAGGCGCGCAGGCCCGGGAACTCTTTGCTCGGGTAGATCTTGAACGGCCCACCAAAGCATTGCGCGAGAATGGGTACGTCAATCCCAGACGCTTGGGAGAATATGTTGAACACGCGGTAGCGCAGTATGAACGTCCCCTCCGTCTTCACTGCGAGATCCTGGCGCGATAAACGGGATGGGTCAGCCCTGGCGCGCTCCATGTCCAGCCAAGAATACCACTCACCGAGAACACAAACATGAGTGCCTTCTTGCCCTTGTACTCCAGGCCGGAGGACTGCACGAAGGTTGCGCCCACCAGGTCCGCGGTGCATTTCGAGCTCTCTCGGATCGCAAAGTCGCCCATGTAGGCAACTATGTCGGGGTCGAGAGGCCCAGAATGCGACTGCCCGTGCATGGGAGACGCGTCACCGTGTCTTGAGTGTTGGTTCATCTGCGTTTGCATAAGATCATAGGACGCTCCTGGGAGGTTGAGGGACAACTCTGGCGCTAAAGGTGGTAACGGCGCTGCTACGGGCATGGTGAACGACTGCAGCAGCGCCGCCGTGGTCGTCGGAAGCGGATAGGGGAAGATGTCGGGCGGCGGGAGCGGTGCGGGGATCGATTGGATGTGGTGAGCCAGCGATGACGGCATGAGCTGAGGCATGAAATAGGAGCCGGGCGAAGGTGGAGGCGAGTAGATTGAATGGTACGGATTTGAGCTGGCCCGGGACGGTCCCGGCGCAGGCGAGGGGGCAGGAAAGGCCTGGGGGTGGAAGGTGCTTGTACTCGCCTGCGACTGTGAGGACGTTGATTCTTCGCTGCCATCAGACTCGTCTCCATCTTGGTCTGGAACCGGGAAGAGGTCAACGTGACAGAGGACGCCGAAGCTCTTGATTGCGCTGAAGAAAAGGATGTGAACAACGAACCCAGCATCAGCAGAAAACATAGGAGCACACGCACTCGTAATCCTCGAACTCTCGTTCGGTTTGCGACGGCGTATCGGCGTGCAACACCTCGAATAATTGAAACTGGACGACCGGTGGCGGGTCCAATGGCCTGCGATCTTTGCGGGCGTACCTGCAGCGCGGAAGAAGTCGTCAGCAATTGTCACCTCGGGATGAGTAGTGAAACGAACGCACTTTCGGCCCAGATCTGCCTTCTGCAGTTCATTCAGCTCGGCTCGAAGCGTACGTCCTGCGAACTGACCGCCTACAAAGCGGATTGGCCGGCCTACACGCGAGGACGATCCTACTGGCCGAACCTTCTAGACGCCGGTGAGTTAGATTGATGGGTTCTGGAGTTGGAGCTTATATGTACCACTCACTCGGTCCTGGGCTGAGAGTGAATGCCGGTGGGAAGAGGTGGAAGAGCTGCTAAGCCGGGTAGCCATAGGGGAGACCGTTCAGATGGCCAGCATCGACGAGGCTGACGGTCTTATATTGCAGCGCAGGGTTTTATAGCTACTTTCGCGATCGCCGCTGTGGAGTTCAGCCAAAGGTCCGGGAACGCGCCTGCGGCCCAGCGCTCGGGCCGCCTCGGTCGGAGACCCAACGATTATCTCCGACCATCGAACCTCGCAGATCGCGTCCGTTCTGGGACGTCGGAGTTGCGTCTGGGCAAGAAAGTGGCGCGGTGAGGCAGGGACTGCGGGATCTGGGGTTTTCCAGACGGTTCGAGTGCTCGTCGAACTCGCCCGTCTGGCGACCGCGGGGTTCTGGGATCTGCCAGGACCCTCTGGTTCAATCTACCTTGCCCCGCGTGTCTACTCTGCTACCACCGTGCCCGGAAGCGGCGACGCCTTGCGGGGCCCAAATAAACTACTTTCGAGGTCCAAACTTTGATTTGTCGCGAACATGCGAGTGATCGGGTCCAGTGTCTTGGTTCCGGCATTCAGAAAAAAAATATCATTGGTCCAGCCAGGGCCCAGCAATCGCTCCTCGATCATTGTCAAATCCCGGACAAGAAACCTCAGGATCAAGTCAGCGGCGCGCTTCGTAATCGCTATTACAGACGCAGCTGTGGCCCGAGACTTTGTCGGGACGGCCAGCAATTGAGTTCTCGTAAGCCTCGACGACGACCAGTGCATACAAAACTCTCGGTCTGCACAGCTTGCCCCCAGCGACGTGTCTGGCCTGGCCATCGAAGTCTAGCCGGTTGCGTAAGACGTGCGCGCGGTGTCCGACTTCCACTCACCGGATGCCACAAACACTGTCCGTGCCCCCTGAGCCGCGTTAGCATGTCTGTGCCACATCTGCGCACAGCCTCTTTAGTCAGAAAGCGGAGTACAGCCGGACATGACTCACATTGTCAGGGTCCGTAACATAGTGCTAGAATGAGTCAAATTGTGTCTGCAATACCAGGTGAACGGCTGCCAAGGCCAATCCTGTCCTCATGATCAACGGCAGGAGGAGGTGGCCACGGTGCGGTAACTTGCAGTCGGCATGCATCTAGCAAGAGTCTCAGTCATCCTCACCGAGATTGGTGAAGGTTGTCCCCAGACTTGCAGTACACGGCGCGATGGTTCCCGTGCCCTCAAGGTGGAACTTGAACGGCATCGGCCACTGCGCATTGACTGAGGCATCTTCGCGGACACATTGAAAATCAGCTTCTGCGTACCACCGCGAAGTCATTCCAGCGCCTACGGTGAAGTTTGAATGCCGCTATCTATCATGGCGAACGGGGCGCATACAATTTCCACGTCAGCACACCACGTCCACAAGTGCGATCGCTGATTCTGCGTCTGACAAAAGCGGCCAACGACCTGGAGGGTGGCGCATAAATCGACAACGCCAGCCTGTAAGAGAGTGGACATGGGGCTCACTTCTCGCCGACCGACCTGGAGTACTTGAGCGACGGTCGGAATTTTTCGCGAGACACCTTCTCATCGAGACAGGCAGGCGCTGAAGCTCTGTCGAAGAGACACCTGTTGGAAGGTGCGATACGATCAACCGGCGACGACGAAGAAATATGCGCGGTACACACCCTCACGACAGCAAGCAGAATCCCATTGCCCCTTCCGGAGTGCTTGCGTATCGCTAGCAAAGGATTAACAGCTGTTCGCGCCCACAGGACCTCCGTGTACGCTCCGACCCTTCAGCGAGAAATATCTATCTCCTCCCATGCCTCCACGCGCAAGCGATATGGACATAGACACTACGTACGAGTCACTAGCAAGATCTTGAGTCCACAAGTGGAGGTAACGACAACCTCATCATAGCAATACCTGGCAACGTCCCCCGGGCCCTACTACGACCCTGAGTGCCAGTCATTGCCGCCAAACCACAATTAAGGTGTAGGACAGTAATTCCGTCAATGAGGTACACGGGTAGATGTCGGAGGTAACTGGACTAATTGATTGAAGAGGCTTGAGCAAGTGATTGAAGCGTTCTGTAGCTAGCTGATACGTCGCAAGTGGTACTTATGTACGTCCGGGCTCCGAATTAGCGAGGGCAGCCACAGGATCATACGGCAAGCTCCGGTAGGTTGATGATCTCAGATCCTGAATCTATTCACCGTCGAACTCTACATTCGAGCGTTCAGACGAATCGTCATCGTGACATGCTTACGAGTCAATCGCAACGCATCATGAAGCGCAAATCGCTCTGAGAGTCTTCGCCCGCGCATGGAATCAATCACCAATGCGAATAGAATCGGATACTGATGATGCTAAGACATCATACTAGTAGATTGTCCAAGTCCATGATCTTCCTTCAAATGTCCCACATCTCCGAGCCTCCGGGGCTATGCTTCAACTCTAGACGAAGTTCAACGTGCTGTCCGTGCTGTAAACAGTGTGGTTGAGCCACGTCTCCCCATACGTGAAGTTCAAGCTTTGAATGCTTGTGACGCCGACACCTGCCGCGATGGCCTGACCCAGTGTGGCATTGACATGGTTGAATAGAGCAACCTGTCGCTCCCGGACCTCCTGGCTCACCACTTCGCCGAGATGGCCAACCACGTTGCTAGATGGGTGGGAACGTCCTCAGCAGCTGTGAGAACGCCGGCGATCCTGCGGGGAGATTCACCTAATCAAGTTCTGCTGGTCCTGATCAGACATGGTGTTCCAGAAGATCCGCGGCCAGGAGAAGTCGATCTCCGTGACCATGGAAAGCGACTGCACAGCACCTCCCTACAAATACCCAGCGTGAGATCGACCGAGACAAACGGGGGAACTTGAAGCGAGTACGCACCGTCCACTGCTGGTGGGAATCGAGAGTGTAGGTTCGATTGTAGAGACCAAGGCGGCTCATCGTGGACATGTAGTTAGGCCTGTTACCTTGGTTGCCATTGATGTTCATATGACCGCCACGTTCCCAGTTGGCTGAAGCATCGGAGTGAGACTATTTCTCGTGCACGCTGTGGCCTCAACTCACCAACGGGGACAGTAGGAGCATTCACGGGGATTTGCTGATGCAAAGTGAGCTTCCAAAGTCATGGTATGATGCGAGCTTGACCCACCATGTGGTTGACACCCAGTCGGTATCGCTGGGTATCTGCATCGACTGTCAGCATGAGCGTTTCTCAACATCTCTGCGTACATACCGGAGTAGGCGAACAGGCGCGCCTGCAGCATCGGGTCAGCAGAAGGAGCCCATCCGTCCACAATGTGGGACGGTGAGAACGCGGCCTGTTCGACCTCCGCGAAATAGCTGACCACAACGATCAGCGCCGCTCCCGCCGATCACAGCATGCACCTTCAACTGCGGCTTACTTCGTCGGGTTCTGGGTCAGATACATCTTCCCGATCTCGACCTTGGGAACGGTTCCGTCCCAGTCCCTTCGGAGGAAGGTAAGAATCGGGAGCATTTGTCAGGGCCCGACGTACTACTCATTTGGTGAGATCGAGGACGTTGTAGGTGTAGTTTTCGGCCTGCTCCGGAGCCATGACTTGTGCGTACACCGTCCATCCCGGGTAAGACCCGTTTGAAATTGCTTCGTACAGATCTTGAGTCGCAAAGTCCGGATTCGTCCCTTCGTACAGCCCTATTATGTCAGAAAATGCTTGGAACACAAAGCCGCAGCCGTACGTACCTTGGATGACGGTGGCCTCTGCGTTGGTGAAGTTCTTGACCTACGCGACGACAAGTAGGTCAGTGATATCTCAAATATGTTGATAGGCTCGCCACTGACCCCCTGCATGGTCTCAAAGTGTAGCTTCACGTAGTGGAATGAACCGTCAGTCTGAATCCATCTGAGGGAATTGTGCATCAATAGGTGTGACACTCCTTGCCGCGGTTCGCCGTACCGGTAGGTATGACCAGTCCAGGCATCCATGTGTCGGAGCCCGTAGGGCGTGCCGCGGTCGGAGAACAAGATCATCGCTTGATACAAGGACTCCGGGTTAGCGCTGAGGAAGTCCCAGAACATGCTGCGTAACACCGAGAGTCAGTGCCGTTACGTCCACATGTACCAGTGAACGTACTCTTTGTCCTTCAAATTCGTTTGCGGGTTACGCTTCTGCGTCTGTGGCCGGCATGTCGACGTCAAGGTCACTCGTCGTGGGCACACGAATGGCGGACATACGTGAATGAAGTGCGGGAACTTGGATGGGTCACGAATGAAGAACACCGGCGTGTCTGTGGTCCGCCAATCATCAATGTGATACCATCGACAGACCCAGCGTGGAACATACTGTTCATCACAATGTCGAGGATACCCTTGCGAGTGCGGAACCTGATCCATGTTTAGCACCAAGCACTGACCCGCTCCCCAGGCGTTCACTCACTTGACCGCAAATCCACGAGGATCACGGGCCTCATCCGCAGACCCCGTCTCCCCGCCGACGGTGCTGATGCGGACTGCAGGAACACGCGATCGTCAGCTTCTCCGTCGAGCGGACACGCAACGACGTACCGGTTACGGGCGTCTTCAGACCATCCTAGAAAGAGGTATCAGCAGAGCGGATCGGGTGTGACGAGGTGCGCGTATCACCTCACTGAGCATATCCCTGTGCCAAACAAGGATCAGTGATGTGGACCACACTTGATGTGAGGATAGTACTCGTACATCATCGTATACTGTTTGCAGAAGGATGCATTGGTCACTTGGAAGTACCCATGTGCACCCGCTAGAGGAGAAGCGCAAGAATCAGCTACAACATCATGATGAATCAGTGGTTCGGGTGGTATACGTACCGCCCTTGGCATGAACGACGCGTTCAGGGATGCGCTCGCGATCAAACGAGCCGAAGAGTTCGGTCAGGTGGTAGTCCTCCAAGAGCAGAGGCCCTGCAAGGCATTGTGAGCACCCGGGCCACAATAGGGCATATTCGCCGCTGCATACCATTCGAACCAATCTTCCAGGCGTCATACGGGTTCGTATACGGCGCGCCATTCTCAGTCGTGTACTCGAGCTGGGGCGCGGACTCTCCGGATACCTGCAACTGCGCGACGAGACCAGTGTTGAGGTCGTAGCTGAACGGCTGGGCTCCTGGGGCAGGAGAGGTGACCTCCTCCTGCGATAGGGCCCCAAGGAAGGCGTGCGCAGTGATGCTGGCAGCGACCACGGTCGTGAGGAACCGCATATCGAGGAGACGGTACAGGCGTTGAAGCTCACTAGAGGGGACGCTGCTGGGTCGTTGACAGACAGTCCGTTTTTATAGGCGGATGGATACGTGCCGCTTTGGACGTATGGAAGTTTCATGGCAGAAGCGTATCATACTACACATGGGGTCCGAACCGCTTCGGCTTCCGCAAGGCAACGTGCTGCGGGGTTGTGGCTGCACAACTTGAATTTGGAACCCTGTGCCAACCTGTCCCGAACTAGCCGGTGGCTCGGCCATACGAGGCACTTAAGATCAATCTCAGTAACGTACCACATCCACATGGAGAACAATTGGACCCATACCCGGTCCGAAATCGGATGTATGACCCCGTCGACGGATACAATCTTGCAAAGCGTCTTGATAGCGACGCCATTTCACTACGAGGGGTTGATCATTCTGTCGATGTTGCAAACCCGATGAGGCTTCCTCAGAACACGCTATGGCAACAGGCCCAGGTCGATGCGCCGCGGACGCCGCTTGACATTATTTCACTTCCTTACGACAAGGCTAGTTATGCGATACCGGTGGCTTCTGTGTGCACAACTGCAACCAAGGATACTAGAGTCGCATTCCCCGTCCTCAGGGCTCGGGATGAACTGAACAAGCTCTTGTGCACTTCTCGTGCGAGACCGATGCAAACAGCTCTTCGGCAAAGGCCTGGAGCTAGGTTGATGTAGATGTCTGTCAGCAGCGGTTTGAAATCAGCAAGGCGACTACGAGACCAGACCGAAGTCTACACGGGCAGAAATCTGCCAGTAGGCAACCGTAGGGCGGGTAACGAGGCACCCGCAGGGGAATGATGATATTTTGACGGATAGCTTGACGGTGTCCTGTGAATCAAGGGTGATGTCGCACCTGCAGGACGGGCCTGTGGTTTGCTTGTAGGTCTTACACGTGGGCCGCTGTGACATAATCCCCACCAGAAAGGGGAACCATAGCCGGCCATAAGGACAAGGGGAAACTGTAAAAATAGGTCAAACATAGCGGGAGTCGAACCCCGGTATGGTAGATAGATGGAGGCAACGTCGTAGCCAACTGAGCCATGCTGGCATTGTTAGCAGACTCAACGGCTTGTATATGTATGTCAATATCATCCATGCCCATACAACCTCTTCAAGTGCAAGTCCGGTCTTGACTAGCTTGACTCTTGAGCATGCTACATATGTATCGCGCGTTCTCAACGCGGAAGTCAGAATACGTGAGGATATAGGAAATCTTATTTCGGGCAAATTCATAATGTCTCTATGATCACAGTACCCTTGCAGCCTTGCTCACCACTCCAGTAAGTTATCCTCGCCTCGGACTTCGCTGTCGCTGCGAGTGCGTCACCTGACGCTACCCAAAAAGGTAGGTGTACCGTACCCTCGGGTCCATCAAAGTACTCTGTGATATATGCACACGTAACCCGAGGGCAAAACGCCGACCTTGAATTGCAAGCAGATCGCATGCAGATCGCAGGCTGCTCACAGGTGGGACTGCGCGAAATTACACGGTACCTCCGCTGATAGGATTCCTCCAGATTTTTTTCCGGCCGTGTACTTACCAACAACTACCGCGCTCGCTGAGATGTCGCAACCTCAGAACGCTCAAGCTACCTTCCTGGGTAACGTACATCAGCGCGCTTGGGCCATAAAGTTTGCTGAAACGTCATCGTGCGTCTGAGAAACGGTATGGCGGAGAGCCGGTTAAACGTACTGTCAATGTTGGGGAGCGGCAGCAGAGGAAGTCATGCCATTAGATTCCGTATGTTGCTGCAGATAGCTGTATCTGTGCACCATGAAGCCATTCGGTCGAGCGCTGTGCAGTAACGGACACATCCTTCGTGTATGCCACTTGCTTGCGTAAAGTCTGGCGAACATTCTCGCGAAAACGAAAACGTCACTTATGCTAGATTGAGGCCGGTATGAACAACGCATAAGGAGGGCGAAATGGCGGAAGCTTACTGTACCAATAGCACATGGCCTGGCTGTCTTGGTTGTTCCGCTCGGGCTGGTGTCGAGCGGCATTCAACACGTCCAGCCGTTTGAGAAGGGTGTTCATCAGTGCGGATGACCCGGGACAGCGGGTACGAGACGCGAAGCCCATACAATCCTGAGATGTGCGGGCGAATGCCGTTCCCGCTGCTTTCGCCCCTTCTGATGGGCGCCGTATGCTCGTCGAGCACAACACATCGTCTTCTCCCGAATAGGTAGCAGCGTCTGGCAACTATTCTTGCCCCTCACCGCGTTCCGGGCGCGCGCTATGAGGCGCTATGACTGAGGTAGTGTATTGCTATTGCGCGTGGAGCGCCCCGGCTTGCACGCACTACCAGGCTAGACACCGACCCTTCGTGCTATGGACCATACGAGAGTGAGCATGATGAAGCACATGACAGGAGTCTCCATGTACCTTATTCACCGAACACCCATGAGCACTCTTGGACCGCGCGACATACCGATCGAATTGACCAGACCCGGCTCTGGCGTTGTCTCTGACAATTGTCGCCGCCCTCATTGGCTTTGAGCAGAGTTCCCGGAATGATCTGATCCGATCCGAGGACTCAAACACCTCGATCGAAACTCTATACACCGCCGTCCCTGAGATCTGAGAGTCGACCGTCGGCAAACCGTCGGCCACCCGAAGGGCCCAACCTATGACGGAGTCCTATTGTTAACCATGTACCTATTGGCGGGGACTTGCAAGAACCCGCATGCTTACTATGCGGACTGTATGCTCGGGCCGGCTAAAAGCACGACTGCGGCATGCAACACGTTGGAGCGACCATTCCGGATGCAGAGACGGGGAGCATGTCTTGGGTTCTCCGAGGATGATACCGAGGCGTCGAGGATGAGCTGCGCGAGGCTATGTCAGACTCATTCAATAATCGGCGCATATTCTGCGCCATGCGCCATGCCATTAGACATGTCACGAGGCTCGGAGTAGAAGAACACGGACAACGGCGGCGGCCGTAGCAACACTGCGTCGATCCTGCATGCATGGGGTCAATGACATTCCGGAGCAGACACGGCACAATGACGACACCACTACTAATACAGTGCCGAACGCATGGTAGGCTGCCGCTCCTTCTATGGCCGCGGTATGGAGCATACCCTGAAGCATCTGGCAAGCTTAATCTCCGCACTTAGCGCGTTGTCGTATAGGCTCCTAAGCCACGTAAAGAGAAGTTACTCCGGTGAGCGAATGTCATTGCCTCTGGAGCGTGTAAGTTTTTCCTAAGGTTGGGTAACGACGCCACTTACCTCGTGCAGTATAGATGCGAGATGGCAAGAAGCAGAGACGGATGAGTTTTTCGCGTCATGCAGATTGAGGATGTTTCAAGCATATTCACCAATTCTGCGTCGCCGTTATCGCATCCAGATACTGGTGGGTGTAGCCAGAAATGAGTTGGATAGTACCAGTGAAACACTATAAACGTAACGAATGCCTCACCACATCAACGACCAACTGTAGACGTTGAGCCATGTGCATCATAAATCCAGAGCTTAAGGGGGGCCACCAGGATACACTGATGGTATAAGTGAGGACGACATCCAAGAATAAACGCAATGAAGCTATCGCGCATAGTGTTACACGCATCAAGTCCCCATAGACCATTCGGACGATGACACACGTTGTACAAGCACAACGGTGCGCCTTAGGTGCGCCTGAATGTCGGAGACACTAGAATGGTTCGGGCGTTGAGGACTCGGGGCGAATAATACTGAAATGAACGAACATCCACAAATGATGTAAAAGTCAGTGCGTTTTAGTTCCTTCCGAAACAGAAGCATCGCCTCCATAGAGCACTCTCCGTCCCCAATTAATCGCACGTTGGTCATAATCCCCCGCAGCTTGGAAGAGTGCTTCCACTTGCGTGTTCCACTGGTGCTTGAGCATGGTGGTGAACGGGCGTTGAACGATACGTTCTGAAGCAGGAGGCGGTGCGGGGATAGCTGTATCAGCTTCCACCATTCGCCGTGAGAGCGTACGCAAGCTGCACATAGAGTAACATCGCGTCAGCACAGCTATATTGCACAGAGACACGGAGAAGCAAGTTTAGCGATAGTGCAGAATTATTGAGCAGCGCGGAGAACAGACGGGGATCGACGAGTGATACCATCCATATCGAATGGATCCGCGCCCCAACTTGCGAGGGTGTCCACTATCCAGTGTCTCCGGAGCGTCATATAGAAAGAGCACTCACTCGGTACGGTGCTGCTCGGTTCTGTACGCAGGCGAGACATCAGTACGCGAACTGGTCAGGCATCTAAGTTAGATTGTTTCTTACCGTGTTTGGATCATGGTGGAGAAACCATAATACACCTGGACAGCTCACTCAGTTACCTTAAGCACCGTATGAGTGACGAACATACCCCTCCTGCGGCAAGAGCGCCAGAGATAGGTCCTACGAGAAAGGACATGGTGGTCCAGTCAGTCGTTGCTGGCAAGCTAGCCTGATCGTAACGAGCCGGCGGAGTGTCATTGTTTGCTCTTGTTAGGATCAAAGGCTTAGGCTATTGGCTTCTAACTCGTCCGTATACGGACGTTCACGTGACTCATACGTACCCACTGCGGCGCGGAAGTCGACTCGGCCGTACACTCACGAGCTGTCTTGACCATCCTACTCGACCTCGTCAGCTTCTGCCCTCATCTAAGGCGGTTTGATTGGCCTCTAAGCTATTTGTTGCTCTGTACTACCAGCTGGAGCACCGGGACGGCTTACCCAGTCGCCAGGTAACAACAGACACCGATTCCTGCATACACGACTTTCCATCGTCCGAGGTCTCAGGATGGCGCACAACTCGCCTATGATATCTATCCCAAAGAAGTCTACGGAGGAGGTAGACTGGACAACGCCGATCCGCAGCGCGATCTCGCACTCGTATGGAGAGGATCCAGACAACTACGCAACGGAGTGCGCGAACCTGCAGCGTTGCAGGCAAGATGCAGTCAAGGGAGCGGGAAGCGATATGACTGGTGCATAATGATATATGCTTCATTGATACTGTTAGCTAACTCTGCACCGCAGCTCGCGATCTGCTGTACAAGTACTTCGGACAGCTCGAGCTGCTAGAATTACGCTTTGCTGAAATCCGTGTTAACTTCCCATGGCGGGATGCGTTCACCAACAAGCTTATCACCCAGACCTCGATAGCCTATGAGAAGGCCTCCATTATCTTCCAAATAGCGGCGACTCATTCCGCTATTGCAGCGTCTCAGAACCGTTCTGACCCCGAGGGGTTGAAGCGCGCCTTCTACTATTTCCGGACGTGTGCGGGAATGCTGACATACATCAATGACAACTTCCTCCACGCACCTTCCACCGATCTCAGTCGGGAGGTCATCAAGTTCCTGGTTGGCATCATCTTCGCGCAGGCGACGGAGGTATTCTTCGAGAAATGCACCGACGAGAAGAAAGGCAACGCCCTTGTCGCCAAGATTGCGTCGCAGACGGCTTTCATGTACACATCACTTTCGGAGGAGGTGAAGGAGTTCATGGGCAAGGGTATCTTTGACCGTAACTGGGTGTCATTGCTTCAAGTACGCCTTCGCTATTGTACCGTGAGATGCCGCTCACCTGGGCATATAGATCAAGGGGAAATACTTCACATCTGTGGCGCAGTACTATCGCGCTCTCGCGGACAGTGCGGCCGGAAAGCACGGCGACGCTCTGGTCCGTTTCACAGTAGCCGAGGCGGCAGCAAAGGAAGCAAACCGTTCGGCATCTTCCTTCTCGAACATATTCGTCACGCAGATGTCACCCAGCCTCCCTCCAGATGCTGGTTCGGCAATCCTTGACCTCACGAAAGCCCACCTGGCCCTTTGCACAGACAAGAAGAACGAGGCACAGCGAGAGAACGATCTCATCTACAATGCTGTTCTCCCTGCCGCGGAGGCGTTGCCTCAGATTGACAAGGCGACCATCGCGACCCCTATCACGATCCAGGAGGTCTATGCGGCGCCGGAAGTGCAGAAAGTAATAGGACCGGATATGTTCGTCCGCCTCATTCCTCTCAGTGTCCACGAGAGCGCTAGTGTCTACTCCGAGGAGAAGGCGAAGCTCGTGCGTGGCGAGGTGGAGAAAGCCGATAACGCAGAGGTGGAAGTCAAGAGCGCGCTAGAATCGCTGGGTGTGAAGCAGGGTTTGGCGCGCTTCAAGGCTATCGCCGAGGGAGGAGTGGGCGGTGAGGAGGAAGTGCCTTTGGAGGTGCGCCAGTGGCGTGAAGACATAGGGATCATGGAAGAGAGAGAAAGCGTCGAGAGGCTCATGGTGCAGCTGACGAAGCTCAAAGAGACCGTCAAGGGCGAGCTCGATGGCATCAGCAGGGAGCTCGAGACGGAGAGTCGGGACTGCGAGGCAATGCGCGTCAAATACGAGCATCTCTGGACGCAGGAGCCGTCGGGCTCTCTCACCAAGTCGTTCCGCCAGGAGCTCAAGTCGCACCTGGGTTCACTTGACGCCGCAGCTCAGTCTGATCAGCAGGTGGTTGCGCTATGGGACTCCGTCAAAGGCGAGATCCGTCTGCTGCTTTCACCTCAGGTGGAGGAGGTATTCCGAGCTAGCACGGACGGAGCCGGAGCCGGGACCGAGAGTTTGCTTGACTTGGACGTGACGAACGATGCTCAGAACGAGGATGAGCGTGCGCAGATCGTCCAATTGGTCGACGAGATTGAGGAGCGCTTAGGTCGACTGAACAAGATTGCTCACGAGCGAATCCAGGTGCTGAAGGACCTGAAGGAGAAGGTCAGTCGTATCGACGTATCTGCGCAATACGCATGTTGCTCACGGGCATCAGGTCCAAACGGACGACGTCTCGCATCTTCTGCTTCTCAACAGACGTAACCCTGGCGCCGAGAACAACCTCTTCGCTGGAGAACTCGAGAAGTTCAAGTCTTACCAACAACGTTTGACGGCCACCGTTCATCATGAACAGGTGACAATTCAAGAGGTCTCTACCCTCTGGCGTGCCCTGAAGGACTTGGCCGGACGCGGGCCTGGCGCGAAGAAGTGGGAGGAACGGGAAAGGAGAAAGAAAGATACCATTCGCCGTTTCTCGCGCGCTCGAGATGGCTATATGGAAGTCAGGGACGGTATTGCGTACGTGTCCCCTCAATAACCGCGGTGATGGAGTCGTACTGATATCCATTGTCCCCCAAAAGCAAGGGTCTCCAGTTCTATAACGAGCTCACGGAGTTGACCACGATCCTTCGGCGAAACGCGAAGTCCTTCGTGTCAGAGCGGACCGTGGACCGCGAAAGGCTGGCCGCTGGGCTTGAGACACAGAGACGGCTCTCCCAGTCGGCAGCGGCTTCGCCACCACCTCCACCACCTCCACGGCCAGTGCAATCCCAGCCTACAGGACTGGAGGCGTCATTTGCCTCGATGAATATCCAGAATAAGAACGGGATGGTGTCTCCTCCGGCTCCTCCGCAAAGTTCCTGGCAGTCGGCGCCTGCTCCTTCTGCACCGCAGTATCCCTCGCCTCCTCAGTCACAACCGGCGAGGTCACCTTACCCACCCCCGCCTCCATCAGCTCCGCCTTCACGACCTTCCTATCAATCGCAGCCATCCGCCCCCGCGCTCGATCCTTATGCATCGCTCAACATGTTCAACGCTGGCAGCTCGACATTCTCCTCCCCTCCGCCGAACGGTGCTACTAGCCCCCCGCCCCCACCTCGTCCACCCCAACTGTCTCAACAGTATCCTCTCGCTCCACAGCATACCTACCAGCCGTCATACTCACAGCCACAGCAGCCGCAATATGGTCAACCACAGCAGCAGCCGTACTCGCACCCCCAGCACCAGGCCTCATACCCGCCTCCGCCTTCACAGCCGCAATATGGCGGAGGATATCAGTCGTCAACGCCCGCGGCCGCTTCGCCGTTCCCGCCGCCGCCTCCTCCCGTCCCATATCAGTCGCAGTATGCATCGCCGTCTCCTCCGGCGCAACAACAACAGCAACCTGGATACCAATATGGACTGCCGCCACCGCCACCGCCTCAGCAATACGGGCAGTACTCACAAGGCTACGGCCGGTAGCAGTGCCAGTACGCAGTACGCATGGCTATCAAGGCAAGAGTAGAATGTAGGTGTCTGGATTTCAGCTAGTCGTTGTTGTTCGTGTAGCCCCCGGGTGCATATTGAATGAAGAGTGCATTCGCGTACTGTAACTACAGTACATACAGCCTCAACTTGAACACGGTTCTATGTGTCGACCGGGTTCCAATGAGTCTGACCATGCGACACATGGCAGTATGTTTGTCTAGTGTGATACCAAGTCTGGATTTCAGATCAGTGATCTTCACTTTCGACTCAATGTGCGCGAAAGATGCGGGCTCTGACAGTGGCACCGTCGGCGACACCTGGTTAGGCTCGCACAATGTTATCACGGTTAAGTATGTCCGCAGTGTAGAAGGTAGTGGCCTACCCTAAACGACTTGCGCTTCATACTTATGTACACTACTTTCAGTATATATAGTAGTGTATCGACACTCATCTCGTCCGTTCGCACTGCTCGCGTTCAACTGCAAGGAGTCTCAGTATTTGAGCCTATCAGTGGCAGCTGACTACATGGCCTTCCATATTCGGAATACATCAATACCTTGATCGTTACGCGCGCGTCGAGTGGCACACCCGTACTTACACGAGACCATTGTCTTTCCAGAGCATGAACTAGCACCCTCACCATCTCACAGAATGCGCGTACGAACATTAGAGATTCGCTGGCACGACAGCAAGCCCATATCTACGTGCGACTTCCAGCCGGTCTCGTTCAAGAAGGCGCGCCCGGCGGACGACAAGCACTTCGTGACCCAATACTACAGACTCGCTACCGGCGGCGAGGACAACCATGTCAGAGTGAGTGTACGCGTCAATCTACACGAGAAGCTCACTGACACGTTTACAAGTTGTGGATGGTGCACCCGAACATACTGCCCGAGTCCGTGGTGGCAGCGTCTGGCTCAGAGGGCGCGACGCCACGGCCGCCCCGCGTCGAGTACCTTGCCACCCTAAGCAGGCATTCTGCACCGGTGAATGTTGTACGATGGAGCCCGAATGGTGAGTACTCTACGCGAAATACACGCGTCACACGCCCCTAATGCCCGATAACAGGGGAACTCATTGCATCAGCTGGGGACGGTACGTTGCACAATGAATGGTACATTGCGACGCGCTAATTTCCTTGTTCAGACGGTATGATCATCATTTGGTCGCCAACGACAAGTCCGCATGCCAATGCATTCGGAAGCGACCTCACACCCGATGAACTGCAGTATGAGAAGGAGCACTGGAAGCCACGGACAACTTTCCGGTGAGTTGCCCCTCATACCGCGCAGCACTGGTGCTGAGCCCGCCCTAGATGCACAACCATGCAAGTATACGATCTCGCGTGGAGTCCCACGGGCGACTACATCGTGGCCGGCAGCACAGACAATTGTGCGCGGATCTTCTCTACGAGCGATGGTGAGTGGGCACATTGTGAGGCGTATCAACATGATTGATGTCCTCTAGGTAAATGCCTGCAAGAAATCGCGGAACACAGCCACTACGTGCAAGGTGTTGCTTGGGATCCATTGAACGAGTTCTTCGCGACGCAGAGCAGCGACCGCTCTATGCACATCTACAGCGTCTCGACCAAAGACGATGGCCTCGACATCCACGCCGTCGGCAAGAACTCGCGTATGCCGCATCGTCACCGCCGTACACCGAGCTCACGCAGCCGCCCACCGACGTTCAGACGCGAATCGACGACAGTGAGCGAGACAGAGTCCGTTATCACCAGCGCCAGCGAGCAACTGCGGGAAGAGGCAGTCGCGTCCGGCTCGAATAGCCAGCACCATGGCGGGGCACTTCTGACGCCCACAGCGTCAGTGCCGAGTACGCCCGCAAGCATGTTCCCGCCGCCACCGATGGATTACACGCCGTCGCGGAGGTCGTCGTTCAGCAGCACCAGTGCAGCGCATTCACCGGCCACACACTCGCGCTACGGGCGCTCACCCTCGCCTATGCCTGCACTTCCTGCTATCCGACCTCAGGCGTCTGCCAGCTGGGCGTCGGTGAAACTCTACGGCGACGAGAGCTACACCAACTTCTTCCGACGGCTTGGGTTTAGCCCGGATGGTGGGCTGCTGCTCACTCCTGCTGGGCAGTTCGAGGACCCATCAGTTCAGCCGAGCTCGTCCAAGAGCGAGCAGCCGGCGCGAGGGCGCAAGGGCAATCCGTCACCGGGATCTAGCGACACCAAGGAGACGGCAACTTCGTCCGTGTACATCTACTCTCGTGCCAACTTTGCTCGCCCGCCCATTGCCCGTCTGCCCGGCTTCAAGAAGGCGAGCGTCGCAGTGCGCTTCTCGCCGCTTCTCTACGAGCTACGGCCCGGCGTGTCCTCAGGTGAGCAGAGCGAGCCTCCGACGGTGACTATCGAAAAGGGTAAGGAGGTGCAAGTAACCATCGATGTCGCCCCAACACCCTCCTCGTCAACGTTCCTCTCTACACCTGCTCCTTCGTCACCATTGAAGCATTCACCGTCGAGCGGCTCGATCGCCCAACCCGCGCCACGCATTGCGATCCCGACGGGCCCACCAAGTATGATGATGCCGTCTCCCGCCCTCTCGGCGACGGACTCGTTGAGGCTACCGACACCCATGACGTCGCGCGGAGGTACCCCAGCGATCCCGCCCACGCCCACGCCAATGGCCTCGATGTTCTCCCTACCGTATCGGATGCTATATGCCGTCGCAACGATGGACACTGTGGCGATCTACGATACCCAACAGTCCGGCCCTGTCTGCCTGCTATCGAAGCTGCACTACGACGAGTTCACGGACATGACATGGTATGTGCTTTCGCGATTAATGTTGGGAATTTCGATCCTGATGCTTGGTCAGGTCATCCGACGGTCAATGCCTGATGTTGTCGTCGCGCGACGGCTACTGTACTGTTGTCGTCTTCGACGAGATCCTGCCGGTTCACCACACGCAGCAGCAGACCTTGCAGCTCCAGTCCATCGCGCACCACCATTCTCTCCCGCTCACAAACTCGACGGCAGCAACGCCCCTCTCGACGCCGTCGCGTGCATCTGCGAATCTGCCTGCGGCGTCCCCCGCGGTGGGCAGCAAACGCAAGGCAGAAGGCGAACCACCGCTGACACCCGCACCGAGCGTAGACGAGAGCGTGCTGGGGACGCGCGAGCCGAGCGAGACTCCTCGCGAGGAGGCGCAGGAGCCGCCCAAGAAAAAGCGGCGTGCCGCGCTCACTCGCATCGGTGATGTTGGTTCATGAGCCAAACACCTTCGCTGATCACCGCCTTGCCTGTTCCTGTTGCGTTATATGTCTGTCATCTATCCTGTGTCATTCGTCCACTGTCCGTCCCTCGATGTGTCCTGTCCTGTCCCGTACGTCTCTTGCAGCTTGTTCCCTACTACAGTGTCCAGTAAGTATCAGTGTCCGACCACCTTAATGACCCCCGCACTCTATAGTAGCCTTGTATATGTATGCCAAGAATGTTTGTGTTGGAATGACTGCGGCGCACGTCCAGCGTTCTCTCCATGTGTAGCAATCGTTGCTCGTCAATGACAGGTAGTATACAGTGGCGGTGTGCAATGAAATGCAATGAGTACATATGCGCGAGGCACGATAGGCTACAGCATCCTCCCAGACCTGACCAATCAGCCGGTCTTGTTTTTGCTTCTCCTCCCGACTTGCGCCTGGAAACCGGTCTTGATAGTGGCGACGGAACGCCGTGACCCGCAAGACTCGCACGACATGAAGAATATACGGTTCTCCTTGCTGAGAAGGGTGTCGGGCGACTTGCACGTCTTGCACGTGACGTACTCGACTAGAGATAGTGAATGAACATCGTAGCAACACATACGTGAGGGGGCAAGGCGTACCAATATACCGACGGAGAACGTGTTCGATTTGCTTCTGCTGGAAGCGACCCTTGATAACCAACCGACCGGAACCGTCCACCGAACCGGTGGTACCCATTTCCGCGAACATGTATTGGATGACATGCTCTGGCTGCCTGTGCATACGCTTGCATATGTCGGAGACGTTGGCGAAGATAGTCTTCTTGTTGCCTTCACGGAGCATTTGCGGGGGCGCGATGGTATAACGCTTAACCGTAGAGTTGAGCAGGGCTGGATTGATTGCATGCAGTTGAGCGTAGAATCGTTGGAGGAGCTGCGATGACACTTCAGCATCAGGAATTTGCGAAGTGCGAGGCATCACTTACCTCTTGATATGTGTAGTCGCGATCGCTGCTGAGCCATGGCTCATTGCCTGCGTCCGTGCTGACGACACCCTCGTTCCGCGCGAACGGGTCATCGCCGAGCTCCGCCTCGTCGACCTCAGCAACAAGCTCCTCCCCGCCTTCTTCCTCATCGGCATCCTTCGCCTTTGCCTGGTGCAACTCCTTCTCGAATGCCTCCATGTCCAGAGCAGCTTTCTTCTTCGAGGATTTCTTCTTCTTCTTGAGATCGGAGAAGTCAAGATCCTCGGTCGCAGCTGGGACGGTCGTGGGCGTCGAGGTGCCTGAGTTGTCCTCCGGCTGAGCACACTGTCAGCTTTGTGGCTTCAGCTAGAAGCACGGTAAGCATACCAAGTCCATAGGAATATCCTTCTTCTTTTTCTTCTTCTTCAGATCACCGAACATCGCCTTGAGGTCCTCATCCTCTTTCTTCTCCTCAACACCGTCCTCCGCATCCACATCCCCATTCTGTTTCATCTGCTCATGCATCGTCTTCGGCCCCAAATCCACCGCCTCGCCATTGGTCGTCGTATCCTCGATCGTCGCGGGTGCAGGTGTGGTAGGATCGGCTTCAGCACCGAGCGGGTCCTCTGAGAACGCGACGGTCTTCTTCTTGCGCTTCTTCAGCGCCGGGTCAAACAAAGGCTCTTCGGATGCCATATTCACGAAGCTCTGGTGTGGAGGGGACGACGGCCAAGTATGTGCGGACACTGTCTGTAGCGATGAGCTCGAGTCAAGGCAGCGCGACAAGCGCCCAGATTAACCGGCAGGCGATTCGGACTCCGCGTGCTCATTTTCCCACGAGGTTCCGCGCTGGCCCGCTGTCGGTCGCGGCCGACGTTGCACTCGTCCTCTTGCTCGTCCTCCACCACTTTCATTCTGTCGTCGACCGCCATGCTCGCCCGGAGCACGCTTCGTCTGGCTGCCCAGCCTCCAGCGCTGGGTGCCGCCCCCGCTGGTGCGCGTAACATGGCGACCCTCCGCGAGATTGAGCTGCGTCTCAAGTCTGTGCGGAATATTGAGAAGATCACCAAGGTGAGCTTTCGTTCGACCTTTGGCCTTTAACGAGAGGGCAGACTACGACGGGGCCGGCAAGGACCCAAAGTTGCTGAGAGTGAGGCTTGACTTGCTCCCAGGCAAGAATTGACCTCCCGAGTCGGGCATGGCTTATTCCAGTCGAACGGTAGATCACGACCTCAGCTAATACTGAACTTTTGCGTGTCAGTCCATGAAAATGATTGCCTCCACAAAACTCAACAAGGCACAGCGCGCCATGCAGGCAGGCAAGCAGTATGGTGTCGCAAACTCGGGTCTGTAGATTTCCGGAAATACTACCGCACTACTGACCTTGAAATGTCCTACAGAGGTCTTCCAGCACGCACCGGCAGAAGATCCCGCCAAGCGCAAACTCTTCATCGTCATCTCCTCTGACAAGGGTCTCTGCGGTGGTATCCACTCCTCCGTGACGAAGGCCACACGCCGCATCTTTGCCGACACGGAGAGCAGCGTAGAGTCGGACTCGCCCATCATGGTCATCGGTGACAAGTCGAAGGCGCAGCTCTCCCGTGCGCTCGGCAAGAACCTCGTCATGAGCTTCAACCAAATCGGTCGTGACATCCCTACATTCGCGGATGCGGCGGGCGTCGCGGATTTGATCATCAAGTCGGATGTCAAGTACGACAGCATCGCGATCGTCTACAACAAGTTCGTGTCTGCTATCTCGTATGAGTCCGCCGTCATGGAGGTCGAGACCGAGGAGGCGTTGAAGAACTCTCGTATGTGACTTTCCCTGCTGCAGTATGAGGCATTGTGATGACATGCGTTACAGCCGGCTTCAAGGCCTACGAGATGGAGGAGGAGGTCACCAAGGACCTCGCTGAGTTCGCGCTCGCCAACGCGGTCTACGCTGCTCTTGTGGAGGGCCACGCGTGCGAGCAGAGCGCTCGGTATGTTTGTCTCAGGTTGTACTTGGTTCGCCCCGGCTGACGGCTGTACAGTCGCAACGCCATGGACAACGCTTCGAAGAACGCGTCGGACATGATCGGCAAGCTCCAGATGCAGTACAACCGTGGTCGCCAGGCCTCCATCACGAACGAGCTCGTCGACATTATCACTGGTAAGTACTGGTCGCCTCCTACCGTCCAGCTGGAGCTCAACGTTCTCCAGGTGCCAGTGCGCTCTGAGTGTGGCTGCTGGCCGTGCGCGTGCGATAGAATAGTGGAAGTCTGTGTTCATGTCCTGTACCTACGGGTTGCATATGAACCGTCACATCTAATTGCTTTGAAAGTCCCGGTTCCCTGATTCCCTCCCTCAAGCGGAGATATATATTACGGTCAGTTGAGCACTTGCTTCAAAGATACACGAAAGCAATTGCAACATGATAACGTCGGTTGTCATCATGTCTTCGAGCTTCGAGTAGCTGCATGACACGGACAGGTTGTGGCTTATGTAGGACGGCTGAGTCCGTGAGCTTGAACACGGTCATTCCGGAGTGCGCGTGGTCAATGTAGCATGAGGGGAAGTCGTGGATCCGTTCATCAGTCTAGATAGAAAGAGGATAGAAGCCCTGTCCATCTCGATAAGAAGAGTCGATAGTATCTGTTGTAAGGCGTTGCTTACCCGATAAGCGAAGAGTGTATGGTCGGCGTTACGATCGGTACTAGGGTGATTACAATCCGTACAATCGATCGTTACCGTGTGGCGAGCAGGCGGCCCGGCGTCTGCTAAATGAAGGCTGCAGGCAGGATGTAGCTCCTCCGCAACTCCTCATATACGCTCACCTCCTGGGCCAGCTAGTTGTCAACTGTCCCGGTCATGTTGCTCTACTTTCTCTTCAGAGTGGTTAGGTGCGCGCAGTTCGAATGTCGACAATATGGGAAGCTAAGCCCGAATGATTACGCATCGCAGTGCCACAACCGCTTTCCTCTATCCCGGGTACGCATCGTACAAGGTGCTCTCCCAGCGGCCTGCCTCGGAGGAGGAACTGGAGAGATGGTTGATGTACTGGAGTGTCCTCGGTTGCATCGTCGCCGTAGAGTACGTCGCCGAGTGGCTCGTCTCCTGGTAAGTCCGCTTCTGTCCACCCCGCCGTCCGTACACCGACCCTCTCCTCAGGCTTCCTTTCTACTACACCATCAAGACCCTCTTCCTGCTATATCTTGCCCTCCCGCAGACACACGGCGCGAGCTACCTCTACACCGCGCACCTCCGACCATTCTTCGCCGCGCACGAGCATGAGATCGATTCCGCGCTCGCGCAGCTCAAGACGTTCATCTACGCGTCCCTCCAACGCTTCCTCCGCGCAGCCTGGGAGCACGTCTCCGGAACGCTGCGCCAGATGAACGTCCCCGTCGCGGGCCCTGGGTCTGGCGTCGGCTCCGGGACGGGTACAGGGGACGCGCAGGCGGGTGCAGGACCGCGGCCGTCACTCGGAGATCCCGTGTCTGGTCCTGCCCAGCTCGTCTCGGGCCTGTGGGGTACGTACGGCCCCAGTGTCCTGGCCTCTGGCGCCGCGCTCCTTCGCCAGGCGCAGGCTTCCGCGACCCAGGCCGCCACTACCAGCGCGGGTGGGCACGCACGGCGCGACGAGCTCGCGTCCGAGGCGCAGCCGTATGACCTCTCCGATCCGAGCGTGCCGGTGCCCGAGGCGAACAACCCCTCGCGGTCGTCGTCCTCGGGATCGCTCCGGCAGCGCGGGGACAGCAACGGGCGCTCGAACTTCGAGGAGGTCGAGGTCCCGAGCGACATGGAGGGCGAGGGCGATGGCCACCCCGTACCTGTGCAGAGGCGGTCGAGCTGGTTTGGGTGGGGATCGGCGGACGGGTACGAGCGTGTTAAGAGTCAGTGAAGCGGCCCGCGGCAAAGGTCCGTCTGCGTGTTTAGATCATTGGCGTGTACTATATAACGGCGAACTCACATCACGGATACTGAATGTGTAATATTATGGCACAGATTTGTATTTATTGTCCCTGATACCACTGTCTCTGCGACAATGTCTGAGTAGACGTGCGGTGCAAGTGGCGAGGTCTTTGTCCAAGCACTGAAGCTGGCATCGCGTGACGATGTCATTGAGAGTGTTGCCGTGTTCGAGTTCCACTGGGGTCAACGCGATCAAGAACGCAAGGTATGATGATTCTGAAAACGGGTGAACTACAGTGCAATGTACTGTATGAACATCCTGACTTGCGCAACCTCCAGATACGTTCTGCTCGTCCTCTCCCCCATGTCATGGCGTCCTATCCGGGGTTCTCGGGGATGTCGTCTCGCATTCAATTGGCGGAGCTTGCCCGCTGATGTGGATTTGAGTTCAGAAGATCGGGTGCGTTGGAGTGCGTTGGTCACTGTCGGTGTTATTCGTGGCCCAGAAGGAAGCTGTGCATAGGTCGCCTACAGTGCCTGCGATGTCTGCGAATGTCAGACAAGGATCAGTAGCGCTGTGCGGGAAGCATTTTATTGCACATACGAAACCTGTTTTTCCGACTCTTTCGTTAGACCACCGGGCGCACAGGCGGTCCATCACTACAAGTGGAGTTTGTCGTGGGCCTGCCAGTGTGATTGTGACTCCGCGTCGCTGTCGGGTTGACGGACTGGGTTTCACAACAGACTTCCACTCACTATTCCCGGATATTATCTTGTGACCTCGATGGCCTGAGTGACATTGCCAAAATGAGCCCTTGATCTCGAGAACAGGAATCGACATTCATACTCGATGGCCGCCGTGACTGACCGTCTGACGCTATACATGACGCTCTGGAGTTGCTTGTTAAAGCTGCCCAGTGAATAGAACTGAACTCACACGCTGTCTCGCTGGCCATCCAACTTCGACTGTCAGGGGCTAAGTATGCCAGCTACGGCTGTCGCTACTTACATGATGTCGAACCGAGAGCCTCAGGCTGTCACGGATCGCGAGCGAGTCTGCCAATGCCAGGATGTTGGTGGTGGTGGCTACTATTCGTTCTCTATAGCAGAGTCACATTGGTACATAGCCTTGCTCGGAGACCGGCGGGCTCTGCGGTCGCATCGACATTGGATCGCACAGAGGGGTCCTGAGGCCGCGAACCTCTCGATGGTCGGGTCGTTGCCGGCGGGAGAGCGTCCTGCGCAGTCGCGTCTGTATGTACCACGTAGGCCCGGACGTCGTGTAAGCTGAATGACATCTGTGGATTTCCCTTGTTCGAGGTCATTCGCCTCCGACTCGTACCCCATTTACATAGTGCAGCGAGCGGGGCTGAGGACTCGTCACGTCACTGGGATCAATGATCATAAGAGGATCTTGCGCAGTCCATCCGCACATTGCTACCGTAACGCGAGCTGCGGCGTGCGGTGTGCGACATGGTCCTCGTGTTCTGCGGGGATGCGCGGTGTTTCTCGGCGAAGTGTGGTGGCTTTGTGACTGTGATGCGTCCTTTGGCTGCAGCAGGTGGGCACACAGACCGACTCGTGACCCGCAGTTCAGTGTTCCTGGTTGCATCTTGTGTTCTCCTCGACCGCATGAACTCGAGTTCAGAGAGATCATCCCATCTCGAAAGCAGCCTCGCGCACCTAGTATTGATCAGGAGGTAAAGGAATTATCAGATAAGATGAACATTGAGATGGGACGACTCTCACGCTCATCATGCTAACGACGTCATGCGCGCCCGACGCCCTACCCTCGCTGGTTCGACCTCAGAATGCGTGCGAACGGTTTCGAGTTCTTCACGTAACGTTGCCTCGACGCTGGACGTTTGCACCAAACGCAGCCTACCAAAATCCCACAGATTGACGGGCTGACGGGAGCAGCGGGGACATACGCACGCTAACGAACCAACTGCCATGCCACTGGCACTTCAACGACGCCGGCAGCCACCGAATTGCCCGCATTACTGAACATCCTCGGCTGTGGTACGACGGCGCGCAGGCCACTGGTCACCGGTCACCGGGGCCTGCAATGCTGACTGGCGCCGCTCTTCGCGATGCCTTGGTATGCCTTCTTCACAACGTCACGCACAAACTGGGGAAGGGGGGCCCTTTGAGGAGAACGAGGCCCTGGGGTGCCAGTACTCCAGTGGTATGGACAGAGGCCGCCAGTGACATGGCGGCGCGGAGGAGGAAGCATGGACCGACCAATACCGAGAAAGAGAAGGCGAGAAGGCGCAGAGACGCACAGCGGTAATTGGCTCCCCGCTCGCACGTCTTCTCCCGTCCATCCCTACGGCCGCCGTCAACCTGCGAGCAGAGCCATAAGCAGTAAATCAGGCTCTGCGAACTGCGCGCAGATAGGCGTGCAGCAGAGGCGATGCGTCCTACCCGCGCAAACACGCAGGATGGCCTCCAAGTTCCCGGTGCACGGCAATAGTGACGCAACTGGGGTCCGTATGCAGTGGGAGCACCCCCGGCGGACGCGTTTCACTGGCTGGCATCTGAGCGCGTCCCAAGGGCTGATGACGGCAAATGGGATTCCGATGACTGGCACGGTCACGCTTCCAGTAAGCTTCAGCCTGCGCCTGCACGTTCGACCTTCGGCTGAGCTTCTGCTCGCGCGCCTCGCCTCCGGCTTCGAGCAGGATCAGGTCATCCAATATCCTGGGGCCTGTCAGTGCCCTGACAGTGATAGATCCGCCCCGTCGCGAAGATCGTGCGCGTGCATATAAAGCGAGCACGGTGCGCGTCGAAGGGCTCCTCGAGTCTCGCTTCGGTGGCTCTCTAGGACACTAGTAATTTGACGGCCCTTCCCCGCGGACGACCACCATGTTGTTCTCCACCGTCCTCATCGCGCTGTCCTCTGTGTGGCTCGCCGCCGCCGCGCCCGCCCGTCGCAGCACGCCCGCCGCCGTGACAGGTACGTCCTTCGCTATGCACAGAGTATTCGCTTCCCAGTTGGTAACCTCGCGCCCGGTAGACACGAGCATCATGCAATATGCGCTCACCCTAGAGCACATCGAGCATGCCTTCTACGTGCAGGGCCTTGAGCAGTACGACGCGCAGGCGTTCGCCGACGCAGGGTACGAGCCATGGGTCCGCGGGCGCTTCGCACAGATCAGGGAGCACGAGCGGACGCACGTCGACTTCTTGCGTGGCCAGCTGGGCGAGAACGCCCCTGAGCCGTGCAACTATTCTTAGTGAGCTGCTATGTTGTTCGCCTGTGGGTGGTGGTTGACATCATCGGGTTGTGATATAGCCCGTACACGGACATCCCGTCGTGGGTGTCGCTGTCGCAGACACTCGAGGAAGTCGGCGCTGCGGCGTACATGGGCGCTGCCCTCTTCGTCCACAGCCAAGATGTACTGTCGGCGTCCTTGGTGCGTTTTCTTCGCGTGTCTGACCGAGCCGTCGAGATTGATGATTGGCGTCATCAGGCTATTTCGCACATCGAGGCGCGCCAGGCCGGTTGGGTCAGCTCCGCAATCCGGAATAAGCAACCTTGGGACGGCGACTTCGAGACCCCTCTCTACTTCAGCGGCATTTGGTCCCTTGCGGGTGAGCTCCCCGCGCCTTTACACCGGCTATATGCGTGCTGACCGAGATCCTACAGTCGGCTTCATCACCTCCTGCCCGCAGACGAACCCGGACCTGCCAGTGCAGAGCTTCCCCGCGCTGACGGTGACGCCCGCATCGCCGGTGATGGGCGAGAACATCACCGTCTCGTACAACAGCACGGTACAGGCGACGGACGATTGCCCAACGTACATGGCGTGGCACCACAACATGACCACGACGTTCACGGTCATCCACGAGGGCGGCGTGACAACTGTGCCGGACGGCCTGCGCGGGACGGTGTTCGCGGGGGTGGTGAAGAACACCACGACGACCACGAGCGATGCGACGATGTTGAGTGGGCTGGCGGCGTTGTCGTTCCCGTATGGCTCGTATGCGATCGTGGGCGCGTAGGACGCTGTATGCCGTAGTGTCTATTTTGGTAAACCTACGAGTGGACAAACGGTTTGAACGTACCATAGTGACCAAGTTTTGATGTAAGGACTTCCTCATCGACTTAATCCGTCCTTCGAATTGAATTTGCGACGAAGTGACATACCCCCAGGATCATGATGCAGAGCGTCTCAGTGCACGGTGCCACAGACGCGTCGCGCACGTGCCAATGAACGACGCCTCCTCCCGAAACGCGCCGCAGCGGCCAGTCCTTACTTATAACTGACAATTCACTGACATTTGCTCAGTACATATGACTTGCTCGCAGAACGTGTACAACGCTGCTCGACGACGACGACGACGACAGAGAACATGCATACCGAAGCTGCTAACTGAATGAATTACTTGAACATGCTGCAAATCGGAGGTCTCTCAGATACGACGCCGCAACTGGTTCTGTCCGACGGGCCCAAGGCCGCCCGGGATCCTCTCCTGCGTACTTTGCACCGCCCTTCTCGCTTCGAGTCGATGCGGAGTAGCGTGCTCCGTGTGTCTGTGGTCGCGCTCTACGTCGTCGGCATTGGACTCGACCACCGGACTATGGTTCATTGTGTCTCGTTCCTTTCTGCGCACCGACTGCGACGTGGATGGCGCCTGGCGAACGAAGCGGGCGTATGACCGACCGGTACGTGGCTGGAGTCCATTGCTTCTCGATCAATCTTATACAATGCTACAGAATTATACAATGCTACAGGCTTATACAATGCTACAGGCTTATACAATGCTACAGGCCGAGTGATGCGCTGAACGCGGATACACAACGCACCACATGAATATACATCAGTTGCATCCACGGAGACAGGAAGTACGCCGCTCGCGCGACGCGTAACCGATCACAGACGACTGGCCAGTCGCGTCTAACAATCGACCTGGCTGTCTTGCGGGGCACAGCGGCCTGCGTACAAGACCTTGACGGCGATCTGGACGATACTACCTACGCACACCCATGCCCGCGCGGGCTTCGAGACACACTCCGACCTGCGCCCATCTCGGACCCGCAGCGGACCCTCTCCTTTACGCCGCAAGCACACGCCGGCGTAAGCCCGTGTCCTCTGCTCGCCGCCCGTCATGTCATGGCCCGCCGTGATGCATCACTGGGCCCGCGCTCGGCAGAGTCCTCAGACGAGCGAGCTCGCAGACCCGGGACGAACTGCAGCGAGCTATCTCCAGTCAGCAACGTCGACTCCGAAGACACGATCGACAACCCTCACCTGCACGCGCCGTCAAACAAACAGCCACCGCATGGCACGTCCTCGCGGCTAGCCCACCTTCGAGGCACGGTTAGTACTCTTTAATACGACTCGTTCAGAAACGAGACTCACCGATGCTCTGCTCCGTTCTCAGCCCTCGTATTTTTGCTCGCGTCCCATCGCCCGTGCGCGATGTCCACGGAAGCGAGCGTGCCGCTGTGCTGGCACCTGTACCCCAGGTGCGGGTGTGGGTGCGCCGTTGTTCTGCGAGATGCATAGTTTCATGCCAGGGTGCCTCGGGTGCGCCATTGATAGGAAGACCGGCCGCAATCGCAAACTGGATTCGTCTCGAATATTGCATTCGTCGCACAAGAGCGCAGTTGCGGGGGAAGCTGCGGTACTCCTTCCGCTCGACAATGATCACCTCGTGAACGGCGGTCAAGGATGGACGAGCCGAACGCGCATATCAGACGAGCAGTGCGGAACGCGTTGGCCGGACGATGCGAGTGCGACGCGCCACAGTACAGCGTGATACGAGAGCGCACAAATGTCTCCTTCCATGCCATGCGTCCCCACAAGCTCAGCGAATACATTACTCGCCTCCGGGCCCGTTGTTCCTCGGAGCTCAGAAGGTGAAGATCACCATCCACCGACAGAACACCCTCAACCTACACGTCGGCAGATGCATTTCGCATGCAGGAGCACGTCCCTCAGACCACGCATCGCGTCCAGTGCTCGCGACGAGATGAGTGGTGCTGCGGCACTGACGTCCTCCGTTTCCATTCGTCGGGCAGCGACGGATCGCGGCGAGCTGGGAACTACGAATCCGGTCGATGGCGATTGTAAGGAGGAGGGCCGAGCGTTGTCACAGCCAAGGCATAGCCGTGGGCGTATGTCGCTCGAATCGACAGTGCCGACGACACGCATCGGGGCGTCTTTCGTGGGCATGCAGGTCTGGTCTCGTAGTCGCCTTGCCGGTTTCAAACTGCTGCTGACAGACATCCACATCAACCTAGCGCCAGGCCCGTTCCGAAAAGCTGTTTTTATCGGTCTCGGACCAGAGTGCACGGTAGTCTAACCCACTGCGTCCGTTTCCTCGGAGCCTGAGGATGGTGCATACAATTCAAGGCAACTCCCTAGTAGCCTTCGTTGCGATTGTGGACTCGGCGGAGGCCACCGGTCTCAGCCGGTATCGCATACTTAACTTTCTGTATCGTAAGGAAGCTGCTAAGCGGCGCCTGCAGTCCATCGACCTGGGCCTGTTGCTATAGCGGGCTCTGAGGATGTTTCATTGGGTTTGTAACATCGTCAGGAAGATCATCTCATATTGAGATGCCGTCGCTGTCAAGACGTTTTGCAAGATCGTATCCGTCGACGGCGTCTTACATCCTGGCCGTCGGACCGGGTATGTGTCCAATCGTTTTCCATATGGATCGGCGGTACGTTACTGAGATTGATCTCAAGTGTCTCGTATGGCCGAGCCACCGGCTAGTTCGGAAACGGTTGGCACAGGGTCCAAATCCCAAGTTGTGCGGCCACAACCTCCGCAGCACGTTGCCTTGTAGCAGCCGAAGCGGTTCGGACTCTAGGTGTAGATTGGAACGCTTCTGTCATGAAACGTCAATATAAAACGGACTGTCTGTCAACGACCCAGCACCGTCCCCTCTAGTGAGCTTCATCCAACGCCTGTACCGTCTCCTCGATATGCGGTTCCTCACGACCGCGGTCGCTGCCAGTATCACTGCGCACGCCTTCCTCGGGGCCCTATCGCAGGAGGAGGTCACCTCTCCTGCCCCAGGAGCCCAGCCGTTCAGCTACGACCTCAACACTGGTCTCGTCGCGCAGTTGCAGGTATCCGGAGAGTCCGCGCCCCAGCTCGAGTACACGACTGAGAATGGCGCGCCGTATACGAACCCGTATGATGCCTGGAAGATTGGTTCGAATGGTATGCAGCGGCGAATATGCCCTATTGTGGCCCGGGTGCTCACAATGCCTTGCAGGGCCTCTGCTCTTGGAGGACTACCACCTGACCGAGCTCTTCGGCTCGTTTGATCGCGAGCGCATCCCTGAACGCGTCGTTCATGCCAAGGGCGGTACGTATAGTACCCGAACCACTGATTCATCATGATGTTGTAGCTGATTCTTGCGCTTCTCCCTTAGCGGGTGCACATGGGTACTTCGAAGTGACCAATGCATCCTTCTGCAAGCAGTATACGATGATGTACGAGTACTATCCTCACATCAAGTGTGGTCCACATCACTGATCCTTGTTTGGCACAGGGATATGCTCAGTGAGGTGATACGCGCACCTCGTCACACCCGATCCGCTCTGCTGATGCCTCTTTCTAGGATGGTCTGAAGACGCCCGTAACCGGTACGTCGTTGCGTGTCCGCTCGACGGAGAAGCTGACGATCGCGTGTTCCTGCAGTCCGCATCAGCACCGTCGGCGGGGAGACGGGGTCTGCGGATGAGGCCCGTGATCCTCGTGGATTTGCGGTCAAGTGAGTGAACGCCTGGAGAGCGGGTCAGTGCTTCAAGTTGGTGCTAAACATGGATCAGGTTCCGCACTCGCAAGGGTATCCTCGACATCGTGATGAACAGTATGTTCCACGCTGAGTCTCATGGTATCACATTGATGATTGGTGCATCACAGACACGCCGGTGTTCTTCATTCGTGACCCATCCAAGTTCCCGTACTTCATTCACGTATGTCCGCCATTCGTGTGCCTACGACGAGTGACCTTGACGTCGACATGCCGGCCACAGACGCAGAAGCGTAACCCGCAAACGAATTTGAAGGACAAAGAGTACGTTCACTGGTACATGTGGACGTAACGGCACTGACTCTCGGTGTTACGCAGCATGTTCTGGGACTTCCTCAGCGCTAACCCGGAATCATTGTATCAAGCGATGATCCTGTTCTCCGACCGCGGTACGCCCTACGGGCTCCGACACATGGATGCTTGGACTGGTCATACCTACCGGTACGGCGAACCGCGGCAAGGAGTGTCACACCTATTGATGCACAATTACCACAGATGGATTCAGACTGACGGTTCATTCCACTACGTGAAGCTACACTTTGAGACCATGCAGGGGGTCAGTGGGGGGCCTACCAACATATTTGAGATATCACTGACCTACTTGTCGTTGAGTAGGTCAAGAACTTCACCAACGCAGAGGCCACCGTTATCCAAGGTAAGTACGGCTGCGGCTTTGTGTTCCAAGCATTTTTTGACATAATGGGGCTGTACGAAGGGACGAATCCGGACTTTGCGACTCAAGATCTGTACGAAGCAATTTCAAACGGGTCTTACCCGGGATGGACGGTGTACGCACAAGTCATGGCTCCGGAGCAGGCCGAAAACTACACCTACAACGTCCTCGATCTCACCAAGTGAGTAGTACGTCGGGCCCTGACAAACGCTCCCGATTCTTACCTTCCTCCGAAGGGACTGGGACGAAACCGTTCCCAAGGTCGAGATCGGGAAGATGTATCTGACCCAGAACCCGACGAAGTAAGCCGCAGTTGAAGGTGCATGCTGTGATCGGCGGGAGCGGCGCTGATCGTTGTGGTCAGCTATTTCGCGGAGGTCGAACAGGCCGCGTTCTCACCGTCCCACATTGTGGACGGATGGGCTCCTTCTGCTGACCCGATGCTGCAGGCGCGCCTGTTCGCCTACTCCGGTATGTACGCAGAGATGTTGAGAAACGCTCATGCTGACAGTCGATGCAGATACCCAGCGATACCGACTGGGTGTCAACCACATAGTGGGTCAAGCTCGCATCATACCGTAACATTGAAAGCTCAGTTTGCATCAGCAAATCCCCGTCAATGCTCCTACTGTCCCCGTTGGTGAGTTGAGGCCACAGCGTGCACGAGAAATGGTCTCACTCCGATGCTTCAGCCAACTGGGAACGTGGCGGACATATGAACATCAATGGCAACCAAGGTAACAGGCCCAACTACATGTCCACGATGAGCCGCCTTGGTCTCTACAATCGAACCTACACTCTCGATTCCCACCAGCAGTGGACAGTGCGTACTCGCTTCAAGTTCCCCCGTTTGTCTCGGTCTATCTCACGCTGGGTATTTGCAGGGCGGTGCTGTGCAGTCGCTTTCCATGGTCACGGAGATCGACTTCTCCTGGCCGCGGATCTTCTGGAACACCATGTCTGATCAGGACCAGCAGAACTTGATTAGGTGAATCTTCCCGCAGGACTGCCGGCGTTCTCACAGCTGCTGAGGACGTTCCCACCCATCTAGCAACGTGGTTGGCCATCTCGGCGAAGTGGTGAGCCAGGAGGTCCGGGAGCGACAGGTTGCTCTATTCAACCATGTCAATGCCACACTGGGTCAGGCCATCGCGGCAGGTGTCGGCGTCACAAGCATTCAAAGCTTGAACTTCACGTATGGGGAGACGTGGCTCAACCACACTGTTTATAGCACGGACAGCACGCTGGACTTCGTCTAGAGCCGAAGCTTAGCTCCGGGGACTCGGGGCTTCGGGACAATTCATGGACTTGGATGTTCTGCGATGTCTTATTAGTATCTATCCGAGTGATTGGCGTCGATGTCTTCGCATTGGGTTTTGATTCCATGCATCTATTCGCGGGCGAAGACTCTAAGTGATTTGGGTTTTATGATGCGATTGACTCGTGAATATGTCACGATGACGATTAGGCTGAATGTAGAGTTCGACGGTGAGTAGATTCAGGATCTGAGATCATCAGCCTCCTGGCGCTACCGTATGATCCTGTGGCTGCCCTCGCGAGATCGACGCGAACGTACATAGCTACTTGCGACACCCACGTGTACCCATGTCACTCATTGATGCTGTCTTACACCTCAGTTGTGGTTTGGCGGCAAGGCCCGGTTTGTGAGCGTGACAGCAGCCCTGCTCATCGACGCAGGGAACACGCCGTTCGAGGTCGCTCGCCTGCACAGCGGCCGCCTGGATTGACGGTGCTGTGCGTCAGGGATGACGCGACGAGGCGCAGACTACGCTCGGGTGCGTCATGGCGGCGGTCGATCGGTGTGGGTGACGCCGCCGATCAGCCTCTGTGCGGCTGTGCATACTGCTGAGCAGCTCATCCGCACACATTAATAGCATTCGCCGCACGGCTGCGCATACCCCGCGTCGCAGAATGGCGGAACTCCATACGACACAGCGACGCCACGACGCGGCGGGCCACATCCCGCGACATGGCGGCCCGCGTTCGCCAGCCGCCGCGTCTTCGAGCCTGCCTCGCCAGCTGTCACAGCGGAGCGTCCGCCGCACTTCGTGCCAGACAGCCGCCGCCGCCCGCACCCACGTATAAAAGGCGGGCAGGACGGCGGGCATCCCCTGTCGGTTCACCGTCTGACACCACATCCCTACTACCCTGCCGCTCCTTACCGCTTCCCCTCCCCCCTCCCCACATTCCTTTACGACCATGTTCACGAAGACCTTCGCCGCCCTCATCGCCGCCGCCGTCGTCCTCGGGGCCCCCACCCCAGGCCCCGCGCCCGACCGTAAGTACCCGCTTCGCTCGGGCAACCAACTCACTCACCGTGTCCGTGTGCGCCCGCAGAGACGAACATCCTCCAGTTCGCGCTCTCGCTCGAGCACCTCGAGAGCGCGTTCTACTCGGGCGCGCTCGCGCAGTACGACGCGCAGGCGTTCGCCGACGCGGGCTTCCCCGACTGGGTCCGCGGCCGCTACGAGCAGATCATGCTGCACGAGCAGACCCACGTTGCGACCCTCCAGAAGGCCCTCGGCGACCAGGCGCCCCAGCCCTGCCAGTACACCTTGTGAGTCGCCCATCTACCTTGATCACGGGCGGGAGGCTGACAGACACTGTCAGCCCATACACGGATCCGCGCTCGTTCGTCGCGACGTCGTTCGCCATCGAGGGCGTCGGCGCCGCGGCGTACCTAGGTGCCGCCCAGTTCATCGACGACAAGGCTACGCTCGGTGTGGCAGCGGTGCGTACGGCTCCCTGATCTTGTTGGGCGAGTAGCTGACGACGGCATGTAGTCTATCCTCACGATTGAGGAACGCCAGGTTGCATGGATGTCGTCTGCCGTCCTCAAGCAGCAACCCTGGGATGGACCCTTCGAGACGCCGCTCACGCCAACCGGTGCCTACTCTCTCGCCGGTAAGTGGATTTTCGAAGCCATATATGCGCCCAAGACTGACCTGCCTCTCTCAACCACAGCACAATTCATCACCTCCTGCCCGTCCTCGAACCCGCCGCTGCCCGTGACACTTCTCCCCGCGTTGAGCATCTCCACCTCAACCCCGTGGCCAGGCTCGACGATCCAGCTGACGTTCGACAACCCGAGCGGCGCCGATGCGGGGTACCTGATGTGGCTGAGTGGCCTCGAGGCGGTCTTCACGTCGATCGACGGCAACAAGCAGGCGACGGTGCCAGACAACCTGCAGGGGACGGTGTACGTCGGCGTGGTGTCGAGCGAGCAGACGCCGGTGGACGACGCGAGCATGGTGACGGGCTTGGCGATCGTGCAGATGCCGTTTGACTCGATGGCGAGTGACGTGGATAACGAGTAGTGCTAGAAGATCATTAGCTAGTACATCCGGGCCAATCGTAGTGACTTTCGGGCTCTTTCGCGGTTTGGAAATGGAGGGTTTAAGCATGCCTTGTTAGCTTGAGTGCGAGTAGGAGATCTCGAGGCCGTGACGCTCGGCCAACGCGACCTGGGTCAAGACCTTCGCTCTGCTGGTGTGGACACTGATGCGGGTGCCGATCTCAACTCCAGGAAGGGAATTGTGAACCTGACCGCTCACCGTTCCTCCGCTGGGTCCGTCTCTCGTATCGCCATGGATCCCCATCTGTTCTCGGCGCCTTCGTGCACTGAACCGAGGGCGAGCTGAGCGCGGGGGACGTGAGCATATGTACTGCGAAGGCTGGCAGTGGAAGTGACTGGCAAACGGTACGTTCACTTCCTGTGCATAAGATGTGCCCTAGGCCTGCCTTCTGCGATGCCGCGACATGAGAGATCCGGGCAAACAGAAACAGGACCGCATGCTTACATACCGTCGCGTTCCGAGCCACTACTAGTAGACCGTTTGGCGGAGGTCAGGCAGCGCCGGTGATGTTATTGGTATTAGTATTCGCTGTCTGGGTCTGGGTCTGGGTCCGGGTCGGGCGTGTGTCTGTCGGTGTTGGCGGAGAGGCTGCTGCCAGTGAGTTAGTCGTGTCGCGGTGCCGGGGTGTTTGGGATGGTGGAGTACGACTAGTGTTGTGTTCGCGATCGAGTTCAGGGTTTCAAGTTGGATGAGGGGGATTGTGCGGGTCGTGGCGTGGCGTGTCGGTGTGTGTCTGGCGTGCATGATGGAAGCCTTGCTACTGGTCAGGGTACCGGGTGAGTCGCCGTGGATCTAAATTATGGTGCCTTGCAAGAGGAGGCTGCGGTCGCACAGACGTGGGTCGGAGGGATGTATGATATCATTGTATGAGCGGCTCAGCCATGGGCTCCGAGCTCGCGATTGGCGCGTGGTGCCCGACGGAACGCTGTTCAGCCTTGTTCAGTACCTACCGACTAGTCAGGGCGACGGCCCATGGTCACGCGTACGGACATCACAACTTGTCTTGCCCATCGCAGTCGCATCATGTCTAACATGCGCACAGGGTCATCCTGGTGGACTCGGACGCCGACCGCCTACACCGAAGGATCGCGGAGATGAGCGACCGCATCCGCGACCTCGAAGACGGGCTCTCACTCGAGAGGGGGGGGGGTAGCTTTGTCCGAGTCGGGCGTGGCTATGGGATGAGCCTGAGATTGGCCCGGTTTCGCCAGTTGGAGGTTGGCGAGCTAGCTAGTAAGTAGTGTCACGGTGTAAATCGATCCTGGTACGTACTGCGCACTGCGAGATGGTGTCCTCGGTAGAGACTGTTGTACCCGTTCCGCGCCTCAGAGCATGTCGTACTGAGCAAGTGTATGGTTCTGATGACTGGGCAAGTATAAATGTGTATGTCGCGGTGATTTGGATGAACCCTCTGAGCATGAGTCTTTGTTTAGGCTACTGTAACGACGCCGTCGTGGTGTCAGGAGGAGGAGGGGGTCCACTTAGGTATTGGCACGTGCACGACGCGTCTGTGGCTTGCAGCTGGCACCGCGACGGCGCCGTGGCCCGTCGTCGCCACTCTCGTTCGAGCGCGATATCTTTCCGTGTCTCCATTCTCGTCTATCTGGCCAAGACGGCACATCTCTGAACGATCTCTGAACGAGGGGAGAAGGTATGTTTGTGCCCTCTTCGATGCTGATTCCAGCTGACACTGGCATGCTAGCGACTGAATGTCAGTGGCGCGATGGACAACTCGTCTCCCAGTGCTGCCCAGGGGCCTCGCATTACCATCAATGATCTTCCACTTGACGTCCTCCTTGTTATTCTCCGCGACGCATATGCATTCAGACAAGCAACGTATGGCCACTCATGGGACCCATCTTCGCGACACTGGCAGGACGACCGAGACCCCCACCATCCCTCCGCAGAGTGTCTAGCCTCTGTCTGTCCCGAGTGGCGAGCGGCCATGTCTGTTGTCTCTGTCTTCTGGACAAAAGTGATCATTTGGCTGGGGACATGGGATCCTACTCCGCTTTCGAGGATTCGCCAATATCTCGCCTGGTCGCGAGCGCAACCCCTTGACATCTACGTTTTGCGGAGACGGGAGCAAACAATGGAGGATCGTACAGAGAGGGCACGGATCCACGCTATCATGGAGCTTTTGCTGCCGCATATGAGCCGGTGGGCGATCTTACACTTGCATCTCCTGCATTCCAGCTCGCTGCCGCTCCCGGGTGTCGACCTCGTCGGGCATGCGAAGGGCCTCCGGCATTTGACACTCCAGTCTATTCGTGATGATCCTGTGGATGATACAGACTCAACCACGCCGACTGCAGGGGATTTCGACACTCCCGTGCTCCACAAACTCAGAATGTGCGGTGCCCGCTTCCGCGAATCGTACATGAAGCGTTTTCTCGGTCGACGTATCTCGCCCGTGCTATACAGCGTCAACCTCACCAACTATGCCTCGCACCATGCGCCCTTCCCCCTCGTCGACCTCGTCGCGTTCCTCCTGACCTGTGGAAATCTGAAGAACGGCGAGTTGACCTTGGATAACCTCCATCTGGATATCTCCTACTCAGGTCCACCCCTCATCGCGGGCCCTGGGTACGAATGGGTCGACGAGCTACAATTTGCGAACATGTCCGCCGACGTTATAGCGGAGTACCACCGCCTCTGCAATGCCGATGTCGCTAGAAAAGTGTTTTACACGCGGTGCACTCTACCTCGCGGGCGCTCGAAACCACGCTTCTTGGCAGACTCATACAGCATCGTCCTGTACGAAATCGAGGACCCAGACACGCTCATCTATCTCTACAGGGGCGCATCAGCCTCTGATGTGGAGATTTACAGCTGCGGGGGCTTGAACCGCGAGGTGCTCCAAGAACTTGCGAGACCATCCTACCACCACGGTGTAGTCGACTGGCCGCTCCAGCACCTCGAAACTCTCTGGATTCGCTATTGCAAGAACGTCTGCAGTGCCGATATCAGGGCATTCGTCCAGGCGCGCTTCGAGGCTCACGCGGCAACGCAGGGTGCTGTGGATTTGATCAGCGAACTGCGTGTGGCCGGTTGTGGCCGTTTAGCTCGGGATGACAAGAAATGGCTTAACAAGAACGTAGACTTGGTGGAGTGGAGCTAGTCAGGAAGTAGACCACGACCATGATCCGGGTTTCAAGTACAAGGTTCTGTATAATAACCGTATTCTGGACCTGCATTCGGAATGTACACAACTAAGTGACTGTCCTTGGATAGTGGTCGGCGCGTGGCAGCGTGACTCTACTTACTGAGAGCCTTCAAACAAGGAGTGCGATGACTCGCACTCGCTATTGAGCTGTACATGCCGGACGCATCAAGTATTGCCTGTGGGCCCATCGGCGAACGGGACGTCGGCGAAGCAGCCATTTAACATCATCCATCATCATGAGAATTGGCAGCGGGATGGAGTCCGGTGGATGACCACATGTTATCGCTGCTGAACACAATCAAATTCGCCCGCTGGATACAGCCATACAACCCGTCTTTGCATTCAACACACATACAAGCCCTTCTAGGTACAACTACAACGTACAACCGTCTATAATTGCGACCAATGGTAAGGGCTTGGCGAAGTATCGTCTGAGTTCAGACGTATTTGACAGTGACACTGTTGGAGGAGGTAGAAACGGAAGTGAGGGTCTTTCCGTTCTGCTGGATGTCGATGATCGTCGCGCCCGAGGGGCCGGTGGAGCCAGAGCCGGTCGAGGCAGACGCGCCCGAGAAGGTGACCGTGCCAAAGTTCGCAAAGGGCACGAGCGAGCTGCCCTCCTCGTAGTCCTCGACGATCCACTCCGCGTTCTCCTCGCAGAGCGCGCTCGACGACGTGATCGACTTGGAGACCGTCTTCCCCGTGCTCACGTTCTCGATCACGGCCTTGCCGGCCGTGGTCGAGGACGCGGTGACGGTCAGCTTGACGGTGTCGCCCGCGCTGAAGCTGATGCCGGAGAAGTCGTACGCGTAGTCCGGGTACCACTCGTACCATGCTGTGCGCGATGGGTCAGCTTAGATACTTTGTAGGGCCTGGTGCAGAAAGATGCGTACCATCGTACGAGACACTGCCGCCGTCGATCGTGAAGTCGACGCCGGTCTGGAGGATGGCGTTGCCGCAGGTGTCGCCATCGATGCCGACCCAAGCGGAGGCAGAGTAGCTGCCCGAGCCGCCGGAGGGGGCTGAGGGCTTGGGCACGGTGAAGGTACCGGTGACGGACTTGAAGGTGCCCTACGATGCGCATCACAACGAGGTCAATACGGTTTCAAACAGCGAGAAGTACAGCACAACGTACGGAGCTCTTTTCCCACACGGCGCCGGCCCAGTTCGAGCTGTACGAGACTTGCGAGACGTTGCTGAGCTCCGGCTGCTCGACGACCATGGGGCGTGACTGGTGCGCTCCCTCAGCGCGGCGGGCCAGGCGCTCCGCGAGGCGGCCCTTGGGGGCAGCTACGGCAGCGGTGGCGAGGAGGACGAAGCTGAAGAAGCTGGTGGCGATCATCTTCACGCAGGATGCAGGTCAGGAGCAAGGATGCGTCGACTCGAGAGAGTTGTCAAGTCCGAGGGCAACCTGGCGAACGTAGGTCCTCCCGCCGTGGTTTTATACCTGATGCATCGCAGTGCACCGGCCGCTCGACGCTATTCGTCGTCGGTTCGCCATAAGCTTCAGCCTTGGCAACGAACTGGTGCAAAGGTACGCAGAAGCATGTTGCCGCGCGACGTGCTCTGGTCGAGGCAGAAGACCACTGATGGGTGGGAGCACAGGGAATCCCTACAACGACCGATAGGACCTAGAGCATGGTCACACACGCGTTGCACGTTGATAGAAGCATGGGATGGCCGCGCACCACGCATCCAGGAGAAAGGATAAACAACTAGACAACAGCTTCCTCCCAGGATCTACGGAACTTGTCATTGATGTGCGCAGAAGTCGAGATCAACCCACTCACATGTTCGCGCGACGCACGAGGAGCGGGACCGAGGCATCACGCCCATTGTCCATCGCCTCATGTTGTTGTGAACCATTGTGTAGGCGTCGAAAGCTGTCCGTGCTGTACAGCAACGACATCCCCACCATCACCGACGTCGATCGCGTGCTGCGGTGTTATAGTCAAGAACTGCAGGGTGAACCATTTTGTCTGCAGTCAAATTCGACGCCAATCACACTTGCCATCGACATTTGGACACGGGAATAGAATGAGAACCGGCAGCAGCAGCGATAACAAGCAACAGAGCTGATGGAGTCCGGGCCCGCATGCAACCCATGCATATGAGCATATGGTCTCCGACCGATAAGACTGATCCCACCACCCGCCTCGAACAGCATGATCGAACGAGTGAACGGCAGCACAACGTGCAACTGTGAATTGTTCCATGCTTCAACCAGGAACGTCCCGACCCGGCTTGCTCTTCATAGATGCTTGCAGTCACATCCTACCAGATTCCTACCTTAATCGGGACGCTATAGTCATGCAAACCTCGCACGATCCCCGGCTGAGTTCCCCGCCGAGCAGGTACTGGCTTGCTCGACTGTTCCATAGCATTCCGGGAGCCTTCCCATGGCAGTCGTCCATGCCGTACAGCCAGTAAGCAGTCACGAGGAGGGGAATGTCTTGGTCGCAAGGACGGGCGCCGCGAACGGGCCGATGACGAATGCAGCAGGGTACCACCGATGTTCTTCGCAAACGACAGCGCGGCAGGCGTTCTTGCGTAGCCGAAAGCGTCCGCCGATGTAGGTGCCAGTTTGGCCTCTGCGCGGCTGTCGAAGTCATCGAGGTGCTCCAGGGTGCTCCACCGCTGCGCAAGCGAGGGAAGGAGAACGCGCCTCGAGGGATCGAAGACGAACCTCTGCGCTAGGGACCAATCAAGGCAGCGTGTGGACCGGCGGCAAGGGTAGCTTGCGGATCGTCGATTGGTGATTCGAGCATTTGGTCCATTACCAAGGGGATTGCCATATGGCTATCTACGGCGAGGGACTTCATCTGATTAGCAAGACTCGAGGTGTGCTCCAGTTCCACAAGGCTAGTAGCCCACCTGAACGTCAACCTATCGTGGCGCACGCCGCGCAAGAGACAGGTTTTGAAGCTTCGAGAGCGGTGAAGGGTCGACGTGAGCGAGACAAAAAGGATGGACCAAACATGTACAACCAGAACGATGACATTATGCCGGGACTGCACGGCATCGGCGCCTTAAAGTAGCATTACACAAGTCTATCATAGGACACCCTACAGCATAAATCAGGAGGTCGTCGGACAGGGTGATGAAGACCGACAACGCACCTGCAAACCCGTCACCACTTGATCTCCGTCTGCGGCTCTTTATCCGAACAGATGCTCAGCTCCCAGTCGCTGATGCGCTTCGCCCATCGATACATCTTCACGCCGCCATAGCCACCCCTCGGTCCCCGCATCTCCCGCAACATGTCGTCGAACACCTCCGGGTCGTGGATGTATACGTCGATGGAGCGCTGCCTGTCGTAGACCATGATGCTCGACGGCGTGCCGCCAAGCGATGCCTGGAGCTTCACAAGGAAGAGGCGGCTGCCGTGCGGGTTCGGTTGGAGCACAGAGGAGTCCAGCTGGCGAGGCGTGTTCATCGCATTGGTCGCTCGCGAGCTGTGCTTGTTCAATGGCACTGCGTACATGCCCTCCATGCCTGGCAAGACGGTCGTAAAGCGCGCGGAACGCCAGGTCCCGCCATTCAAGGATCGGCATACGCGCTTGTGGTGAGACCAATCGGCCTTTTGGCAGTCTGCAAAAAAGTATGAAATGGGTGATGCGTATGTAGCGAGGACTAACACACCGCTTCCGCAGTAGGCGACCGACTGGCATTGCGAGCAGCGACTTGTCGTCTTCCGCCCGCACAGAACACAGCCCGGGTCGTTGTTGAGCTTGCCCACGTCCTCGAAGCTGAGCGGGCCGAGCGGGAGCAGGAACGACACTTTGAAGTTCTTCTCCGAAGACTCCTTCTTCGGTACATAGGTACTCGTCAGCAGCTTAGCGTTGATCGCCAGGAGTCTCAGTAGGAGCTTCTGCTCGAGAGGAGTGCACTTGATGTTGACCAAGTATCCCGGAGAGCCATTCTTGTCTCGCATTTGATTGAGCCATTGCAACCCCTCCATCACATTCGCCCGAGTAACAGACTGGTAGAGCAAGACAATGACCGGCGTATCCTTATCGAGCTCGAGGACAGACAGCAGCTGTGGGCCTGATCTGTGAATGCTGACCGACCGACAAGCGATTGGGGTACGTACTCTTATGTTGATCGCGCACTGCTCCGATTCCGGGTCCTGCAATACCATCCACTTGTGTTCCTCGTCCCACCACTTCGCGATGCCCATGAGGGTCTGTCGGGCATCGAGTATAGGGTTCTTGTAAAGCTCCGTCTCCCTTCCTTGGAGCTTGGCCTGGTAGTTCTGTTGTGCCTCCTGTAAATTGCCCCGCCTCACGCCTTCGTACACAGAGTGGGCCGACGGCCATGCTGACAGAGTAGCTGGATCCAGGGGAGAATTCGCCAACACGTTTGAAATGTATTGTGCACCGTTCAGGGCTTGTCTCAGTCGCTTCTGCAGGGCTTCGTCTGGCAACTTCGTAGCGGGAGGCAGCTGTACACCCATCCCAGCCAGAATGGTCAGAGTCTCCTGACGAGTCAGAGAATCCATAGCAGCCGTAGCCAGTGGAACTGTTCGAAGTCGTATTGTTGTAGTTGCCGGTGGCTCCCGGAGATGAGTCGAGTCGTGAAACTGGATATTCGCCAGTGGCTACGGTCAACGCGAGAGCAAGACGTGAAAGTGGCGTTCTACAGCTGGGAGGAGGGGACCGGCGAATATTCACGCGGGAACGCGGGAACGCGGGAACGTGACCACTGCTGGCGTCGAGCGCTTGACGCGCCCTGGCCGCGCCTCTCTTCCTCAACTCTTCCTCCCGCCATTTTCCTGCCTCCAGCGGTAGCTTGGTGGTAGCTCACACAACATCTGTGAGTTTGTCCTTTCGGCACCGCAGTAAAATTGAAACATCTCTGACTATCTCATCAGACTCCTATGCCCGAGTCCCCGCGGCCGCAGACGCATAGTACAGTGGTGCGCGGCGATCACTGGCCATGGGACGCCAATGACGAGCACCTCGACGTCGACGTCGTGGATAACGATCATGATGTCGAAACAACTCGACGCAATCCCTTGCCGCCAGAACTTTCTAGCCGCATTCCACTCGAGGTCGTTGAGTGCATCATCGACTATATGGGCCATCCGACGTTATTCGCTGCCGCACTGGTCTGCCGAGCATGGCATCACCGAGCCTTGCGAAACCTTTATTCCAGCGTCGAAATCGCGACGCGCGGAAACTATGAGTCGTTGCTGGAGCAGTTCCGCACATCGCCTCGTGTCAAGCAAAGGCTCGCGCGAGCACACAAACTGGTCATCGGCTCCTACCGGTCAAAGGAGGAAGACAGCCATTTTCTGGCTACCCTGCCCCTCACCCTCGCTCACGCACTTCCCGCTCTGCGGATACTCAGTATCAATGGGTTGTTGCATCCCGCCATGCACCTGACATTCTATCGTGCCCTCCACCACCTCAAGCACATCGTTTCGCTGAGTTTGTCTCTTGTCACGCTGAGCAACACTATCGAGCTACAACGGGTTGTCTGTGCATTCCCTCACTTAGAGAATCTTGCGTTGGAGGATGTGACCTTCCGGCGACCCCACTCAGCCGGCGACCAAGCGCGGTCTTCAGCACTCGCTCTTTCCAGGAGGAATGCTGACATCAAGCTCAAATCGCTCAGCTTCACAATTATGAGCTATGAAGTTCAAGAAGACCCGATGGATCTTGAAACTATTATCGATTGGCTTCTACGCTCGGCCGTTTGCGCCTCGCTCCAGGAACTGACTCTGGACCTTATGCACTTTTCGCCTGATATGATTGATGATCGTGAACGTGACGAGAATATCAATCGACTCTTGGAAGAGAGTGGGTCGGCTCTGGTGTCTTTTCACGTTCACGAGCAACATTGCTATAAACATGGTCAGACATCGCCATCTCGTGAAGCCGGTCATCTGCTGACGTTGTGACATAGTCTATCATCACACCGCGACCGGTCTCAACTTCGTTCACAACACTAGCTTGCGGCATTTGACATTGTCACTGTTCGTCATTGCCGACAAACTAGAAGAGGGCTGGCCGGCAACGGCCGCTGAGCTACAGGCCACCTTCGCTATGCTCCGAAGCGACCAGCTCGAGTGCATCATCCTCGAGTTCAGTATCTTTGTTTCGGCATGGGGAGAGCCTGACATTCTCAGGCTGGAGGAGCTCACCACATCGGAAGAGAAGCTCGTCTCGTCCCAATCGAGTGCCCTGCATACCATCATGGTCCAGTCATGCTTCGATGCTCTGGAGGAGGTCGACATCAGAATAAACGTTGTGGTCGATGTCTCGATACAGAGCAAGGAGTGGGCGGACGGCATCGCCAAATCGGTCGTTCTTGTCTTCCCGCAATTGTTCGCGCCATGGCACGACCGTGGGGTAATCAGAATCTCCCACGTTCTCAGCATGCCCCCTTCAGACCTTTGGCCATGGCAGGACGCCGCCATACCAGATCTACCAGACACAAGCACACTGTGAACGCCGTGTGTCTCCCGCCCCTACATCCACTCAAAATCACTGACATCGCGACGTTGACAAGTGGACACATGCTATTTTCTACAAATCCTTCGACACTCATCTTCAGGACTCGGAGGAGGATCCTACTGCGCCGTAGAGCTTGGGCTCACATTGCAGACGCAGACGCAGTACTGCAGCTGGCACTAGTGCTGGGGTCCGGCTACCCGGGGTCGACCCGTCTCTGGATCTCCACCACCCCCTTACCTACGTATGAACGCAACCACCTTGCTCTCAAAGTGATCCGCACGCCCTTAGCCGACCTACGTGTATGTGATGGAATGTAGTATGCTATCGACGAAATTGAACGTTACTGCGTCCCGGGGGGACAACATAGCGCGTTGTTCCCATCAATTAGAATGCATCTGTCTGCTTGGGTCTGGCCAGAACGGACAATGGATGTTCAATTGAGGGGACTGATACTACGCAGCTACAAGTCCTCACTCTGGGACACAGCCCTGAACTCGATGTCAAACTCCTCCATCGTATCAATGGTCTCCGAAAGATGGCGATACCCAAGCTTCTCTCCGCGGCTCTTAGCGAGCGACATCGCTGTCTTGGTGGCGTTCTTGATCTGACGTCCGTTGACGTCCCGACCGACGAGACTGTCTAGCTCATCCGCTGTGAGGTTGCCCACTGCGTCGACTTTCCGGAGGAAGGCCTGCCATATCTCCAGCTTGGCTTCCTTGCTCAACTCTTGGAACCGCAGAGCGACGTGGATACGGGAGAGGAATGCTGGGTCGAAGACCTTGACCCTGTTCGTAGTGAGGAACAGGATGCCGCGATAATACTCGATGTGCCGCAAACTAACAGATCGCGCAAATCAACAATAGGTCAGTCGAGGATATGAAGATCGCTCACAAGACTGCAACCATGGCGTTGCGTGAGAGGTAGTTGACCGAGCGCTGCTCCAAGAACACATCGGCCTATGTTCGCGACATCAACATGGCTGGGATCGACACCAGTGAAGCACTGAACGAGCTTACCTCGTCTATCAGGACAATCGCCCTCCAGTGCGCAGCCAAGCTGAACACATCCTTCAAGCTGTCATCGACAACGTTCGCTTTGTCTCCAAGGTCCCCGCCCCCAATCGTGTACAACGGCCTCCTAAGATGCTCGCTGGTGGCCTCCGCGGACATCGTCTTCCCGACTCCGGGAGGGCCAAAAAGGCTGATGACGAGACCTTGACCTTTCCCCTTGACGAAGTCATCGAAATTGAGGTTGGAGTTATGTGCCTCGACGAGCGATCGCAGAAGGTCCCTCCGGTTGCCCGGGAGGACGAGGTTCGTGAACGGCTCATCGGACCATTCGATGGGGTGGACGTTCTCGACGTTGAACTTGACTAATGTCCACTAGTGAGCAAGGAAATTTCCAAGTGATGAGCGTACTTACGCCATAGTTTATCAGAAAGGCTGAACCCGTACAGGACAGGTGAAGCAAGGATGAGTTCGTCGTCTGCCAGTATCTGGTCCTGCGGATCAGTGATCGCCTTATCGCAGGGCACGTCGACCTTGGTGTCGACTTCTGAATGAGCGATCTCGGATCCTTCTGGATCGACCGAAGACTCCTTCGGGCCTTTGACTTTGGGCATCGTGTAATCTGTGTTGTGGCGCACGAAGGCACCTGGGACAAAGACAATCTCGCTTCAGTTCATCATAATGGCAGCACCGACTGCGAAGTTGTCACCTCTATCGATCATAATCCTAGAGTCGATCTTGGTGGAAACATCCATCACTACATTCGTACCCGACTCCTAAGCAGCTCACCTCGTATACGTTGGACTGGCGGACGGCGGTGCCTTGGTATTGCACATGGTGCACGCCATTGAGCTTGACCCATTTGCGCGCGCGAGCGAGGAGCTTCCCCCTCAGGCCTGCCTCATCGCTGTGATATTTCATGGGATAGATAGGTAGTGTATTGATCTTCACGACTCCGTTGAAATGCCGAATGTGCCAACTAGCGTAGACTCTGCCGAACTCGATCCCAGACTTAGCAGCGTCAATGCCTTCGCAGTGCAGTGTGTAGTCGTCATCGTAGCCCTTGAGCTGCACCGCGATAGGCTCCTCCGTCGCGTCGTCTGCGCAGACCAACAACGTGTCGGGGATCAGGATGGCATAGAGGAGATCGAATGTTATCTCTTTCTGCGCTACGAGCGCAGCGATACGGCTGATTGTGGCTCCGTGGTCTTCGCGCAGATACTTCAGGAGAGCATCGAGGCTAGCGAGCACATCGTCATCGTCGATGGAGCGATTCACGCTGTACTGCAGCTTCTGACGATACTCCGTGAGCTGCGGGAAAGACCGAATCAAAATATTGATCGGGAGCTGCCAACGCCGCCGTGTCAGTAAGAATGACAGAGGATGCGAACAGATGCTACCTCGACGGGTTCGATCGTCCAGGAAAGCCCAGGGACCTCCCCTATGACGCTGTTGCACGCTGATTGTAAGTACGGACTCTTGATCGTCACGAATACCTTCGGCTCGTCTCTCGGCTCAGAGTGCCTGAGGAACTTGCGCACTACGACGAAACAGAAAGACTGCCAGATGTCGGTGCCTTCCGATGTCTTGCCACCGGGCAAGACTTGCGGCGTAGACTTGATCTTTGTGTCCTTGTATGCCCACACGCCACTCTTCTGGTTGAAGACATGGTCTACCCGCTTCACACGCACAGTTGGCGCGGGTCTCGGAGGACGATATAAGTCATGGTATGTACCGGAGCCACTTCACGACATACCTTGGACTTGCATCTGCGCACGACTTGACTTCCGCATCGCCTCCGAGTCCAGAGAAGTCAATATTTCCTTTCTTCTCACCGCACCAAAATGACCATCTGCGTTCGTTCCCTCCTTTCTCGGCCTTGCCTATCTTGAGTCCCAGTACCATCGTAGTCAGCTACTGTTCGCCTTCGCGCGGCGGTTATACACGGGAAACTTGTTCGTTGTTGCTGCGGGTTCGGCGAACGCAGATGAGGGAATCGCGCTCTGAGTCTGAGTAGATAAGCTTTGAAGCGAACCCTAATATCCTCATAATAGCCAGTCCCCGTGCGGCAGCCGAGGGCATCTGACATCAATTGCGTGGACGGAGATGGATAACACCGGGGCTTGATCATGTCCTCGTTCTTCGCGATAGCCAGAAGATCCGTGATCGTCCCCTCAGTGTGAGCATAGACGGTGCTTCTTGTCGACAAGCTAAGATTTTCTGGGAAGAGATGTGCATGAATATAAAATAAAGAAGACGCATGGATGAGACGTTGAGTACTCTACGCACCGTCCAACGCACTGCTATTGCTGCCAGGAGGCACTCCGGCTGGTTCTACCCAGATTCTACCGCAACTCAATTGGTAGTGGTATGCTTCGACCAGATACCACCCCAATTCTGGCAAATATTGCCATTGATCCCAGTGACATTCGGCCGCTGCAGGTTTATACATACCGTGCTCCTTAGCGTCATTGGCGCACATGATTCGACATCCCAGTTGAAGTGCGCATGCATCAGAGCACAGCATTTCGCAAGGGCCAGCGTGCGGCGAGTGCAGGACACAACGCGTTTACATGACAAATTGCAGGTGTCATGTATGTCATGGAGGAATTGTTCCACGCATAACACTGAACTTCAGTTATGACGAATGATGAACTGGGTGTATGCGGGCGTCCAGATATCACTGAGTACTGACCACTTAGACAAGCGATACTCACGGCCTGGTTCCGCGCGACTCAGATGATCTATGCAAGCTTCACCGTGTCCGGCTGAACATTAGCTGAGCGATTGTGCTCTACTAACGTTTGCACGTTGCCAGATATTGGCTGTTGACATCTCGCGAGACATAAGCACAAGCGGTGAAAGTCGAGCTCCAAGAGCAAAATAGCATGGTCGTCGAGTATTGGAGCGACGGTTAGACCAGAAGGGTACAACGATACCCAGTCGTATACTCTACGGTACACAGATAGTAAGTATGTTGCTGAGCTCAGAAGCGACAACAGAGCTTACCTGGACTGGTCACCACACGCTACTGTTGTACTTTGGTCAGACGAGTGGCTATATGCGTATGAATGATACGGATGAGAAAGAGTACCCTTTCGCACGACTGTGATGTCTGATTGTTGACTGACGATCCATTCGTTGACTCCATCATTTCAGATTTCAGATCATTTGGAACTTTACCTAACTCAACTCGTCATGCTTTCTGCGGTACGATGTGCCATGCGAACGTGTGGGACTTGAGCTCGCGCATGTCTATAGAGTTCGTTGCGGGACAACCACCAAGCGTATGGCTCCTGTTATTCAACCATCAGGTCTAGGGCCCCAAGGATCCGCAGAGTCTGACCTTCGACCGTCTGATTGCGGATTCAACGGCATGTATGCGCGAGGTTACTTGCATGTTTGATGTCAGGTCGATGATGAGGGCTTTGTGCGCGAATGTTCCTAGCTCAAGCCACGCATGCGGACCCTGAGGCCTGTATTCTGGACCTTCCAGCGAAGATTCGCAAGCACCTCGGGGCCATGCACCATTAATGATAGTCGTAGGATAGTCATGATACCCACTTGAGACTAGTCGTCGCGTGGCTGCAACAAATGACCACTGTCGCCGCACGACGACTCGGGCTATCCCCGTATGTCGTCATGAAGGTCTGTAGCATTGTCACTCCCCATCGCGCCTGCGCTATGTCGACGGCGAACACCGAGCCACTGGCAAACACCGCGGTCCCGCCGCTGTCAACGCCCGCTGTCTTGCCTCGGTTCCGCGGAGCTGTTGGGCAGCCAGGACACTCACCGTCAGTGGCGGAAGCAAACACGCTCCTGACACGTGCAAGGCTTTTTTACGACTTTGTCAACGTTGCGCTGTATTGGCTCTGAAGAGGGAAACGCCACAGACGAATACGGGCTGCCGCAGTCTGTCAGAGACCACTCACGCTGTCAGGCCAACTCCCGGCCGTGATCAACCCTGCGCTCTTGGACAAATGAGAGAGCACGGCGTATCCGTCCGCAACCTTGCTCGCAATGAATCGCCACATGCGACGGGGTGAGAACACGATGCTGAAGGCGGAAAGGAGTTATGGGTCTCCGTTTTGGAATCGCTCGCCTGGTCGATTCAGAGCTCAGTCAGTCAATTTGTTCGAAGGCGATCCATGTGCACCCGTACCTCAGCCTGTTCTGCGAGGTGTCCCGGGCGGCCAAGACACAGCAACGACGAGAGCAGGAAGAGCGGGGATAGTACGTAACCCGGGACGTGGAGGACCCGTGGTGGGAAGAGGAGAGATATATTCCAAATATATTCGCAGGTGATGGCCGCGGAAGCAGATGGCGGAGACCACCTGGCGGCACTGCCCAAAGCGGCGAACGTGAATATTTGAATGGCCAGCGTGACGGACGTGTCTCGATAAGAACGTCCACGGCCGACCAAACGCAATGAATCGTCTGCTCGCCGTCGTAGACCCCTGCTGACTGGCCGCCACCACGCCCAACAGCCGGCTCCGACACCGCCATCGCCGTCGCCGCCGCCCGCCGTCCCGCGACCGCGACCCGTCTTGCGCTGTTTGAACACCGTACATCCCCCGCCATGCCCAACGCCGTTCGCGCCCGCGACGACAAGGAGCGCATCGCACGGGCCCAAGAGCAGGAGTTCAAGCGCGCAAGAGGTGCCATATCTTGCGCAGAATGCCGCCGCCTCAAGCTCAAGTGCGACAAGACCGTCCCCTGCTCGTCCTGCAAGCGGAGAGGTTGCTCTTCCATCTGTCCCAATGGAAGCCTTACTACTGGTCAGGGTACCAGGTGAGTCGCCGTGCATTCTGTTGGCTTGCAGGAGGAGAATGCGGTCGCACAGACATGGGCCGGAGCGATGTATGAGCGGCTCAGCCATGGGCTCGCGATTGGTGCGGGTCGCCCGACGGAACGTTGTTCAGCGCTCAGCGCTCAGCCCTTGTTCAGTCCCCTACCGACTGTCAGGGCGACGGCCCGTGGTAACGAATATAACAACTTGGCTTTCCCAACGCAGTCGCAGCATCCTGCAGCTGTCTATCATAGACATGGGTCGGAGCGATGTATGAGCGGTTCAACCAATGTCGTCTTGGAAATCATTGTGTCTTTTGAGAGCCTGCTGTGATACAGAAGGCGAACATCGCCGTATCCCTGCTGGGGCGGCTGCGGGACTGGCGCTGACGGCAGCTGCTGCACAAACGAATTCCACGTCTCCTACAGACTATAATGTGCAACCATGACCGGCTGCTGCTGATGCGGCGGCATCGACGGATGCGGATGCTGGCGCATCTGGGTCATGCTGCTGCTCCGGCTGAGATACAGCTTGTCCTTTCCAACGCAGTCGCATCCTGTCTAACATGCGCATACTAGGTTTATACTGGCGGACACCGACCGCCTACACCGAAAGATCGCGGAGATGAGCGACCGCATCCGTGAACTCGAAGACGGGCTCTCACTCTGCCAGTCGTCGATCTCGCGCGACCCGCACCCGCTGCTCTCGCACGATCGACTCAAAATCAAGTCCGGCCTGGAGCTGCATTCCGCCGCGAACGCGAGGTTCGGCGACGCGCTGGGAGAGGAGGACGATGAGGAAGCAGAAGAGAGCAAGTACATCGACTCGTTCGGGACGCTCGCCGTGCGCGACGACGGCGCAGCGACGTTCTACGGCCGGTCCGCCGGCTCGGAGGTGTGTCGCGACTACTTGGAGCTGCACGGCCACTGACTATATGCGCAGAGCCTCCTTCTGGACGAGGGGCCTACGCCTCCCACGGCGCCGATGCGCCCGCCTAGCAAGGGTCCGATGCTGCCCTCATCCCTGGCACGGCTCACGATGTCGTTCCCCGCGGCGCCGTCGGACATCCCCGCAGAGGACCTGCAGGAGTTAATCGAGAGCTACCTGCCGCCGTGGCCGCGGGCAGGGCAGCTGTGCGATTTGTACCTCGAGCAGGCGCCGTGGTTTTTTGGCGCGGTGACGCGGCGGCAACTCCTAGAGGAGATCCTCCCGCTGTTCTACGACGAGGCCGCCGAGAGCGGTGCGTTGAGCAATACCGCGGCGGCGTTCGCGCTGGAGAGGCAGGGCGGCGGGTCGAGCGGGTCGTCGCACGACCTGGCGTTGCTATTCGTGATCTTCTGCTTTGGCGCGCTGACGGACGCCGACCTGCCGGCAGCACCGAACAATCCGGAGGCGGAACGGTATATCCAGCTTACGAGGGCTGCGTTGAATCTCGAGCCAGTGCTGGACCGGCCGCCCAGCGTTGTCACGGTGCAGACGTTGAGTCTAATGGGCATCTATCAGGTAGGCGCATATGCCGAATCTGTGAAGAACGAAGGCTGACTTTCCGGTGGCATAGGGCCTGGTTGCGGATGAGAATAGCATCGAAAGCACTTGGGCACTTATGGGTCTGAGCTCAAAGCTCGCGCAGAGTGTAAGTACCACAAGACGTCATTAGGACCTTTGTGTGCTGATTTCTGATTTACCTCTCTTTTAGATCGGCCTTCGTGAGTTTGTCCTCTATCTGACCCACCGAATCGCACTCATGGTAAGGCTGTAGATCGTGATTGTGCGCGCTGGAAGCTATCGCCAGCAGAAGTGCAGAAGCGACGCGCGCTGTTCTGGGAGCTGTTCATCACAGACTGTTGGCAAGCTCTAGCCACTGGTCGTCTGCCCACGTTCGCGCTTTCCTTCGTCGACACAGAACTCCCTGCGGACCCCGACGAGACACTGGCAGACGACGGTACGCCCCAGCCATCTTGTGAGTGTTTCACGATACACCCAGAGTGCAGTAAACTCATCGTCGCGTTCGCGGTGCAAAGTCTCGGCGTGGAAAGCGCGCTGGGGCAAGGAATGTTTGTCGGAAGTGGTTCAGGGCACGGGCACCCCACGTGCACCGAAATACACAGTCATCCTTGAACTTGATCGTAAATTGAGAGACATGCCCTTGCCAAAATATGCCACTGGCCCGCCACCGGAAGGCAAGGGTCTCGCGGAAACCATGAGCCACTATATGCCCATCAACTACCTCCATCTAAGTGAGTCACTGTTCGTGTATGTCCGCCAAGTCTGAGTAATTAACTAGTGCCTCGTAGCAATGCTCTACGTGCATAGATGTTTCTTCGCACAAGCACTGAGCGACCACCCGACGGACCCGCTTCGGAGTCCGTACTCACCCTCGTTCCTCGCCGGGTATCGGAGCGCGTGTATCTTGCTGAGCTCACTGCGCGAACAGTTCAACCTGTTCCCGATACAGATAGCAAGGTTCTGGGTACTGTGGACACATGCATTCTCTGCTACTGTGAGTGCTTAAGTGGCGTGGCTGTCGACGCAGAACCTGATGCCGCACGACAGGTGATGCTAGCGTCTGTCGTCACGCATGGAGGCACGACGAAGACGGCTCAGGCTGCGCTGGGAGAGTTGCGACTTGCGTATGACTTGTTTGAGAATGCTGCGAAGTACGGCGGGCGTGCCGTCAAGTTCTTGGTATGTGTAACGCCCTGTATGTCCTGCGGGTCCGTTCATGTCACACATTGCAGCCTGTTGTCCGGCGTTTGCACGATAAAGCATACGCGACCTACACGCAGGGCATCCCGCCTGCCCGTGACATCTTCACACCCCGCGTGGACGCTAAGCAGCATGACGAGCTTCAGATCTTCAGTGGACGAACGCGGACTGTCGCGACAAAATCGCATACTCAGCGTGCACGCTCTGTCTCAAAACGTCGGCCAGGCGCCTCCAGTAGTACGCCGAGCTCGAGTTCCGGACCCATCTCACCGGATTCAATGACATCCCCTGGCTCGGGAGCGGGATCAGGCCGCTCGTCGGAGAGTCCACAGGCAGCGTCCGTAGAGATGTTCCCGGCCCTCGAGAGCTACGGTGGCGAGGTGCACCCGATGCTTGTGGACGAGATGCGTGGGTTCCAAGGAGCGCTGGACAACCAGATTCGGGACGTGAATGCGTACTACATGAGTAAGCAGGAGGCAGCCCGGTTGGAGGAGCAGGCACGGTTCGGCGGTGTACAGCAAACAGGGCCCTATCACACTCCGCCGGACTACCCAAGTCCGCCGCAGCAGCTCGACCACTCGCAGGCCTTCGCAAACTCGCATGGGTATGAGGGCGCCGAGTGTCACGGGGACCAACACGGGTACTCTCAATGGTATCCTTCGCCGCCGCAAGGGCACGGGCAGGCTGGCGAACCGTCAACATCCCAGTATACTGGGCGTACCTCTCACTTGGTGCCGGTTGATCCGCAACATGCAGCCCTTCCTCAGGCTCACTCGCAGTCGTTCCCGCCGTACCCGATGTTCGATACCAGCCTCCATGCCGATGCGCAAGGGCATTACCAGAATCCCCCCGTGTCCGCTGCCCCGGCGATGCATGGTCAGGGATACCACGCCAACATGCCGCCCCCACCCCCGCCACCTGCTACGCGTTCGCAACTCTGGCAAGTCCCTCCAGGACACATCGAACATAAGCATCTGTACTCGCCGACGACGCCTGTCGACTACCCTCACCCAGCTCAACCTGCGCCTTCGTACGGCCATGTGCCGACGCCCAGTCTCAGCCGGAACAGTAGCATGACCCAGATGCGCCAGCATCCGCATCCGTCGATGCCGCCGCACCAGCAGCAGCCGGTCATGGCTGCGCATTATAGTCTGCAGGAGACGTGGAATTCGTTCATGCAGCACCAGCTGCCGGCAGCGCCCGTCCCGCAGCCGCCCCCGCAGGGATACGGCGGTCCATCGTGAGGCTCCCTTGTTTCCTGCTAATCGTGTGTTCCGTGCTTTGGACATCTGTGTATGATCTCGTTGCTATTCGTCGTGCTATCAGAATGTTTGCATTTCTGCTGTGACTCGGAATGTACTACTTAGTTGGTCAATTTATGTTTGTCGATATGCGCATGCGCTCTCCGTGTATTCGCAGCTTGTCAGGCCGCTGCAATTCCCGCCACGACAGAGGGGTTGTGTACAGTGTCAAGACGAGGAACGGACTGGTAGGAGACTTGGACGAGTCCGTGAGTCCGTGGACCATGATCTGAGTTTGCTGGTGAAAGGCGCCGGCCTTCGATCCATCACGTGGCAACACAGAGCTCTTGCACTCGTCCGGAAAGAGCCTCTCGAGTTCAGTATCCTTCGAGTTGCGCTCGCTGCGTCCTATTTCCGTCTTCTTCTGTGACCTCGCTGTGTGAGGTGGTCAACAAGATCTGGTCGGAGGTCAAACATGTCGAGAAATGTAGGACGTATGCTGGCCGTTCCGAGAAAGGCCTCGATACCGTGTCGACCAGCTGCAGGTGAGTAGTATCATGCTCGGTCGACCAGCTCATCTCATCGTCAAGCAGTATCGAGACCAAGACAGCAATGGAGGTCGCTGTCTGCAATGGCGCAGGCGCAACCAACTTCCTCACACGACTCTGCGCCAGCTCAGTTTTTTGGGCTCCGAACTGCATCAACTCGACGTCAGGACCGGATAGCCAGCCCCGAGGAATACCTCGATTCGCTCTTCGAACCTTTGAAGTTCCCAGCAGAACTTGCCGACCGAGCGCTCACACATGCAAGTCACCCGGACGCAAAGATTAGGCACAATGCACGGCTATCCTTCATGGGTGAGTCGCTCCCCTTCCTCGTCGGCCCAATACTCACTGCCTCTCAGGGAGACGAGTCATGCAGTTCTACTTGTTTGCGCTGCTGGATTCATCACCATCGGTCCGGCAAGACCACGATTTTGAGCACATAGCTGAGCGCACGCTCAACACCTACATCCTGGGAGAACATGTCGCGCCCGCCTGGTCACTGGGCGAGGCACTCAAGTGGAATCCCCCGACTACCTCGATGGACACGAGCGGAGCTTCCTTGAGGGGTGTTGGACTGTACAAGGTACTTGGCGGTGCCGTGGAGGCGATTGTCGGAGGCGTGAACCATCAATTCGTGCGTGGCTATCCCGTATATGGGTTATTACCTATTGAATCCTTCTCCAGGGTGGCGTCGTATCTCAGCGACTCTTCCATACGCGCGTCCTGCCCCATCTGCTCTTGCACGGGAAACCGCAGGGCCTGAGCGACGCATTCCATGAACACGCTATGGCGATTTGCGAGCAGTTTGGGGGACCCAACGGTGATCTAACAGGCGTCGGTGCGAGGGTTGCGCAATAAGTACAGTACTTAGTGCTATCTAATGTCGTCAGTTGGCTCGGGGCATTTGCCGGTTTCCATACTAGAGTTCGTGCTACTGCAGATATGTCCCTCGGCGGCCCTGAGTAGGTTCAGCTACGTCCCTGGCCGCCTGGCCCTCCTCGCCTCCCATCCTTTCTCCCCGATGCGAATGACGAGCTCACGCAGACTGGTTCTCATTTTTGCCTTCACGACTGTGACATGGATGTGACGGTACGCGACAGGGACACAGTTCCAAATACTACTATTTCAAATAGTGCATGCGCTTTTTACCCTGCCGGTCTAGTAAATTGGCAGCCGCCAGTCCGAGTCTGCGAACCTCAGGTAGACGGTCTTAATAGTACCGACGCTCACTTGTTGAGCATGATCTATGATGCAGGGGGGGCGTAACAAAGGCGCAACATACCCGGCTATCGTCCACACGCGCTACGACGGCGGTCTATCGATCGCCGAGTGTGGTTGCAATGTGGTTGACTCCTGGCCCGCCAACTTCTGCGCTGCAACGCCCGCCCCCGGCTATACACACATGTTGGGCATAATTCGCACCTACAAAGAACATTGTAAGTGAGCAAACCCATCACGCCGCGCTCAGCGACGAGACTAGGTCTGACTAGATCTGACTAGGTACTCGAGGCGAGTGAGCCGGGTCGACGACGCGGGCTGCCAGAGATTGCCAGCCTCCGCATCAACTCCGCATCTTCCAGTACACTTCGTCAGCCGTGACGCATGACGGGCGGGATAGTTGGAATGTAGTCTCAGGCGGCGGACCGGCGAGCGCAAATACGGAGTCGCACTACGACTCGAAACTGAACTGGAAGGTAGATACAACTGGAGACCATGGGAGGACTACATTGACGGGCGTTTCTCGCTACTAGTGGCGCACCCACGAATTCGAGTGAGCGGATTGTACTAGTAGGGGCAATCCGAGTCACTCACTATAGCAATATTCTTGCACGCAGACAAATTGCCGTGAAGGTCTATTCTTTACTCGTCGAGGAGTCCAAGTCGCGTACAACCGGGATCTGTATGGACTGTGAGTACCACACAACTATCCTGCTGCTCTTACAGCACCAATAAGCAGCAATGGTGCATGCGTACCGTTGTGTGAGGTCGATCTGACTCCTTATACTGAACGTCTGCGTCCGGCTGAGGCTTGGTATTCGGCTTGCCGTGGGACAGCCTCCTGAGCGATGCATCATCGCTGGCCATCAGAGCGGTCAAACTTTGTGAACTGCTTGGTCCAGCTTCAGGCTGATGCTAGAAAAGGTGAGCTGCATCTCATGCATCCGCCAAGCAACTTCACCTCACTGAGACCCTCAAGGGAGGATTCACGTATGCTCTCGTAGCTTGAGAGCGACTTCGCCAAGGAGGATCTTGAGGTTCTCTTGTGGTCGGGTGTCGGGTGTCAATGCCCGTCGAGCAGATTGAGATGACCGACGCACCGGGCTTCCGTAGGACCCTCTGGAGGATTGCGTCGCACCAGATTTCATGCTACGATAATCCTGGTGCTGGATTGAACTGATGCTTCTCGCGACACTTGAACAGCACGCCACTAACCATGCAGACTTGAAGCATTTGCGTCGCTAACAGCGGATCGTCCTTGCACATAGTCTGCCACTCGTCCATCTTGCGGAGCGAAGTATCTCGTAACGCGATTAGGGTGTCGAGACTTACACCGGATGAAACTTTCGATCCTTCAAGTGAAAGATCGATAAAATTGACAAAATCTTTTTCACGATATTTCGTATGAAAGATTGTCAATAAAAGTCAGAAACAATCAATTAATCATTCAGACTCGAAGTATCAGGAACAGATCACAGAAGGATTCATTGACAAGTGTCTTTGATCTGTTTGTGATCCTCTAGGCAAATGATTGAGAACATGATATTCAAAAATTCTTGAACACTATGTGGCTCAATTGTTCTGAAAGGATTGAAAACAGATTGTCACATGGGGTGTTACAATCTTTTCTCAATCTTTCAGGCTGTCACAATCTGTTTCAAATCCTTCCAGCTGTTGATATCTTGGTGAGATTGGAAACAATTTGTATCCCAGGGGTTCAAAACAATTTGCCCAAAAGGATTGACAAGAGATTGTGACACTAGCTGTGACACTGTGCCACTTCCCTATGACAGAGCAGTGAAGGCAATTATGCCAAACCTATGATAAGCTGCCTTCTGCTGGTATGCTCAGTCATTTTTGGTCCCTCATTCATTGCCTGCCATCACATGAGTCTCATTAGATGCACTCAGTGTACAGGGTTGTACTTGTGATTGTACATTCCTAGAGATGTGCATCTCATTGTATGACTAATGAACATGTCCCAGACCTGTGCATGTCCAGATGCAATGAAAGAGGGACCAAAAATGACTGAGCATACCAGCAGAAGGCAGCTTATCATAGGTTTGGCATAATTGCCTTCACTGCTCTGTCATAGGGAAGTGGCACAGTGTCACAGCTAGTGTCACAATCTCTTGTCAATCCTTTTGGGCAAATTGTTTTGAACCCCTGGGATACAAATTGTTTCCAATCTCACCAAGATATCAACAGCTGGAAGGATTTGAAACAGATTGTGACAGCCTGAAAGATTGAGAAAAGATTGTAACACCCCATGTGACAATCTGTTTTCAATCCTTTCAGAACAATTGAGCCACATAGTGTTCAAGAATTTTTGAATATCATGTTCTCAATCATTTGCCTAGAGGATCACAAACAGATCAAAGACACTTGTCAATGAATCCTTCTGTGATCTGTTCCTGATACTTCGAGTCTGAATGATTAATTGATTGTTTCTGACTTTTATTGACAATCTTTCATACGAAATATCGTGAAAAAGATTTTGTCAATTTTATCGATCTTTCACTTGAAGGATCGAAAGTTTCATCCGGTGTTACACGATGGTTTGTATTCACGGTGTAAGTCTGATTCTCTGCTCCGGTGGGAGTCCATGCATTTTTCCAGCGGCATTTCTGAGCTGGTTCATCAACCTGGTAGGCGTAGGCTATCACCCACTGAGATTTCTTTCCCGCCCATTCAGGGTCAGTATGAATATGAGCGGGATGATCATCGTCTGGATAGACGGCAATGGAGAAAAGACGATGGAGCTGTGACAGTTTGTCGAACGCGGAATTGTCGTATGTGGTCATGGGGAAGATCTCTAGGCCGTCTACACCAACGTTGTTGATGATACAAGGCCTCCAACGAAGACCCTGGGACGTATTCCCGGTAGCTTCGGATGGCGTTAGGCTTCCCCCGTCATGCCGGCTAGATCTGCCTGAAGTAGGCTGTGAGGTCGTCTTTCTAAACTTCTTCATCGCTTGTGGGGGAAGCACCGGTGCGAGAATACGTAGATATGTTCTCTTGACTGATTGTTTGAGCGAATAGATATCACCCAGCGACGCTGGCGAGGACGATTCATAGGTGACTGGAGTGGATCTGCTTGCCACAAGACGCTGTGCTGCGTCGGGACTATCATCAGGGTCAGCGGAGAGGGAGAGGCAGCGTGCAGGTGTACAGGAAGCCATCGTGACAGGGGTAGCGAGGAGTCGGGTCTGGTTACATTGCGATTCTGCCCAGCCTCAGGCTATTATGATAGTTGTGCTCGAGATCCCATGATCTGATTCTATACAGTACTCTTGTGGTCAAGAAGACTGGCGATAACGCCAAAAGATCTCACGATACCACTTGCGAAGACCGAAACATTCGGTAGATTCGGCCCATATGTGGTGATATCCTGTGGAAAGAATGGCAAGATGCTGGTCGTTGTGAACCTTATGAGGGCTGGCACGAACATTGCTCGTCGACCCGTCCGGCGAAATGTTCATGATTCTACTAGTGATTACTGTACTACATATACGACCGCCCTCAGGCGCAAGGCTGAGGTACTTAGAGCGGAATTGGAATAATCCAATCATGATTACGTCAGCCCATTCGCCCCAGCGGCCCCACACATGATTCTTTGCTAGCCAAATACTGCCAAATATGTACCGCCTCTCACGGGTCCTCGCATCGCCCTGAGCCTCAGTTGCGCCACCTGGCCCGGCAAGCTGCAACCCAACTGCGACCCTCCGTGTTCACTTTCTCTATTCCCGTCAGCCTCAGTCAGGCCTACTGCACAGCGTCTCCCCATAGTTTTCTACCCAGTACTATGGTGTTCTCGGGCGTGACCTCCAACTCGCCTGTCGTAGAACAACAAGGTACGGACGATTCCAAGGCTCCTGTTCAGCCCCATTCATCATTACATCCTCGATGCAATGCTCATTGGGAGATCTCTAGAGACGAGGTTCATGGTTCCGCGTCATGGTACATACCTCGTTCTCCAGCTTGACCCAGTCAAGATGGTCGAGCCATTGCGTGACCCGAAGTTGCTGGCAGCTGCACAAGGGCTACGGGTACAAAAGTATGTGGCACACGTTACAGCGGTACGTCCACAACATAAGTGCACGCCGCGCCAAGCTGGACTACTGCCATAGATGGACGAGCTCCCAATGCCGGGCAAGCCAGACCACAAGTGCCGCATCGCTCTCGTGGGCCAAGGCCTCTGTCCAAAGGACGACGACGCTTGCATCGAGCCGCAAATGTGCATACCCATTTTCCCCGAGACTGAGCACCCCTTGTCGCGGGCTCCGCTACAGCCGAGCCGTCCGTTCCCATTCCCGAACTGTTACCAGTATGCGTCTGCCGTCGTGCCTGTCCGCATCCCCAACATTCCTGAATGCTACGACCACAAAGACGCCATCTCCCTATCCGCGCGCGAGACGATTCACCGCGATATGTACTTCTGCGAAGATGTTTATAGGAGAAGGGCTCTCCGCGATGCCAAGCCGGCTATCGAGGAACCGGAACTAGATGACGACGCCTCGGTGGTCGAAAGTCTTTATCCGGAGACGGTCGCGAGCTCAGAGGCGCGGAGCGACTCTCGTATGAATTCGAGACCATCCGTTCCATCCGGATTGGGGCGGGACGCCGAATCTCATTGCGACGCCGTTAGGTCGGACCTAGATCCAGCCGACCCGGATGATGTCTACGACTCTACAACCCCATCAAGCTCTGCGTCCTCGATCTGCTCTTCGGAGAGTGATTGGCCGGACTCTGCGAGTACTGCGCCGTCCGACGTTCTGTATGACTTATTCCTGGACGACCCTACCGAGGATCGAGTCGTCATCCCGCTCGTGTCGGTCTCGCTCAACTTGTCGGACGTAGATAGGGTGAACAGCCCCACTGATTTCATGAAGGAGGTAGCAGACATTCTACGGTCAGTTGTCGGCCAGCTTTCGTACGGTTGACTTCACAGACAGCTGACTGTGCGCTTCCATCCGTAGGTTGATAGAAGACTCGCGGGAGAGACGTGCCACTGGCAAACGAAGTGCTCGTCCCCCAGTTGCGAGTACGCCCGCCCTTACGGAGGACGACGTTCCGGAGCCTGCAGTGGGCGTCCGTCCTTCCATCCGAGTCGAGGATAGTGCCGCGCATACAACCAGCTCCTGTATCCCCGTCAAAGAAACCTCCGGACCCACCGCGACTGGTTCACGGGACGATTTCGCAGCGGACAGCTCAGCGCTGCGTGATCAGGACGACAACTCAGATCACCATCGAAAGGCTCACGGTACGTCTGTCATTCATTGTTCTCTATGTTTCGCTGAACACACCACTAGACACGCTCGAGCGGTGGCGGGCCCTATGGAGAGGCCGAATGCAGCAGACCGGTCGTCGCTGCGCTGCTTTCATAAAGCCCACGAAGGGAGTCGCCACATCATCGCTTTTCAACCATAGCACCTGTCGCTGACTTATGTCTTTGGTCTTTCTGAGTTGTCATCTTGCTTTCGTATCCGCTGTCTGGTCGTCTTCAAGTTACGGTTGTTATGCTGTCAAACTATCACGCTCGCCGCTCGCAATAATATCATTATGTCTCCTTTGACGAATGATTTGAGCTGTTTGACAGGGCATCGGCAAGTGGTGAGTAAGGTCCGCCTTTGTAGTTCGCGCGATGGTCACGGTTACGCGTCGTCTAGACTCTAGACCTCCTGATAACATCAGTTTGAATGGCTGATCCAAGCTCATCTCATTCACGTCGACGTCTGGTTGAAATTCTCCCTGATTGAGTTATCATGCTTACACTGGCACGAGTTAGGCACGATTAAGTAGCGGCGGATGGCTATCGTCTTCAGTCGGATATGCCGGTTGGCGAAGGTATGAACACAAACTACAACATCATCCTCGAGTAGTCGGCGGCCACACGCCTCAGCCACAATCACGTCTCGCGGAGTCGTCGCCTTCACCCACCGCTTGATTAACCGTTCATTACTCGTCCTACAGCCTTGATGACCTCATTGGAACTCTACGCGTCGAAGGCAGCTCAGAGTTAGTCTCCGAGTCTCCGGTGAGGCGGCCCGCGACGGCGACCACTGGAGGAGCGATTGAATGTCCGGTATGCCCATCCCTCAGAGGGTGAACTAGGGATGACACATAACCTCCCGCATCGGCATTCTCTCTTCTGGACGATACCTCAACATCTTCACCAGCAAATCCCCCAATAACCCTATCTCTTCTTCGTCTAAAGCTGACCCAGGCTTCTCGATCATAGGACCCTCGTCGACGGATGGTGGCTCGTCCAACGTGCCGATTGAGTGCAGCCTTGCCTGAATAGAGCTTTTGGAAGATGGGATGAGAACACCAGAGGATTGCTGAGCCTGTGTGCTCCTCGGTTCTCCATTCTCTTCAAACCACAGAGCATGCTCTCGAAAGGATCCCCACCACGGGTCGGGCAACTTTCCGAGCACCTCGACAGTTTGTCTTAGGATGTCCGCGTCGCTCCCAAAGAACGACTCGAAGAGCGGGCAGCCCGCGCGGATCTCGAAGATTGCGCATCCCAAATTCCACACGTCCGCCTCGAGGCCGGCACGTCCTTCGAAGCGCATCTCTGGCGGTAGGTAGTTCATTGCTGTGCCGGGGTAATCGTTGGGCGGTGAGGCAATGGAGTAGGACTGGCCAAAGTCATGCACGCGATGTGTGAGCTCCCCGATACATGTAAAACGAACTGACCGGGTCTGTCGTACTGTCACGGTCTCTATGGAGAACAGATGGACATGTGTACAAGGCAGTGTCTACTATCCAGACCGTCACACAGCAATAACGACTCACCGCAGTTCCGCAAGCCGCAGCGTGTCCTTCGATATGCGTTAATTTAAAGGACTCCGCGACGTGGATGATGCCAGTAAGTGGCCGCTACTTCACCCCCCAGGTACCACTCATACCTAGCCACTGGCAACATGTCCGAACCTCCTCTCCAGGTGAAGCGCGTTGACCATGTCTACAATGTACAAACCCGCACATGGGCATACGAGGATACCAAAGCGCAGATTCAACCCCAGGTCCTGAGCGGCGGTAAGATGGCAGATGGTTCCGACGCCTGGCAGTCGTACTGCTTTGTGGTCGTGCGCAAGATACCCCCACCGAACTCCGCTCCTGGTCTAGAGCCTACGGTCGTGGTCAGCATCAAGAGTCCGTACCTGTTAGCAGCATGCAAGAACGTCGTCGGAACTGTCCCCACCATATCATGGACTGTTGACCCTCTAGAGGTACTCGTCATTTGTGTTGCATCCTCGGCGACTAGTTCTGACGAATGGCTAGCTTTCGATAGATCTGTTGATCTCATTCTTCCCTCGCTTCGTCGCGTATCTAGACGAACTGCAGGGTAAGACGGACCCCTCGAGCGAGGAGGTGCATATCCTCGACAGTCTCCGTGTCCTCGTTGACTACCTGCGCGAGAACCATCAGATCACCATCTCTAAGATTCACAACCTCCTCACCCATGGAGAGATCACGTATGACCTAATCTATGCTATCCTCATTCCTGGAACACTACTCGTCACCACGGACAACGCAACGGGGGAACCATGCGCTCTCCAACTCCACAATTACACGGCGGGACCCATGTTCTACATGTTGAACTGCACAGGTGTCGACGCTCTCGACCGTCCGCCCTCTGTGGACCTCTTTGGCGGCGTAGTTTCAAAGCAAGGTTCAGACATGCCGAAGTTTGGCAGGGTTGAGCGAACGTTGCACTTGACACGGTTTCAAGGCGTCGCGAAGATCAAACGGCTGTCTATATACCCCATCGAGTACCACACCGACGAAGTGAAGCTCAAGCAAGCACTCCTCGCTCGGGCCCGCAGATGGATGGGGTTGAACGGCGTGCAGCATGTGCATTACCAGGGAACTGCGGTCATTGCAAGTGCAACAGACTCCATTATGGGGGGCAAGATCTACATCAAATACGATGTGAGTTGTCGGTTATTCCATGGGAAATGCAACACTGACGTTCAGACAGGTTGATTCTAGGATCATGATTGACAGAAGTAAGCTGCGCGTAACCGCATTATGGACAGTCGATGTTCAACGTGACGTCAGACGAATTCACGCACCGCAATGCAAATTACGATATGCCTCGCGCCCAACTAGCAAATGGCGGGCAGCAGGCCCAAGTCCCAAGGCAAGCGCAAGTACAGGGAACAGGAGCCGCGGCCGGAGCCGCGAATCGCCGCGCAGTCCAGAAGCAATATCCGCTATTTGGCCTTACGGATTTCCAGACTTTACTCAGACAGGCAGCTGGAAATCAGGAGCTATCTGACGACGACCTCATGCTCGCCACGCCCGTGCTGTATGGCTTCAGCCTGTCCGACAAACTCTGGTGTAAGTCTATTGCATCTGCACCTGTGCTGCTTCCTGAACTGCTCGTATTAAAGTGGAATTCAACGTCGAGAAGGTTCGCCCAATCGTATGGTCCGACGAGCCCTTCACAAATCTCGTCCTCCCGGGAAATCGGAGAGACCTCTTGCGCTCCCTCGTAGAGGCTCATAATTCCGACCTCGACTTCGACGACTTCGTGCAGGGGAAGGGCCAGGGTCTTGTTATCAGTCTCTTCGGTCCTCCGGGAGTTGGAAAGACCCTGTCTGCGGAGGCCACGAGCGAGCATCTCCGAAGACCGCTTTACATGATTGGGGGCGGAGATCTTGGCGCCGACGCGACTGCTGTCGACACTACTCTGAAGCGCGTCTTCGGCATCGCCGCGAGCTAGAGTGCAATCGTGCTGATAGATGAGGTGAGTACGCTCAGCAACAGACAGGCCGTAGGTGCCAGACAGCCTAATAATCCGTGCACAGGCCGATGTGTTCCTGGAGCAGCGCTCCATGCGTGACATCGCGCGCAATGCCATGGTCGCAGTCTTGTGAGTACTGCTATGCTTACGGCTGTCAACCCTACTGACTACTGTCTTTTCAGTCTGCGGCACGTTGAGTACTACCGCGGGATCCTATTCCTTACCACGAACCGAGTCAAGGCGTTCGACCCAGCCTTCCTCTCTCGTATCCACGTCGCTCTACGTTTCCGGGAGCTGAGCAAGGAAGCGAAGCTAAAGATCTGGCAGGCCTTCCTGCACAAAGTCCACACGGGCGACCTCACCGACGACGAACTGGACAATTTGGTCAGTCGAGAAGTCAATGGACGTCAAATCAAGAATGCCACTAGAACGGCCATGTCTCTAGCGAAGAGTCGCGGGGAGAAGCTCGGGTATAAGCACCTTGCGGAGACGCTTGACGCGATGGAGGGGTTTGCTAGTGACTTTTATGAGCGAGACTCGGTCACCGAGTCCTAGACGGAGTCTAGAACAAAGGCTCAGGCTTTGTCGGCCTTCCGGGTCGTGCAAATTGGAATACTTAATGTTTACTTGGGCCGTAAGTTGATTTTGACCCGAGCCCGGTATACCCTTCGATTGCGTATATAGTCTGGTAAGAACTCAGATCTCAGAAGCGTGATGCCTTGAGCTGTACCGTGTCCTTGTGCCACAGACTCGGAGCCACCGGGAGGCGCCGAGCCGCGAGGCCTAAACGCGCGTTGACCTTTGTCTCATACCACGACTGCGTTGGGCTACAAACTCTGCTGCAGCCGCGACGACTTGACTATAACAGCCTATCTCAACTGGCCCGAATCTTGCGATGCCCTCTCATAAGTTGGTGGAACTCGGGTCACTCTTAACAACAGCCTTCTCCGCGTGACGGACGCGCTAAAACTACAATTGGGAACGCGTCTTCAAGGGACACCGAGAGAAGAGGACCTGATTGTATTGCTGGTCAACAAAAGCTTAGGCTTGGGCTGTGCACTGAGGTGGCTTCTCGTGTGGTGGCCGTCTGTGTTCGTTGCTTTCTCCCAGCGGGTTGACTTGCCTGCGCAGCGAAGACCAACCTGTACTCGTACCTACACCCCAGGTTCAGATTATTCTAGCTCTGCTACTCATCGAGCAAATACACTCCATCGTACGTCAGCTTCTTCGGTCGGACCAGAGCAATATCGTACCCTGCTGCCTCGCGGTCGGCGGGGTTCACTCCTCCACACTACCGTGACCCTGCAAAAGAGGCCTAGCTGTGTTCATAACCATATCTGAACGCTATCGCTTCAATGGTGAGTGATTAGTGTCTTCCTGCCGTACACGTTGCTGGTCGGACCGCTCCTGAGTCCCATGGTCTCGATCGCATTCTCATGAGCGCATCGGGGTCAGATGCTCTAGCTTCCGCGAAGTCAATGCACCTTCACCTTCCGATTCGTTCATGCCGAGACGAAATACCTATTCCGAGGGTATCCGCGATCGGCGCTATGACGCCAATCAATACAGCCAAAACGGCCATTGGGCGAGGGCGGTCAAGCCACCAAGACCCGGTCGTGGACGCGGAGGATGGAGCATCATCTGATTCATGGGTCCCTACTTCCCACTTCTTCTGGGGACCTCGACTCGTTCGTCCGTCCTTCCTCCCGTCCTCCTCACCGCATTGCGGTATAGAGTGTTCATCTTAAGAGCTCCTTGTGCGTTACAATCGCCGGCGATCTATCAACACGTGTTGTCCGCGCATGGATAAGGCTTAATGGCGCTGCACCGTAACACGCCTTTGCAGCGCGACGTTGGTGCATGATCGCGGGACTGCGGCAGCGGACGGGTTAATATCTACGGCCAGCGAGCTCTACTGCCAGAGCGCTCCCTACGTCTGCGACATGGCCATGACGGCGGCGCGTGTATCCCGTCCCCAATGTGCCCTCCCATTACTCACGTCGCGCATGTCAATTGACTGTTCCTGAGCAGACCTCGCTTGCCATGTTCCCTTTAATCGAGGACGAAGGCCGGTGCGTCTATAGACCACATATCTACCTCCCACTTCCTAGGCGCTGACCATGCCTCCAGCACCGAATACCCCTTCCCCCCTGTACCGCCGACCGCTATGGACGCCGTTGAGCCGTCTTCGTCCTCGAGCGACACGCTCCCTTCGGCGCCGTCGCGGATAGGCTCGCGGAGCTCGCGGTCCTCGCCGGCGCCGGCGCAACACTTGCCGCGCGAACGGGACTACGCATACGACCACGACCATTCCTGGGCTGGCGCGAGCGGGAAGGCAAAGTTGCTCGCGCGGCTGATGACGCGCTCGGAGCGCGACGCGAACCACTACCGGTCCATGCTCATGCTCGCGAACGAGCGACTCGAGCACGAGACGCGGCGCGCGGACGACGCGGAGCAGCGCGCCATCGACACGCTGCAGCGCCTCCGACAGGCGCGTGACCAGATCGCGCAGGCGCATTCGGATGTCTCGCGCGCGAACGAGGAGACGAGGCTGTGGAAGCTGCGTGTGGAAGAGGCGCAGAGGGAGATATCGCGGGCGCAGGAGATCGTGGACAGGCTGGAACAGGATAAACTGGACGCGGAGGCGGAGGCGGCGCGGGCAAGGACGCTCGCGAGGAAGCTGAAGGAAGAGAAGGTAATTGCTAGGGCGAGGGAGGAGGGGCGTCAGCAGGGCTTCCAGGAAGGTCTTAGCAAGGGCAGGGAGATGAACTATTACGAAGCCCGGGCAGTTGGCATTACGTCTCGGAACGAACCCGGGAGATACACGCGACGCCCGGCGGTCGTCGATGACATGTCTGACGAAGAGGAGCAGGACGAAAACGCGACGGGAAGCGGGAGTCAGCCGGAAGAGATCATTCCCATCACGCGTTCACCGCCGCCTCAGACATGGAGGCCGCCTTCTCGGTAGGTCCTATTTGCTCGGTGCTTCCCGGTTGAATCGACACCATTGTACCCCTACAGCTCGGAGGAGACTAGGTCTACGATGCGCAGTCCGCGGAGGGAGCCGACCAGCCCGATCAGAGTGAGGAGTCCTCGCATAGCCGCGCCTTCACCTGTCCATCCCAGTGTACCACCACCCGCTACGACACCTAACCCAGTATCCGTATTGGACCCCAGTGTAGGCCGCTCGCGATCCCGTCAGGACGAGGCGATCAATCCTATCCCTATACACAACGCAGTACCTTCACCTTCGCACCCACCCGTTGACATCCCACCGGACAACTGGATCCCGTATATGAGTAGTGACAACGTGATTGAACTCCCACCACCGCATGAGATGACGAAACCGTTGACGCCTCGCGCCTCCTCCTCCTCCCTGATCGAGGCGACCATGCGCGTACCTGCGTCCTCAGCTACAACCTATGAACAACCCGTCCGCGCGCGGGACTACGCGTACACAGCTGGTGCAGGACCTTCTCAGCCTTACGGGTCAGCCTTCTCGCCTCTATCAAAGGCCTCCACCGCGATCTCTCAATATGAAATTGTTAGCTCGCGCGGAGACCGGCAGCGGTCAGCAAGCCACGGCCGATCTCCTTCCGACATGCTTGCTGGCCTGAGGGACATGATCAGCTCACCAAGCGGGCGCAAGACTCCAGCAAGACAAGCGCGAGAGGACGTACGTTCCATCGCACACCGCTACGATGAGTCGCTCTGATGCAACTAATTTTGACCATAAGCGTCCAATACAGTCACCCAGGGGACCTCGTCCAAAGGAAGAGCCATTCATGGAAGCCTCTCACCCTGTACGTCCTGAGACACCGGCTCGCTCACGAACACCAGCTCGATCAAAGACTCCGGCGCGTCCCGAGACTCCAGGACGAATGGATTCGACGTCTGGTAGCAAACCTAGCACCCTGGACAGATTATTCAGGAAGAAGTGGAAAAATCGAACATCTACCAGCAGCGGAGTACCGGACATCCAAGTCGAGTCTCCGGTACGTCGTTGACTTCTGGGACCAGTATGGTGCTGACCAGCTAGCGGCCGCAGTCGACGAAGGATGTGTCACCAGCATCCTCTGGGGGCACCCTCTCCCAGCCTCACATGCTGAGCCCGGAGACGTCCCACACGGATCTCCCAAGTCTGGAAGTCGTGCACAACTACATCGATCCAGCGTTGATGGTGAGCAAGGACAGACGAGGCCTTCCGCCCTTGCCCGAGGCCTCCATTCCGCCAGAGGGGCATCTACCTCCTGGCTTTGTGCCCCTTACCCCACCCGTACCGCAGCCTCCGGTCATTCCAGCCATGAGCAGGTCGGGTACTCCCTACGCGCCCACCTATTCGGACATGGACCAGAGCTCTTCGTCCAGGACCGATTCCACGCGGTCACGGACCACCAGCAGTTCACGCAGATCCGGGACGCCGAAGCCTGCGACACCCAAACCTCGTTCTGGGCCGATGTACGAGGAGGCACCACTTCCGCCAGGCGTAGTCTACCCCGCCCCGCCGGGGAGGCGTCCGACACCGGGCGCTGTCACCGGCACACCGCTTCCACCGTCGCCTCCGCGCTCGACGACGCCCAGAGGAAGAAAAGGGAGCTTATCGGCGGCACTATCTCCCCTCTCGATACCGCAGCTACTCTCGCCTCTACCTCTGTGAAACTCATGGATACACCTTTCCTGTGGACAATGCACCTGATATATCGAGTTATGTCGGGCGAACTCTTGCATCATTTCCCGCTCTGGCTGCATCTACCTGTTGTCTGTATCGTCGCATCACTGAGCCCATGTGTACCACTGAAGCATAGCATACTGTCGCTCCGCATATCACACACTGTACACTACGCACATACCCTTCTGACGTGGTGGGCCGGTCCCATGCATGAATGCACGTCATGCCTAGCATGTATGTTGGCGTCTCGTCCAAGCAATCGCGGCACTACAACTAGAGCTACTTCGAGTCGAAGTGTGAATGGTATCATACAGGCTCTTTCAAATCGTCACATCTGCGTAGACCGGCCGGTGGTCGCTCGCGAGTATGCCATCGTCCGTGAGCGAAGTCCCTACTTTGTACGCGTCCGCAGTCCTGCCACCATGCCACGCACGTCAGTTGCCGTCCACGTCCGCCACAGACCTCGCACTCACCACCCACTGCTGCTTCCGCCGAACACGAAGTCTATCCGCGTGTACACGCTCGTGTCCCCGGGGCGGTTGAAGCCCGTGAACGTCGCGAAGTCGCCCGCCACCTGCATCCGCGGCGTCTCCCCCTTGAGGTCCACCATGACGAACTTCGCGTCCTTCTCATCCCCGTGCACAGGCACCTTGTACTTCTCCGCGAACGTCTCGTTGATGGGCACCGGAGGAACCACGCCTGTGATAATCTGGTACGCGCCGGAGTCGGACCCGTGCGACGCGCTGTTAAAGTCGCCCGTGATGAACACGGGGCTGGAGGTGGCGTAGGCTTCGTAACGCGCGCGCGCGAGGAGCATAGACGCGGCGAGGCGGCGTTGGGCGTCGGAGCGGTCGTCCAGGTGTGAGTTGAGGACGGTGAATGTCTTGGTAGTCGTCTTGAAGCGGGTCACTTCGCACACGCGGAAGGAGCCTGCGTCGGGGTACTTAGATGGCTCGAACGGCTTGTCCCTGTATGTTCGGGTGTCGAGTGTCAGAGTGAACCCCGGTACTACTGGCACGGGAGATGACTGACGAAAGCCAGAATGACTCGTGGTGGTCTAGCGTAAGGTCAGACCTGCAAGCTCGAGCTATGGTGAGTTCGACGGTGAGTGACGAGGTGCGATAGGGATTACTTCTTGTAGAAGATGGGACAGAACTCGCCCGCGCGTTTGCCGTCGTCGCGGCCTACACCGACCTGCGTGACCGATGACGTCCAGTCAGTTGAGAGCCCTTCAGGATCGTGCGTGCATAGCTGACCCATGCCCAATCGTCTCCGAGCAGCTCTGCGAGGTCGTGGACCTGCCTGACCAAGGCTTCCTGGAAGCCTTGCATCCGCGCACTGTCGATACATATACCGGTATTCGGGACATCGGAGCTCACCAATCACGTTTGGACTCTCAAGCAACAGCTGCTGTGCGACCTTCAACCTTCTCGTACTCCAGGGCACCTCTCCCGACCACCCGTGGAAGCGCGGTCGTTCCAGAGGACTCGGCAATGCTTCGATTGACTCGCGGACGGAAATCTTGTCAGGCTGAGAGTCGTAACGCAGGTTGTACGTCGCTATGCGCATCCTGCCGTGGTGATGCGGACCGAAGATGCAACGAAATATGTGACCAGGTTTCAAAACCCACAGGAAGAAAGCGAGGACAACGGCGAAGGGCGCCTTCATGTACTTCTGCATGAGGAGGAAGCTGGTGAGCAGTCGCTCTTTGAATGGATGGTTTGGGGTCAAAGACTCGTAGGTGAAGACTGTACTGGTTCATGTACCCCGCCGCGCACCGCACCAACCCGACATTGCAATCAAATCGAAGACATGCGCTCACCTGCAGATGCTCATGGTAGCACCGCGTCACGGTCGAGTATAGGTGTCAGCTGCAGGACTCAGCGCAGCTATGCCTGTCTGCGGGTGCGCGGGGTGAAGACACCATCGACCGCGACTGACTTACCGGTATTGAGTAGAAACCAGTAATCCCACAGAGCTCGTATCCAGAGCGACACGTTTCTAACAACCAGGTAGGTCTGTGATCAAGCTCGAGACTTGGGGAAGGTACACCAGCGCTCGAGCGCTCATTCACTAGAGCTGAGCAACCTCGATGCAGGCTCACGCGGCAAGAAGCCGCTCATCACCTTCCTACTCGCCGTTCTGCAGCGGCGTACCGTATCTTATGCACCGACCCGCGCGCAGACTCATTACCAGCAGACTTTCGCCGAGCAAGCATTGATAGACTAACGATAGACAGTCTGAGTAAATGTCATGAAGCGCGAAGTATCCAATGTGCAGAACTCGGAAGCCCGAGCCTCATTCTGGACTCCGTCTAGGACTCGGTTACAAAGTTTTTAGCAGACTCCTCCATCGCATCAAGAGTCTCCGCAAGGTGCTTATACCCGAACTTCTCCCCGCGACTCTTCGCCAGAGACATTGCCGTCCTAGTGGCATTCTTGATTTGACGTCCATTGACTTCTCGATTAACCAATTCGTCTAATTCGTCGTCGGTGAGGTCGCCCGTGTTGACTTTGTGCAGGAAAGCCTGCCAAATCTGTAGCTTCGCCTCCTTGCTCAGCTCCCGGAAGCGGAGAGCGACGTGGATACGAGAGAGGAAGGCCGGGTCGAACACCTTGACTCTGTTCGTGGTGAGGAACAGAATCCCGCGATAATATTCAACGTGCCGTAGGCTGGCAATTCGGCATGTTAGTAGGATTGACGATTAATCGTACGGGGCACTCACAAAACAGCGACCATGGCGTTACGCGCGAGGTCATGCATAGAGCGCCGCTCCAAGAACACATCGGCCTGCGCCCATGATTAGTATGTCTGACACCTGCGGCCGACCACTGTGACTAAGCGCACTACTCACCTCATCTATGAGCACGATCGCACTCCAGCTGGCAGCAATACTGAAGGCACGCTTCAAAGTAGTGTCGACAGCATTTGCGTCCCCTCCGAGATCTCCTCCACCGAGTATATAGAGCGGGCGCTTGAGGTGCTCGCTTGTTGCCTCCGCAGACAACGTCTTTCCGACTCCGGGGGGACCGAAGAGGTTGATGACGAGGCCCTGTCCCTTCCCATGCACAAAGTCGTCGAAGTCAAGGTCGGAGTTGTGAGCCTCGACGAGGGAGCGCAAGAAGTCTCTCCGGTTTCCCGGGAGGACGAGGTTCGTGAAGGGTTCATCGGACCACACAATCGGGCGGACCTTCTCGACATTGAACTCCACTAGAGAATAATGACGGTGAGTGATAAGTAAGGACACAAAAATCAGCCAGCTTACACCACAACTCGTCAGACAAACTGAAGCTGTACAGCACCGGCGAGGCGAGGATGAGGTCGTCGTCTGACGATATGCCCATGGTCGCCTCGGGCGTCAAGGGCTTCGACGGTGGTGGAAGCTCTATCCGGCCGTCACTATTCATGTGCGGGATCCAGTTGTCCGGTGGCATCTTATAGACGGGTTGGGTTGGGTGCGGAGGTGAAGGTACTGCGTAGTTTGCGTTGTGATGCTTGAACGTGTCTCAGGAATGGTAACGAGTCAATATGGGCCGTTCATAGTCCGTGTACCAGCAGCTTACCTCTGTCAATCATGACTCGGGAGTCAACCTGATTGCGTGAGCATTGGTAAGTACTATTCGCGCACTTCAGACGCAAGCTGTTCACCTCGTAGTTGATGTACGTCTCCCCAATAGGAGAATTCGTCGCGGCCACAGCGGTACCCTGGTAATGCACGTGGTGCACACCATTGAGGGCCATCCACTTGCGCGCCCGAGCAAGGAGCGCCTTCTTCAGCTTCGCCTCATCGCTGTGATATTGTATAGGGTATACAGGTAGCTGGTTGATCTTCACGACGCCTTGGAAACCCACCAAGTTCAGCGTTTGCGGGACCTCACCGACCCTCGGCGCGCATGTAGCCCGCATCGACGGTATACCTGCGTTGTTCCCTGGGGACTGCCAGTTGTCCTGGGCGTCAATGCCTGTGCAACTCAGCGTATAAGCCATCGGCCCTTTTAAGCAGTGGGCGAGCTTAAGAGCGCGTGGCTCTCCCGTTGCCTTGTCCGTGGTGAGGACTATTGTTCCAGGAATGAGGATGGCGTAGATGAGATCATACGAGATCTCGCCGTGTGCAAGGAGGTTGTCAATCTCAGAGATGGTGACCTGGTGCTCTTCATGAATGTAGTCCACGAGGACTCGGAGACTGTCGAGGATGTGTGCTTCCTCGCTCGAGCGATCCGATTTCCCCTGCAGCTCGTCCAGATACGCAGCGAAGCGAGGGGAGAACGATCGAGAGCTAGTGATTGGTCAGTGTATAGCAATCGAGGATCAATCAAGCGGGCATTACCTTCACAGGATTGACCGTCCAGGATATCGTTGGGACCTCCCCAATGACGTTCTTGCACGCCGTTACCAGGTACGGACTCTTGACCGCGATCGACACCGTAGGCTCTGCCCCCGCGACTTGCTGCATAGGGATCTGGCGGACGACCACGAAGCAGTACGACCGCCAGGCGTCGGAGCCGTCTGCCATCTTACCGCCACGTAGGACCTGGGGCTCAGTCTGCGCTTTGGTGTCCTCGTATGTCCATACGCGGGATGCTATATTGTAGACATGGTCGACGCGCTTCACTTGGAGACTAGGCTCGATCATGTTGGGTAAGTATGGGCGGTGCCTAGAGGGTGAGGGTAGCTCGTAGGACACAGTTCGTCTGTGTCCTTATCGTCGAGCTTTATGTAGTGTGCGGGACTCCTGCGGCTTGCAGCAAAGGTCCGATGCTCTGACAGCTTGTCAATTGACACAGCCCTGGCATATACGCTCCATATAGATACAATGACAATGGACGAGCCTGGGATACGATACTTATGTCAGATGCGGTCAGTCCGGCAGATGTATCGAGTACTCACATGTATATTATCGAATTGAGGAATGACCGCGACAGAACTGTGTGCGGGCACCCTAGTACTACTTTCATAGGTTCTCAGCTCGTGCCAAGGCGTCAGTACCGCGACGCGCATGGGATACCCAGCTTCGGATGAAGCTTAAGCTTAAGCGTCCATTGTTCGAATCATGAAGCAGTACTGTATGGCATAAGAGTGAATTGTAATTTGGCAGGCCGCAGTGAACAAGTTCGCGCGCGGGGCACGTGATTCGCTGGCTATGGTTCGTTTCAACTTGGGAGTGCCAGTCTCCCGGGCTTGCTTAGCCGGACCAGCGCCTGCTGAATCGATCCACCTTCTACTGTACAGTACCACTCGGCAAAACCCGAGTGGCTGAAGGCCTTCCGCGGGCCAAGCAGTCACGCCGAAGGGCAAGGTAAGGAATCTAGCTCGCCGCCGTCGGTCGTAATCCCCTCAAGATGCCTCGTGGTATGTTCCTGCACGCATGATGCTGGGTGGTGCGCTGACGGACGTTTGACAGTATACAAGCCCGGAAAAGTGAGGACCAGGACTCGTACGGGGAGGGCAAGGTGTTAATTCATTCGTTAGGTCGCAATCGTCCTCCAGGGACGCCAGGCCGGCAAGAAGGTCGTAGTGATCAAGCAGCTGGATGAGGGCACGAAGGAGCGGCCATACCCTCATGCGATCGTTGCGGGCATCGAGCGCTACCCTCTCAAAGTGACGAAGCGCATGGGTCAGAAGAAGTTGGCGAAGCGGAGCAAGGTCAAGCCTTTCATCAAGGTACGTGCCCACCTTGTCTGTACAGGAGCTGCGACCTTACGGAACGTACGTGCTGCTAGGTCGTCAACTACTCTCACCTGTTCCCCACCCGGTACGCACTTGAGCTGGAGGGTCTCAAGGGCACCGTGGCTGCCGAGACTTTCAAGGAGCCAACACAGCGGGAGGATGCGAAGAAGCAGATCAAGAAGCTCTTCGAGGACAGGTACACGAGCGGGAAGAACAAGTGGTTCTTCCAATCCCTGAGGGTGAGTCACAGCACGACTCTTTTTGCCCTAGCGTACTGACTGACATCGGCGTTCAGTTCTGAGCTCGCTGGTTCTTGTCCGTCGCGTTGTAGGAGACCTTAAAACCGCTACATACATGTATTTCACATGCACACTCATGACGCATGCCCGCATACTGCTTTCTCGTATTTTTACCGGTGTTATGCAATGATCCTCGCAGCATCACCTACATACTGGCCTTGAGATTCAGCTTGAGATACGGCTGCAGACTCTGCGTCAGTGAGTTCTATGCATATGTCGATCGTAGTGTAGATGAATTTGGCTCCACCGTCGGATCGCATGCCGCCCGTAACGCCATACGAACAGGTATCTGGTACGTCTTGCTGCCATCTTGCCGCCATTCTAAATAACAACCCGTGGGATTGCAACAGTCTTGATCAGAGGCGTAAGTAGCAGCGCTTACCCCGGACGATGACGACCACGGCGACCAGTGACGACTGCAATGCTTGTCCTTGATCCCCCTGACGGGAAGGTCTGGACTCTGCACGAGTGGTCTGTATCCGGTAAGGAACAACTTGCTTGAAACGCGTAGCAAAGTCTTGCGATGACGCATTCTCTGGCGGTTTAGGAGGCGACATCTCGGCCTCATCTGTTATTATTGTCCTCAGGAACCTGGAGCACGATTTGCCGCGTCCATGCGTCATTGAAAGGCTTGGCTAGATTTGATTGAGGATGCGGCCATGCATCGCGGGAAGTAGTTGAACCTCACTTTTTGCCAGTAGCATTTCAACTGGGAGGTATCAAAAGTGTGACGTGTTTCGTGAAGGTGCGTGCGATATACAAACCACTGTTCATATCGGAGCCTGACTGTCTTTCGCAATGCAGTGACATGGTATCTGTTTCCTGGCAGTTACGCCGCTTGCGTACCCCCCTTTACCGGCCGTCGCTACATCGTTAGCCCCTCAGCCCAGGTCGTCAGCTGGATGACCATCCCTCGGTCTTGCACGGTTGCAATACACACGGGAACATTCTTGTCGGCTGCTGAGCGGGTCTCCCGGTACAATCACCTTCCCGCAAATGCAGAACGGGCTCTCTTGGTTGTCTCTCCGCTGGCATTCGTCACCGCTTCCCGTGTGAACGAATACGATGATGATGCAGGACACCTCGAACAGTGCCTTAAAACCTGCACCTCCCTATATTAATAGCGTAAGAACGTGCTGCCATGCTGCTTGTGCGTGCGCTTTCTCACCCCCTTGTAGATTCGTTAGGACCCGCCTTGCGACTCGAGGTTGGGAGCTGCCACAACCATGTCGCGCATTGCTACTAGCTTCACGCTCATTCTCTCACTCCTTTCTACGTTCTCCATTCCTGCTTCGTGCGCGACCACGCAGCCCAGAAATGTCGCTACGCTCGCAGTATGCAAAGAGATAGCCTCGACCGTTTCTTCCGCGTCTGAGATCTTTTATCCGCGTCAGTGAGATTCTCTACCAATCGAACGCAGCGGCTTACCTGGTCCCGCCCAGTGGAACTCTACTACACAGAGGACAACTATCATTGGGCGCAATCGAGCTCCCAGGTATCTGCGTGTACCGTCGAACCCGGGACAGCCGAGGATGTTGGCACTGTCGTGAGTTGTTTGCGGCATACTCATGTAACCCAATCCTCACCTGATGGCTGTGCACAGATCAACTTATTGGCGCGTACACAAACACCGTTCGGGGTGAGCCTGTTCGCATTGCGATCTGGTGTTCAGTGTAACTCAGGGCTGGCAGGTGAAAGGCGGTGGTCACAGCGCCAACCCGGGTTTCTCGTCGACCACCGGCGTCCAGATTGCCATGGCACGCTTTAACAACGTGACATACGACGCATCCGCGGGAACCGCGACGATAGGCGCGGGCCTCATCTGGGACGACGTCTATGCAGAGCTCGAGCCTTACAACGTGAATGTCGTCGGCGGCCGTGTAACTGGCGTCGGTGTGGCCGGCTTCACCTTGGGTGGAGGTAAGCTATATGAAGGACATAAGCGTAATGTCAGTCCTGATATCAGCGTCAGGCTTCTCTTTTCTCAGCAACCAGTATGGCTTGACCGTTGATACTGTACGGGCTTTCGAACTAGTGCTGCCCAACGGCACGATCACCACTGTCACCGAATCGAATCCCGACCTATTCTGGGCTTTGAAGGCAAGCGTGTCTTGCTTCTCACCGTTCCACATACTCGTGTTGACGACGCCGGTCAGGGAGGATTCAACAACTTCGTACGTGAGCATTACGTTGTCAGTGGCTTCGAGGGCTCATGAGCGATACAGGGCATCGTGACCCAGTTCATCTTGGAAGCATACCCACAAGGCCAAGTTTGGGTATGTCCAGGCTTGTGTTTATTGCTTTGTTGCTGACGATCTGTAGGGTGGCGCTATCATCACTCTGGGCGAGCTCGACGCCGTCACAAATGCCACAGCCAACTTCTACGCCAACGTAGCTGACCCTAAGGCGTCAATCCTTACTACCCTAAACTGGGACCTCGGTATAGTAGGTTCTATGCATGCTATCCCCAAAATATTCCTTGCTGACGACGTTGAATGCAGACGGCTGTAGAGGTGAACTTGTTCTACGATGCACCAACACCACCGGACGGGATCTTCGACGAATTCTTGGCGATGCCTTACCTCACTCGCGATGTCAGCACTCGTTCGTTCTTGTCTCTCGTTTTAACCGCACCTAGCAATGCAACTTTCGGCCTCCGGTAAGTGGCAATTGCGACTCATATGCAGCAGAATCTTACCCCCGCTCAGGGGATACTTCGAAACTGTGTCGATCACAGACATCACCCTTCCTTTGCTCGATGCCATAGTGAATGAGACTGAGGTATGGTAATCCCAGACGTTAGCTAGTGTCTATCTGACCAGGTATCTTGCAGTACTGGTCCACCACTTTGGCAGCTGAGGTCCCTGGCCTCTTCGTCAGCTACGACATCGAACCGTTCTTACCGAGCATCTACTCGCACGGCTCACCGTCCGCATGGCCTCCTACCCGCTCTCAGGGGTTCATGCCCATCAACATCTACTACGCCTGGTCACTGGAGGCCTCGGACTCACTCATCAACAGCGTCATGCAGGAGAGCGCGCGTTACCTCACCCAGGTAGCGATCAGTCAGGGTCAGGACGTGGCCAACACGCCGCACTACCCGAACTATGCCATCTACGACACCGCGCTCTCTACCATGTATGGCGACAACGTCGCAAGTCTGCAAGCTATCAAGGCCCAGTACGACCCGGACAACGTTATGGCGCTCGCGGGCGGCTGGAAGTTTTGAAAGCAGGCTGTAGACTCTATACTTATTGTTCTCTAATCATCCGCCGTTCGAGTTGGACGTCGATACTTACATCGGGACGCTTGCTATGTTACAGACATTTGTCACAGTGAGTCGCCATACTGTCTTCAAACTGACACGGCTATGCGGTTCGACAACGCATGCATCTTTTGCGTTCTCCACCGGTGCATCCGTCTTACCCGAGGCGGTCGCCAATCGAGCATGACCGCAGTGCATTCAAGTAGGTTGACCAGCCTTTCCACAACCTGCAGGCGCTCTAGACCCTAGAGAGCGTGAATCGCCCATATTACTGCGATATGCAGTGTACGCTGTGATCTCCGCGCACTCGAGTCCATCCGTGTCAGAGCACAGCCAACATATTGTGCATGAGGTACGCGCTGTCATGGTTGTCCCGGCGCGCTCATTCCGCAACCCGCGCGCATCAGTGCGACTTGATGCGCGGTTTGGCTCGGCGACGCGACTAAGACAGGTGTTGCATAAATACGCCCTGTGGACGATGAGTCGACGGTATATTCCTTCCGTATTGCGTGTCATTTCACGGGTATACTTATCGTCTCGATAGTGCTCTTTCGCCGAATGTCGCGCTCTGTGACATTCGCGGCACTCATTCTTTCGTGCCTTTCCGCGCTTACAGCCGTTGCTGAAGCAGTCTCTTGGCCATGGTATCCGACAGGCCCCGGTGATGTGTGCAAGCTGATCGCCGCTTCCGTCTCCTCTGCGTCGGAGGTTTACTATCCTAGTGAGTGTTATTTCGATGTACGGCGTTGAATCGCGGTTCAATGTTTGTATTCTGCAGACGCTACGTCATATGACTTCGACAACTATCACTTTGCATCTTCAAGTTCGCAGTTAAGCGAATGCTCAGTTGAGCCCGGCACAGCGGAGGATGTTGCTGCAATCGTGAGTATGCGCCTCACTCCAACCTGATATACAACTCATGCTGCGACGAGATCAAAATTGTAGGCGCGACGCGCACACCGTTTGCGGTCTGTAGCTAGTCATCACTTTGTGTCGAAACGACCTGACTGATATGCCCGCAGATCAAGAGCGGCGGTCACAACACAAACCCTAACTTCTCATCCACAACCGGCGTTCAGATTGCCTTGACGCGGCTCAACAACATTTCAATTGACCCAACTGCCCAAACCGCAACGATTGGAGCGGGACTCATCTACGACGAGGTCTATGCAGCCCTCGAAGAACATGACGTGATGATCCTCGGCTCTCGTGCGACGGGAATTGGCGTCGGAGGATTCATTCTTGGTGGCGGTAAGCCGTTATGGGCCCCTAGTGACACATTGTTGACCATCCGTATGGTACAGGATATTCGTTTCTGTCGAATGAGTACGGCTTGACAGTTGACACGGTTCGAGCATTCGAGTTGGTATTACCAAACGGTACTATAAGCGCCGTTACGGATACGTCAGATCCTGATCTGTTCTGGGCACTTAAGGTGGGATGATCCGTATTGCGAAAGACCATGACACTGACGTCTACCTTCCAGGGAGGACATAACAACTTTGTAGATATCACTGTTCTCCACTGACGAACTGAACCTGACTCGGACATGCGATAGGGAATCGTGACGCAGTTCACTATGGACACCTTCCCGATAGGCCAAGTTTGGGTGCGCTCTGATCTAATACCTGACAATGACAGCCAATAGAATTTAACTTCTGGACAGGGCGGATCAGTGATGCTTCCTACGACAGACTATGATGCGGTCAAGAACGCGACCCTGCACTTCTGGAACAACGCTGCTGATCCCAAGGCAGACGTCATGGTTGGTTTTACTGCGGCGCAAAACCAGGTGAGGGCCATGACCTCGACATACAGTAGGTCAGACGCTGACCATCCGTACTCACATCCGTGGTGTAGACTTTGATCGAGGTAGACTTGTTTTACGACGGACCCGCACCACCCGAAGGGCTCTTCGATGGTTTCATGGATATCCCAGACGCGGCGCAAAACATGAGTGCCATGACTGTACGCTCGTATCTATCGATGGTCCAGAGTGCGGGCACCAACGCTACGGCTGGAATGCGGTGAGCGTCATTCAGGTTCTTCCCACCAGCTCACTTTACTCATTGCCTATGGAAGCGGGTACTTTGATACTGTCTCGATTACGGATCTTTCATCCTCTTTCTTCGACGCCGTTCTGAACGAAACAACTGTACGTCTCATCCCCCCATTCTAATCTTTGAGGTCGCCGTTGACATGGGCATACACAGTACTGGTACCGAACGCTGGCGTCTGAGGTCCCTGACGTCGTCGTGCATTACGATGTCGAACCCTTTCTCCAAAACGTATACTCGCACGCCAGTGCAGACTCCTCTGCTTGGCCTCCAAGACGCGATCAGCACTTCACGCCCATGCTCATCTACTACGGATGGACGTCGCCCAATAACGATGAACTCATCAACCAGGTCATGCAGCAGAGCAGTCGGACACTCACCGAGCTCGCTATTGGCGAAGGGCAGGATGTCTCCAACACTCCGCTGTACAACAACTACGCCCTCTACAGCAACCCGGTCGAGAGCATGTATGGAGACAGCCTCGGTCGTCTGCGGCAGGTCAGAGCCAGATACGACCCTTGGCGTATCATGGACCTTGCAGGCGGCTGGAAGTTCTAGGGTAGGGCAGGCTGCGGGTCTCGTTTCCTCAGGCCCGTCTAGTAACGAAGTATACTATCATACTAATAACTCTTATATATTGTCCTTGTGGCATGAAAATGCTGTCTCGATATGACATTTCAGCTCACGCAGACTCACTGTACATTTTCAATCCCGAACAACGGACTCACTGATGACTTTATGTAACGAAAGCTAATACTGTAACTTAGTGCTAGGCATCACGAGCGCTTACCAGCCTGAGCGCACGTCCCGCGAGCGCTAACGCTGTGCCAACTTGCTTGCACTCAACAACTCGCATGCTCTGTTGCAATTCGCACCTGGCGCTACGTATGCAATGACTTAGGGTCTCCGAGTCGCCTGGCTCACGCTTTCGACTACGAGCTTGCTTGAAGACTGAGAATTGCTTGGATAATTCATACCCTTCGACCTGGTTGAAGTAACGTATACTTTGTAACCGCCAGGTAACATCGTGTCCGGCGGATCATGCCCACCTCCACTGCGATGCAGTACCTGATTGATGAAAGCACTCCCGTCGCCGGATGATTGAACTCGAAGGTTCAGAAGGTGAAGTCCCCATCCACCACGACATGCGTTGTACATGCGTGTAGCCCTCCGTAGCCTCGTGTCGGCCATGAGGCGTGCAGGAGGTGCGTGTTCTTACTGCTCAGCATCCAATGGAACCCGAGTCTTATAGGCACTCCGGTTTGCAGTGGCCAACGACAGCCGTCGCCCACTACCACCTGATCCCCAATCCTGAGCGCTGAGCGCTGAGCTGTCGCATCCTCGGAAGGCATACTTACGTCTAACATTCAGTCTGAACTGAACTGCAGCATGCAGCCATTGCAGATCGAGATCCCCGAGTCACTTGTCCCCCTTCCGACGACGTATTCGACGTCCCGATCCTCATCCTCGCCGCCCTCGAGCTGGGTAAACCACTCTCCCGCTCGCCATGTATCCGCCCTTCCGTCCCCCGTCTCGCCCATCTTAGTTCACACAGAGCTCTCGCCCATACACTCCGAACAGGACTCCACTACAGACCACACTGAATCTCACCAATCCGAAGACCCGTCTCCGCCGAAGCAATATGTCGAGGTCGAGACTCCGTCTCCAAGCGTCGCGTCGCTGGTCGAATTCGCTGGGAACAGGGCGTCTAGGACAGACCTGATGAACTTGGTCATCGTTCCGCACAGTCCTGCCGTCCCGTTCGTCGCGCCTGTACCACCACGCTCGCACCGTCGGACTGCCCGGCGCCCTAGAGCGCATACGACGCCCAGTCGACCCGAGTCGCCCATTTCGACTCCTCCTTCTGCAGCAGCGCTGTCATCTTCTATGACATGCCCACCCGACGATGCCCAGCCAAAAGATCGCTCTTCTCAAGCAATCACAAGCTCCAAGTCCAAGTCCGAACCGCCACGTTCTGCTGTGCGCCCATCCTTCCATGATATGTTCTACATACGGGATGAGATGGTCGTGATAAGTGTCAGTGTTCAATTGAACTCTGGGAGACGCGTGCTGATGTTACCCGATAGGTAGAGGGTTGCCTCTATAGGGTACATCGTCATCTACTGGAACACAATTCCGATTTCTTCCGGCGGCTGTTCTTCGAGGGCGCGAAGGATGGGAGGAACCTCGGTGCTTCAGACGAATCCGCGATCACCCTTCCCGATGTGTCGCAACATGATCTCGACTGCCTACTCAATTTCCTGTACTTCAGGCACGTATACCCGCCACTCGGTTCTAGGTTCGATGCGTGCTGACAATGCTGCCTGACCAGAATATTCGAAGATGACGCACTGTCATTGCGCGATTGGGTGACCCTGCTGGACATTTCCTCTCGCCTGCGCTTCTCCAAGCTCCGTTCCCGGTCAATCCGGGAGATCTCGAGCCGCAGAGACTCGCTGACCGCGGTCGAGACGATTGTGCTCGCGCATAAACACGACGTGCCGGTTTGGCTGGCGAAGGCGTACGGAGACCTGTGCCGGAGGCCGCATCCGCTCGACGATGCGGAGGCAGACCAGCTGGGCGCGAAGATCACTGCGAGGATCGCACGTGCTCGCGAGACTATCCGGGACGAGACGTTCCGGGCAGTCTACCAAACACGCTCGGTCAACCGCGCTGCGCTGCCGGACACGTTCGACGATGAGCTGGTGTCGCGGACTGTCATGGATGTGTTCTGGCTGGGAGAATGAGGGCGAGGGACGAGGTATGCGACCCCAGGACGCGTTGCTAGATTGAACAGTCCGCAGTGTTTGCTCAAGTATGTGTGCGTTTGTGCGTTGTTCCCAGTTCGGTATGTGAGCTCACAATGGCAGTGTATTGTTATCAGTATGCGGACGCTGTATTGCGATGTAGGGCGGCAGATAAAGTAAGGTTTGCGATGTTGCGATGTCCGATTCTCCTTACAGCATGGCCCCGTGCCCGTGTGCATGCCAGTGTGGTACAAGGCCTAGGACGCTGGGCAGGCCTACCTGGGAATCGAAGGCGGTAAGCATGATGCACGTCATTCATCCCCAGACTCGGACATGGACAGCCATTGTTCGGAGCATGTTATCGCTCACTTATAACGACGAGCCGTCGATGTAGGCGCGATCTACCCTTCACTACCTCTGTGGCGTCCGCCCTTCCGCTATCCCTCTCACCATCCCACTTGCGCACTCGGATCTAGTTATCGCCGCTGTGCAACATGTACTCTAACATCTCACGCAGCACGTCGCCTGCGCTCTCGATAAGCTCGTGGTGCTTCTCGTCCTCACCTCCGTCGCCATCGACATCGACATCATCGTCTCTGCCCGACTCTCCACCTCCCCCCATATCCCCGGAACTCAAACGTACGCAGAGCATCGACTCCGAGGTCGAAGAAGAGCTCAGCGTCGAGCCACAGGAGCAGGAGCGGGACTGGGAGCGGGAGGAGAATCTACTGCTAGATGAAGAATACAACCCAGCGCCAGAACAAGAGCAAGAGTATGAACAGGAACAAGAGCAAGATGAAGGACCAGACATGGATTACGAAGACGCTCTGATTGACATACGAGACAACAGTCCTTCACCTTCATTGTCGACTGTCGGTGTACAAGAGGCATCGCGCGTGCCAACTCCGGTCCCGCCGCCGCCGACACCGCCTCCGCGGCATCCGTTCTACTACATCGACGACGATATGGCTATCATCTGTGTATGTATAACCGTTGGATTGCCGCGTTCATGCCGCTGAAACAATGATGTAGGTTGAGGAGCAACTCTTCAAGGTGCACAAGTACTTCTTAATCCGAGAATCGGAGCTCTTCCAGGGAATGTTCGGACTCCCGCCCGGAGACTCCATGACTGCAGAAGGACGGGATGATCACCATCCCATCGTGCTCAAGCAGGTGCTTGCGCGCGAATTCGAAAGCCTGTTGCGCTTTCTGTACCATGGGTGAGTTCCATTCCCGCATGATTGGAAAACTCAGCCTCACATACGTGTACGTATCGGTACATAGCATGTTCGACGATTGCGGCGTGACACTGCCGCAATGGATCGACATCTTGAGCATCTCCACATTCTGGGCCTGCGACAAACTGCGTGCGCGAGCGATCAAGGAGATACACGACCACAGGCCCCGCATCGACCCTGTGGAGAAGGTTGTACTTGCAGTCAAGTACTTCGTTCCTGAGTGGCTCGCGCCGTCATACGCGGCAGTCTGCCAACGTGCATTGCCTATCAACAGCGTGGAGGGGCACAAGCTGGGGCTCGAGAAAACGATCCTTCTTGCCCGCGCGAGAGAAGCGGTCCGTCAGGACCACGTCGCCCGAGAGCAGAGGCATGCCCAGGGTGCTGGTGGGCGAGGCAATGTGCGTCAAAACCTCAATTCGCGCACGACGGCCTCCCCAGCGCCACCTGAGCCTGAACCTTTGCCGTCGACGGCATCCTGCTGGGGAGAATGGAAAGGCTTGACAGTGCCTCCTCCAGAGGATCCCTTCGATGCGGAGCGCGTCGCCGAGATAGTGCACGAAGTCTTCCAGGCGCCGGAGGAGGCGGGCGCTAACTAGGACGATTTCTCGTCTATTCTCCTCGCCCTCTTTCCTCTCGCACGGGCAGTCGTAGGTAGGTCGTGTGCCGGCGCATGTGTGACGCATGTCTGCACATCGCGTTCCGGTCTATACATATCTCATTCGGTGAATAGGCTGCCGCGGGCCGCCTGCAAGTGTATCATGTATTCTGTGTACGGTAGACTCAATTGACACGACGTATTGGCGACGTATACACTTCTCTTCAGGATGTTATCCGCGCCACGTTGGTCTTCGTTTTCTCATACAACGTATATTGCGGCCGCGCACGTTTCGCAGCTGACTGTAGCCTCATTCCGGATTCACAGGCTGGGCCTGCAGCGTGTGTGAAGGGCGCACTCTCGGTCGTTCTACGCATGGCCGGTCGCGACAGCCTGAAGCGACCTCGAGGCATACGCTGTGATGCTCGTGCTCAATCATGTCTCCACCCGACCACCTAAACACTACGACGGAACATTCAGACGGCTCGTTTGCGCTTCAACCTGTTGCCATGAACCGGTCTCGCTTCTTCCTGGAGCCTGAGGTCGTGTTCCTCTGTGTAAGTGCGATGTCGCCCGTCTGGGATGCTAGGGTTGTGGCCTCACAGTTGCCAGGTCACCGATGAAAGCAAGCGCGAAGGTCATCTGTTCAGGGTTCACCGATACTTCCTCGAGCGCGACTCGGAGCTGTTCCGCGGGATGTTCGCGTGCCCGCCGACCGAGGCAAGCTCCGAGGGGCAGACAGAAGAGACGGCAATCCGCCTGCCTGACGTGACACCCTTCGAACTGGAGTGTCTGCTGTCGTTTCTGTACGAAGGGTGAGCCACTCCGGAGTACTAAGTAGAATCTCCTGGCATCTGGAACGCTCACTGGCTGCGCATACCTCAGGATGTACGAACGCGCGGTGTCGTTGGCGCAATGGGTAGCCCTGCTGTCCGTCTCTTCGCGCCTGCTGTTCGACAAGATCCGCGAACGCACGATATCGGTGATCGAGACGCACGCGCCGGCGCTGGAGCCTGCCGAGCGGATCGTTCTTGCGACGAAGCACGACATCCCGCAATGGCTGAATCCCGCGTTCACGGAGCTCTGCACGCGGGCGGACCCACTCAGCGGGGACGAGGCCAACCAACTGGGGACGGAGCTCGCAGAGCGGGTGACACGGGCGAGGGAGATGGTGCAGTTGCGCTCGGGGTGTGGCCAGCCAGGAGGCGTTGGCTTCTCGAAGGCATTCGTGGGGTGTGGGTGCAAGGATTGCAGACAGGCGCGGAGCGAGAGCGTTCGGGCAAGCTATGTGGCTATGGTCAATAGCGTCATCAAGGAGACGATATCTCTGGTATTGTGACTCACTGACGGGTTATGTACTATGCGTATGTCGAGGATAGACAATCCCACATGATATGTTTTTGTCGCGAGTGGTTGGAATGGTGCATTGCAGCACGTCCTAAGTAATACGTGGCAGTAGTATCATGATGCCGTGCATGACATGGTCGATTCATGCAGAGACTCGGCCACAGCGACATTGTACTTTGTGTGCCCGGACCACAATCGGATGATGATGAGACAGAATCGCGCATTGGCAATGTGTACAGAGCCAGGACTGGAATACTTTTATGAGTCGTAACTCTTGGTTGCAAGTTTAATTCGGGATTCTGCCGCGCCGGTTAACGCAGCCGCACCGGGTCAGATCTAGATCTCAACATACGTCCGCCGGCAAATGCCGGGCACTGTGGTTGCCGGTGTGTGATACTACTCTGACATACCGGGCAATGCTTTCCCCGTAGTTGACCCTACCTTGAAGCTCCTCTTAGTACCACGGTGCCTTAGTAGGTAACGTATCATTCTACGCGCTAACTTGTGGAGTGTCCCGCACCGCTTCAACTGCAAGACCTCTGTGATCCCTTGCGATGTCGCAGCCTTTTGGCAAGCACCCTATTACTTGAGCTTGCGGTTCTCTATTAGCTCACAAATTCCGTGTGATTGGGAACAACAGCGCTCCTTTCGGGTCGTGCTATGTCCGACAGGCTCAAGCTCGTTGTCCAGGGTCTCTTGCGTCCGTCGGAGATCGTGAATGCGGCCACCGAGGCGTACATAATCTCCACTCAAGACGGGACCTCAGGCTTGGATAATATTCCTCGGGCTAGGAGCGACCTGCCCCATGGTCGCAAGCGGGTGGTCGCTGTCGTCACGCACTTCGAGCCGCAGGACGGCGACCGCGGCCAAGGTTGGTGAGTAAACATCGTTCATCTATGCATGTGGCGATGTCTTTTCCATAGTCAACTAGCACTCGTGCGTACCTCTACATTTCAAGCTATGCAGGAGTCATGCGTCATGCTAGCCGCCAAATATCTCATGATCCAGAGAAAGCCGCGCAAAACTAACTTCATCCGATTTAACAGTGTGATCGTCATCAAGATGGCGCAAGGACCTCCTTCGTCAAAACATGAGTACAGCTTCGAACGTGCAATCCCCATTACCGACGGCTTCTCAATGTCAATGGCACAAATGCCATCCAACACAGTCCAAGCTACCGGCCTACCTAGGTATACCCAATCTAACTCCGCAAACACAGGTGCGGGGATAACACATCAAGAAGAAGAGTATCACTCATGGCAACGTAGCGTTTACATTGACTATTGCCGCCGACAAGGCTCCTGAAGCAGAGCGGTTGACGCTGCTAACGTATGATTCAGAAGGGCTCCGGACAACACTTACAGAATGTCGCCGCTGCAAAGAAATTTCTGCTCTTCAGGCTGAGCCGCAAGACCTCAGTTGGTTGGCAGCGTATATTGAGAGACCGAGCCGCCCAGCGATACGTAAGTTCAGCGTCCCGTATACAATGTATGTTGACGCCACCGTCTTCGCAGTTTCATCCGTGCCGCCGGATCTACGAATGCTCCAGAAGCCCGTACACACTCTGCTCTCCCCGGCGAGCGCAGGTCAGCCTGGGGACGAGGCATTTGATATGGCGATTATCCGAGAAGACTGGATCCGCAGAAGAGTCAGAGATCAGCTTTTAGCGAGCACAGCGCCGCGCTCTAGCCTCCGGTATGAACTTCTCCACAACTTGTATGTGCGGCTCATACATGTCTCACCCTGCGACAGCATCCGTGTGGGGACCTTCAACGTGAATGGCAAGATGCCTACCCAGGACCTCTCTTCTTGGCTCCGTGACGATCGTATCTACGAACAATTCATTCCCCCACTGAAGGAAATATCTCCGCTTTCGCTCAGCGATCTTGCGCAGAGCCCATTGAGCACAGGTATTGTCGGACCGGCTCTCAGTTGCGCAGCGTGCTCAACTCCCGTCCCTCTACACAGACACCTCGAACGGTGAGTTTTACCGGGTGTATCAGATAACAGTTTTGACGCCGTCTAGACGCCAGAGACTCGATAGCTGCGGGTGCGGATGACAAGACGCGTGTCGCGGAGGATCAAGGCGATCCGGATCTCTTTGTCCTAGCCTTCCAAGAACTCGATCTGTCCGCCGAGGCGCTGCTCTATTCAACGAAGACCGTGCGAGAAGACGCATGGTGCGCAGCGGTTTTTGCGGGCTTGGGCGAGAAAGCTGTGTTGTATGAAAAGGTAAATGAAATTGCGTTGCATGTGAAATGATCCCTACTTGTTTGCCAGGGCCGTCGTTACGGCGCGACGTCCACCGGGGCGTGGTCATACCGCAAACATGCAACAATTTTGGTGGACATTTTTGCTGATCTGTTCGCCAATTTCAGCTCGTGTCGAAGCAGCTCGTCGGGATGCTGTTGCTTGTGATAGTCCGAAAGCGCCTCAGGGAAAGCTTCAGTGACATCCGAAGCGCATCTGTCGGCGCCGGTATCATGGGGATGATGGTGCGCTGCACTAAACCGTCCGGTCTCCTGGCACTGACAGCAAGGGATCATCCTAGGGCAACAAAGGTGCCACCGCCGTCCGAATGGCATACGCTCCGACAAGCTCGGAGGAAGCGGCATCGACGCGCCCTAGTACACTGACATTCGTCAACTCACACTTGGCAGCGTTCGACGAGATGGTGGACAGGAGGAATGCCGACTTCCATGACATATGCAAACGATTGTTGTTCGACACCGGCATGACAGGCCAAGAGCCCTTAGCGCCGGATGATGTGTCTTCGGAGAGCAATCCAATAACGCTCAACATCTTCGAGACAGATGTGCTGTTCTGGATGGTAGATTTTCATGAGTCGCTGCTGAAACGCGCTGCTGATATCTGGACTCTGCCTAGGGAGGTTAGCGTCTGAGTATGCTCTATCCACGGGCCGGGATTAACTGACAGTACGCGATGAGATCTTAATTACAGGCTCAATTTGCCGGAGACCGATGTGCGATACCTCCTCTCTTCTTCCGGGAAGATCAGGAAATCAAATATGGAGCTCCTGTTGAGATTCGACCAGGTTTGCATTGTACACATTTGATTACACGAGGGTCAATTATTTTTGACCTCAACGCATCAGCTATATTTGGCTCAATACATGCAGAAAGCCTTCGAAAACTTCAAAGAACATCCTATACGGCATGCACCGTGAGGTCGTCGCCTCATTACATGCGCAAATTGTCTCTGAGTCTGCGTCTAACCGCCCAGGTCTTATCGATTCGCCACTGACGCGATGGCGGACACCCTGGGTTATGATACGAAGTATATTCCTGCGCTGCTCAGCTTTTCAAACCACTCATGATCATCGACAGGAGGAAACCTGCATGGACCGATCGCATACTTCATACGCATTCTGCGATGGTAGATGTTGAACAGTCTTCTTATGGGAGCCACCCAGACATATCCATGAGCGACCACAAGCCGATTTCGGCAAACTTTGACGTCCGGGTGCGTCAAGGTCACAAGTGTCCGTGTAATGTCAATGTCCTGATATACCTCTGAATTTAGGTGGCATCGCTTGATGCAACTGCATTCGACAAGTTTGTGCAGGGCTTGTGGAGAGAAGTGGGCTCAATTGAGGAGTCAGACGAAGTTCCACGACTGAGAGTCGATGCCACATTCATCGATTTCGGGACATTCTCGTGCGTCTGAGGTTTAAGCGCTGTTCAATCATTCATCAAGCCTTTCAGGTACCGCAAGCCATCCCAAAGGAGCTTACACGTCGAGAACATCGGGAAGGTACAACAAGCGCGTTGCTTGAGCCTGGTTGAACCGCTCACCGTCAACGCGTAGACCCCATGCACCTATCGTTTTATTGCCACTACACTCGGCACAAATATTTGTGAGCTCTCGCTCATTGCTGCGAAATCGCCACGGTTTCGATTGAGATGGTTCAGTCCCAGAGTGGCTTGAAGTCGATCAAGTGTCGGTGGGCACTGCTGTACATGTAACATCCGACTGCAACTCATCCAGGAACATCAGGGTCTATTACTTCCAGGCGAAAGTACAGATATCAACATTTCCACGCGGGTCGACAAAGCGTTGGCGACAAAGCTGAATATATCCCAAACCGAAGTTACGCGCACGCTCATATTGCATACTGCTATGGGCAAAGACCACTTCATCACGGCAGTCGCCAAGTATGGTATGTGGTTTGTCGCATTCTTAGTGACATCTGTCAAGTAACACGGTATCTGCAGAGCGGACTTCCTTTGCCAATAACCTCTCCATGCTTGCACGGCTTCCTGGACCCATCCGGGGGCTGAAATCCTTGAATGACTTGCTTCCTGCGGATCATGCCGTGACCGCACCAAGGGAAGTCATGCGTCTGATCAATTGGTTGATGACGAACGCAACTAATGCCGTGAGTGGTCACATACACGTTTGGGGCAGGTTCTTAACGCTATTCGTAGGAGGGACTGTTCCTGCAGGCTGGTGACAGCAAGGCAGTTGACACAATCTGTGAGGTCGGTATGACGGCGAGTATTGTCCGTCGGAGTCACTGATTGACAGAACGAGGCAGTGCCTAGACACGGGTGTGGAATTCCCATTCCACCATCCTGAAAAGGAGCCTGTGGTCGCCCTGGCATTCGGAGAAGTATTCATGCGCTTTCTTGAAATGCTTCCTGATCCGGTGATACCGGTCAGTATGTTCTCGAGATGTGCGGAAGTCTCTAGTAAGAATCAAGCCTTCGAGGTCCGTGTCCCTCTGCATAGAATGTGGCGTGTCTTAACGTATCTCCCCGTAAACGCAGCTGTTAGAGGAACTACCAGCAGTGAACCTGAATGTAAGCCATTTCTCGTCTCTTGGGGCTATTTATTCAGCCGCAGCATAGGTATGGATTTCAACGACTGCTATTCTACACTACTTTGCACAGCAGGACCCCGTATCGTCGCGGATAGAACAATTTGGTTAGTGTTGATCCCTTACTAATCTTCCCGGTGCTCAAGCCCTTTCTAGTGGCGGTGTTCACCTCAGTACTACTCCCGGACGACCCTACTGCGCTCGCATCGCCTTCTACTTCCCTACGTGGCAAACGAGCGTTCCTTCGCTATTTCATTAGTTGAGAAATCCGACGATTGGTCGTAGGTGTTAATACGGATTGATTTAATACAAGCTAGTGGCTACGTAGTATGGTACTCGGTTTCGGTGTACAGATGAGCATGCCCTATGTGACGCAGGATAAAAAAAGACAGCAAGAGCAGATGAGTCGATAAATAGATAGAATAGCGCTGCTTGAGTTGCCAGAGACGGTGTGTCTCGGCGTTGTGTTCTATTTCTGAGCCGCACTGCGCCGCGGTGCACTCAGTGAAAGCTCGACATGTGGTCAGCGTGTTACTTACACTGGAACATAGGTGCAGGCGATACCGCGGCGCTGGCAGTTAGCGCATGTCTGACGACCGTCACATTTTAGCTTCCGGCCTGAAAGTGGGGTTAGTCCCGATGTCAGCTTGTGGCGAAGTGCATTACCTCGGCAGAACTGGCATGCCATGGGTGTACGGCGCGGCGTCCTTGGCGTGTTGTGGTCCTCTTCTGAGTCGGACTGTCTGTTACTCTGACCCTGGCTAGTCTGTCAAGCAAATGAGTAACCGGGCTCCTTGCCTTGGTAGCGGACACTTTACCTGCGCCGTACTCATGTTATAAATAGATGGAGGCTGCGATCTAGCGGGGAGAGTGCAAGAGTACAACTGAGGTGAGTACATTACCAGAGTCGACGCACATTATATACAACTGAAGAGTTTAGGCGTCCCGCGATGTGGTGCGTCTCGCGTCAGAACAGCTATGTATGACTGTCCAGACGCACGCCGTTTCGGTAGCGATGCGCCCAGTCTCCAGCAGAAACTTTTCCACATAAACCGACGACAGACAGGCAGTGTCAGCGGCCGTGGTCGCGCATCTGTAATTGGACACCACACAGATATCCCGATATGCGCGATGCTGGATCTGAGAGAGTGACGAGTCACCTTGCCGCAAAGCCACAGTAGGTTAATTTGTGTTGTTGGGCCCTGAGGCATGCAGCCGATTCCCGCCCGAGCATAGCTTACTCAATCGCGGCCAGAGAGCGCCAATCCAGATTGTGCTAGGAACCTGCTGTGGGATCTCAAGACCCTCGCGGTTCGCGGAAGGAACTGGCGGACTTACCTCAAACTTAACCTACCTGTTTTGTAAATCCACCATGTACCCCCGGACGTATTGCTGTGAAGCACATGGCTAGCCTTGACATGTTTCATACGGCCCGCCACCCATGTTAGGTGTATCACCGAGGGCTGAAGTAAGTCGTCTCCACGGACGCAGCGCCCTATGTCCTTCCAGTGTTTGATGAACTGTGACCCAATGCGAACGATGTCCGTCATCCTGATACCACTCGCGACCGTCTCAGTCAATAGGTCGGATAACGTGACATCATCGCACATACTGTCGAACACTAGCAAGCCAGCCTCACAGGATGGTTTGCCCGAGTCATCCGCGCGGATTGAGCGGACAGGATGGTCGTATAGGCATGTTGCGTAACCTAGTAACAACCTGCTTGATTCGACGATCTATGAGGCGCGGTGAATTGTCATGCGAACGAGAAGTAGCGTAGAGCGGTCGTCGGCCCGTGCAAGTCGGGATGGCAGTGCGTAGTGCGTAGTGAGCCATGACGACCACGCGAAGAGTCAGGGCGTTCACTGTCCTGCGTTTCGCATCCAGCGGCGCCGCATCACCGCAAGGCGCCACCTCTTGCTGGTGATCTTCGGAAGTCCCGAAGCCACAGTGCAGTTTTCGCAGTTCATTATACAATATTAGCTCGCCCCTCTCGAAAAACAGTTTCAATGCGGGTCTACATCTGTACGGTCCCCTGGAGGACCTTTGACTGCCACGGCCGGAATGAATGGTCCAGAAAATGAACGTACCTTCCCCGTGACTCGAAGACGCCGACTCCCGCCCTTCTCTGCGTCTGACTCGTAAGCGGAACATAAGCACCTGGCGCCAGAAGTTTTACAGGAGCAGTACTTATCAGCACCGTCACATCCTGCCTGCAAAGCCACGTGCATGGACGACTCATCCTTGACAATACGATCGGCAATGATCGGGACCAGAGTGGACCAACGAGGATCTGCAACCGGCATCCCGTTATCGCTGTTGAGACGCTCGCGGAAGAGTCACTAGTCAGCGGAACGTAGGGCTGCGTGGAGGCCTTCGCTAGTCTGAAACGGTGCATCTGTGTCAGCATATCGGGAAGCAACAGGTCCGTGCAGCACAGCGTTGTGCCGACCAACTGGCGTAACCTAGCACCTCGTTCACCACCGGCCATTATGTGAGGGTGGTTTTCAAGGAGACAGGCGCAGTCCGAGAAGCCCATAGCGCGAGACCGCAGTGTCTGTGATCGACAGCTATCACTTGCCGGGCATGCAGGCGCAGCACGCGGGGTATAGTCTAGGTGGACTGGAGGAGACGGAGCAACAAGCAGGGCGGCACGCACGCCAGTGATGCCACGGACTCGAGGATCCGAAGGCTGCCCGGTCTATTAGTTACATAATACAAATTTGTGACAGTCAACTTCTCTTGGCCCTTCAAAATACACGCCCGCCCCCATCATGCGAACAGCTTTTTGAACGCCTTCTTCTCCTTGTCCCGCAGTTCTTTCTTCCGTTGCCGAAGCTTCTCGAGCTCAGTCAGGATTGCCCGGTCATCTTTCACGAGCTCGTGGGCGGCTACAAGATCTTCTTCTGCGTCATCGCTCTCCTTAAGCACTACTTTCGCCAGAGCACGACGGTACAACGCTTTCGCTACACGAGAGAAAATAAATTGTCGATTCAAGCAAATAAAGAGGGTACCGCGGTCTCATGAGGAGTACGCACCCTTGTCCGCGGTATTCAGCTCCATTTCCAGAGCCCGATCCGTCGCACGCAGCGCGATCTCAGCGTTGGCGGTACCTCCAGCCTTGAGCGCAGCCAGCGCCGAGTTGAGTAGAAGCGGTGCTAGCAAAACATCGTAAGAGTCCTTAAGCTCCGGTGGCGCATCATCGGGTAGGACCTGGTGCATGCCCAGGTAGCGTATCGCCTCTGCGCGAACCTAGTGAGTGGGCCTGCGCCACCACCATCATAGTGGACAAACACAGCGTACTCTGGTACTTCGCTAGTGCCTCCTCCGACTTGCCCTCCTTGAACAGCTTGTTCCCGATCTCGCGCACTTGCTTAGCCACCTTGAGTGCGGCCTCGGGCTTCTCGATGACGTCTTGGCCATCTACGGGGCCCTGATCCTCTGGATAATCCTCAAACGGGTCCCCGTCCGCGGCGGTCGGATCCTCAGCGAGCGACGGGTCGTCCGGGGACAGTTCTCCACAGTCGGCGATGACGCACGGGGACTTGGGCACGTCGCCATCGGCTGTGGGCGTGTTCTCGATTGCGCGTACGACCGACTTGCCGTGTATCACCTCGCCGAAGACGACGTGCTTGTCATCCAGATGTGGCGTTGCGTTACAGGTGATGAAGAACTGCGATCCGTTCGTTCCTGGGCCGGAGTTTGCCTGGCGGATGTGCGACGGTCAGTACCGCATTATTGCAGAGCGCTGACAGGAGGGCGCGCGCCGCGTACATACCATCGACAGCAGGAACCGCTTCGTGTGCTTGACCTCAAAGTTCTCATCGTCGAATTTCTCGCCGTAGATAGACTCGCCGCCCATGCCATTGCCCATGGTGAAATCACCGCCCTGCACCATAAACCTGTACGTTCATTAATCACCGGCGTCACCTGTAGCTGCAGACCAGACGTACCCCTTGATCACCCTGTGGAACGAGCATCCCTTGTAATGCAGCGGCTTGCCTGCCTTTGTCTCCCCCTTTCCACCGGTACATAACGCGCGAAAGTTCTCCGCAGTTTTCGGCACGATGTCGCTGTACAGCTGCATGACTATTCGTCCGGCAGGCTTTGCTCCGATCGTAATATCGAAGTACACAAGAGCACGGTGGGACGCCATGTTGATCTACGAGGTTTGTTAGTCGATATATGCGCGTAGTCTGCTTGCGAGAGACTTGTGAAGTCGAGAGGTATTCTGAGCAGGTCGTTCATCGCGTCTATGGCTTCAAGATTTAAGACAAACGTGGTTCAGGCGTCTTTAGAACATGCTGGAACTATATAAGCGCCACATTAGAGTGGTAAGTCTTTGGTCAGTGTGGATTGTAGTGGAGTCAATACGGTATCAATACGCGCACTACAGTGGGGTAAGTAAATGGTTTATTCAATCTGGGCGAATCGCCGTCTTTGATAGTCGCAAGGCAAGACTCCTGCTAAGCTTAGACAAGTGTCCAACTTTCTACGACACGATGCAGATGTGACGTTTGGCTCGTGGAATAGAATGTCAGTAGTAGTAGTGAAAAGACAAAAGGTACAGTAAACTACGAAAGAAGTCCCGCTACATCACACAGCCTAACAGTGATACAACCAAGCCAAGTAGTGGCAGCACTGCCTACAGCACCGACGAGTCCTTGGTACACACAATAACAATGATAGCAGCGCGAACAAACGTCCGAGAGCAAAGGCAGCAGGGCGAATAGTCACCACATACTGGCAAGAAAAGACCCCAAGGGGCCTGGGTATTGTGGGACGAAGAGGGTAATCCGTTTTGGCCGCGGCCATAAGGAGGGAGCGCGCAGGTCGTGCGAATGTCATGCGTCATGCAGAGTCATTCAGGGGACATGACAGGGACATGCAATCTATACGACGGACTCGACGAGTCGTGACGGAGGCGTAGGGCGGGGCGCGCCCGGCATGCGTCGTGGTAGGCGGACTGGCCGACGCTGTGACTAGAGAAGCCGTCCATTCAGCCCCGAACAGAAGACGCAGTCACACGAGCGAGAAAGCACTGACGTGGCGAGACATGATGACCTTTGCCATGGATAATGGTGGCTGCGAATCATAGAACTGAGGACCTGCGGAATGAACGGGAGCAGTTTAGGACGCGACATGACTTAGTTGCAGAGCGGGAGGCAAGAGCTCACCAAATCTTGATCGTCCGACCTGCCAGTGGACTCTCGAAAAGTCCGACCCGCCCATATATCTCAATCCCTTCTCGTCCGCAGACTGCTCCTGTGACTCCTCGCCCAGTATGCTGCTCAACGAGAACGACGCTGGCAGTCCGCTCCAGTTCCAAAGATGCGGCTTGCCCGTGTGCAGGGACAGCTGCGGCAAGTTGAGATCCGCCTCGAACTTGTTCGATAGCCGGTGCAGCGAGCCCGCTCCGACATGAAGAACAGCGAGTATCGAGGTGAGGAACGAAATGACCGAGAGGACCTGGAGGACCGAAAATGATAGGATCTCGAACATCGTGTGCAACCTCTGGTAAGCCTGGCTCTGCTGAAAGGGAGGACCGGCGCTGAGGGCGTAAGCGCGTATGGTCGAAGCCAAGGCAGTTAGCGAGCAGCGCAGCTCGAGGAGCTCGAGGAGGACGCGTGTGAGGGGGAGGAGCGAGCAAGGAGCGAACAGCGGACAAGAGCGCGGGGGCCGTGCGCACCGCGACCTCGGGATCTTCCGTGACGCTGTGATCGTCACTCCCTGTCACACGGTGGCTGCGACATCGTTCCGAGTCCGAGTCGTCACTCACACTGGCAGCCACCACTGGCACCAGCGGTCTGCTGCAGCTGTTCCTGACGTTCTTTCATGCGGTTCTGTCCGCTGAGCGATTCCATGTTGTGTCCAACCTTTAACAGGAATTTATCCCATCTACGTCCGAGCACCACAGGCGATCTACCTCGCTGTGAACGTCAATGCTGTGATCCATTGGCAATATCTAGTTGCGGCTGGAACAGGACGGTACCTTCCCATGCACACAGTAAATTCTAGGTTCTCCGAGTGGGTCCTCTGCCCACAAGCAGCATGAATGTCCGAGGCATCTGACAGATACTAGGTGCATCGCCGAAGTTGAGGTACGGCGCCGAGAGGTGCAGTCCATCCGAACATGTTTTAGCATGTCTCCGGACAACCTACGACCATCACTTGCCGAAACGAGACGGAGATATGTCCACGACGCAGCTAAGTACACAGCGCTGTCAATCTCGCGGCACGTCAGCTTCAACATTGACCACCGTCTCACCGTACCCCAGACCACATCTCGCTGCTCGGTGTTTGACCTCAATTATGTCGAGCCCGATATCGGACTGATGAAAAGACCACAGATGTCTCAGGAAATATGTCGTAAGTGCCGACACCGGAAACCGGACCCGTACCCAACGCAGCGCCGAGTCTACGAGTCTGCCGCGGCGCGACACCTACATTTTAGCGGGCTCATCGGGCGTTGAAGATCGCGGATCAAAGTAGACGGATCCAGCAATGTAACATTTACTCTGTGTGTATATTCCTCACGCACTGTCACCGAACTGAATTCTTTACCGCTAGAACTGTATCCTCGGACCTGACCACGCGTGGATGCTACGTGTTTAGTTCCCAACAGCCGGTGCGGGCTCACATGTCATAACGGTCCTGCTTTCACGCACTCGCAAGCAGTTTGTGCCGGGTGGTCGCGTCTTCCATCATCACCATTGACAAGACACGTACACCGCTCGTCCTACTTGCCATTTGCGTCCAATCTTTTCATCTGTCAATTACCGTTCTCCGGTGGAATGGACGAATGTGCGTGTCTCTTCGGCCTGTGCAGCCAGTAACCCGTCTACTCAACATTCGTACAGAAATCCGATGTAGGGTACGGACACTCTGGAGCTACTCCCCATGCGGTGCGACCACACAACTTGAAGCGGTGCTGCAGTCACTCGTACGGGCGCACTGATGCTGCGAACCGGCTGCAAATTAGCAGGGCACTCCTGCTGAGGCCACTGGTTACGGGATAATTCAATCGAGGACCACAATCAGGCTGTATGCGCGAATCAGGCCGCTCAAGTGTGGAGCCAAGTACACTATCCGCAGCAAGCCTTTTTGCAAACACGAATATCAATCTACCGCTACCGCTAGGCAGTAAGACAGCGGTGAATCATCGTCCGGACATCGCGGATTCCACTGGTACGGTCGCGTACTACTCCCAGTTGGAATGTACCTCTCCGGTGTGGCGCATCGCGATCATCGAACTGGCTCCAGGGCATTGCCAATTCACAAAGACACGCGGTACGCCTCTGGGTTCCTCAGGCTGTCATCGCGGGAGTGATACCTTGAGCCTCACGGTGCGTACGAAAAGAGGCTCACTACTCTGTCCCACGGTGTTTAGACTCGCTGTTCATTCGCCGCACTAAACCCAAAGTCGACCATTCCTCCGGTGCGACCACACCACCCCGACTACCGCGCAGTCCTGGAAGGTGCTCTGGCAGCCACCACGCCTCTCAGGTGCCCTTTCTCGGTCCGCGACTGCTCCATTTGGTTTCTAAGCACGACCACATTTCTCAAGGTGCGCTGTGACTTCATACATTCATGCGAAAGCGACGCCACTCATGTTTCACGCTGTGTGCACGACCGCCAACAGGAGCTGCATCAATCAGCCCACTACTAGCCTCCTACGGAGCTGCGTTGCACAAACGGTATTCGCCACCGGCATCGGACCGAAGCAGCACCACAAAATCAACACAAGGTGGTACGCGTCAGGAGGGTAGCAAGGATGGCGGCATCGGACCGAGGGACTTACTCAATGGGACCCGACCGAACCCCCTGCCCAGAACGAACCCCAAAACAACGGTCCAGACTCAAGTTCGTATTCCAAACCCGCAAGGAGTGATAGACGCGAACAGCGCCAGGCCTCCTGGCTAGAGCCCGACCGATCCCCGCTCGGGCGTACCGTCGCTTGGAGGCGGGCCTCGAAAGATGGCGCCCCGCCCGGTATCCGTACGTCGACGCCCCGAAGATGCGCATCTTCAGACTACTATCTGCGTCATCCTAGTCGGGCGGTGGGCAATTCCCTGCTACTAGCGTGGGCTATGCGCTAGCGGCTTTGATTGTGGGTCCATAGTTCGGTCTCGTCGCGGCGACCCCGGCCCCAGAATAGCGTTGGAACCCGAACTGACCGTGCCAAGTTAGCCTACCCGTTTCCCCCCTCAAGTCAGACCCCTAGTCTGCGATTGTGATGCAGCAGCTACCTCCGAGGATGTGGCGTACGCACTGCTGCTGCTACGTATGATGTCGTCCGGTGCATCAAGGCATCTATACAATACCCAGACCACATTAAACTCTTGTGGCTGTATCGCTGAAGGCGCTCCACTCGCTGGAGGTGGCTCCAACCGACATAGGGCATCTCTCAAGTCCGACTGGCTATTAGAGTGGGCTCCATTCTGCGCTGCGACCGCTACCGTCACTTAGTTCCAGCGGGCATGCTCCTGTCCAGTCCAGGACAAAGCGGTAGTATTAGTAGAGGTGGTTATTCATGACTCCAGCGTACTAGCAAGCGACAGATGATTGTAGGGATAAGACGTGAACACAATAGTTAACAACAGATACTATACAATCGACAACAAAGTATTGTACAACACGAGAGTCACAGCAAAGCCACAGCATCCAGACTTGGAGAGCACGCCGACGGCGCAAGATGATTGGTTTCAGTAATCCCAAAACTTGATGAGCAATTCACGTTCGATCCTAGTCTGGTCATAGCTCGCTTGGTCCTTCCACTCCTTAGCCTTGCTTTCCCTCTTCTTCTCGTCTTCCTCTTTGCTGACGTACTCTTCCCAGTGCAGGGCGCGCCCAAAATCGATGATGCGGAAGCTCGGGGTCTCCCGCGAGCGTTCCTGCGGCGGCTTCCACAGCGGACCAGGTTGCCACAGGATGTTGCGCACATACATCGAGCCCTGGAGAAACTCCGCGAGTTGCAGACGGGCCATGAGGGAGTAGCACTCCGATCTAGAGTCGCATGGGTCTCAGCACGAACACGAACATCGCATGGGAGCACCAGACATACCTGTCGTCGATGCTGAACTTTTGCGGCACGACAGGCTCGCCGCACTCTTCCATCAGCAGAATCGGGCTCGTCCCTTTGCCTTGAGACGTGTCATCGTCTTTGTGGTCCTCATACTTGCGGTCCGGGGCCGAGCCGTCGCTCTCCACAGGAACATAGTACCCGTAAAACTTAGGCACAATGGCGCCCACGGGAACGGGGTGTTTGATGGGCGTGACGAGGTTGTAGCCGCAGTACTCTTCTTGCAGGTGCCGCGGGAACAGGCTGAAGATCTCCGCCTCGTGCCGCAAGAACTTGCGCGCGGAGACATGGACGAACGACGTCTTCGCAGCGACAGTCACCATCCGGTGCTTGCCGTACGCGCTGAGCGGCGGGGGCAGCTTCAGGGGCGCGCGCCGCACATATGAGTGGTGCCCCTCGCCGAGTTTGGGGCCGTTCAAATAGAGTGTACCGAGACGTTCTGGTTCATCCTCAATGTCATCCCGCTCGAACTTCGGCAAGACGCGCTTGTACTTCCGGGGCTCCTGCATAAAAGCTATATTAGTTGAATGGGACCATGTGTAACGGAAACAACGCACATGATTGACGCGATGGACAAGAAGTGCGTCCGGAAAATACTCCTCGGGAATGAATTCCTCCAGCTTCGGCAGGTCGGCTATGATATCCTCCTTGAAACGGCCATCGTCGTTCATGTAGTCTTTTGAAGCCTCTGCTGGAGTCTCCTCCGCAACAGCCTCATCGCCTTCATCCGGAGGAAGAGTTTCTTCGACTACTGTGTCTTCACCCTCGGTTAACAGCCCGGATGGCTCGAAAGCCTTGTGTTCGTCACTATCCGGACTGGATACAGCGAAGCGCGGTTTGCTGTCCTCCAAGGACTCAGTGTCCGCCAGTCGTGGTCGGCTTGACCCCGCGATATCATGCTCTTCCTCCTCTGCGTCTGGATGCACCGATTCTGACGGCGGTCGAGAAAGAGACTCGCTGTCACCATCGCTTGAATCAGTCGCGACATGCATAGGCACGTCAACGTCCTGATCTTCGGCTGCGCCGCCTGCACTTTCCTTCGTATCCTCCAACGGACCTCCGGGCTTGTCTCCGTCACACTCCCGTGTTTCCCTACCGGCGGCCTGCTCCTCGCCATCGGTTCTGGCATTCTTCGCCTTGTTGAGGAAGATCACTGGGCTCGGATCATGACGAATGTGCACTAGGCGATTACTGTCGATAATAAGCAGCCCGGGCTCAGAATCCTCGTCGTCGTCATACTCTCCCATGATGACCGCCATGAGCCCCGTGCCATCGGCCAGCTCACAGCGGCCGTTCTTATTACCGTGTCGCCCGATGACTGTGAATCGAGTACGCAGCTCTGTCGGTCCAGCAGCCGCGTACAGCTTGCGGAACTCCTGCTTCCACAGCGCAGCGTATGGATGGCCCAGCGGAGAGATGACAGGCTTGTCCCCGTCGTTAGGCACGAACACGTCGTCCATGTCTTCGATTACGACGCGATCGACGATCTTGTCCTTCATCGCCTTGCCCGTCTTGGGGTCGTCCACACGCACACGCCACCAGCGCACGTCCGACCCGGAATCATCCTCGTGGTCCGAGCCCTCGTCGTACGCGCCAACGGGCGGTACGTTCTTGTCGAACACGGTGTCCGGGAGGCGCAGCACGGGCCACGGGCGGCGCACGCGCGGGCGCGGCTCGGGCGCGTCGAACTCGGCCTCGTCGTAGTTCTCGCCGAACTCCTTGATCATGCTGCGCGACCAGACGGTGAGCACGTCCACCTTCGGGATGCGCTGGATCCACATGAGGTCCTCGCAGGTGTGTCCCCAGATGAGCCCGTTCGGAGCACGCGTCCCAACGGGCGGCGGGCGCGGGAGCGGTTCGCCGTCAGGTTCGCGCAGCCATTGGCGGGTGACCTTGCGGCGACGGTTGGAATAGTGGAAGCGATCTTCGCGCTCTTTGTCGCTGTCGCCGGACATGGTTGTGGTAGAACAGGACAGCGTAGACGTAGACGAGTTGGGACGCGGGGCGAACCTTTATAGCAAATCTGGAGCGACACGAGGCCATGGCCACAACAGAAGCATCGGCCACCCTTAAGTGGTTGCTATCACGATCGGCGTGATAACAATCCTCAGAAGCAGTCCAAAATGACGCTAAAGGTAGTAAAGGCTTTAGTAAAGAACAATGGATGCCATCAAGATGCCATACTTGGACAACCCACTCATGGAAGCGCCGCGTAGTCTTTTGTCTTTCAAATGCCAAGTATCGCCTAAGTGTTCGTGCATCTTCTGCTCTGTCGGTGTCGGGTACGACATTTCACACTGTACTTGATGATTGACATCGGACAGCAGGAGGAACGAGGAACGAAACTTGAATGAATTCGGATGACTATGCTAAGTAACTAAAGGCGGAGTTTGGGCGGAGTATACGTAGGAGAAGGTACTCATTATGTAAGCCACGTGCACCATAAACCGGGAGCCTGGAGGTGATGGCCGGCGGCGGTGATTGGGCGGTGATGTGCGTGGCTCTATTACATAAGTAATCTAGGACATTTACTGCTTGCTGGCATGTTGTGGCTCACATTGACAAGGCTCCCGGACGTCCGCCGAATACTCAACCTCAACGCTCTTTTCGCTTTGCAAATCTTCAGACTGAATGAGCCCGACACACGGAATATAGACCCACAGTCAAACTCTGATACCGGCCAATTACATACCGGCCTAAACGGGAGAAAATGCAACGGATGAACGTTCCCGCGCCCCTCACTGTCAGCCTCCCTTAGCGTCATGTAGGGCGTGTCTCGCGCGTGCACTGCAGCAGGCTGTGTGGCCCCGTCACCCTGCCTTCTCCCTTTGCGTCCGCAGCAAAGGCGGCGACGTGGCGGTTTGTCGTGGGCATATAACGTCGACGTGCAACCAGACGCACGGACTCCCCTCTATCCCCTGGATCTCGTACCGCGCCTCACGATCTCACGATCTCGCGAAAATCAGCGCCTTTGCGTCGATTCTCTTCTCCATTGCTGCTATCCTTAGCACTACGTATTCTTGGCTCTCCTATTATAAGAGCATCCTGCGCGGAACGCTTAGACCAGTCGCAGCCCCGTTCGCGCGCGTGCGATCCCCGGCGCAGTCTTTGACGACACTTCACGACATTGCAACGTCTCCGGATACGTTCACCCTAAGTGAGTTGTGCCCCTCAGCTGTAAGCTTACCACAAATCCTCATTGATGATTCCGTAGGCTAAACTTTGGATCGGTGAGCAAGAGCTCGGTCACTGAGACTGCGTACGAAACTGACAGACGGATTGCCCGCATTCAGACATGCGCACCTTCCTGCTCTGCATCCTTGCAGTCCTCGCCATCGGTTCCACCGCAAGCCCTACCCCCATACGACCAGACGTGGCAGCTGCAAACGCCGCCGCTCCCCCACAACGCGCCCATGTCTACAGCCGCAGACCTCGCGCACACCCGTAGCCTCACGCTGCCAGTGGGCTGCGCCCGTGCTCGTCTCAGATCTGCAAGGACAAGGACAATAGAGTAGCCTTGTCGGACTCTCACTTAGTGGACACATATGTTCTCGCTGCTCGCACTCGCTTTGTATCGCATAATCACGGACTACTCCTCGTAGGAGCTGCTATCTATACACCTTGCAAAACTCCTACTACTAGGGCCTGTCTCAGTGGCGGCCCCTCACTAAATATGCTACGCTATGCAAACTCTGTAGATCCCTCAGGCAGCCTGTTCCTCAGAGCCGCGTCTCGGCGATAGCTTGCCGCGTACCACTAGCGGCTGTGGGGCGCTCTCCCTTGCCAGTGTAACTTGAAGTAGCTGCAGCGCTCCCTTTGTGGAAGGGAAATCCGACCGAAGGCTGGAGCGACGCGTAGCGTCACGCTTTTACTATTGTTTGCTTGGTCGGCTGCGATAGTTGATATGTTTCTGCACACAGACATTCCAAACCTCGGTCTACTGTACAATCGACTCTACCGACGCGCTCGCGACGAACTGGAAGGCGCAGAGACGGAGCACCGACGCGAAGTCAGGTAACGTCGAGCACCGCTCCGCCGCTGTCAGCCCCGCACCGAGACTATGGTCCGCCGTTCGACGAAGCGGAAAGGGGAACCAACATACGGTAATTTTACTTCCCGAACAGTCAACGATCGCTCGTCTGTCACTCATTGAATATTGATCCCCTGTCCTTTTGAACTTGTCTCGCCTTTCCTTCTGTCATCTTGCGCGTTCTCGTTTATTCTCGCTCTCGTCGCGCTGCGTGTATTTAAGTATTTGATAGCCTGAGCATTCAAATATTGAGGTGGCCCCACTAGTCTCTACTAGAACATCACCCGCCGTCCCATCACTAGCCCGATCGCCCTTCGCCGACTCTACCTAATACCTCTGCTACCAATCGCGGCGAGTCTTCTACGACACTTACATAAAGGCCATCGTGCTTTCGCCACTGGCAGCAAGACATCCCGTTGCACACACTCGCCCACGTACCCGCTCACTCTCGCCTATCTACACATTGTCTGGTCTGACCTCAGCTCACTTGTCCATCTGCACGCATATGCCGTCACTCATCCGCTCGCCCGTGCAGTTGCCCACTTTCTCCTCCGTGATACGTCGCCCGGAGTCTAGGTTATATTCATGATTGCTTACCCATCACGTCTCCCAGCTGTGTCTTTGGTATCGCCTCGGGGTACGCTTTTTTCTCTAGCCGATGCTTCGTCGCTTGCTCGTACGCGTACGCGTACTGGATGAGCTGGAATTCGCTGTAGGCGGTACCGAGGAACGAAATTCCGAAGGGCATGTTCGGGCCGTTCATACGCGTCGGATTTGCCTCTGTGAGCGCAACGTGAGGCGGCTGGAAGCCGAGGGGCACTGCGTCCCATGACACAATGACAAGGTCAGCTCTCCTCACATCACACTGGATGCCATTGTACGTACCAACTATGAGAGGATATCCTGCGACCGCGGCGGGCAGGGACGCCCTCGCGATGGGCGCGAGGATCGCATCGACCTCGTACTTCTTCAGCACGCCATCGACACCGTCTTGCCGACCCATTCGATAGTCGTATGCCACTGCGTCCCAGAACTTTGAATCTTGGTGTATGTTGCTGCACTTGAAGAACCTGCGAACAACGTGTCAAAAACAACTTAACAAAGAGCACCACGGGACCAGCGACATACGTCGCCTGGTCCGTCCAGTATGGCTCGACCAGCTCCTTCTCCCTATTCTCCTCGTTGAACCTGATGAGGTCCTCGACGGTCCGCACGCCCGTCGGAACCTCCACCAGCTTCGACAGGTAGCCGTGAATATTGGCTCTGAAGTCGCCACAGAGCACGAGCTCCTCGCGCTTCCACACCTCGTCGTAGTCCCACTCGTCCGCCAAGTCCGCGGGGTCGACGATCGTCGCGCCGAGGGCTTTCATGTCCTCCAGCGCCTTGTTGAACGCGATCATGATGTTCGCGTCGACACCGTGCAGCACCTTCCGCAGCACGCCGAGGCGCGCGCCCCGCAGGCCGTCCTTCTTCAAGGCTTTGGTGTAATCCGGCACCGTCTCGGGCTGATTCAGCGTGTAGTTGTCGTGCGGGTCGCGCCCCGCGATGACGGATAGGATGGCCGCGCAGTCCGCGACGCTGCGGCACATCGGACCAACGCTGTCCTGGTGCTCCGAGATCGGAATCACTGTGCATCACAAGCTGCCATGAGCACCTCGCACGACAGCCTCAAAGGCAAACACAAAGAACAGCGCGTACCTCCCGCACGCGACGTGAGCCCGACCGTTGGCTTGAGGCCGACGAGGTTGCAATTGCTGCTCGGACTGACGATGGAGCCGTCCGTCTCTGAGCCGAGCGTGCCCGTCGCGAGGCCTATCGCACCCGCGATCGCGCTGCCGGAGCTGGAGCCCGACGGGTTGCCCAGCGGGACGTACGGGCTCGTGCCCTGGCCGCCGCGCCCGCAGAACCCAGACGGGACTTTTCCCCGCCAGTTCGCCCACTCCGAGAGGGAGCATTTTCCGAGGAGGATCGCGCCCGCGGCTCGCAGCCGCGCGGCGACAAAGGACTCGCCGTCGACGACGGAGTCGAGCAGGGCGTAGGACCCCGCTGTGGTGTTCATGCCTTACAGAGTGAAGCACGTTAAAATTTGCGGCTCAGTGGGGATGTACAGCGTGCGGGTACCTTCGCTGTGAAGCGTGGCGATGTTGTCTTTGAGCAAGATCGGGATGCCGTGGAGAAGACCGCGGGGCCCGGAAGCCTCCCTCTCCTGGTCGAGCTCTGCAGCCTGCTTGAGCGCGTTCGGATTGGTCTCCAGGACCGCCCGCAACGCAGGGCCCTTCAAGTTGACTTCCTCTATACGAGCGAGATATGCCTGCATGCGAGGTCGGTCGTATTCTCGATCAACCTGCGCAAGCCGAACATCGATGGAGCCACTCACTTTGACGAGATCAACGCTGGTGAAGCACTTCTTTTTCAGACCATCCTGAACTTCCTCAATGCCCGCCTCGTACAAGTCTGGTAGCGACCCCATCACAGAGAAACAAAGAGAGAGTCCTAGCACGATAGCGAGGGCGTAAAGGATGGCGGTCAACCTGCTGCTCGGCGTCAACATAACTGCCTAGACGGGCGTCCAGGATATTTTACGAGCGCCCTGCAGGCTGAAAGGCGTGTGTGCCGCAAGGCTGAGGGAATCAATGCCGGGGAGCCGCCTAGCCGTGGTACAACGGTCTCATTTGTGAGTGCGTGGAATGTGTGCGTGCCAGCGTGTAGCGGTTGCAGCGCGACATTATTGCCAGCACCGTGACAGGCTGTCGCAAAAGACGAGGAAGTGACTGAACTGACTATGAATCACAGTTGGAGGAGAACGAAGCGAATAGATGAGATACATATTCCGAGTCAGTCTGTGTGCACGACCTCAACGAACGGGGAGCCGTTCGGCATTAATTGATGATTGGACGGCCTCGGTACCTGGCGATCCTCCAGGATCGAGATACGATTGGTACAGACCCGAGACAACGGTAACAGCATAACTAAGAAATACACCAAGCTGTTCATTCCGGCGCTCCTAACAGCGATACCCTGCGCGCCGAGTCAACCTCGAACATGAACACCGCGTTAGCTAGGGGTGGACGAGGATCTTGACTGTGTGCGGATTGGAGCGGTGAGCGACGAAGTGTAGGTAGTCTTTGCGATAGACGCACTTTGTGTATCCTTCTCCGCGATGAGAGCCTTGATCCCTTTCTCGACGAAGTCCTCCAAGGCAATCTTCCTAGTGATTAGCTCCTCGAGGTTCGGGATCCGGCCTTCCGCGACAACCTTGAGTAGCTCAGCATGTCTGCGATCGTACGCCAGACTCGCTATCACGTTGCGCGCAGGTTAGTACGCCAGCCGCTCCGACGCAAGGACTCAACAAAACACGGACCAGTCAGTATCGCCTCCTTCGTCTGAAGCGTCAAGATGTTGATAACGGGATTCTTCTCCCAGATGGCGACTTCGACGACGTTCCCCTGGGTCCGGACCGCGCCCAGGGCTGCATCGAGACTAGCTTGTATTCCCGCGCAGTCGAACACGACGTCGGCGCCACCATCGGTAGCCCGGACTGTCTCAGCGATGACATCTTCTGTCAGCGGGTTGAAGACTGCAGACGCATCGAGCTTGATAGCGGTCTCGCGACGAGCCGCTGCGGGTTCAGATACTCCTATCCAAGATGCGCCTTCCGCTCTGCGATGAACACTCAGCAATGTCAGGTCCGCAAGGCGAGCGGGACGTACTTCAGAATCTTCAATAGCAGGAGACCGACCTGAAGTCTACATCAGACGTGCTCATCTGTTCACTTCTCCGAGAACACTCACAGGTCCCGCTCCGATGATTAGCACATTGCTACCAGGCTTGAAGTGGGATATCTTCATCGCATGCCAGCTAACGGCCAAAGGCTCAATGAGCGCCCCTATATCCACTGCAGTGTCGACTGAATCAGATCTACGTTCTGAATGCGAGGCAGAGAGGCTCGACTCACGTGGGATATTATCTGGGAGGACATGGACGAGATTTTCATTGGTGACCGTGTACTCCGCCAAGCCGCCTCCCCATCCGCCGATGCCCTATTCAGAGTCGGTAGACTATGAACGGAGGCTATATTTCAGTTGAAGGGGACGCACAATGAAGGTGATCTGATGACAGAGGTTGCGAGTACCCGACAAGCACGGCCCGCACTTGCCGCATGAAATGAGCGGCTCCCTATGAGCAAAGGCTGAGCGCTGAGCACACGGCTCGCTTCAGAGGGAAAATCGACGACGCACACTACGACTTTCTGGCCTACCGAGAATTTGCTGGTGTCCACCGCCTTGCCCAATTCGACGATTGTTCCAGAGAACCTGAAAAGACATAGAATCGACGACCTGGGGCAGTGATGCATCGAATCGGATCACGCACTCGTGCCCCATGACGACAGGAAGCGTCTCCTGCGTCGTAGGATGCGGCGTCGTCAGTGTGGGCGACACCGGCGCTTGCAGCACAAAGTACGAATGTAGGTCCGAGCCGCATACTTGGAGGGAACGTGAGTCCCGTGGAATATTGTCGTTAGAGTGAATGAATACGCACTTCCGTTCCTCGAATGGCATACTCAGCTTGACCGTAAGGTGATGCTTCGCAAAATCCAGACTGCTCACCAAGCAACCTGTCAGTTGCAGTCAGTGATGTTCGATAGGGAGAAATACGGACACTCACTTTGATTTTGATCTGCTTGTCGCCCGGGCTGGGCTCGGGGATGTCGTCTACACGAATGTCTCCTGGTCCGTAGTAGCGTACCGCCTTCATGGTGGTCGTTGTCAGGCCTCAATACAGGACGGGCGACGTATAGTCGAGCTATATAAGTATTGCGACCATCGTTCCCACTGGTGGACGCATGATCCCTTATGCGGAGAAGCGGACGATACAGCAGGACAGTGAGATACCAAGGCTCATGTGGGCCAGTCCGCGTGATACAGCTCATGCCTCGCTCCGTACAGAGCTTGCCAGCTGATCACACCCACCTGTATCTTCAGATTCGTCGTGACTATGACAGTGGCAGAGCTCTGGGATGATGAACAAGGGATTGCTTCGCTTCGCTCCACCTGGCCGGTAGGCTTGCTTGAAGCTTGATCGGAGGTTGCTTGAACGAGTATGAGAAAACCGTAGGTGACGCCGGAGGTTACAGTAGTCGGTGTTTGCGAACACATAGGGGCGACAAACAACTGCCCGGGCCCCTGATGCGGAGCTCGAGGAGGAGCAGGTCCCTAGCAAGCAGCTAAAGCCAATCATGAGGCTGACCATGATGAACCTATCCTTGAAAGGGAAGGTCATGAGATGAGTCAAATGTCGAGCATAAAGGGAAAGGCGAAGACGGCGGATGTGCATGTGGGAGATGCCAAACAGATGTCAGTGAATTCACCGGATATACAGATGTCAACGACTTCACCGGATATGCGTATTATAATAGTAACACGCGACCACGGGAGAAACGGGAACCTTCTCTGATCCACGTATCCCTTGCTCGGAGAGCAAGGCTCTCGCAGGTCGAAATGAACGCTACCCCTTTCGACCGTTGTTGTTTGTTGTTTGCATTCCTCGCCATACCAGTCTTAGTGTGCCTTGTGTCGTCATCATCGTCCAACCTGACGCCTCACGCGACCTGCGTATATATCATACTGTTCGTACTTAGCTGCGCCCTGACCCCGCCTCAGGAGGAGGAGTGGCGTCCATTTAGCCACCGGTCGATAGCGCACGCGCGTCTCGACTTGACGGCGACCATGTACAGCCAGTCGAGCATCGTGCAAAAATGTACAAGTGAACGGTTGACTTGGAACGTACGCGTTGAACGTCCATACGTCCGAACCGTGAGAACTGGCGCGCCGCGACCGCCTCCTCTACCTTTATCTGCCAGACAGCTGAGTGCGGGCCTTGCGGGGGTGCGGATGCGGGCGGCTCCATAGTATGATGCACGGCCAATCTGCTTCTGTCAGCCTAGTACTCGTGAACGCATTCAGCAAGACAATAAAGAAGAACGAAGTTACAGTAAGACTCTCACGCGAAACGTCCGAGCAAGGCTGGCACGCCAACGCTGGCGGCATTTCGAGTTAGTATTGCACCTGCAGTAATGTCGACAGTCCGTCGCATCCGGTTTGGCTTCGCGATGTACATCTCTGCGACCGTTCAAGCGGGATAGCTGTCCTGGAAATCGGACGGCATAATTCGGCGAATATAATCGACAGCACGATAGCAAGGAAAGCGAAGATCGGGGTACAGCAGAGCAAAGCGAGGCGGAAGTTGATCATAATGGTACACAGTATGAAGCGAGACGAGAACATCATCGAGGAGAGGGGTCGGATCGGGTGCGCAGATCTCAGACAACAGAGAAAGTGAGAGCGATAGCGAATGTGGCAAAAGGAGCAGAGGGCATCCGAGATAAAACCAATGGCAGCGAGAGTCGGAAGAGACAACGTTAAGCGTGAACGCGTTCACGCTTAACGGGTGGTCGTGGCCGTGGCTGCGGGGGCTGCGGCTGTCGATCCCCGGGACTGACGATAGTTGAGCAAAGTACGATACAGATAGTCATGGAGGTGCGCACCGCGAGAAGCTCATTGTACCGGCGTTGGAAGTCCTCTGCCTTCCTCTCTGCCTCCTCCGCCTTCCTCTCCGCCTCATCTGCCCTCCTTACCGCCTCCTCCGCCCTCCGTGACTCCTGTACTCTTGTATCTGCTTGGTCATGGAGCGTCGTTAATGTCGCTATGTATCCAGATCTGAGCTGTCTGGCTTTCTCGTTCATCTTCGCGTCTGACATGACACCGAGGAAATTCTGCCATTCGCCCTCCTTCCGGGTGTCAGAGGGTACCGGCTTCGTGTGGTCATCACAGATAAGTCGGATGACCACACCTGCAAACCAATAGCATTGACCTGTAAGCAGTTCGTAGAACGGCTTCTCCCGGTTCACTACCAAGCACGCAGCCACGACGGCGGCGAAGGTAGGGGGAGGATTCAGGGTTGCATGCGCGATCCGTTCTTCGTCGACTGCCAAGAGGTTCATGTTCTCTGTGGTGCAGAGAGTGATGATGTCTTAAGCGAGGATAGCGACGCTCGAAGACGCGGACGCAGTGCTGGAGGTGCTGGAGATGGTGGAGACGGTCCAAGAAGACCCATGCTCCTCCGAACGGTCGATGGTGCGTTCTACCCGCAGGAAACCAACGTCCCTGGCATTGTACCTGACCTTGAGCACGATGTATTCGTGATTCGACAGATTGGCCTTTTTGTAGAGCCAAAGGTCAGTGATGACACATTCGTAGAGCGTTAAATCGCCATTGAGATAGCAGCCCTCGAGCCCAGTGATACTGAAGAACCTCCGCGGATCCAGCGGCTCACTCACGCCTGGCTGGAGGAGGTGGGTGAGCTGCAGTTCGTAATTGGGGGTGGCCATGGACGGCAGGCTCCAGCGGTGGGCAAAGAGCGAGCGGAGGAAAGACTTGAGCCCCATTGTAGCGATAGGATGGTAGATAAGTGGTAGCCGTAGACGCGGATAACTGTCGAAGCAGCAGGATCCTCGTAGTCCGCAGCCACTGGCATGGGCCGAGGAGGAAGACGCAGGCAGGCCGCCAGGAGGACACGCTCCCCAGGCGCTCGCCGGGCCCCAGCCACAGTCGCGGTCACGCGCCCACCACGCGTCCTGAGCGAACACGCACACATTTCATACATCTTCTCTCCGCTCTCCCACCCACCAACCAAGCGATGTCAACGGCCCCATAGCGAGCAGAGAAACACCTACTTGAATGTATTTCTTTGCAGGCGACATATTGTCGTTCCCGCTGCTATCATACTGGACATCGACTCGGAATTCAACTCGAGCGCGGCATGGCATCGTTTCGCAGCATTTCCCATGGGGATCATCCTTCAGAGAAGATCTGCGAGCCACGCCGGAGCAATGCGGCTTGACGGAGTCTGCGAATGATCTGGCAGTCATCGGACAATCAGTCGAATTATTCAATTGGTCACACCTATGCAAGCATCAAATTTGCCACCATCCGCACGACAGAGAGCCAGCGTACGTCCATTAACATGATTTGGGGTTCACCGGACTAAGATTACATAGGGCTCAGCCACACAGGACGTTCGCATGCGGCCGCCGTGATGCTCCTGCCAGCGCATCATCGTCCACGAATACTGGTATCTCTGTTCAGCCTTACGGATCGATGCACCGGAACCATGAGGATCCGGCATGCAAGGGATCATGCACTGAACTCTGGTATGGGTTGCGGAGAGTACCGTCTGCCAAGGATTCATCAAGGTCTGGGCTGGATACTCTCGCTCACGCCGCCTGTACTAGGTTCCTGACGGGCGCGACCATCCCGGGCCAACAGACGATACGGACATGCGCCAGCTGATACGAGCAGAATGACCGTAAAATTGCATCAGCTCGAAGGTATCAGAAGTACGTACCAAGCACGCGCTGCGATCATGCTCGGCGAGGGTGCTGTAAAATTTGTGTTCGTCTTTTGTATAATACAGCACTCATTAACCCTTGTAGCTCTCAGGTTGCTTGTGCTTATGGCACGAGTTGACCGTGTGCTATCAGGCCCAGCCGCTCAGGGCGGTAAATCCCAACACAGGTCTAATCATCCGGCTCGTACTTACGAGATGAAATGCGCCTTTTTGTCAGCCCTGGAATAGCCACAAAAGGTGCGTCCAACAATCGGATTCCCTCGCGATCCCGCGCTGCGTCGGCGATTCGCGCGGATTAGGCATTCACTGAACATGGGGCTTCCAGTAACGAGTTCCGAAGTAATGTAGGTACGATTTTGATACTATCAGCTCCTACTCAACGCTTACTACGTGATATGTCATATTCACGATGCCAGACCTCACGACCACTGGCGGCTTCGTCATCATATTGTGTTGGAAGATAGGACAGTCAGTGCGGAGTTACTCCAGCTTGCTGCTGTGTTCGAGTGTACACAACGTCACTTTCCGAGACAATCCCAATGATTTGCCTGACAAATCTAGATGCGGATAGGTACATGCAATTGCAAAACGGGCACTGCCGCGAGCTGATCAATGTAGATGTAGCTCATTTGACATGCTTCTAATCATTGTCAATGTGGTCCATTGCACGCAGCGGCGACCCACCTCCTCTCATATCACGCCGAATCCGCGGATCTGTTCCTTATCGGGAGGAAGACAACCATATAACCAACTCGTCCATTGTTCAGCATGGCTCCATTGCTCCCGCATACCGATCCTCTCGACCTAACGGTACAACATCAGGTATGTCCCGCGATCTCTTTGAAAGCGTGTTCTGTTGACGACGTTACATAGCATGATTCTAGTCCAAGGTGCTGTCTCTGACTCTCTCCGTGGAATGACACTCACATACATGCCGGATACCAGAGATATTACTGCGGTGGACGTCGCCTCCCCGGCAACTGTCAGATCGGTCGTCCGTAGTGGTCGCCCTCATCGCCGAAGGCAACGAAGCCCTCCGCACAGAAGCGCTTACCAGACAATCAACCCTTGCTTGGAATCTGAAGACTGGGATTATACGGATGTCCGTGCCTGTGTTGTACACTACTCAAGCTCGCACGTGCTAACGCAGTCCCGTATTCAGTCGCCCCGGCAGCGGTGCTTTCAGACTGGAAGTGAAGTATCGGACCGCAGAGACTGGACCGGAGTCATCTCTCGGCTATGTCGACCTCACCAGCGACGAGTTATTGGCGCGATGTTTGCAGGGTGACAGTAAGTCTACTCCATTGAGTGTTCTTGCAGATGCTGAACAGACCGGCGACCCTCTCGCTATAGCAACGGCCTCGTTCGATGTGACTACGGGATGCGACGATCCCAAAGCAGAACTGAAACTGGATTTCTTTCTCCTCGAAGATGAGAGCTTCGAGGCCGGTCTGCCTGGCAGTGTCCTCGGTAGCAATGGTCCAGCGACAGGTAAGATCCACGTATTACCATGTTCACTGGAACCGCATACGACGCCTCATCTGCCAACAGACCTTGATCAAGAATACAACGTCGCTTCTAGGCTTCGAGACACAGACCCCGACAAGTGGTTGACTCTCATGGACATCAGCACACGTTATTACGAGCGATTCCGCGCCTTCGGCGACACTCTCAGCCTGGCAAGAGCACTCCCCACCTTCGGAGAGGCCATCGGGATAGTACTCGACCGCGCGCCTCCAAGGTCGGACCAGCATCAATTGCTCCGTGACAAGACGGAGCTGTACGTGACCGCGATGACCGAGTTCGTGGCAGCGTTTCGCGAATACAACGCGGACGCTATCAACTGCCTCAGCGACATGCTTACCGGCTCGACAGCGATGTACATCTTGCTCTACGATCGCTTCGGAGACCGCGGAGACCTATCAAGGGCAATTGATCTCTGCGTGCAAGCTAAATCTATCGTTCCCGAAGACCATCCTGACACTCCCATTCATCTGCGGCGGTGGGGCATGGCGAAGATGCTCCGGTTCCGCTTCTCTGGGGAAGTCGAGGATATCAACGAATCCATTACGGCTCTCGAGCGCTCAGTGCGCCTCACTTCGGAGTCGGACATCGACCTGCCCGACAGGCTCACCAACCTCGGCACGTCGTACGTCCTACGCGCGGAATACTCGCGCAATCTCAAGGACGTCAGTAAGGCGATCGCTGCGCACACGAGGGCGCTCACCTTCAGAGAGGACTATACACTTCTGTTCAACCTCGGCACCGCTGTCCTTCTGCGCTTCATGTTCCAGCGCGACCTCACGGATGCGGAAGCCGCGGTCATGACGCTGGAGAGGGTGGTGGACCTCGTCCCCGACGGACACCCCGAGCTGCGGCGCTGCTTGGGTAACCTGGGAGTCGCATACCACAACCGATTCGAGGTTCTGCATAACATCGAGGACATCGACCGTGCCGTCACGACGCTGCAGCGTGCGGTGCGCGCCTTGGATAGCACCGGGGATGACGCCCCCGAGAGAGCTTTGCACGTCGCGTCCCTCGGCAACGCATACCTATGTCGTGCAGACATCTTACTCGAGGACAACGACATGCATCTCGCCGTCGAAACGCTGAAGCGGGCTGTCGAGCTCACACCCACGGGCCTCGCACACCTGCAGAAACGGCGTCACAACCTCGGCCGCGCCTATGCAACTCGATACGAGCGTCACCATGATCCCGCCGACGTCGACCGCGCAATGGTGGAATTCGAAGCCTCGCTAGGACTACTGCCGGATGGACACGCAGATCGACCCGGAGGCCTATCGATGTTGGCAGGGGCACTGCAGGCTAGGTTCGGTCTAAAATCGGATATGGACGATATCAACCGCGCGATATCTCTGAGCTTGAGCGCGCTCAATGCATTGAACCCGGAGGATTATCGACGACGCTCGGTGGTATCTATCCTGGCAGCGTCTTACGTCCACAGATTCAGTGTCACCCAAGACCCCGACGACCTCGACGAAGCCGTCCATCGATATCAGGAGGCCATGGATTCCACTCCAGCGGACGCAGAGAACCCCCTCCGGCAATGTGCTGCTATACAACTAGCCCACACACTGAAGCGACGCTTTGACTTCAAGAACAGTGCCGATGATCTCGACGCAGCCATCGAGAACTATCGTATTGCCGCGACAATGCTTAACGGAGTGCCATGGACGTCCTTTCTCGCTGCCAAAGACTGGGCGCGCGCAGCTAGGTCTCGTGGTGAAGACGGCCATGCGGTCGCACTACAGGCATACGGCACAGCCGTAGAGCTCCTGCCTCGCGTAGGATGGATTGGCAAGTCGATAGCAAACCGTCATGCGCAGCTTGCTGCTATGGGCAGCTCGCTGACTACTGAGGCGGTGGCCGCAGCCGTTGCACAGGGTGAACACTGCTTAGCCATTGAGTGGCTAGATCAGGCGCGTGCTATCGTCTGGGGCCAACAATCGAAGCTACGATCCTCCTTCGATGACCTGCGGGCAGTGGCACCTGCTCTTGCTGCGAAGCTCGATCGTGTTTCGCGCGCTCTTGATACAGCCGGTTCCAGAGACGCCGCTCCTACGACTGATTTCCTCGGCACGGCTCGTTTGGAAGAAGCAGCTGAAGAGGACCGTCGCACTGCCAGTGAATGGCAAAAATGGAACACACTTCTGGGGCACCTCACGAGTTTATCCGACGTTCTGGACTCAGTCGGTGCTCAGATGGAGGTTGTGACGGACACGGAGTCGCCTGCGCAGGACCAGCGCAGGAGAGCAGAAGAGTGGGATAGGCTAATGGCGCAGGCCAGGGCTATACCTGGTTTCGAGGACTTCTTGCGGCCAAGGACCTTTGCGCAAATCAAGGAGGCCCTCGACCGCAGTCCTGTGGTTATCGTCAACACTGACCAACTCCAATGCGACGCACTTGTGTTGATGGAGGGACTGGACGATGTCATCCATATCCCTTTGGACTCATTTAGTCTCGATCACGCGCAACGGCTTCACAGAGGTCTGTCGCATCTGCTATCCGCTTCAAACCTTCGGCGACGCACGACAAGGGCAGCGAAGATGATATCAACAGATTCCTCGGTCGCTAGTGTGGAGAACGTCCTTGCAGAACTCTGGCAGCGAGTCGTGAAACCTGTATTAGACTCGCTGGCATTCTCGGTGAGTTGTCATTGTGTTGCCACCTATCGACTTCTGACCTTCTATGGAGCCGATCTCCGTCGGTAATGGTTTGCCTCGTCTTTGGTGGTGTCCGACAGGTCTACTTGCATCGCTTCCCCTTCACGCAGCTGGTATCTATGCGGATGATGAGCCGGGAACCAAGCTATCTGACTTCGCGGCTTCTTCCTACACACCGACGCTAACTCCATTCGCGCGACGCTCACTCTCAGCCGCAAAGTTCAACGGCATACTCTGTGTCAGTCAATCAGCAACTCTACCCAACGCTGCAGTCGAAGTGGCATGTATCCAAAAAGTTGCTGAGAAATGCAACGTCAATTGTTGCGCTCTGCAGGACGAAGACGGAGATGTACAAGCGGTTCTCGATAACCTCAGCGGCTACGGATGGGTGCACTTTGCGTGTCACGGAGTGCAGGATATACAAGAGCCTACCAAGAGCCGCTTTGAGCTGCACGACGGGCCGTTGGCGCTCTTGGAGCTAATCTCCGCGTCCTTTGAACGGGCTGACTTCGCCTTCCTCTCCGCATGTCAGACTGCCATGGGTACTGACATGCTGCCAGATGAAGCGGCGCATCTAGCGGCTGGAATGCTTGCAGCTGGATTCAAGAGCATCATCGGTACGATGTGGTCCATCCAAGACGAGGTCGCGCCTACCGTGGCGGAGCAAGTGTACAGGAGGTTACTGTCGGGTTCTGTTCAACCAGACAGTTCTCAGGCAGCCGTGGCTCTGCATCACGCTGTGCAAATGCTGCGTAAGCAAGACGATACGAAGACATTCTCTTGGGTGCCCTTCGTTCATGTTGGGTGGTGAATGTAGCGTGCAATCATGTCCCCAAGTATGACAAAGGACGGAGGAAGTGACATCGTAGTAACAGGGCCTCCACTAGTGTTACAGATGCGTGTAGTGTGTATGAAGGAGTCGCAAGAACGGCAATGAAATAAGTAACCACAAAGTCAGTATGTTACAGCAACTACAGACAGGCGCATCAATCGACTGGTTGTACCACCACGAGCTTCTCGGCGCTGAGCTCGTCCACTGTGAATTGTTTTGTTGTCACGACCATGAGGCCGCCAGCTTCGACCATGTTGACTCTCGCTTGCTGACCCTTATGTGGACCGTGGAGGATGAGGACCTCCGTGCCATACTTCTCAGGCTTGACCGGCTTGAGAACCTCAACTGGCACCTGAAGCGCAGACTTGGCTGGATCTACGGGCTCGAAGAAGCGCACGCTTGCCGTCGCAGCGAAGTTGGGGCTTTTGGTGTCAAATATTGAGAGGATGATGCCCTGCTTGCCCTCGTAATCCCCGTTGTACCAGCCGCTGGGACCGAAGGAGCCTTTGACTTCGACAAGCATACCGCGCTGGTTCGAGAAGTCTGGTTCGAGGAGCCACTGATCGGAGAGTTCTGAGGGGCTGTGAGTACAGTGCGACTTTCTAGGTGCACGAAAAACTTACCAAAGGGTGCATCCGAGGTGTTGCCGATGAAATCAGCAGCGGATGGGCCCGGAGTGACCATACTGGTCCCGATGTTGGGGGTCCGGAAGTCTTGGTAGAGATCGTGGGCTCCAGGTGTTGGTGCACCAGTGTATGGATTCGCCGCAGGTGATGTCGCTTGCGGATTGTCAATGTAACTGAGATCCCCCTAGAGTGACCCTATACGTGAGTGACCCAAGCGTACATTTCGTGTCGTTACACTTACCCAATTGACACCGCCCCATCCACCGGCTGCCTGTGGACGTTCTGGCGACTTCGCTTGCCCTCGTGAAGGCGACTGCGCTGAGCCGTCCCAGCGTGGCGTCTTTGGCTGATTCTGCATATACGGATTTGGCGTCCGTGAGGCGCCAGGCCACGCAGGGGTCTTGTCGCCAGACTGGAACGGCGTCGCTGACGCACCCGGCCACGCAGGGGTCTTCTCCCACCCGGGCGTCTGACCCCAATGTGGTGTCTTGCCACCGCCGTTTGCATAGGGATTGGGTGTCCGCCCGACGGCGCCCCAACCAGGCGTACGACCGCTGTTGCCTGCATACGGATTTGGCGTGCGTCCGCCACCGGAGTTGAAACCACTCCGTGGTGGGCCCATGTTGTTCGGTCCCTCCAGCGGTTCCAACGCACCGTTTTGGCTGAAAACACGGTCAGAAAATGTACACAGAAGAGATTGGATTTCGCACTTTCTCCGCATGAGTTTCGCCTTATCGATCGAGATGACCTTGTTACCAGTGACCAGCTCAACTCGAGCGATAGGCCCGTTGGTATCCTTGATGGTACCAACGTAGCCCTTGTTCGGTCCCTTCGTCACGGTGACGGTGACTCCGATGAGTCGGTCCCGGGGTCCACGGCCCATGTTGCCAGAGCCCACCATGCCTCCGACCCCACCGGTCAAGGCCGGGTTCATCTTCGACAAGTCAGTTGTACCGAGCTTCATAGCATTGCCCTTCGGCGCCAGAGACACCAAAGACCGAGCACGCGTGACGAACACACCGCCGTTCTCATTGTAGTCCCGGTTGTGGAGGAACGCAAAGAACGACTGGTACGTGTGGAGAACACGACCTTTGCGTCCCTAAGCCAATATCACGTCAATCTAAAACATCTGTGCGTGGAGCTGGCCAACTTACCTCCCCGTCGACCTCCTTGACATTGTCGTTGACACGCAACTCATGGCCTTCCGCGTCAGTGGCAATAGCCCTATTCGAGTCTCGGCGCATCGAGATTTGGTGGGGTTGTACAAGCCGAATTTGACCGTTCTGGTCGAGCACTCGGAAAGAATCCCTCTCCGTCTTGAAGATGACCCCGACCGTCTGCAAACTACAAGAAGGTCAGGAAGTATGCCGGAGACATCAAGAGATCAATACACACTCAAGCTGTACGAGATCGTGCAGCTCGTAGTTCCCGACGACGTTAGTTCCTGTACCAACCTCGGCTGCCTCACGGAGGTCTTTCGAGAACACTGACACCTAATGAGGGATCGTTGAGCAAATGAGACAAGATTCGAAGACACTATATACCTCTTGCATCGACATGTCCGACAGGAATGTCACTACATTGTCGACGACCGAGACGACGAGACCGGTCTCATCGGCGTTTTGGCCTGCCATGACCTTGACATGGTCTCCAGGCTTGAAACGCTTCCGGACGCTGCGTGCAGGTAGTTGGATCCGCTGCTCCAGATCCATGCCTACTGGCTGTATCGAGACGATGTCCTGCTCGATCGAGTGGACTGTACCATGCACACCGGCCTGTTCGCCCTCGAAGACCTCGACGTGATCACCGGGCTGCAGTACGGATATGGCAGCCTTGCGCGATGCCTCGGCGATGATAGACAAATCGACGTTCGCATCGTTTTCCGTGCCATCCTGACCGCGCGTGAACCGGGTGATCTCGTCTAGCGTCGGATTGACGTCGTCCAACTGAAGCGCAGTGAGGCGGAAGTCCTTCTCGATGAAGCCGTCCCGGTACGTGTCGTTCTGGAACACGTACACCTGGTTCCGCTTCGACACGCCCTTACGTCCATACACTTTGACAGCTTCCTCGTAGTTGAAGAAGCGCTGCGGCGGACGCATGCTGAACGACGACAGCCCTGACGGTCCCTTCTTTCGCTTCTTGCCCATTGCGTCGAGAGCAGCGTCGTCCTTGGGATTCAGATCAATACGCGGGATGAACTTGAGGCCGACCTCCTCCCCGTTCTCCGTGATGTCCATGACCTGCGCGAGATCGCCTTGGTACTTGCCACGCTTGATACGCACCCAGCTCCCCGGAGTGACCGTCAGGTCCTGCTTCTTGATCTGCAGCAGACTAGCCATCTCGTCAATTGGTACGAGCACTATTCCGCGACTTGGGAAGACGCCGACTAGCCCGTTGCAGGCGTCGGCGACCTGCTTGGCGCTGTGGGCCTCCACATAGATCATACCAGGCAGTGAGTCGCGTTGGAAGGCGGAGAATATTTGAAGTGGCCGGTTCGAGAACTCCAGGTCGAGAGCCTTGCGCATGAGACTGAATACAAGGTCGCGTTCCTTGCCAGGCTGTGGGCGAGGCATCAGTGCTGCTGGATATACATAACGACGATTGCGTTGCTTACCCTCACACGGACTTGCCAAAGGCTTGGGTCTTCCACGGACGGCATAAGCATTCGCTGCGGTAGCTCGGCGTCGCTGGTAAACCGCTTCGCGGTGCGCCTGTACCGTTGATTCAGGTTCTCCGCGATCTTCGCAAGGTCTTGGTCGTCGAGCTCTCGTTCTCGTCTGTCAAATCTTGCATGGTCCGCTGCGCGTCGCGCCAGGTCGTCCTCCTCCGCCTCTCCGCCAACGACGAACTCATCTGCATGATGTTTGAGACTGTATTCGTCAACTGAAAGTGCAAAGATACGCACCGCGGGCATATTCGTCCACGTCTTCCTCTTCATCCTCGTCCTCGTCCACCTCGGCCTCCACATCGAGGAAGCGGTTGACGGCAGGCCGCTTCGTCCTCTGGGTGGATGTTAGTGACAAGTCTATGTGGCTTGCTCGATGTCGGCACCCACTCTACGTTTCTTTCCCCGTTCTGCGCCCGGGTCCTCCTCCTCGTCCTCCTCATCTTCCTCGTCCTCTTCGTCGTCGTCATAGTCTCTCCGTGAGCTCTTGCGAGGTCGTTCCTCCTGGTCCTCTTCGTACTCCTCTTCGACATCCTCGTTCTCCGCGGTTACCTCCGCAGCGCCACTGTTCACAGGCAAGTCTTCCTCGTAATCAGACATAGCGTAGGATGCGAAGAAGGAAGACGTTGCAAGTCGAAGCTAGAGGGTGGTGAATGGTCCACACTCCGAGTCCTCGCCACCACGGTGACCGAGGACAGTCGCAGGGATTGCCATTTCTGGTGATTACGTCAGAATTGCATTCGGCTCGTGGCACCCCCCGTCGACCGCGACGGACACCTCCCAGCGAACAACTGAACTGCACGAAATATTGCAGCCCACTACTGTATTGACGGCTCTCACTGAGTCTCAGTGACAAATACTTGTTAACGCGAATTGAACGTTCCGTCTAAGACCCTGAAACATCCACGAATGGACTTTGAAGCTTCCGACTCAAAGTACAACTGGTAGTACCTGAAGCGAGTACGGTATACGACTACTGTACGAGCCGGAAGTCGAAACGATGGACCACCGGACGTCATGGTCAGTCATTATGGTAAATACTGCCTACATTGTGAAGTCATCGTATCAGCTGTCCTGACTGAACATGATGTTCCAAGGTATCATATATCATCGCTGACGTGAACGGGTTGCGGCCGGGAGACAAGGAACGCCGCTATCCAGAGAAGGCGTGAGGGTATTCATAGACTGACATACCGCCTCAACAAGGGTGTCTTTTGAGGTTCCCGCGAGAGAGAACTTCAACCAAGGCAGGACGCGGCTCACAGGGACCTAGTATAGAAGACTGAGTTCAACTTCGTCAAAATGGTTGCACCACGATTCTCTTGGAAGATCGGGGCTCACTGGGCCCGTCTCACGCCAAACTGTCGCTGCCCAATCATACCAGCGAAGTTAAACATCGTACGGAGTGAGTTTGGTGCGGCATTGACATGCAGGACTGAGTTCTGTTCTGGACAGCTCTGGGAATGGAAGACTCCAGTAGCATTCAGCCAGAATCTACGTACGTCTTCCTTCTGTGTCTTTTCGACCTCCAGCTGACCGCTTATCATTCGCAGAAGTCTGTGCAAGTCTGTGTTGCTCTCGTAAGGCCGCTAAGGTATAACATCGTCTACAAGCTCACGGTAACAATACTGCTTGTCCAATGATGCTTGTGCGCCACGTATGTGTACCTGGCATATAAGGAGAGCGTACGGACGTGCCACCGGCAGGCAGCTCTTACCCATCATCCCCGGTCGCCCACTCTCGATTCAAGAAGAAATGCCAGGTACATTCCTACCATCGGTGCCTCGCTGGGTCCCTGCCCCCGGGACAAAGGCAGACTGTGAGCAATCCCTCAATACACTCTCGTGCAGCTGACGCACAACACCCTGGCCCATCCCTTAGTGGAGTATGCCGACTTACCGATTATCGACTTCGCCAAGCTGGCGACCCCCGGTGGCAGCGCAATGTTGGCACAGCAAGTGCACGACGCAATGACCACCTCCGGTTTCTTCTACGTGATCAATCATGGTCATACACAAGCAAAGGTATGTACGCCGTCGAGTCGCTGTATCATGTCGCTGATCGCCCTGCGCAGACAGACAGGATGTTCGACATCGGGGATGTCGCATTCAGTCAGGTATCAGACCAGGAGAAGAAGGCCTACGAAGGCAACGTCAAAGAATTAGGGACGTACCAAGGCTACAAGCTACGCCAATATTGGGTATGCCAGCAACCGCCTCAGTGTATCGTTCACTGACTAACGGAGACCCTGCAGCATATCGATGCAGGTGTGAAGGATCAGATCGAACACTACAATAGTGCGTTCATACAATGTGTCTAGCGCCCATCCTTCTAACAGTAAGCGTAGTCAACCGAGACGTGACCAAGAGGGAACACCCAGAGGCTCTGCGTCCGTTCCTACCTGAAATTTCTGAGTTCACGCGATTCTGTCACTTCCAGATTTTGCACCCTGTTCTTCGGTATGTAACAGCTTCGTCAGGTTGTCGATGATCACGAACCTGTTTACAACAGCCTCCTCGCCATTCGTCTTGAGTTGCCAGAGGACACGTTCGTCAACCAATTCCAGTTTGATGCCGAGGGCGATACCTGGGGTACGTATATGGGCCTCCATCTATGCCCTCATTTAATATGTCTGACCATTTGGTGCATCAGTTCGCTCAATGAAGTAGTGCGTGGTGTTCGCTCGATTCTCATTATCGATTGTTCATAAGACAAAGTTATCCTCGTTCAGTCGAAGACGAAGAAAAGACCAGGAACGTCTGGCTCAAGGGCCACACAGGTGGGTGAACCCCGAGGTGATAACATCCTGGGTGCTCATAACGCAATAGACTACACTGGCATTACCATCCTGTGGAGTCAACCGGTTGCCGCCCTGCAAATCATGTCTCCGGACGGCAAATGGCGCTGGGCCAAGCACATCGACAACGCTGTAGTGAGTCGAACTCCTCATGCCCGCTCATTTCCCTCTTATCTGTGTGCCTCAAAGATCATTAATGCTGGCGAGGCCCTGGAATTCCTCTCTGGCGGGTACTACAAAGCGACTATCCACCGTGTTGTCCAACCGCCGGAAGACCAGCAGGGCTACCCCCGCCTGAGTCTACTCTACTTCGTCACGCCCGATGACGACGTTCTCCTCGTTCCGCATGCCGAGAGCCCCGTCCTTCAGAGGGTCGGAATCAAGCGGCGCTTCGAAGATGCAGACGCACCGACTTCAGAGCAGTGGCGCAAGGGCAGGTCTAGTCGGTTCGGTAAGGTGCAGCACGAGAAGAGGGCCGACGGGCACGAGCAAGACGTCGTCCATGGTATCGTTGTCAAGCACTACAACTGAGAGACCATCGGGAGTGTCGCCGTACGTGTCTGAATTCGCGGTTGTGCAGCAATTTCGATGCCAGTGTATAGTAGTGGAAGCGCGATTGATGCAGCCTTCTTGAACCGTTCTTCGCACACGCAGAACCAAAGTCCGGTCAAGGCCGGAATTGACCCGTCGCGAAGGCCTGGAATCCGCTCTCCAGAGGATGACCGGCGACGAGTGAACATTCGAGGGGTGTCTGCGGACTGACATGCCACGGTGATCAATGTCATAGGACTCTCGCGAGAGCGCGATGTTTCGAACTCATCGAGACACGGCATTTGGGACACAGGTATGAAGCTGATTACTGCATCTTGTTATTGTACTGAAGCCAAGCAGCTCAGGTTCTCGACATCTCTATGACCGCAGCGTCCGAACGATAGTATGCCCTCTTTTTCAATTTCTAAATCGATTGCCAGCTGACCCCTTATCATGCGTAGAAGTTCACGGAGCAGCATCTGTCTTGACGCCTTCATTGAGTTCTACTCGGGGCGAGATACTGTCTGGCAAGCTCGCGGAAGCAATAAGTACACCGGCCTCTTCATTGCTGTTTGCAGCGCATATAAGGGGGACTGTCTAGGGGGATGCACACAAACTTATGCCATCATTCAGCACGCTGGTGCACGCCTTTGCTAAAATGTCAAGCACGACTTTGCCACCGGTGCCTCATTGGGTCCCTGCCCCTGCGACGAAGGCAGACCGTGAGTATACGTGCAATGCAGCGCAGTACTGACGTCCGACTCTGTACCCGTGTATCAGTGGATTATGCGGACTTGCCAATCATTGACTTCGCGAAGTTGGCGAGCCCGGGTGGCACCACTATGTTGGCCCAGAAGGTGCATGATGCGATGACGACTTCCGGTTTCTTCTACGTGGTGAATCATGGTCATACAAAAGCTGAGGTATATCACTGTGCTCATATGTGATCGAGTATTGTTGCTGACGGCGCTCGGTAGACGGACAGGATGCTCGATATCGGAGATGCCGCATTCACTCAAGTGTCCGACCAGGAGAAGAAGGCTTACGAGGGAAACGCGATGGAAACAGGAACGTTCCAGGGCTACAAGCTGCGTCAATATTGGGTATGCCGTCACTACTGTATATGTCTCAATCACGAAACGTCCCCAGCACATCGACGCAGGAGTTAGGGATCAGATTGAACAGTACAGCAGTACGGCGTGCTTACCTTTCTTCGCCGAGCTTGTAGCATCTGATTGGCAGAACAGTCAATCGAGACGTAACGAAGAGGCAGCATCCGCAAGCACTGCGTCCGTTCCTACCTGAGATCACTGAGTTTGCGCGATTCTGTCATCTCAAAATTTTGCACCCTGTCCTTCGGTATGTGACGAACCGATTGATTTGTCGGTCACTACGAACTCCTGCATACTCAGGCTCCTCGCAACGTGTCTTGAGCTGCCAGAGGAGACGTTCGTCAACCAATTCCAGTTTGACGCCGAGGGTGATACCTGGTGTACGCAAACATCACCCTGTCTGCGCCCTTATTGAGCACTTCTGACCACTAGTGAATCAGTCCGCACGATGAAGTAGTGCGTGTCATTTTCGGGCTTCAGTGCATCATCAGTCGTTCATTAGCAATATATCCCCAGTTATCCTCGTTCCGTCGAGGAAGAAGAAAAGACCAAGAATGTCTGGCTCAAGGGTCATGCAGGTACGTGGATTCTCAAATAAACCAAGTCCATTAGTACTCTTACAACGCATCAGACTACACTGGCATTTCCATGCTGTGGAGCCAGCCGGTTGCCGCCTTACAAGTGATGTCTCCAGATGGTAAATGGCGCTGGGTCAAGCATATTGACAACGCAGTCGTAAGTCAGGCTGTTCGTAACCGAGAGCACCTCCGCTCATGGTCGGATTTCTAGATAATCAATGCCGGAGAAGCTATGGCGTTCCTCTCCGGCGGGTACTATAAGGCGACCATCCACCGTGTCGTCCAGCCGCCAGAGGATCAGCGCGGCTACCCTCGCCTGGGCCTATATTACTTCGCCACTCCAGACGACGACGTTCTACTCGTCCCGCACACCGAGAGCCCCGTCCTGCAAAAGGTCGGCGTCAAGCGGCGCTTCGAGGACGCGGATGCACCGACTTCGGAACAGTGGCGAAAAGCTAGTTCTAGTCGGTACGGCCTAGTACAGCTCAAGAAGAGGGACGATGGCCACGAGCAAGATGTCGTCCACGGTATCGTTGTGAAACACTACAATTAAGAGGGCACTTCTATAAGTACCTGTTCGCCAGAACGTCGGAAAGTACGGCCATGCAGCATTTGATGTCCTTGCAAACAAAGCTGACATAGACATTATCATGTTATAGTACGTTGTCCGCGGCCGCGCACATACTCTTGATAGCATACTTGTCCCAGTCATAATGTGAACCTCTCTCCGGTGTCTCTCGGTTTCGAGATTCATGAGATACCATGAAGTGCCGCTAACGAGATCTCTCCGAGCCGTCTGCACACGCAGAACCGTAGTCCAGTCGAGGCCGCCTAATGCTTCTGGGTACTTCGCGACATTCATTCTATGTCCATTTCTGCGATCTGCCTGCGTACAAAGATGTTGCTACATTGTTCTTTCCTTCCCAAAAGTAAATCCTATCCAACGACTACCACCAGCCCGATTTACGTGATGACAGTGGGCGCATCGCGCTGCAAGAACTCCTTAAGGTTGCTAAGCTCCAGCGCGACCTCAATCAAGCCCTGCAGACCCTCCTTCGTAGGCTTGCTAAGCTCCGCCTTGCCCTTGTCGGCCGCGACATAGCGCTCTACGTACAGCCGCACCGTCGCGCCCTGGCTGCCCGTACCGCTTAGGCGGAACACGACGCGGCTGCCGTCCTCGAAGCCAACGACCTGGCCCTGGTTCTTCGACACGCTGTGGTCGATCGGGTCGGTGTAGTCGAAGTTGTACACGTCCTTGACGACGAACGTCTGGCCCGTCGACTTAGACGTGTGCTTCGTGCCCGCGAGGTCGCCCTTCGCGATGTGCGCGTTGAGCTTGTCGACAAGTTTCTGCGCGCCGTCGGAGGCGACCTCCTCGTAGTCGTACCGCGAGAAGAACGAGCGGCCGTACACGGCGTAGTGCTTCTGCAGAAGCTCGTTGATGCCAATCGTCTCGTTCGGAGACTGCTTGTTCGCGTAGGCGAGGATGTTGAGCCATGCTAAGAGTTTGTCAGGGCACAAGTCGCATTTTCATCGGGGACGAGACGTACCGACAACAGCCCAGACACCGTCCTTTTCCCGAATATGGTCCGAGCCGGTACCGAACGACTCCTCTCCACAAATGGAGAGACGGCCAGCGTCCATTAGGTTGCCGAAGAACTTCCAGCCTGTACACCGCGTATTGATCAGCGTCGTCCACAGCTTCAGAGAAAAGAGCAAGTCTCACCGGTCGGCACAACATGGCACTCAAGGCCCTTCTTCTTCGCTACGTAGTCGATCTGCGCACTCGTCGGCATACTACGCGCGAGACCCTTAACGCCGCCCTTGAAGTACGGGATTGCCTCCGCCGCCCAGTCGGCGATGATCGCTACACTGTCACTCGGGGTGACGAACGCGCCCTTGCCGTAGATCATGTTCCGGTCGCCGTCACCGTCGCTGGCCGCACCGAACGTGATGTTGTCGCGCTCGACACGCTCCACCAGATCATGTGCGTAGGTCAGGTTCGGGTCGGGGTGTCCCCCGCCGAAGTCGGGCAGCGGCTTGTCGTTCTGCACGGATGACGAGGGCAGGCCGAGCGTGTCAACGAAGATCGCGCGGCCGTACGGGCCTGTGACACCGTGCATACCATCGAAGAGGACACCGAAAGTATCCGCCTTCTCGACGAGGAAACTCTTGATCAGGGGGAAGTCGAAGATCTCCTGCAACATCTCGAGGTAGTCCTTGACCGAGTCGATCACCTGCACCTCCGCTGGACCGTACTTGGACGTGCCAATCTTGCTCAGATCCGCGGGCGGGAGCTCGAGCACCTTGTAGGACGAGATGGTCTTGCTCTTCTCAAAGATCTTGTTCGTCACGCCCTCCGGCGCGGGACCACCGTTCGAGACGTTGTACTTGATACCGAAGTCGTTGTTCGGCCCGCCCGGGTTATGTGACGCAGTGAGCAGGATACCACCGTTTGCCTTGTACTTCCGGATGACATTCGACGCGGCAGGTGTGGACAGAATCACGTCCTTTCCGATGATAAACTTCGCGACTCCGTTCGCAGCGCCGATCTTGAGGATCAGCTGTGCCGTCTCGGAGTTGAAGAATCGGCCATCACCACCGATGACGAGGGTCATGCCCTTCGGCTCGATGGAGTCGAAGATGGCCTGTATGAAGTTCTCTGTGTAATGCTACTCCAGTTAGCACAGTCGCAAAATGCAAAATGTTGGATGCACACCTCCTGCTGGAAGACCTTCACCCTATCCAGGCATCGTCAGTATCTTTCTGAATCCGACAGTGCCAGAGCAATCCCAGGCAGCTTGGAGATGCCGCAACCACATCCCTTGGACGAGGCACAACCGGTGGGTGTATAATGCCGCACCGTCAATCTCGATGTCGGCGTCAAGGTTGTTCGGAGTGTCGCTGAGCGCCTCACAGACAGTGGCAGCGAACGCGGCTGGTTCGACGTGCCTGGACTGAGTCCCCAGACGCGTCCAGTCCCACACCGCAGCAACGCAACCTCGTTAAGCCCTCTCCGCCCACCGACCACCACATCTCCAGGATGGTTGCCATGCTCCGGTGGCACCTCCGACGCGCCTGATACCGTTCCAAGACCGAACGCAGTACTCACCGCTTCCGCAGGCCGGAAGTGCCTGGCTTCTGGCCATCGAACGGCTTAGTTTGGATCTCCTTGACTTGGAACGACATGGTGGGTGCAGGGAGAGTGTTGTCGACGAAATCCGACTGGAGCTGCCTTTATAGCAGGCGATCTAATCTACACCGTCATCGGCGCTGTGACCATTGTAACAGACGCGTTATGTCACGCGTTCCTATCGCCCAGCATCGCGTCCTCTTCTCGCCCGCTCATCCTCCGGGCCGACAGGTAAGAACATTTGCTATCCAATTCGGCTCATACTCTCGTTCAGAGCGACAGCGATGCGAATTCACGATCTCTCATCTTGCGCACGTTGGTTTCGACGATCCTATTCCGGGGAGAACAGCTGGGGCGCAAGGAGTCACGATATTGTCACGGCCTCTGACGTCAATTCGCATCCAGTCTCCAGCCAAGTCGACATAACTCTCGACCGCTATAACAATGCAACATTGAAGAAAGTACAATCAAATTGTCTGAAGATGCCCTAGGACTTCTAGCGAACACAGATGAGCCGAGAGTGCTCAGGTGCGGACAACGAGGAACTGTTCTGGAACTTCTGGGCTCTCGTACGGGCCTAACCGCGTCTCCGCCTCCAGCGAACCATCCTCCTTCCTGTGAACGATCCGCTCAACCTAGCTCATCGATCCGTGATCAGCATGCGTAGTCGACATAAGCAGTACGTCAGCGCACGCACTTGGAAGACACGCGTGTTGTAGCCAAACTGCATGAGGCTCGGCCCACTCTGCTTGACGATGTCGAGGATCTGATCCCGCGCAATCATGGGCACGTCTTCTGAGCCAAGGTCGAGGGGGCGGTTCACGTGAACGGCGCGCAGGGACCTCGCTTGGGCGAGAATCGGACCCAACTTGCTCTGCGCACCCTTTCAGCTAGACGCACCACAAGGAATAGGCATGGGAAGATACGCACAAGAGACCCTTGTTCGACTACAACGAAAAGTTGTTCCAGTATCCCACAGTTCCTACATATGTACTCAATGTTGGCCAAGCTCATAGTCATCCTGTGCACGCTGAATCGCTTCAAGCGCGCTCCGTGCCGATCCACGATCGCGCTGCAGAACTCCTCACCCAAGGTGGGACCAACGTTCCCCCCGATTGTGGAGATATGGAACTGCTCCAGCGGGGCGGGATGTAGTAGGGACAGGACGTCCTTCTTCCACGTCGGCGAGCCGTCGATTGTCAGTGTGATGGAGCGCAAGCGTGCCAATGCGTTATGCCGTGTGCATAGATCGCTGAAGTTCGCCATGTCCTACGACCGTCGGTTAGACTCATCCTGACCTGCTCGAGCTGATTCGTACAAACGACGGCGAGAGGCCCTCCATTCCGAGCGCGAGTAGGCCATGGGTGTTCTCGGATAGTACTGCCCACACGCCACGCTCCGTCACCTTGACACAGCCGGCGATGTACACACGTTCCAAGTTGGGCACATTCGGGGCCATCTCTTGCAACGCCGTATCGTTGACCGTCCCCGGAGTCTGGCCAGGAATGCCGTCAGCACGTCTCTACGCTGACCCAGCGGACTTCCCACCTTGCATAGAATAGTCAGGTGCCTCAGAGTGCTCCCAGTAGCCATGGTCCACGTCGGCAGGACATCGATTACCGCGTGCCGCGGCATAATGAGCGATATCCGCCGCAAGTGCGTAAACTTCCGTAGCACCCACGGGTCGTAGTGATTCTCGTGGTTTCCGTTGATCTCGAGCTCCCCGAGGTGCGCGCACGGGAGGAGTGCCTCGAGGATCTCGGTCGTGAGCGAGCCGTCGCGCGTCCAGGTGCATGCGCGGAGGTTGACGCAGTTCTTGATGCCGGAGAGGCAGAGCTGGAGCGTCGCTTCGTGCTCAGCGACGTAAAATGACTTGGGGAAATCCCTGATTTCTAGAGGAGCTGGTTAGTACGCTGCTGAGCACTAAATTCTCTCAGTGAAACATGTTCCTCACCTAGTCGCTGGACATGCTCAGCCAAGTGTGGACATGTACTAAGGGTCCGGAATAACTTGACTACCTACGGGCTCTCAGAGGTTAGCACATTTCTAGCGACTCGCGTCGTCTACTTACCTTTGCCTTCCCTTCCTTGTGCCAAGCATAAATGAATGCACTCTCGTACAGATATGGTATTGCAAATGTGTAGAACGCGTTGTTGACCAGACACAGCGCAGCGAAGTGGCTAGGCCGGACAAGCTGCTGCATGATGACCGGTAGAAGCTCCAGTGGTAGGTCCAGAAATGTTTGTGGCATCCTCGATGGCTTATTGCGCCTACGGAAGGCAATGCAATGAACTGATGCTAGTGGAGGCCATAATGTGAGGGTGAAGCCATAAGTAGGGAGAGAGAGGGAGAGTATCTTAGATGATGAGATCGGGGATTTACGATGGCTGGATCTCGATCAAGATTCGATATTCAAATATTCAACCACGGGTCCCAAGGACGTTCATGTTGGTTCACTGATCAGCACACACAGCGAGACCGCACTTCAAGAGCATGATAGAATATGTAGATGTCGTCTCAGATGAGGCGCCGCTGAGTATTTAGCGGATTATTCCTCTCATGAACGGCACACACTGGCAGTAGTAAGTATCCCAGAGGATGAAGCACATTGCTAGCGTTCGCTGCGGAAGGCCCGACGAAGGATACTAGGTTCCTCGTAGATATTTATCATAGGCCACATTGGAATGGCATGTTGAAGAAGTAGAAGAGGAGATGCCCGTGACCGCTTGAAGCCTGGATCTCTGTATGGAGAGCGGGTCTCCGTGCGTGCATGCTTCCCCGTTGAGCCCCGGCGAATAGTATGGGGATGCTAAATCAGTTCCACTGCTACTACTGTATAATCATATTTTCATTGCTGCGTGACTGCGAGGTTCTGTCGTGGAATCCCCACCATCAATCATCCTGTCCGTCTACTAAAACCCTTCGTCAACACAGAGTCATAGCACGCGAGTACTGTAACGCACTTCTTGGACAGGAACGATGTTGGATCACTTAACGGACCTGTAATTTACCGGTCAAATGTCACGCTCAGGTTAAAGCACACGTACATAGCTCCGAGTCTCCCCGCATACTTTCCTCTTCGTTCCACCGTGGCATTGACCGACGAATCAGGGACGAGAAACAGCCGGAAATAATCCTGGGCACTCTGGAACCCCACATACTTGCTAATGGGCTGTCAGTGTGCGGTGACCCGAGTCGCAAGGCGTACCATTAGCGGTATTTGGGACATCCAGCAACTAGCACCGCGGTCAACGCCAGTGCTATAGCTGTTCCCTGTGGTACGGTGGACCGGGTTTCCATTTAGCTGGTCAAACTGATGTTCGTTCCTGTCATAGGTCTACCTTCCAGTTGACTCACAGTTGAGGTCTCGCGCACAACCCACTGCTAGAAGACTCATGAGTACGTTGTCAGGAACACGCGACCTCCGAGTCGTCACAGCCGAAATGCTACTGACCGAAGTCTTTCCACAGTCCCTCGCTTTCTTCCGTTCACGTAGCGACGTTCCGGTAGCTCACGAATACGAGAGCTAACCGTCTAGCTTGCATCTAGCGGTCTCATTTCATTCAGTTTGCTCCGAGGCTGTTACATAGTACATACCGCTGATGGCGATTGCTAGAACATTTCCCGAATTAACGCATAGGACGGACGGTCGTCGGCGATGTGTCCATGTCCACCATTGCACCATCGTCCACCTCGGCAGACCCTGCAGAAATGCGATCTGGAAGGGAAAACAGAGAAGTTGACAGAAAGGCCTTGCACATCGTACATGTCGGCTTGAACAGAACAAGCGTCATAATAGGTTGTGTATTACTTGGCGCCGATAGAAACACGTGGCGGCGGTTTGTGAGGAGGTAAGGAAAGTCCGCAAAGGTTGGTAGCAAAGTTAGTTAACTCGGGTGAGACCGCATTAGAAAGCGTAGTTACATGGGCGCACTCGCGCTCCTCGCCGAACACTCCCGACTTCAAACCATGTCCAGCTTTGCGAACGATCCGGGCCACGCCGATGCCACCACTCCTGATTCCGCCTCGACCGAGCCGCACAATTTCGACACCGCGGCGAGCGGCGAGCACGACCAGGACGGCACGGGCAAGAAGAAAAAAGGCCCCAAACGCCGCAAGGTCAACCATGCCTGTCTCTACTGCCGTCGCAGCCATATGACCTGCGACGAAGGCCGTCCCTGCCAACGCTGGTGTGTCTTTCCGTTCGCCCACCGCGGAGAAACCCTCGTTCATGATGAATCGGGGCGCGCAGTATTAAACGCGAGATTGGTCACCTCTGCCACGACGAGCAGCGCTCTGCGGGCAAGGAAAAGGCTCCCGCACTCGCGAGCCCTACAAGCTCGATACCGAATCCTGCCGTAGACGTTACGAGGAATCTGCCTGGTGTGTGAATTTCCAATACGCCATACCCGCTGTGTACCGAGGCGGATCATTTGCCAGGTCCCTCTCAGTTTGCACCACCCATGGCTGCTGCCCCGATGAACACAGGATGGCCTGGTATGGGAATGAGCATGGCACAAGGCGCATTCCTATATCCGCCCGACGCAATGAACGAGTTCTCGGTTCTCTCGTACGTTGTTGTTGCCGCCCACGAGTTCGCCCGATGCATCCTCATACATCTTCACAGAGATTTTCTGGAGTCCCTGGACGATGGCTCGTTCTTCGGCCAGCCACCAGGGGTGAACCCGTCGTTGATGTCTCCGACACCATATGGCAACTCTGTTTCCCTCGGCGTGGACAACCCATATATAACCCATCCACAACCTTCGGGCTCCTCTGAAGCTGTTGCCCCTCCATCACCAGAGAAGCCTCCAGAAGAGCCTGCGCCGGACGTGCTTCCGGCAGCGACGAAGACGGAGAAGTTCTTCCTCACGGCGGCAGATCAAGCATCGGGTTCACGGAACGAACGTCTGAATATGGTCATCCGCAGCAAATACGAAGCGGGCTTACTGAAGCCGTACAACTACGTGAAGGGCTACGCACGCCTATCACGATGGATGGACAGAAAGTGCGTGTCTGTTGTCTGTTGATACGTAGTCCATATCGTCTGGTCAGGGAACATCAAACTGTGCGTAGGCAATCTGTCATCGCGCCGAGAATAACGCACCTCAATGTTCAGAATCAGAGCTAGTTGCATGTTGCTATGCTCCTGTCGCGCGATGTGCAGGTTGTGGGACCTCCACCCACTGCTTGGCCCGCAAATGTAATGGGTGCCACTGGTGGGTGCATCGCGCGAGAGGTGTGTGAGAACATGCAAGTAGAGGGGATTCTGCAGACACTACCTCAGCTGCAGCAATGTAGCGGTGACGCGATAGGTGTCTCACCAGGCACCTTACTATGCCTACGTGCTCAAATCCATATGGACTCACCCGAGAAGTGTCGGCTATGAAAGCTTACTGGTTGCTGCAGCGTCTCCTTGGAGTCGAAGCAGAAGATCCTGCAGCCGTTGTCGGTCTTGCGGCCAAAGTTCCGAGCAATAGCCCAGTCGGAATCATTGACAGATATCGTGAGCAGTCCTCCATCCCATCACAGTCCATGGTTTCACTGGTCTTCTGCACAGGACCTCGTCTTCATCGAAGAGGCCTTCGAGCGATTACTACTCGATTATGACCGTGTCTTCTCCGCCATGGCGATCCCGGCGTGCTTATGGCGGCGCACCGGAGAGATATACAAAGCCAATCGCGAATTCGCAGAGCTCGTGGGTGTTGATGGGTACATGCTGCGTGACGTAGGTGTCCTCAGCCTGACATCTATGACTTCGGATGCTGAATCGTTGTCGCCGAAGGGGCGGTTATGTATCTATGAGCTGATGGCAGAAGACTCAGCTGTAAATTACTGGGAGGTGAGCGCCAGCCTATGGCACTGTATGACGCGTCTGACTCGAGCTGCAGAAGTACGGCAACGTTGCCTTCGACTCCAACCAAAAAGCGGTGCTCACATCCTGCGTGCTGCGTTACAAGCCCCTCCTCCCCTCTTCCGGCGCCTTGACGCCATCTCGTGGCAAGCCCAGAGAAGACCCCCCAAAGGAAGAGGGCTTCATGAGCTGCTGTTTCTCCTTCACCATTCGGCGGGATCCATACGGGATTCCGACGTTGATAGTCGGCAACTTCATCAAGTGCTGAATTCTTGGGTTTTTTCTAGCGTCGTCCTCTTCTTTCCGTGCAATCTGTCAAGGGTTGGACATGTGTCTGTACAGTAGCTGCATACTAACGCCAAGTCTGATGAACGACCCGAATGTTGTATATCTCCATATATTATCATTAGTGCATACAGTATTCTCCTGCCTGCAGGATGCAATGCGGCCAGCTTCGTTCACACGTCATGGCTGGTCATGTTGCCCGCTCTGCCTTTTCACCGCCTCTTTTGAGAGTTTTTGACTCGTTTTTTGGCGCTTCGCCGCGGGCGCGCCTCGGAGCGATGTTCCTTGGTCACTGCCCCCACCTCGGTCCACATCTCATCAAGATTCCACACCGCTCTCGGACCTCACGATAGCTTGAAGATATGCGTTCATGACAAATTACGACATGCCTCGTAGACTACACGTTCGCCAGTCACTTCAAGGCACCGCAGCAGAGGCAATACGCGAGGCTTTTATAGAAGCGAACTCCGAGCGATCTCCACAGTCTGAGACATCGTCGTCACAGAGCAGCTCTAGCTTCTGACCGGACGAACGATGTCCCAAACCGACAGTCCCCCACGCGCCGCCAAGGGGGAGCCGCCGCAGGAGCCAGGAAGCCCAGGCCTGCAGAGAGGCAGAAACTCTGAAGGTGCGTGTCGATTGTCCTGCACAAACGCGGTCGCCGCTCAGCGTGCTCATCGACACAGGGATTGGCGGGTCTATCCGGAGGAAGCTACGCGAAGTGAAGGACACGCAGATTGCTCGTGCGTCTCGCTTCGCGCGCAGGGCAAGCTCCACGTCCGGCTCGCGGTCGTCGCGCGAGTCCCTCTCCGACTACGAACTCGTCCCAGACGTCAGCGGGCCCACCGAGCTCTGGACGGACAAGGCCAAACGGCAACATCGCTCTTCCTCCGAGGTGCACTCGTCCAGGCCGATAGTCCATTATAGCAACAGCGCGCCCGTACGCTCCCTCTCGCCACACGACCGCCGTCGACCGTCCTTCGGAGCTACTCCTCAGATGGCAGTGCATCTTTCGGCGTCACCCTCGAGCGACTCAATGCAACCGGTCGCTACGTCTGAACGCGCTAACGCCTCGGAGGATGCAGAGGCATCGCCGGTGGCGCAGGAATCGTCAATGCTCGACGTGACGGTCCCGCAGCTCTTACAGCAGGGTGTGCCTATGCTGAAGGTGTCAGCGAAGAAGCAGAAGCGATATGTATTCAAGCTAGACCCCGACCAGGGTCAGATAGTCTGGCAGTCGAAGAAGCTGCGTATCAGTAAATCTTTCTGCTCATATCCATTACCGTCTTGTTCACGAGTATGTCCGCTAGTCCCCATCGAGAACATCAAGGAGCTGCGTGAAGGGGCCGACGCGCGCTACTACCGCGAGCAGTTCCAGATCGCGCCGTCGTTCGAGGACCGGTGGCTCACCATTGTCTACGTGCTCGACGGGCGCTACAAGACGTTGCACCTCCTCGCGGCGACGCGCGACGTCTTCCAGATGTGGGACCTCACGCTGCGTCGGCTGTATGCGATCCGGCAGAAGCTCATGAGTGGCCTGGGACATACGGAGGTCCGCCAGGCGGTCTGGGAGAAGCAGTTCTGGAAGGGCGACTCGGGGATGGACCAGAGGCTGGAGTTTGAGGAGGTCGAGCGGATGTGTAGGAGGCTGAACATCAACCCGAGTCAGGATGACTTGTTGCGGAGGTTCAAGGTCAGTGATGCTGTATTACGCGACGCAGCTCAGCACTCACAATACTCGCGCTGCAGGAAGCAGACCGTCAAGGCCGGGGTTACCTCGACTTCGTGGACTTTCAACGCTTTGTGAAGGCTCTCAAAGCGCGGCCGGAGATCGACCACCTCTATGAGCGAATCGCAGGCGGAACCGGCGGAACCGTGACTTACGAGGCCTTTGAGAGGTTCATGCGTACATGCCAGAAGGTACGTCTCGTACTCCAATTGTTCTAACTCATGCGAACTGATACCCCATCCAGTCATCACTGAGTGCCACCGAGCTTACGCGCATCTACCTGCGGTACGCTTCGTCGCCAGACGAGCGCGGCACTTCCCCTCCATCCTCGCCCTTTCAGAACTCATTGGAACTTGCTGTCCAGTCTGCCTCGGCGATCAAACAAGCCGAGCCCTCTGGCACGCACACGAACCGTACAGGCAGCTCACCACGCCCTCCGTCCTCCGTCGGCACGTCCTCATCCGGGACGTCGGCATCCAACTTCACTCATGGCCTCACTGTCGAGACCGCCGTGATGTCCCTCAAGGGCTTCACGACATTCCTTCTGTCGACAGACAACTCTGCATTTGCAGACCAGCACGGGAAGATCTACCATGACATGACGCGCCCTCTTTCAGACTATTACCTCTCTTCTTCGCATAATACGTACCTCGTCGGCCATCAACTTGTGGGTGAGAGTACGATCGAAGGGTACATCCGAGCGTTGCTGCACAGCTGCAGGAGTGTCGAGCGTGAGTTCAGACGCGCCCTTCTGCGCGAAAGCGTCGTTCCTAACGATCCCCTGTCACAGTCGACATCTATGACGGCGAAATCGAGCCTGTCGTGTATCACAAGCACACACTGGTCACGAAGGTGTCCTTGCGCGATGCGTGCGCGGCGATCTACAAGTACGCGTTCGTCGCGTCGCCCTACCCGGTCATCATCTCGGCGGAGGTGCACTGCTCGCTCCCCCAACAGGAACTTATCGCGAGCGTCATGCAGGAGGAGTTCGGCGACGCATTGGTGAGTGCGCCTGTGGACGGGAGACCGACACTGGAGTATCTCCCGAGCCCGGAAGACTTGAAGGGGTGTATCCTGCTGAAGGTATGCGCGTATGCATTGGTTCGCTCAGCACGTCTTGAACTGATCTAAATAGGCTAAGAACCTCTTCGTGACGGATAAGGATGGCATGCAGGAGAAGGAAATCGTGGTAGACTCGGAGTCATCCTCGACAGAGACATCATCCGCCTCAGAATTGGAGGAGCTGAAGGAATGGCGGACCACGCACATGAAGGGTATGGTCATTTACGCGTTCCTATAGTTAAAATCATTGTTCATATGACTCTCCACAGAGCTGAGGTCCGAGTTCAAGTCCGAGTTCAAGAAGGCTCGTGCAGTCCTCGGAGGCTCACCCCGCGCAGACGCGCGTCCGCTTCCTTCTCCTTACCAGCCTCCGCAGAGGGTCAAGATGTCGTTGTCTCTCGTCGCACTTCTCGTGTACACCGTCGGCGTCAAGTGTCGCGGGTTCAACAAGAAGGAAGTGTACGCGCCGGAACACCTGTTCTCGCTCTCAGAGGGCACCACAAACCGGATCATGAAGCAGGGCATGCTGGATCTGATCAAGCACAATCGGACGCACCTTGTGAGGATCTACCCCAAGGGTACGCGCATCGGCTCGACGAACTTTGAGCCCCATCGGTTCTGGTCGGCGGGGTGCCAGTTGGTGGCAATCAATTGGCAGACGTTCGGTCAGTAGTAGGCGTGCATGTGTGCTCGCCAGCCAACTGACACTTCTGCAGACCTAGGCTACATGATCAACCGCGCGATGTTCCAGCGCAACGGGCGCGCGGGCTACGTCCTCAAGCCGCTCGCCCTCCGCTCGAACGACAAGCAGCTCCTCAGCAAGCGTACGAGCCACCGTCTCGAGGTGACCATTATATCCGCGCAGCAGCTCCCGCGGCCCAAGGACTCGTCAGGGCGGGACGTGATCGACCGGTCCACCGTCGATCCCTTCATCGAGGTGTCCCTGCACATCCCAGACTGGACGGAGGTCCCGCACCACGTCTCCCCGCCGTCGCTCCCACGCTCCCGGCGCACCTCGCAGACCGCGCCGGACGCGCCGCCCGCGATCGCAAAGGACCCGCTCGCGGCGGTGATGCCCGCGCGCACGGTCACGCAGCGCACGGCGGCGGTGAAGAACAACGGGTTCAATCCCGTGTGGGAGCAGCAGCTAAGCGTCCCGTTCGACGTTGTGGGCGAGATGCGCGAGCTCGTCTTCGTGCGCTTCGCGGTGAAGCAGGACGGCTCGGCGGATGAGGAGCCGCTCGCAGTGTATTGCGCCAGTCTGGGGAGTTTGAATATGGGTGAGTCGTGCTGTAGGTTTATCGGATGGGGATGGGTGGCTGATGGGCTGTGTATAGGATATCGACACCTTCCGCTTCATGATGCTCAACTCTCGCAGTATCTCTTCTCTACGTTGTTCGTCAAGCTGGATATCTTCGACGTCTAGATCAACTGTTCTTCTCCGTCGCCTCATTCACATGCATCTGCTCTGATCCTGCAACGAATCAACATACAGGAAAACAACGCACTGTACAACATCCAAACAACATCCTACCGACTTCGTTCATATATAAGTGACTATCTGCCATTTTGATACAACATCGTACCTCACTGATGTGCTTCTGCTACCGCATCGCATCTCCCCGATCATTCACGAGTCACATAGCTTGTACTATACCAGCAACCCGCTATCAACCCCCATCGCGATTTCACAACAGCCATCGTACACATATGCCATAATCAATACTACATCCCGCATCCTAGTTCAGCATATTATCAGGCGGCGTGAGTGGATCGAGCAAAGGAAGAAGACCAGAAGACATGAGATTTCGTTCCAGAATCATAGCGAGGACTACAGCGTTGTGGGGGAGAGACCGATAGAGAGAAAGCAAAACAAAACCGGAGCGAAACACAAGGATGTAAAGATAGCTGCAAGTATCGGAAATTGGATAACTCGTCTCCGCCTGACACGATCCGACGAACATGATGATTGAGACCTACTTCGGGGGTGGCGAGGGAGGACCTAAAGGAAACGTGAGAGGAGTCAAATAGACAGAAGAGACAGTGAATACCAAAGAGGCCCATGCGAGGCGGGGCCATATCAGTGGGTAGAGGAGAAGCAGCTGTGCCAGGGATGGGCTGCGGCGAGAGCAGAGGGTTCGCTGAGCAACGCAGATGCAACGTTGCATCGACGTCAGCATCATCATCAACAGCTCACAACAGAGATGAAACGCACGTTTCCACTGCGCCCACGCAGGCATGTTCGGGGTCGGTGGCTCGGAGACGGGCGCAGGGGTCTGGGGCGGCGGCAGCGCCTTCGCTTTCGCCTTCTGGCGGCGTTCCTGCCGGGGGTGTACCGTGCGCCACGCGGGGCGTGCGGGGCCGTCGCCAGCCATGCTCTGCGGTGCGGGTGGCGGCTCGACGGCGGGCGGCGGGGGCGGCTCTTCGACGTGCTAGCGCGAACCCGGGTCAGAAGGGGCTTGTGCGATGCAAGAGGAACTCACCGTTGGCTGCCAGTCGGGCGTGTACTCGCCGCCCGCGCCGTGCTTCGACTTTACGCTCATGAGCTCGGCGATCTCGCTGCGGGGGCGCGACGATGCCCGGGCGATCGTGCGGCAGGGACTCGTTAGTGTTTGCGGTTCGGCGGTGGAATGAGCAGACGTACTACTGCAGTTGCCGACGCTCATCCCGCAGCTTTCCAACCTCTTGCAGGAGGATGCGGACCTCGTTCGCGAGGGCCTTGCTGAAGTCATTGATATATCTAGCGATCGAGACGGAAGTGGGCATTGAGAGGTGATCCGCCATGCATAATTAGCTGTAGCGTACCGTGCTTGGTTGGCCGGGTTTGATTTTCCAGACATGATTGTTTCGTGGAGTAGTCACAGCAAAATGTAATGGTGGGGAGGAAGAGAAAGGCGAGCGTCGACGGCAAAGTCGAACATGTACGGAACCAATCCGTGTGCCTCAGCATGCCCGGCCACGAGGCGCCGTCTTCATCCGTTCCGGCGGGCCAATCAACGCGTGGCAGTAGTATTGCCCATCAATTACTTACAGTCACATAAGTACAGTAAGTTACTGATGGGGAGGGGCAACGCCTCTGCCGCCGATGGTCGCTTAGTCAGCAGTGCGCCACCCAAAACATGGTCAGACTGTCGCTCGCATGCTCAGACCACTTGTTCACCGACTAAACCTCACCAAAGCCGACGTTGACCTCCAGATTAGGTATTGTTTGATCTGTGTACACCTTAGTCAGTATACCTGCACCTCATCAAGTTGTCAAATTTCACGCGTGCTTCGGGGTATGCTTATTAGTACTAAGCTCCGAGTCGTGTGTTGTTCACCTCGAAGTGACAAGGTCACGATCAGGGTGCAGATCGGTATGCTGTTCTATGTAGTCCACGAGATCTCATGTAATCCTTGTAATGACAGGCCGAATCGCCGTGTTGTTGACCCATTCAACGCGTGCAGTTGATGGCATAGTATTGGATAGAGAGTGCCAATACTAATAGAGTGCCTCTATCGCGATCGTACATCGAGTCATCAGCAAAATCGATGCAATTGGACATGAAAAACTTGTTAGAAACCGGGATCATGTGCCAGAGCATCACTGCAAACCGTACAGAATGGCAGCACGGTTTGTCGTGGAAGATCGCATCGGCGCTTATGTTCAGCAAACAGCATATACGATTATGGTTGACGGGACGTCCGAGGTTCGTTTGCCGCGCGCCTCGGGCATCTGCGGGCCAGGCCGCTTACGTAAACTGACCTCGCAGACAGTGTCTCGCTAGTATTTGGCTGCTTTTTCAATAACGGACACAACTCAGGATGCTGAAGAATACCATACCGTGCTTTACTGGCTTTTCCGGGTGTCGAGATCGAGTTCTGAGATGCACTGTCCGCAAAACCGCCATTTCTGCGCACGGACAACATAAGCGCCGGTGATAACGGGCATATCAGTGATCTAATCTGACATGGCTACCTAAACGGGCGGTCTTCGGACAGATTACTATGTCAGGTTGCGATGCTAGTATCTGAGTAGTATGTGCCTCACTGACATTCCTTGGTTATGCTAATGTGCATCGGGCTGGACAAGTTTTGTGCTTGAATGTTATTGATTTCTCGGACGAGCAGGTGATCTCCAGCTACATCTACCCATTTAGGCAGCGAACTCAGATAAGATCACTGATGTGCTCATTATCACGGGCGCTTACAGCATGTCTTCCCAAAATGACCATTATTACGCGTCCTTATCCCACACAGACCGGGAAACCTACTGAAAACATCTGTAAGGTCCATATAAATCGGTTCAAATGCACCAAGAGTGTGTTGGGCAGTCCGACACGAGCGAGGGACACTGTGCGAGCGAAGCTTACGTAAGCGGCCTGGCCCGCAGATGCCCGAGGCGCGCGGCAAACGAACCTCGGACGTCTCGCCAACCATAATACGATTCGCTACGAGAACAGGTAAAAACTCGGTACGGCGAGTGCCAAATTCCGAGCTCGAACAATGCCCAAACGGCGACTTCGAGGTATGTACATCGAAAACCGATCCTTGACATCCGGTGCCCCCTCATCCTCCACCAAGTTGTGAGCTCACTGGCGCGATCGTGTCGCACTCGCTGCCTCAGACCCCCCAAGCCACACACAGATCTGCTTAACAGCTGATAAATATACTAGCCCCCAATTGCCAGCGTATGCAATGCCCACTACGTCGCGTACATTACATCGCCCAGCCTGAGAGCAATGACCGACAGAGCGCCTACCAGCCACATGATGACATAAGCGTCCTGCTGAGGTGCTACCGACCCACTGAAAACGTTATGCACACTACATACTGGACTCTTTGAGTGGGAGAAGTCGGTAATACCTCAAAATTAACGTCTACAAAGAGCTGCATAAAGACCAGTTTCGCATACATTTCCGTCAAATGGTCTCAATCACGTGATGTGGTCAACGCGTCTGTGGCACAGGCGTCAGCGCGTCAGAGCTGTCGAGCTTGTAGCGACTTGTTAGCACGAACCACTCACTTTTGGCTCTAGCAGCCAATGAACAAAATGATGCCGTGCCTCCTACGCAGGTAGTGTTCAATCGGATTTTATGAAAATGCGACTATCTAGACCACTTCTACACCTGATACAGCCAGCTTCAACATGAAGAAGCAAGAATTTCGCAAATCTGGATTGAACACTACCTAGAGAGATAGAAATAACCCCGGAAAACGCGTTTGAATCTCGTATATGTGGCCTGTGGAACGTCATCAAGTTGCAGTAAGACTCTGTACCACCGTTTCGCGCGTCGCCACTGACCCCAAACATGAGCAAACAGCATGTGGCTTCGCAGGCGCTCCCCACCTGAGTAAGTATGCAGTCCTCAGGCCTCAGGCTGCATGCGCTCCTCCTCCTCAATGAAGGAGACACACCGGGCAAAAATCATTCTGCCCCAGTGAGGCTCGAACTCACGACCTTCCGATGATTACGTAAGTAACAGTCGGACGCTGTAACCAACTCAGCCATGGGGCAGTGACAACCTAGTACCCAAAGATTTTTATAACGCTAATTTGGGCTGACATACATCTTGCGCTTCCCGCTCAACTGCCGGCATCACAGAATTCGCACTGAGTAGATATAGCCATTATCTCCACTTGTAAGTGAATATAAACACCGGAAATCGTTATAAACAGTAAAAAGCACTATAGCGCTAGCGAATTACACAAGCTCATAACATACTCACTAAGTTACAATCTGTATGCAAGTCGATTGTAGAGCGTGGCAAGCTTCCACGTCTCACGCAAGTCTTTATTCTGCGCCCGCGGTAATCCCATTTGTTCTCGTGCAAACCAATACAATTCGAGTACAGTATAACATGTTGTGCTGAAGAAGCAACAGAGAACACAGTACATACATATACGCGTTGGATGATGCTTATAGAGTGCTCGCAAGGCGGCGCTGAAGTGAAATCTGGTGAGGCGGCTGCAAGCTATGAGTGACGGTTTCGCGGTAAAATACTTACGGGCAGGTCGTAGTTCTGCGGCGGTTCACTTACTCTGACTCGGAAGACTTACTTTTGCGCGACTTAGACTTAGTGCAATTGGCGCCCGGGGGATGTGCCCGAGGCCGAGGCTTGCCAAATCGGGATGAACATCGCACTTGCCAGGATCGCTGCGCCAGACATTTCCCCCTGTATTCTCTGTGATGCATACCATTTCTTCATTGATTTGATACGATTTTACTCCATGTCATAATATTAGTCCTCTCATACCATGAGAACCGCGGGCTCATGGCCATGCCATCGGCAGCCATCCCGAGTCCTACCCGGGCCATACGCCTCGTCTATAATGGGGGCTATGGAGTGTCAAAAAGCATTCCACAAATCCGCTTCTATATAACCAAGAGTGGGCTTCCGGGGTTCGTGCTATCTGTACCGTGCAATGTCATGCAATGAACAGCAGTCGTGCGTAGATAGTCGCCTCAATTGGCCATTCCGCATTAGGCAATTGACCAGCTGCCGAAGCGCCGCTGCGGACTTGGGCATTCTAGGGTGCACAGACAACAGATTCGTGTCTCACTGCAAACTATATACAGTAGTGACTAAGGAATATGCATGATTGTAGAGACCAAGTGCACGAAACGGCATGAATCTATGTCCAAAGTGTACGGCTCACGTGTCAACTAAGTAGTAAGTCTTACGCGACAACTAAGTTTTCAGTGTAAGTATTTTTCCGCGATAACGACCGTCATAGCAAGCGCTTTATCGAGCGCTTGTAAAGTGGCGTAATATTTCGACAGTCTACAAACACTGAAATCACCTATAAACGCTGAAATCGCTTATCGTTCTGAAGGGGATTCCCTGATGCGGTACCATTCCCGGTACCATTGCCTGTAGTCCATCCTCCACGACCTCATCGTATTCTGCGGACTTGAGTGCACCAGTATGACAAAACACAGCAAGAACAACACCGCGTCGTCAATCTTCTCGTATGCGGAATACAAGAAACTGGATTATGGCACGAAGCGGGTGAGTATACGCAGCGTGTACTTCGCGTGAAGCTAATGGCGAACGCTGCAGCAACGTCTAGGAAACGAGTCGATGAGGAGGTTCGATGCCTGCGCGCTGTGTCTCCAAAGTGCGAGAGAGCCGGTAGCATGCCAGAAAGGTCATCTCTTCTGCAAGGAGTGCGTATACACGGACCTGGGTGCGTCAGTCATGTCTTCTCCAAACAGCGTGCACTAGGTTTAAACAACTAGACCGCAGTCACGCAACTCGAGGATATCAAGCGTCAAAAGGCCCGACTGGAGGCGTTGAAGCGAGAAGCAGAAGAAGAGAGGCAAAGGGCGCGAGAGGCCGCTCGGGGCCGCGTCTTGCTGGAGTTTGAGAGAGGACAGCTGGGGTTGGCGAACACGGCGGTCGTCTCGACATCGGGTGCTTCCAAAGAATGTTAGTCTGTCCTCTCTTCCTCTCTGTGCAGAGCGCTGATACATGCGGATGCAGCGCGGGGCTCCAAGCGGAAGTTCGACTTCGATGAGTCCACGGTCGAGACCCTTGCGCGGGAGGCAGAAGAGGCTGCCCTTCGTCAGATAGAACGGGAACAGGCTGAGGCGCTCAAGCACAAGCTGCCCGACTTCTGGCTGCCGTCGCTGACACCTACGTATGCATCAAGCGGTCCGCCGACGTCACTTACCGATGTGAAGCTGCAGACAACATGCCACGGCGGTAATCCAGCACACCCGCTGTCGTATGTCCCATCAAATTGTCCTGAAGCAGTCATCGGTGGACTGACGCTCTTCGCTCTGTAGACGAAAGAACCTCATCCCTGTGAACTTCGTACGGGAGAAGGACTCAACTGCTCCGCCTCCTTCCGTGGAGTCTACGCCTGCCACTGAAAACGGCGAAGAACCCAGGGCGAAGCAAGAAGACGAGAAAGTTGCTATATGCCCGTGTTGTAAGAAGACGTTGTCAAATAGCACGTTGTTGTACCGTAAGCCCACACCCTTCCCGTATCACTGTGATTTTTTGAAGCCGTCCTATACCAGTCATGAAACCTTGTGGCCACATCGTGTGCAAGACCTGCACGGACACGCTGGTGAAGCCTGGCAAGCAATGCATACATTGTGATGTGAAGCTAGCGGACAAGGATATCATTCAGCTCGCTCGAGAAGGTGAGCCGGCTTCATCGCTCTTAGCTGGTTGCGCGTCTTATGCAGGTTCAGGCACCGGTTATGCCGCCGGAGGCCTAGCAGAAACTTCCAAGAAGGGCGTCGCCTTCCAAGGCTGAGTGCTATCCTCGACCACCCGTGTATCAACTCGTTCAATCGGACCGACTCTTCACTGCACATCATTGCTTGGAAGCGGAGTAATGCATTGCCCATTCTATGCGTGATTGACGTGAAGAACGTATCTGCGTGATCGTGATGAATGCGTCTGTCTACTGAAGTCCATGATGCAGCCCAGGTCGCAAATGCCGGAAGAGGGGTATCGGATGCCATGATCTCTAGGGACAGCGAATGATGGTGCGAAGACAGCGAAAACCCAACGTCCGGATGAGCGCCAATATTCGAGGGCAGACTGCCCGACTGCTTCGTCGGGTCCTACTGTCTGTCAGCGATTCGACTTCGACGGATATACTGGGGTCGCTTTTGTTCGAGTGTCTCGGTGAGTAGCCAACGCAGAGTGGTGCCGGACTCTACGGGGGGGGCCTCGTCAACATGGAGTCGTAGGTGCGCACGACGAACGTACCCGGTACCACTGAGCATTATCCAGCGATGAATCCGCCTGCGGTGCATCAACTGGCTCGAGCCAGAGGTCATGATCCGGGTCGTGAGTGTCGTGAACGTTTCGAGGATCGGCAATAGTATAAAGGAACGTGGAGTTGGCCCGCAAGTAGAAGCCACAGTCAAGCCCGAGACGGATCCGTTGTCTCAGCCTTCGTTGGAGATGCGCGAGGAGGAGGGGTAGGTGCAGAGGGTGTCCGCTCGAGAGCAGCGCGGCGCGGACGAGGGCCAGCGTGAACGTCGGCCAGTTTGTGAGGTTCCGGTCGGTGTTCCTCGGGGTCGACCTTGCCCGCGGCGAGCGGGTGCGCGTGCGGCTCGTCTTCAGCGACGCCCTCGACTCGTGCGCGGAGGCTCGCGCTCGTCGCGTGCGGTGCGGTGCGGCGCGCCGCCGCTCAGCACTCGACATTCGGTGCATCGTAGACCTAGGACGCCAGCGAGGCGAAAGCGGGAGGGCGCAACTCGCAGCACGCTGCAGACAAAAGCGTTTGAGGCAAGAAGCACCTGCTTCGCTATTGATATTGAACCTCGGAACTCGGAGGACGTGCAGCGGACATGGTCAGGCGGACAGCGCTCTGACCGTTCCCGGGTCCGTCTGCGGGCACGAGCGAGGTACTGCTCGGCTAGGCCTTCGCTAATGCCGAACACGCGATGATGCTCCGCCCAAAGAAGGATGTTCGGGCAGGAAGCTGCTTACCTATAGTTGCAGAGACGACAACAATTCATACTGGTATAATTAAGTGAGGTACACAATGCTAATAGACATTGCAAGAGTCCAGAGACAGGTATAGTTCATGGCAAGTGTGACAACGAGTACAGCATCAGTTACAACAATACACAAGCACATCAGCTACAGCAGTACAACAACGAACGCCCGCCTACACGTACAAACACGCACCGGGCCCACCCAGCGAAGACGGTCATTCATCCTCTAGCGACGAGAAGACCCAAACCGATCCCAGCGCAGAACGCACCCACGAGCGCCAGTCCCAACCCGAGGTCCATCGACCGGCTGGTGTTCGTGCGCGAGCTGCTCTCGGCGTCGTCAGTGCGGAAGAGCAGCGACCGCGCGACGCGCGACCTGAGGGGGCCGAGCAGCGAAAGCGAAACCATGAGCAGCGACCCGACGTGGAGCGGGTCGAACGGTGCCGGTGCGCACTGCGAGCCGTGCCGCACTCGCGGCTCCGCGCCCGAGAACGCAGGCGGATGGTCCTCGCGCGGACGCGACGCGACCGCGGTGTCAGCACGTCGGCGCTCCCGCAGCCCGACTGCGATTTCCTGCGAGAGCGAGCTCTCCCACTCCGCCTCCCATCGCGCCTTGTCCCAGCCGCTCCTCGTCCTCGCGTGGGTCCTCGGTGCGCGCACCGTGTCCGAAGATGAGCTCGGGCTGATCTTCTCCACGGCCCGCTCGACCTCGCGCCACCGCAGGAAGCGGGCTGCCGCTTCTGAGCGCAGGCGCGCGAGGGTCTCGGGCGTGCGGAACAGGCCTGTGCGAAGCGCATGCGGCGTCGCGGGCCGGAACGACGAGAGCGCTGCGCTCGTGTGAGGGGAGCTGGAGCCCGACGGATAGCTCGGCGACGAGTATGCAGACGAGACAGTTGAAGGTGGGTACGTCGTCTGGAAGGGGTATGTTGGGTGTGCCGGCAATGGCGGCAGCACGATGACGGGGATGTGCGCGCTCAGAGCGTCGAGAAGCGACTTCTCTGTCGACGTCGGTGCTGGAGGAATGCAGATGTCAGAAATCACGGCAGCAGTAAGGGGCACCCCCTCCGGCGTGCTGTAGAATGAAACGCATCCCGATGTGGCATAGGCGGCGGGATGTACAGACCGTCATGAAGATGAGCACTTACATGAAGTCAAGAGTAGAATAAGGGCAGTGTACAGGGGCGTTGACCCAGACGACAACAGATTCGCAAGTACTGCACTCGGTGCATATTCTGGATGAAGAACTTCCGACACCTGGTGGAAGGGATTGTGAATAATAGGCAGCGCATGACCGAGGATGGTCTCCGCCTGTACAATCATCAGCGGGCGCCGTGTGCGTCAGTAGCAGCAACACGCACGTCGTCTGAGGGGTCGTATCCGGGCAGCTCAACGATCTCCACGTTATGAGCGGCCTCGGTGTGCTCGAGCCCATGCGCATCGCGGTGCTCAACCCAGTCCGTGGACGCACGCAGCACACTCACCTTCGGCGCGGCTGCGTCCGCACCGTGGGCTTCCTCCTCCCACACGCCGAGCTCGACGATGTCGTCATTGTCCTCGAGCAGATGCGCTGTGAGCGAGGAGGTCGACGCCGCTGCGCGTCGCGGCGCGAGGATGAGCAGCCGCAGGTCGCCCAGCGTCTGGCCGTAGGGCGTCGGCCGCTTCGCCGGGGCGGGCAGCGTCAGCGACGGGATGATGAGCCCCTGGGTCGAGTCGTGCAGATCACCGTCGTCCGACTCGCCTGGCAGTGAGCTGTGTCGGGTCAGGCCTGAATGTGGAGGGCTGCCAGGACCAGACGAGAAGAGGAAGGAGGACGAGATCTCGGACGGGAAGGATGACACGGAGTCGCCTGACGGACTGCTCGGCGATGCTAGCGCACTGTGCGGCGAGGCCGGACATGAGTGCTGGGGTGTCGCGGTTGGTTGTCCTGTCGTGTCGACCGCTGTGTCGTCCGACCCCGACGACACGGACATGTGGAGGGCGGTGTTCAGTCGGCGCAGACCGCGGATGGTGGACGCGCTCGTGCCGGGTTCGTACTCGCTGTCCTCCTGCATTTGGGCGATGCTCCTGTTCTGTGCTAGTGCACGACTAAGATGGGGAGATGAGCGTACGAAGACAAGAGAGGTGGTGGGTCGGATTGAGGTCTTCGCTGAAACGCAGCCCGAATGGGGTCATGGCGTGATAATGCCATCTAATCTTATCTCCCATTCTCATCTCCGTGCCCGATTCAGACCTTCGGACATGCACAGCCAACTGACTACCTGTCCCACCCGTCTTCCTCGACCACGGCGACACAGACCTTGAAAGCTTGAGGCGTTCCTGTGTGGACGTTGCTCGGGATACTCTAGTTGTCTTACACGCGCGACTGTTACTGCCATAGTTGCAGGCATTACGGTTCCATCAAATTTTGCCGAGGTTCGTCCACCACGACGCTTGCTATATAGTGGATGACACAGGGATGACATTTTTCACATAGACACTCTCCCTGTGTTCTTACGGTGGTGACAGAAACAGCCAGCTCTTGCATTCTTGACTGCAATCCTCGGCGTTTGGGCTCTCAAAGAGCCATCCGTCTGGCGTACCTGGTAAGCCCGTGTAACGTGCCGCGTACTGAGGGTAGACGACTTCTCGCAGCACACGAGGCTCATCGATAGCAGGAACCATGGGTCGCGAACATCAGTGCGGGAATAATTATCACAACAAGGAAGTACTTGAAGGCAGCCTGGGCCACATTCAAGAAGTCGAGACAGCCCGGGTTGGGCAGGTAACGTACATTTACACCGTGACTTTCCTCATCAACGCTTCCAGCCTCGCATCCAGTCCCTCCGCCGCCGCCTTCAACTCCGGCTTCACATTCCCATCGGCGGATACTGCGATGAGCGACGATGGTTGGAAATAGACGACTTGCGTCCCGCTCTTGTCCGCCTTCTCCACGACCAGGATTCGCGGCGGGACGTTCAGAGGGACGTATGGGTCATGCAGCATCATCGTCGCGGCGATGAGTGGGTTCCCCAAGATGTACTGTGTCATCTTCGGCGCCTGGCCTGTCTGGTCTAGGTATGCGTTGTGCCAGCCGTCGAAAGACAGCGCTCCGAAAAGTCTGACAACGCGAGCTTGATGACCGGAGACAAGAGGAGAAGAGGAGAAGGACGCACATGAAGTCGTTCCCGCCGCTGATGTTCTGCAGCCCGCTCTCGAGCTCTGCTCTGGTCTTCACCCCCCGCAGAAACTCGTGCAGCTTCGGGCCGGCCTTATCCTTGTTCAGCTCCCGATCGAGCCGTGCCGTCACCTCCACGAATGACAGCGAGCTGTCGAAGATGATGCGTTTCGCGTGGACGTCGTGGGCGGTCTTGGACATGGTGGTATGGCAGTGTCGTGCAGGCCGCCATTCTCTCTGAACGACGTGATATATACGATCCGCAGAGGCATGCATGACCCAGCATGGCGCTTGGTCCGTGCGATCCCCGAGGCATACGGGCAGCATACGGACGAGCGTATTCAGCAACCTGACGGGCATGATTTCAGCATGTCCTCGGTCGTCAGGTGCTCTAGGTACGTCAAATATTACAAGGGAGTCAGTATTGTAGGAGACATACATGGCGGCAACAGTTCAGCCGTCGGGAGCCTCCTGAAATCGATGCACATAGGCCAGGTATCTCCACAGCCGGGCTGGATATGTCGAGCGCTCTTTGTTCTTCCTCCGTGGTGTCGACGGACGAAGCAGGGACTGAAACAGCAGAGAATGGTTCGGAAGGGCGCACAGGAACTGCAGTCTTGAGATGTTTCCCAGTCCTGCCAATATGAATGGCAAGTACGTATACGCCTTGCGACTCGCTTCATTGCATACTGACAACTCGTCACTAGTCAGTACAACGGCCAATGGTAGCAGCGCAAGTGCAGTTGCTTCGCTGCGGCGCGTCCATTAGACGAGGCCGAGTTCACAGAAAGTGCTCGTGGTGTTCCTTCATAGCTTCACTCTGTGACCAAGATGCCATAGGCACCCAATGGGGTACTGTATGCACGGTCACGGTGTTACTAAGGTGTCACTGAACGTTCACGTTCGCCTTTATCGAATCATCTGGGGTTCAGTCTTTGTGCAGATTCATCGTCAACTCCTGAAGCCAGGTATGGTACTCGTTCGCCAATTACCTTCGCGTCTCCATCGTACGTGCTACTCAGCATCGCAAGGTAATGGACTACTGGCACGACAGGTATCCATGACCGTATGAGTACACTGTTGGGTGAGTTCTATGATCTATGATCTCAGTCTAGTGTTGATATGCGTGCTGCGAACGAAGCTACTATTTTAGCGGCCTAGTATCCCCTAGGCAGACTCTAAACACGACCTTCTGGAGGGGAGGAGGGCAGTCGTATATCAGCGGCCGTGGCTTGTGAAAGGCGTATGCAACTTCTTGGCACAACGGTCGGTACGCCGAGATCGCCGCCAGTCTTTGTGTGAGGTGAAGACGACATTGCCGCCAAATTGCCGTACCGTACACTGTGGAATCTTATTCTTTGCGCACTCCACCCTGCCAACCGATAGCACATTATGCGGAGGTATGTCCATCGCCTCACAGATACTCTGTTCATTTTCAGCATGGACTAGCTATATTAGACCAAGCCTCTTCGGGGTCTCAGAAGCCCGAAGTACACGGTTTCACGACTGTCAGTCTGGCTAAGTATGGCCGCCCTAATCCCGGAGCTGGCGCTGGCGTCAGTAGAAACTTGAGGCGGAACAATCCATAAGAACGGGGTTCTTGCGCGGTCGGTTCTCGTGTCCTCCTTGTCCTGCACATCAGAGAAGTATTACGGAGCCGACCCTCCCTCCTGGAATGTACCCCACGCTCGTCCCGGCTACATTGCTGGCGTTGGTGAGCATTCCTTACCCAGCTGTCCACGACATCTAATGACAATGACAATGTCATAGGCGACCCATGCATTCTTCAAGACGTTCGAACCGGCGTCCCTGCGTCTATCAATAGCAGTGCTTGCCTTTCTTCCTGCGTTACTCGTGCTCACGTCCGCAGTGCCGCCTATGACTCTGACATCCTTCACTACTACGTACGGAACGTACTACACTGCCCTCGCGCTCTCGATTGCAGTCTACCGCCTATCACATGTGCACCCTTTGTCCAATTACCCCGGCCCCGTACCATGTAAGCTATCAAAACATGGATAGCTTCCACGGGGAAGTTGCACCTATATATTCGCGATCTTCACGACCAATATGGCCCCATCGTTCGCATTGGTCAGTAGTCATTGTGGTCATGCACCGTCTGTGGCTGACGTAGATTCTCAGGCCCAAATGAACTATCGATCATCGACACAACACTCTTGCCCGGTATCCTTGGCACGGATAGCATGCCAAAGGGTCCCAGTAAGCATCGATGCATCCGAGGTTCCCTCTGCCGGGCGGCTCACTCGTGTATCCGCAGTGTGGGATGGGCGCCAGGCGGCGGGGAATAAGGGTACGACGCCCAGCGTGAAAGGCGGGCTGATCGGTGCGCGCGACAAGCAGCGGCATGCGGAGTTGCGGCGTGTCTGGAACAGAGCCTTCACGACATCCGCGGTCAAGCAGTACGAACCGATCGTCCTCCGTCGGGCATCGCAGTTGGTCGGGGAACTGAAGAAGCGATGTGAAGCAGCCACAATGCACGACGGTCGTGCGCAGGTCGATATGGCGCAGTGGTTGGGTTTCTTTTCGTGAGCAGGAACGTCTACCGTCCGGAGTGTGTCGGAGCTGATCGGCACCATAGATTCGACTTCATGGGTGACTTCGTGTATGCGCCTGGGGTTATACTCAGCCTTGTGTTTCTGACCTTCCGCTCAGGTTCAGCGAGACGTTCGGGCTCCTCGACGCGGGCGAGGACAAAGATGGGCTCATCGGTGGCACAGAATCCAGTCTATAGTCAGTCCGCACCACTTGGGAGCTTACATACCCCGCTCACAGTTTGCCAGCATGCCTTCCGTCGTTCAGCAAGTCCCTTGGACTGTGAACGCAGCGAGGCTGCTGCGACTACAGGTCAACAAGCTAGGCGAGCTGGCACTCAGACTGGTCACGAAACGACTGAAGGAGGGTTCTATGCACTACGACCTCTTCTATCACATCGTCAGTCAACTGTCTCGTACGTGCATCGTGTAATTGACTCACAGTCATGATGATGTAGAACGATGAAGCGAAGCTGGAACAGGAGCGCACTCCCTTGCCCGTCGTGGTGACCAATACTAGCACAGCTATCGTCGCCGGCTCCGACACCACCGCTACCACACTCAGCAACATCATTTACTTCTTGCTCCTGCACCCGGTCTGCTTCTCTCGCCTTAGGGTTGAGATCGACGAGGCATTCTCTCCCGGGACGAAGGAACCAACGGACACGACCGTGCTTGCTCAGATGCCCTATCTGAACGCTGTAATGTGCGTCTGCTCTTACGATCATCATGGATGGTTCCCTCAAGCTTCCATGCACAGCAACGAAGGGCTTCGCCTCTATCCTCCTGTGCCCACTATGCTGCAGCGTGCACCGTCTGAAGGAAGCGGTGGCCATCTGCTTGGGCCCGGGTGAGCGCTATGCCCGTGACTTTGTCTTACTTCCTCTGACAATCTCGTAGTCTCTTCATTCCCGAGGGTACTGCCGTAACGGTCCCACCCTACGCCATGCACCGCAGCCCACGCTACTTCTCGCCTGACCCAGACAAGTTCATGCCGGAGCGCTGGCTCGCGGACTCCGCCACCAACGTGGACATGGTCACTGACAGGAGCGCCTTCATACCGTTTTCGACGGGCTCTGCGGGGTGTGTCGGGAAGCCGCTCGCGCTGGTCGAGATGCGCGTTGTCCTCGCACTGCTGGTGCAGACATTTGATATGCGCTTCGCGACTGGGTATGACGCGAAGCGGTGGCCGGAGGACATACATGACGTCTTTGTCATGCGAAAGGGGGCTCTCCCAGTGAAGTTGTCTTGCCGCGCTCTGGAGGCATAGCTTCCACGCCTGACTAGATGTATGCAGAACACACGTCCTTCGTTCGATGTTCGAGCTGGTCTTTTCTATTCCATACTCACGCACCATCACGGACCCGCCGATCGCGACTTCGGGGGGTGAAGACTGCTACCGTCATCCGCAAATTCATTCGTGAGTTCTCTTTTCTTGTCTGTATGTCTCGGATGCATTGTCTCTCGTTGGCCGTGAGGACAATCCCTTGAGGCGTGGTGACGGTGCACATGGACTGGAAGTCCCATGCACCCCTTCACTAGCCACCCTTCACTAGCCATGGTATCAATGCCTTCGCCACCGAGTCTCCGGCTTGAGACCGGTATGTCCATGGTATCCATGCGCACGCAACGTCTACATCGTGCGTGCATTATTGTGATAACGGAAGCAACGCGTTACCATGGAAGAGCGCTCTGCTAGATCTGCGGGATGAGGCCTTCCCATTGACTTGTGTCTCAGACAAGTGTTCACGAAGCAATGCTGAACGCGCAAGTGATGAATCGCCTTGCCAGTGTCTCGTATGTCTTGGGAGGGCAAGGTTGATATGAGCGAGATGGGTTGTCGAGACAAAAGATGTGTTACCGCTGCATGCGTTCGGGGCATGTCCTGCTCTCAGGCCATCAGTACTTGCTGGCTGTGATACGTACGTGCCGCTCTCTGGGACAGCATAGTGTAACTGACCACTTCTACCTGCCAGGCCTCGCAGGTCTGCTGCTTCACACGCTTGGAGCCCCTGGGCGTGCTGCGCTGTCATTCCACCACTTGCGGGTGGCTGACGTCGACAGGACGAATGAGGCGCGATCGCCCGCTGTCGGGGCCGCGATCGGGGGCCGAGACGCCATTGGGCACCATTCCAATCCGGATTTGTATGTGGACGTGCGTTGACGGAATGACAAATGCGCCTCGCCCTCCCTCTGCGACGAGCCCCCTCTGCTCTCCGTCTGCACCTCTCAGCTCTCCCCAACCCCTCGCCGAGAGTGCTCCCCAGCCCGAGCCCTACGTTCCCCACGATGCCGAAGCGTAAACGCACGACGACAGCCGCAGCGATCACCACCGGGCAGACGGTCGCCTCAGCGATTCCGACCGAAGACGCGGTCGCTGCCGCGACTGCTGCTGTGCTAGCCCTCAGCGACCCGGTGGCGGGGTTTCCAGGCTCGCCGCGACACGTGTCCGGCCGCACTCACAACGTAACCACGACCTACGCCGACGAGCCGTCGAGCCCGCTCAGCGAGCTCGAGGACGAGCTCCCAGCCCCCAAGAAGCGCACGCCCCGAAAGAGAGCTAAACGCCCTGCAGCGGCAGCCGAGAGCGCGCTGACGGAGGACGGCGAGGGATCGCCCGCCAAGCAGAAACGTACAACGCGGAAGAAGGCGACGGAGCCGGTTGTGTATGACATCCCACCCGTGGAGCGCAAGGAGACCAAGTTCACGGGCAGGCTGGGCTACGCGTGTCTGAACACGATCCTGCGCGCGACGAAGCCCGAGCCGATCTTCTGTTCGCGGACGTGCCGGCTTGAGACGATCAGGAAGAACGGCATCGAGTTTGCGAAAGAGCTGGGCCTGAAGAACGCGCGGGACCTGAAGGAGATGATTGAGGTGTGTTGTTGTTCCTGCTCGTCCACGCTCACAAGTGACGGTGTTCCTCGCGCTGGCAGTGGAACGAGAAGAATAGGATTCGGTTCTTCCGGGTCTCGTCGGAGATGTTCCCCTTTGCGTCGCACAAGGTACATGGTTACGACCTCGAGTACGCGCGCGAAGAGTTGAAGGTTCGCCATGTGCAAGAGCTCTGCTGCCATGAACTGACCCGTGCTTGAACGCCACGCATATAGGGAGCAGGCGACCTCGCGAAGCGTTATGGCCACAGGTTGACAACGCACCCAGGCCAGTTCACCCAGCTCGCCTCTCCGAAGGACGACGTGGTCACTGCAAGCGTCCGCGAGCTCGAGTGTATGCACCTTCTACGTCTACGGTGCTCATCCTAATGAGTATGCAGATCATTGTCAGATGATGCGTTACATGGGGCTCGACCAAGACAGTGTCATCATCATTCACATGGGGGTGCGTCTCCCCAGTGCTAATTCTTCGCACATAGCTGATGATATGCGTGTGTTCGTAGGGTGTGTACGGCGACAAAGAGACGACGCTCGCGCGGTTCAGGGAGAACTACCACACACGGCTGACGGACGAGATGAAGGCGCGGGTCGTACTCGAGAACGACGAGGTGTGCAGAGACCGTATACTCACCGCGCGCAGTACTGATGACACTGCCCTTGCAGATATGCTACAACCCAGATGACCTCCTGCCCGTGTGCGACGAGCTCGGGATCCCGATGGTGCTCGACTACCACCACAACTGGATCTACGTACGTCCGAGTCGCGCGCTTCCCTCCCACTTGTGACTTGAAACTGATGTATGGATAGCCGTCGAAACACGAGCTTCCCGAGCTCCTCCCGCTCGTCGCGGCAGGCTGGGCGCGCAAAGGCATCCGGCAGAAGCAGCACCTGAGCGAGCCACGCCCGGGCGCGGAGACGGTCATGGAGAAGCGCGCGCACGCGGACCGGTGCGTAACACTGCCGGAGGAGTTGGTGGGTGCAGACGTGGACCTGATGATCGAGGTGCGTCTGTGCGCCTTCGAGGCTCACCAGGAGGCTGATTTCGCTGGCAGGCGAAGGACAAGGAACAGGCAGTATTCCACCTCTACAGGATATACGCGCTTGAGGAGGTCATTCACGAGAACTTGCGCCCTGAGAAGCCTCCGAAGCCGTTCGTGCGCGGGAAGGATCGTGCGCCCGCGAAAGGCGGTGAAAATGGCGAGGGCCTGGATGGTGACGGTGAGGACGAGGCGGAGGCGGTGGAAGGGACGCCGAGGAAGCGGGCGAAGGCAAGGGCGAAGGCCAGTGCGAAAGGGGAGGCGGAGGCGGCAGAGGTAGAAGGGGACACAGCCATGAAGGAAGAGGACGCCGATGGCAAGCCCATGCGCAAGTCCAAGCCAAAGATACGGCGCACAGCGACGAACGTCGTCGCCGGTACGGATACGCCCGCCTCGCCTTCATCACCGATGACGCCCAGGCGCGTGTCCACCACGCCCCGCCGGCCTCGGCGGTCAAAGGCGGAGGGAGCGGCGGAGGAGCTCGTGAACCAGGAGGACGACCCGGAGCCCGTGGACGGGGCACGAGCGGGCGAGGTGGAGGCGGAGGAGCACCCGGAGGTCGTCGAGGAAGCGAAGGAGGGTGGAGGAGGGGCGGAGACGGTGGAGGAGGAGGCGAGGACGTGTCGGGGTGCGGGGGAGGTGGAGGCGGGGTGCAGGTGATTGGGCGCACCGGCGGATGGTGGGGAGGTTGGTTGATGCGGTGGCAATTTATTGATAGCTTAATGGGCCTGGGTAAGCGTGTACAGCGATACAAATAGCAAGGCTGGCGACAGGTCCGTACAGCTTGACACAACGCGACGAGAGCGCATCAAGACAGGCAGATGCGAGAGAAAGAAGGTCGAGCCATAGTACAGCGCGCGCGCGAGCGACGGCCAACGGTAGCAACGGCGCGAGCTCTCAGAAAATATTGACTGAGTAGTTTGAATCAGACTAACTTGAACTACCTCAGGGGCAACTAGTTGCCTTTCTGGGACGCGTCCTCAGTCACGTGCTTTTCGTGCCACAACTGCCACCGCCACCGGCACCCGGGCGCAGATCGCGCGTTTGGAGAGGCTCGCTGCGACTACTAGGTAGCTTCGACTGCCCTCTTATTATCAACAGTGCCGGTTACTGAAGGATGCTATGTATATGACAAGAATAAACAAACACACCGACGAAACCCGAGATTTGGCGGCGGGAACCGGTCATACTACCACCTGTTTCGCGGTGCCGGTGAGTGGCCATCAGTTCATTCTTGTCTGAGACGATCTGGCGATAATGGCATTCGGCAACTGCCTGCTACTCTGTACCGTGTTGGTCGTGATAGGTACTCCCTCAGCAGAACCAGTCCGACCACTTGCAATAGCCTCGATCTCGACGAGCATGAGCGTCAATAAGCTGAATACCGAGGGTATCATGCTCTTCGAACAGCCGTTCGCGAGAGTGAGCGCAACTCAGCAATATTTGAGGTCATCGCGCTCATGACCGTGCATCTCGTCAGGTGCCGTATGAGAACTACCGCAAAGTGTTCCGTAGTTCTCAGAAGAATATTGAGAAGGAATTGGGTGCAGTACAGACGGCTGCAAATGCCATCGCCAAGCGTGCAAAGCTGGAGAGTAGGGACGCGGAAGATGCCATCGAGGCTGTGGATGGCATGATAACACGAGTGGAGAACCTCAAGCGCAAGGTTGGCATTGTAAACTGATTATCTATTACTTGCTCTAACTACAATGTAGCTTGCAGACTTGCAGAGTTCTTCCGGTTCACCAACCCTGGGCGTCATGCGCGAACGATTCCAGCACCTGATGAGCGTGGAAACTATGCAGACAACCAAGGACCCGGAGTTCGCGCGCTGGGCAGACACACGTCTGGACCGGTGGTTAGTCGATTGGTCTTTGCGAAACGGGAAGGAGAAGACTGCTAAGATGATAGCGGATGACCGGGGAATTGAGGTCAGCACATTTGCATTGCTCGCCTCACTGCCACATTCAAGTCCCGTAACAGCGCCTGGTGGACATAGACCTGTTTTCTGACATCCGGCGGATAGCAGACGCTCTCAAACAGCGGAGTTGCGCCGAAGCCTTGGTGTGGTGTAGTGATAACAAGAGTGCTCTCCGTAAAGTCAAGGTAGGCATCCTACGAAGTTGCCGAACCTGAGTCTCATAGTCTCTCCCGATCAGAATACACTAGAATTTGACCTTCGACTCCAAGAATACATCGAATTGGCGAGAGCCGGGAAGAACATTGACGCCATAGCGTACTCGAAGAAATATTTGTTACCCTGGCAAGAAACCCATCTACCTCAGATTCGTCAGGCTTCTGCTCTCCTGTGCTTCCCACCGAATACGACCTGTAGTCCGTACAAGGTGCGCCACTCTCAACTCACATGCTGTCCTGAAACATAAACCTGATGCGCTCCTCAGCGGTTATATGATCTATCGCGCTGGAACACCCTGATTCAGTCCTTCCGACTGGCCTTTTACAATCTCAGTACACTCCCCAGCGAGCCGCTGCTTCATCTTGCTATGTACGCCGGGCTGGCGTCGCTCAAGCTCCCAGCATGCTACGATCCACAGACGAAAAACGTCGACTGTCCCGTATGCGACCCCACCCTCGGAAAGCTCGCTGAAGAAGTGCCCTTCAGCCACCACGTGAACTCGACTATTGTCTGCCGGATAACGGGTAGGATCATAGATGGGGACAACATGCCAATGGCGTTCCCGAACAGCGGCCAGGTCTACTCGGGAGAGGTACGTCTTTCCTGCATTGTGTAGGGCTTCGGCTGACGACGAGGATGCTGAAGGAATTGGAGGACATGGCCAAGAAGAACGTCGGTATCGTGAAGGACCCCAAGACAGGAGAGGCTTGCGAATTTTCGATGCTACGCAGACTGTTCATCTCGTAGATCTTGCCAGCATGTTGCTATTCCTCCGTCCTTTTTAGGTGTGTGCTTTGATAGGATCATGTACAGTACGTTTTGTATACAGTAGCCTCAGCTCGCAAACGTGAGTAGCTAACTCCATCGGTTGAGGGTCAGTTCAGGCCTGGTATCCGAGGAGGCTCGTGGATGATAAGCGTTCAGAGTGAGCTCGTACCGCTGGCACGTGGACTTCGACCGGATCTACGACCATGGGCGTGTGTCTTGTGGGAAATGCGATGCGAGACCGTCGTACGTACGCCTGTACTTTACACATATATACTTAATTCCAGAGTCATCGGGTTTCCCACTGTGAGAGGCCTCCACAGCTCACTAAACCCTTTAAAATCCCAGAGGCAAGCAGTCCCCACCCACAGCAGGGGGCGAAACATCGCTGAGAGGGTTACAGCGCGATCTAGCAGACTCGACTTCACCCTCCATACGCTGACGACATCACACAAGACCCCTGAGTCGGGGTCAGCGATATCTCATGTATACAAACACATATCGTACATCCGTGTATGATTGTCCGTGTCGAGGCACCGTCCGGCATATCGACGCAACCTCACTCGCGCATCGAGCCTGCCAGTGATCGCGATCAAGCCTTGACGGCGTTGACCAGGCGCGCCGCCAGGGCGGCGAGCGGGCCCTTGCGCCGCGGCGCGGGAGGCTCGTCCTTCTCGACGTTATCCTTGAACCACTGGGGTGGTCGTCAGCAGACGACGCGCAATAACACAGGAGGTAGATGGACGCACCTGGCAGATGAAGCGCGCAGAGTCCTTCGGGTAGCGTTTCTGGTTGTCGTAGTCAACGTAGGTCACGCCAAAACGCGTCGTGTAGCCGTCCGCCCTGCGTTGCCGACCGATTAGGTCAGTTTCGGGTTGCGCCGATAGGGAATGGGGGAGCAAAGGGACACTCGCCATTCGAAGTTGTCGAGCAGACCTATTAGTGATGGGCGATCAGAGCGGTCTGTGAGCAGAGTCTGTGAAAGACGTACTCCACGCGAAATACGACCGGATGTCGACACCGTCCTCGGCGACAGCGGCAAGCAGGGCGGAGGTCGTGCCTTGGAAGTAGTGCACGCGGTCGTGGTCCGAGAGCGCCTCTTCGATAGGCTTACTTGTCTCGTCCTTCACCGCGAAACCATTCTCGGTCACGCTTCAAGCCCGTCAGAGTGGTGAGCGAGGGCGCCGTGGACGTGGCGCTGCGAAGGAGGGCTCACTAGATGGCTTTTCCGTAACGCTGAGAGGGACGTTAAACGTGGTCGTACGGATGGCGCGACAATAGTGCGTACCTTCCATAGGTAGTTGAGCAGATCGCGGAAGCCAGGTCCATCTGCGAGGGACGCCATTCAGGATCTCCCCGAAGCAGACGATCTGGGAGCTTACAGTCTTGGAGCCAGGCACAGTGCGCTGTGTCGATCATGTCACATCGTTGCTCGTGGGGTTACAGGAGTGTCTCTTACCTTGGGTGCCGAGCTGTGTCCCGTCCGGTCGCGTGAAAGTGTACTGCACCTTCCCTTGGAACTCATCGTCGCCTCCAGCCTCTGATTGAGTGGCAGGGGCGTGAATTAGAGCTTTCAGCCTCATTGATTGGAAATAGAGCGAGGACTTACTGCAAAGGTTGGTGGTGTATGTGTTCATGCCATAGAACTCGGAGGAGCCTTTCACGACGGCGAGCTCTTCGGGCGTGAATACCGGCAGCCGGTCGCCCAGCATGACTCCGAGATACTCCGGGTAATGCCCGAGATAGATCGGGTCCTGAGAGTCGTCAGGGTCTCGTCGGTCGTACATCCAGGGAGCAAGGATGGGCAGAAGAATGGTGAGACACCTACAGCGAACCAGCCTGTGTGAGTCCGTAGATGAGATGGTGCGTCCTCGTATGAAGGACAATGAGACGGACCTATTGCAACGTCCAACGCATGCTGAGCCGCTTCAATGTCTGCAAATCCAACGATTGTCAGTACAGTTTCCGCACACAGCAGATCAGTGCACGGCTTACTCTCGGGGGCATCATCATATGGCATCATCCAGTCGCCATTGAGTGTGATGCCAATCTGGCCACCCTGGGCCTGCTTGAACTGCTCGCGGTACAATTTCGATGCGTAGGCATGCGCCAGGATGACGCTGTGTCCAACTCTGTCACGATGACACGCCACGGGGCGCATTCAGCCAATAGCTCGAGTTGCGAGTAATATCGGACCACGCACATCCACGGCTCGGTTGCAGAGTCGCCTACAGGACTCCGGTTGCGGTCACTCGAGTGGCCTGGTGCGAATACGCCACGGCCATAGCCGAGGATAGAAATACACCAGGGCTCGTTGAATGTGAGCCTAATGAAGAAGCGCGATGTCAGCGAGCTCTGCGCTCGAGAAGCATGATCTATATGAGAACGCACCAATACTTTACGCGGTCGCCGAACCGTTCAAAGCAGACCTGTTAAGGTATCAGAGACTGCGCAGCACACGAAGGAGCAGGGGACCCGCTTTGGCGTAGTTGACGAAGTCCGGTACGATTTCCTCCTTGTTGAGCCAACCGCCATATCTGTCGTCTAGAGCCTGCGGTAGGTCCCAGTGGTATATTGTCTGCGTGGCAACACTGTCATGCGCGCGCCGACCAGCCGGCAAGCTGAGTACGCACCACGAACGGGGTGATACCCTTCGCCAGCAACGTGTCAATAATAGTGGAGTAGAACTGTATGCCGCTTTCGTTCACAGGGTCGTTGCGGCCGCCGAGCGGAATGATACGGGACCATGCAATAGAGAAGCGGTAGGATTTCACGCCGTACGACACAAGCAGGTCGATGTCCTCCTTCCAGCGGTTGTATGAGTCCGTCGCGACATCCCCGTTGCCGCCGTCGAGTGTTTTGCCCGGCTGGCGCGAAAAGTCGTCCCAGATCGACTTTCCTCGTCCGTCCGCATCCAGGGAGCCTTCGATCTGGAAACTCGCTTCCAGTGTGTAAGTCAGTTGGGCCGGCGGACGCCGTGCGAGGATACTCGCTCACCTGTCGCGAAACCCCACAGAAAATCCTTCGGAAGTTTGTTTTTGGAAAGCGCGACACTACTCATGATTGAGATAGGGCTGACAATGAGTGCAGAGACGGATGACCATGTCTATCACACACCTCTCTTAAGTATGCTGCTGCGACAACTGCTACAGCCGATTGGATCTCGTACCCATCTGTATATCCGGCGAGGAGTCCCGAGATTACCCCGGATTCGGTGGACTGGAGAAGAACATGCGGCAGCGGTCTTCGGGAGCGAAGACATACCAAGCCCTGGAGGCGCTTGGTTATTCCGGGATCATGACCACTAGACAGTCGGGCGGCACTCACCTGCGTCGACGGAATGACAGCCTTGTATCGAGTAAGTTACCACTATTGCACCAGCCTGAGTATGTAGACGAGCTATCCTGACTCCTGGGTCCTGACAATAATACATCTGCTGACGCGGACCTTTACCCCGCAAATCGGCCAAGTCGCAGCAGCCGCGCCGGTTCTGTTATTCTTGATCCTCATGACGGCAACCTGCGCAGCTATTCCGTGTGTAATGAGTATGCAGCTGTGACAGAAACTGGCGTGCCTGAGATCGGCATCCTATTGGATCGATGAACCCCCCTCTGTGTCGTGTAAGACTGCCAAGACAAGCCGCGGTCGCTCCCCCCGTCGACGCCTACTAAGACGGAGGATCACTGTGTATGAATCGCGATCTACGCATCTTTGCTCTCACAAAATCGACTTCCAATGTGATCAGACGAGAAGTATCGAGGCCGCGATCTCCAGCTTCCTGCTTTGTGACCGCAACATGTTGGCAACATGATAAGATAACCCGCCGCTCGACAGCCGCGCCGACCACCCAGGACAGGTGATGTTGAGCTCCTCTCCGGAGCAGCCGACATTACCCCGCACAGCGCAGGATTATGGCACTCACGGCGCGCTCGCGGTTCTTTGCATGGCTCTGGATGACTACACGCGCGCTGTCGATGGTGACACGGGAGAGCGAGGAACTCCGGAATGGTCGTCGAAATCGCCACGATCTTGCGCTGCGACGCTGTATTAAACCCAGCCTGACTGATCGTGCTGGGGCACGCAACTCGTAACACTCGATCACCACATACAGCTCGATCTCATGGCCCCCACAGGTATTGCCATCCTCGGCTCTGGCATTTTCGCTAAAGAAGGTGAGCCTCGCGGCGGACATGCTAAGGGCGGCGATAACAACGACACTCACCTATGATTCGTGTTCTCGCAACCAGCTCACCTCCCCGCGATTGCAACCGTGGGCCCCTCGGTCGTCGAGCTCAAAGCGATCTACTCCCGCTCAGAGAAGGGCGCGGCGTCGCTCGCGGAGGACGCGCAGGCAGCGCTGAAGCTCGCGTCGAGGCCGGATGTGTACTTCGATGCCGCTCCTAACGGGAACCTCGACGCGCTCCTTGCGCGCCCCGACATCCAGGCCGTCATCGTCGTGCTCCCGATCACGACACAGCCGGGGATAATCCGCAAGGCGTTAGCAGCAGGCAAACACGTCCTCAGCGAGAAGCCAGTCGCGCCGGATGTCGCGTCCGGCCTGGAGCTCATCAAGGACTATGAGACCGACTACAAGCCGAAGGGCTTGATCTGGCGCGTCGCGGAGAATTTCGAGACGGAGACGAGCTACCAGATAGCCGCGAAGGCGATCAAGGATGGAAAGATAGGGAAAGTCTCCTACTACAACGCCCGCGTGGTGAACTACATGGACACAAGTTCCAAGTGGTACAACACGCCCTGGCGGACCATACCAGACGTGAGTGCATCCTGGTTGACGCGTCCATTGTGCAAAAGGAATCTGCTCACGACGACCTCTATACGCGCAGTACCAGGGCGGGTTCTTGGTAAGCCCCTCTCGTAACTCCAGGTCCAGGTGCACTGTGGCTGATAACGAGGTGGGCGAAGCTCGACGGAGGAGTGGTGAGTAAGCCGTGGTTGCCATGTCCCCGAGCCTTGTCCAAACATTTTCCGCGTTCCGCGTCCAGCACACCCTCGCGGCGCTGCGGGTAATGCTTCCCAGCCCGATCAAGACCGTGTCTGGCTTCGCCTCGCTCAACCGCGAGTTCCTCAAGCCCGAGGACACAATTAATGCAGTCGTCCAGTCCGCCGACGGCTCGCATGGTGTCCTCGACCTCACTTGGGGCGCACCGACCGCATCGGCCGCCGAGCACGCGTCGAAGGGCATCACGATCGTCGGTACCGACGGATGGCTTTCCGTCGACTCAGTCAAGATCCTCGACGGACCCAAGTCTGTGGGAGGCATGCGCGTCACCGTTGTCACCGCACAGAAAGACAAGGACGGGAACGTCACCGGCGAGACGGAGGAGATCAACGAACAGGTGTCCGATGGAGTGCCGAACGAGCTTCAGTTCCTCGTCAATGCGATCAACGGGTCGGATAACGGACTAGGGACACCTTTGGGCGCTCTGCGGGACGTTGCGTTCATCGAGGCTGCCTTGAACAGTAAAGGGTCGCCCATAGATGTCGAGAAGCTGATGAAGCTGGCGTAGGAAAGAAAGACAGCGATAGCAATTTGGAAGCGTGTATGAAAGCTCACGTTCATCTTGAAGGTTATTGGCTACGAAGATCAGGGTCACTGAAGGAGGTTGAGGCGCTCACCGAGGGGAGGGAACCCCGCGTCCTGGATTAAGGATCGGGCTGCTGCAAACCCATCACTCATTGCAAGCGAGACTAGCACATAAGATATGATCATTATGAGAAGCGGTCCTCATAACTAGAATAGATGATAGCAGAGAATGCTGTGGTCTCCCTGAGACTCGATAGATTCTGTGAATTCAATGAGCGTCGTGAGGACACCAGAATTGCGGCAAGGAAACGACGTACGTCCACCAGCTCATTCGGTAGGCCCTCCAACGCCAAATGACACCACCTCGAGAGGCCTGGCAGCATCGCCGCCAGCCTCTCGCGCGCCTCCTCGTCATTCTCCTCGAAGTTGATGGGGCCTGAGGCGCCACCAAAGATGTTTTTCCGTAGCCCGGAAAAGAGCGTCTCGGTCGCTTGGTCGAGGCAGGCTTCCAGGACGTGCTCGAACGAAGCAGAAACAACGTGTGTTCGCGTCTCAGCGAGCAGGGAATCAAACTTCGGGTCGAGTGCGTTGAGGATGTGGGCAGGAATGCCGCCCTGGGTCAGGACGTGGTGGAGCGTCTCCGATGTGGGAGGGAGGAGCGTCGACAAGAAGCTGCGACATCTGAGGTGAGAAAGTCCACAAGGAGTTGACGGAGTTCCCTCACTTTATGCGTCGTTCATGCCCTTCAAATGTCACTTCGTACTCGACTCGGCGGCGCACGTCGCTTACTAGACGAAAGAGATCGTTCACGGTGAATTTGGTCTTCAGTGATACGCTGCGGTACGGTCAGTAACGGTTTCTCGCCCAAGTTAAAGAGATAGTACCCTTCAAAGACCTCCTCCACACCCCGCCGCACTCTCTCGCCGACGTCCTTCCATCCCACGTGGAGGATCCACCAGCTCAAGGTGAGGTACTTCCGCTCCGTCTCCTCGCTTATTACTTCCGCACCACTGGTCCCTGCCTCTTCCGAATCGTCGGCGTTCCAGAGTAGAGAGAAGATGGAGGCGTCCATCATCTGCTCGCGCAGACGTTCTTCCTGTTCCGCCTGAATAACGGAGTGGATGTACTTGGAACGACCCAAGATGCTGAGTTGTATGTGCGTGAAGAGGGTCAGTAGGGTCATTGAGTAGATGATAGTCAACGTCCGTGTAAATGCTACATAGGACGTAAGTTACGCCATCCTGTACGTCAACTGGTTACTCACTGAGAATCTTGACTTCTTTCCACAATTCTGCCTTGCTCTTTGCAGGGGTATCGGTGACATGCGCAGAGCCGTTCTCTGGCGGAGACTGGACCGGTCAATATGACTCTGCACTCTGAGTACCCGTAGCGGTGCTCACAGGTTCCGGCGCCACGCTCGACGAAGAGCTCGTCGATGTCGATCCAACGGAATCGGTCAAGCTCAGATCTGCACCCATCTGAGGCATCTGTAGACTTGCAGTGTCCGGAGAGGGTGCCTGAGCAGAGCCATTCGCCACCTGAGACGACTGCATGGACGAGAACTGGTCCACCCAGCTCGCGGACGACGCGGACAGGTCCGTCGGCGTCGCAACTCCATTTTCTTGCACTGACTGCAGCATTGAGAAAGAGCTATTCTCGGAGTGGTCTGGATGTTGTGGTCTGGAAACCAGTTCCATGCTACTCGTTAGACTGGACTCCGACGCAGGGGTCTGTGGCTCTGTTGTGGGTTTTGGTCTGGAGTGAGACTGCAGCTCGCAAGTCACTCCCTCGACGTCCATTCCCTCCAGGATATGTCTTCCGAGTGTTGGTAGGAGCGCCATGACGGTGAAAGAAATGTCCTGTTGGTTCTGCTCAAACCTCCGGCGCAGACTGCAAGGTTACATTCAGCAACAAGCCGAAGTCCTGAGTCAATTCAGCCAATACATGGCCGACAGCAGCCAGTCAAACACTCACTTGTCTCGCGCGAACCTGTCCTGCATGACTGTCGTACGGACATCCTCCAGTCGTCCTAGGACATATTGCCCGAGCAAGTACGCCCCGCCTACATAGCCTACGGATCTCTGCAGACCAGCCTTGCGCTCCTTGACATAATTCAGCAGACCGCTCAGCATCTAGCCCTATATTGAGGAGGCGGTGGGGAGGTGGTGAGGCAAATCAGAGAGTGCAACATCCTGTAATTATGCTAGGTATCGCGCCTCCGCGTCTGCATCCACGTGTTTGCACGAGCGACCCGACGCCGGTTCGGTCGGAAGACTCGACCTGTTGTACCCGTCCATCACTTTCCCTCCAACATACATTCACAATGGTGCGCCTTCCTCGTCAACGCAAGAGAAATGTTCTGATGAAAGGATGTTTGTAGGGAGGAGGCGCGAGATATCCGTACCCCAAGCAAGTCTGGTCACCAGCTGGTACGTCGTTCATCGTTCAAGCCCTGGACAAAGCTGACCGTGCCCTCACACAATTGTTCTACTCGCTCTGTCCATTCTACACTGTAACGGTCAACAGGCGGCTGGTGGACACGACCCGCGAACTGGAAATCGAACACCGCCATTGCTTTCGCCGGTATTCTCGCAGTCGTCTACGCCGGCTGGAGCTGGAGCGCAGAGAAGGAGGCACGTTCATCCTTACCACACCTCTCTTACATTCCTTGACATTCGACTGGTAGGTGAGATACATTGAGCCTGTACGGTTCATACCCTCGATGCTCGTAAGTCATCATCATGCATTGTAGGCCAATCGCTTAATGTCCCGAATAACAGTGGGCGAAGCAGTATCGGGACCAGCGGAAAGTCGAGTAGATCTGAATATCCGGGATGTTCGAATGGAATGCTTTTTGGTGTGCTCCTTGTTCACAAGACGTTGAGGGGCGAACGTTCACGCAGCTCGAACCGCATTGACCCCGCGACAAAGTCTGCGCCGTGCGGCAACTCCCAATCTACTGCGTTAGCGACACCGTGGGTCTATTATCCATTAACAAGTGAGTACAACAATACGAGGGAAAGGTAGAGTGCGTGCATATATCCAGGACGTCGTCAAAAACAAGAGCGAACTAAAGATCATACAACAAGTCACCGGGGCCCATCAATCAAAATAACGGCTACTCTCCCTATTTCCCCCTTCTCATTCGTCATCGTCACCGCCGTCATCACCTTCCTCACCATCGTCGTTGTCATCCGAACTATCCCCGTCTTGGATGGACATCATGTCGTTGAGACTAAGGAAGGATCCACAGAGCATCAGTTTGTCTCGGTGTTAACATAGATGGCAGTAAGGTTTACCAATGCACGAACGGCTTGACGATTTTGACGACCTTACAGAGTGCTTCTTTGAAGTCCGGTGCTACCACCTCGCTGTCTAGGAAACTGATGCCAGCGCATGTCAGCGCTACAGCCCGAACACGCACGCCGAAGCACAACCCACTGATGCACGACAGCGAAGGACCGGCACTTGAGCAAGTCGATGTCCCTGGGCGCAACCACTGTCAACATTTGGCGGCATTTGATTGTAAAATGGGTGCGCACGGATGGTCTTTCGCCACGCCTTTCGGCGCATTCTTCAGCTCATCCTCCCGCCCGAAGATGTTGCTCCGGCCGCCCTTTGCGTCGGGCCTCGCCTCTCCGAAGTAGCGCACAAACTCGGGCTCAGAGATTATATTGCGCAGGCGTCTCGGCGAACGGAGGATGTTGTTCCTGCGCAGCGCATCAGAGCCCGCTGGGCCGAACAGAGTCGCAGGGCTGGGAACGAACCTGATTGTCGCGAGCTCGTTCTTGCCCGGCTGCCATGCCCCCGCCGCGATGAGGCTCTCTCCGCCTGGTATGACTGCGAACCCGTCAGCTCACGTACACGCTTCCCTCGCACGCAAAGACTCACTAGCGCTGCAAACCCACGTACGACCATCAACGGCATGTTACGCAAGACAGCGCGATGGCCAACTTACATATGATCTAGCCGACAATCAGCATCGTATGCACAGGAACGACCGATAGAAGGAACGCACAATGCGCGAAGATGCCCTTCCGCCCACTCCTGGAGAAGCTCGCGGAGAGGCCCGTCTTGTACGGCGTCTTGTCGTTGCTGAAGCGAACCTGCCCACAGAACGGAAATCAATCAGCACGCGTATTCACTTGCTATCGCGACCTGCCCGAGAAGCACGGCGGAAGCGCGCCAAGCCAAGTGGGCCAGGCATCATGAAGCATAAGGGGCCGGGAAGAATGTACGGCAGAGACACGCACGTCGCGGTAGATGCGGTGGATTACGTCTTTCGGTGGCAGGTGCGGGATCTGGGTGTCGACCTCGACGAGCAGGGGCGTGAACGCGTCGACGAAGTCTTTCCACTCCTTCTCCGCGAGGCGGTATACCGGCTCTGTGTGTGCGCACGCGTCAGAGGCGAAGTAACACGAGAAGGAGGTGAGCGCACCATGGAGCTTGAACCTAATGGCAAAGAGTTAAGCACGAGCCCAGAGCGAGTGTAGGGAAGAAGTTGACGCACCACTCGCGATCGTTGCACTCTGGCTTCTTGAGCTCGGAGAGGAAGTTGAGTGTGTTCTTGGATATCTGGCCTGGCGGGACTGTAGCGAACAGTCAACACATACTTTCCTAGATGCGAACGTCAGGGTCTGCCATCGTTGGCTACATACCTCGTCCCTTCTTTGGCGCCTGCACGACCACACCGACGACCTCTTGGCCATCCTTCAAGTCGAGCCCGTCATCCTCGTCCTCGCTCTCCTCCTGGTTCCGCTTCTTCCTCGGCGAAGCCTTCTTAGGCGAGGCCTTCTTCTCCGGCGAGCTCTTCTTGGGCGCAGCCTTCGCCACCGACGCGCGTTTCTTCCTCTTTACACCCACGTCCTCGTCGTCGTCGAGCGCGTCGCTGTCGAGGGAGGGCTCGCTGCCGTCCTCCTCGTGCTTGTACCTGTACGACCTGTCCGACACGCGTCTGCGCTTCTTGCGCGCCTCGCTGACCGACGCGCGTTTCCGCTTCGGGCCTGCGGGCTCCTCGTCCTCCTCCTCGTCCAACGCGTCGCTGTTCAGCGCCGCCTCGACCTCCGCCTCCTCCCCGTCCTCCCCGTCGCTTCCGTCGTCACCCGCGCCACCCGCATGACCACGCTCCTCCGGGTCGCTCGCCCGGCCCTTCCCCTTCGTGCGCGCACCTCCGGATCCGCGGTTCCCACCCTTCCTGCCTGTCTTCGCGGGCACGGCCTCTCCACCCGGAGGTGCGGCTCCCCGCGTTGAGCTCCTTGTCGCCTTCGCCGTGGTGGGGCCCGTTCGGGATCGACCACGCATTCCGAGTCGGCGCACGGGTATGTATTGGCCGGTTGTACGGCCGCGGCTTGACGCGGTGGTGAGACGTGAGTACCGTGGTGCTTCGAAAATTGAATTCAATGGAGGCTTCGCGTGAGCTGGGCTACGAGGGACGGTGGGAGGCGAACGAACGCGAGCAGGAAGGCGACACCCGTTGCTTAGGCCGTCGCGTCGCGTCGCGTCACTGCGTGACCGTTACTGTGACAAGCGTGTCACTGTGGCCCCCAGCCCAGCGTACTGTATGTACATGTCCATGTACTCCTATGGTATGCATACTGCGGGCAAAGAAGATAGGAACTTGCTTGAATACAACGTCGATAGACAGATTGCTCAACGAACTGTTCTGAGCTCGCTGCAATGTTAAACGGGGCCATATGCACACCCTAGCGAAAACAATCGCGAAGCCATGACATCCGAATTAATCCTTATAGGGGGTCAGCACTACAGTAGATGGCGATATACGCGCGCATGCAGTGCATATTCAAGTTCGTAGTATGGTATCATACATTGCTCGGGCTACGGCAACCTAACCCTGAAGAGACCTTCCTTTTCTAGCGACTTTGTGGCTGTATCAGGCAACTGGCAGCAGACCTTCGACAGGAAAAGTTGTAGGATAGTTCCAGTAAAGATATAACTTGCATTACATATCACATTATTCCCGATGTGGAGGAGGAAACCGACACGACGTCGGACGGATCCGCACCTGACGGGGCGGGTCGCGCAAGTAAATAGTTCTCGTCCCGGTCGGTCCAGACTCGCGCCGAGACAGCGGTCGTTCGTTTTAGCTTGAAGGGAGTTGAAGGACGTTGTCGCCCGGGCGGGCGTCCCATTCTGTCTTCACGATAGCACTTTCCCTTTATGGTAGTTCCCTTGCCTGTTTCGGTCTCGATTCCTTCTCCCCATTTCACTCTTTCGTTCCAAGTCATGTCATTCCGCTCGTATCGTTTACGTCATGTAGCTCGGACGCGCTCCGCATCTGGCCGCTTCGTGTGTACTTATACCGCGGGCCTGCGCCGCGAGGGATCATCGAATCTTTCCCCCTTTTCTCTCCCACTCTCAGTCGTCCGAACTTGAGCGCTTCGACATCCCGACAAGACGCGCACGAGCAGCGAGGGAGCTGCGCGCGGTTCATCGACGTCGACTACTCAGCTCCGGTATACATTGATCGTCGCGGCCCACTAAGTACACACTTCTCTCGCCCACACCGGTCCTGGATGGGCACAACGCTTGCCCTCAATCGCCGCCACCGAGCTGCTGTCGAAGTCAGACGTCCGGCGCACTGTGTAAGCCAATCCAACAGGGGTCCTCGCTCTATTCGTAGTACGTATGCTTGAGATCACGCCACATACATGCTGCACACTCACGCGATGTCTTTAGTCGTACGCCGTGTCCAGAAGCAGAAGCACTGAACATGCCATGACACGGTTCCGGTCGCATCAGGGGTCTTCTCCGACGTAGGCGCCATTCGCACAGTACGTACTCTTGCAATCGGACCACGTAGGGAGCCTACATGCGATCCAGGCAGCGTAGGATTGCTTGCCAGGGAGTGTTCTTGGCGGCTTCCTCGGAGACCGGTATGGTTGAGGCCGGTGTTTCGGTGCCAGGGGCCAATGGGATTGGACGCAGAGGCTGCTGACGCCCTCCGACGCTGCGGGCTCGGTACTTAGGTGCGGGGAAGCGGGGCAGGGCATGCGCACGGGACGCGCTAAACTGCGGGGTTAATGGAAATCGCGCCACGGCGACAACTGGGCACGCGCGCAAAAATCCTCCCGGGCTCTGCGCTGCCAGGCGCTGCGACTTCGTTGTCGCCGTCGCAGAGTCGGTATCCGGGCTCTATGCTGCCGTGCGCGGGTTCGGGGCTGCCGCGAAGCTCCCTCGGAGGCTTCTCTCGGGGCATGACGTCGGCCCATACGGTCAGAAGGTGCTCGTGTCGGACGTGTCCAGAAGGGAGTGGGTGTCTACGAGGACACAGTTGCGACACAGGATAATCGTATTCGAACGAGGGCCCCTCGACGGCGTTCCGGGTGACTGCTCAGCGCACCGGTGCCGCGTCGGGAAATCCCAGCCAAACGCCCGCCCTTCCCCAACGAGATGCGATCGTTATCCGTTCCTGGAAGGCAAGCAGCACCGACGCTGGAGGACCGCGGTCAGGACGACGGGCGGTCGTGCGACGAAGGGTAGGCCGGGAAGTAGCGGTGGGCGAGGGCAGCGGGCGGAGGTGCCAGGAAGCAGCCAGGCCGGACAGGGACACGATAGACAGGAGGATCGCGCCGCGGGCGGTCACACTGATGATTGGTCCGCTCGATCGTCTGATCACGCGCGCCCCGCTAGCGGATTAGGCTGGGATGACCAGGGGAGGTCCCTCATATATAGTCCCGCCACCGCGCCATGGCTCGACATTACCCTGTCCGCCGTTCTCCCTCCCAGCCATGTCCGAAGTGCCCCACGAACCCGTCCCGCTGCACCCCATCGCGCCCCGTGTCAAGGACGGCCTCAAAACACCACACGTCGGGCCGCACATCCACGCCTACAAGTGAGTTCCGCCGCCTCTCCGCGCCCCTCGCGTCCTCACCCGTCACCAGGGCATTGCATTCGCAGACCCTCGGCCATGAGAGCGACAAGTGGTGGGCCAAGGTACGTGTGTAGCCTGCACGACTCCAAACGCAGTCTGACGCGTGCCCAAGATGGCCAGGGAGACGATATCCTGGGACAGGCCGTTCCACACCGTCCGCGCGGGAGGCTTCGAGACGGGCGACATCGTCTGGTTCCCGGAGGGTGGTCTCAATGCGTCATACAATTGCGTAGACCGCTGGGCGTTCAAGCACCCCGACAAGGTGCGCTTCTCGTCTTCTTCTTCTCCAGATCACGAGAAGCCCCGCCAACCCCAATTCATTCCGATAGACTGCCATCATCTACGAAGCAGACGAACCAAATGAGGGCTGCGAGATCACGTACGCACAGCTGCTCCGCGAGGTCTGCGGGATCGCGAACGTGCTCAAGTCGCTCGGTGTCAAGAAGGGCGACACGGTCTCCATCTATTTACCCATGACCTGGCACGCAGCCGCTGCGTTCCTCGCGTGCGCCCGCATCGGTGCGGTGCACTCGGTCGTTTTCGCGGGCTTCAGCGCGGAGTCGCTGCGGGACCGGGTGCAGGACTGCAAGTCGCGCGTGCTCATCACGAGCGACGAGGGCCGCCGCGGCGGCAAGACCATCGCGACCAAGGTCATCGCGGACGCGGCGGTCAAGGAGTGCCCCGTCGTGGAGCATGTGCTCGTGCTGAAGCGCACGGGGAACGAGGTCCCGTGGACGCCCGGGCGCGACCGCTGGTGGCACGAGGAGCTCGCGAAAGTGCCGAGCTATTGCCCGCCTGAGGTCATGTCCTCCGAGGACCCGCTCTTCATTCTCTACGTGAGTCTATCCGTGATCTAGCCCGATCAGGCACCCCTGAGCTGACGCGCCTCCCCCGCAGACCTCCGGATCGACCGGGCGGCCGAAGGGCGTGGTGCACACCACCGCGGGCTACCTCCTCGGCGCGGCGCTGACGGTCAAGTACGTGTTCGACGTGCACCCGGACGACCGCTTCGCGTGCATGGCGGACGTCGGCTGGATCACGGGACACACGTACATCGTGTATGGGCCGCTCATGAACGGCGTGACGACGATGGTGTTCGAGTCGACGCCCGTGTACCCGACGCCGTCGCGCTACTGGCAGGCCGTCGACAAGCACAAGGTGACGCAGTTCTACTCCGCGCCGACCGCGATCCGCCTTCTCCGCCGGCTCGGCGACCACCACGTCAAGGAGCACGACCTCAGCTCGCTCCGCGTGCTCGGCAGCGTCGGCGAGCCGATCAACCCCGAGGCGTGGCACTGGTACAACGACCACGTCGGCCGCCGCCAGTGCGCCATCGTCGACACCTTCTGGCAGACCGAGACGGGCTCCATCGTCGTCACGCCGTTCCCCGGCGCGATCGAGACGAAGCCGGGCTCCGCGACCGTCCCCTTCTTCGGCATCGAGACCGCCATCCTCGATCCCACCACCGGCAAGGAGCTCGAGGGCCCCGACGTCGAGGGCGTGCTCGTGCTCAAGACGCCCTGGCCGTCGATCGCGCGCTCCGTCTACCAGGACCACCAGCGGTGCGTGTCGCTCTCACTTCCCCCTCTCGACGCGTACTGATGCGGTCACGTGTACATGCGCGGATGACTGATTCGACAGGTATCTCGAGACGTACATGAAGGTGAGCCGCGTCTCCGGGCCCGCCCGCGCTATTGTGCGCGCATGCGTGAGCTGACGCCATTCTCGCTCGATGTAGCCCTACCCTGGCGTGTTCTACACGGGCGACGGCGCCGCGCGGGACGAGCACGGCTACATCTGGATCAAGGGCCGCGTCGACGGTGCGTGCTTCCTCTTTCTGTGCGCCGCGCGGTGCTAATGCGGTCGGGTGTGGGTGCGCTCGGGCAGATGTGATCAACGTGTCTGGCCACCGTCTGTCGACGGCGGAGATCGAGTCTGCGCTCATCACACACGCGGGCGTCGCCGAGACCGCGGTGGTCGGCACTGCGGATGAGCTGACGGGCCAGGCTGTATATGCGTTCGTGACATTGAAGCCGTGCGTCCCTCCCCTCTGCGAGTGCTTGCCGGGCCGCTGACGTGCGCTGTCCGCAGGGAGTTCAAGTTCGACGGGACGGACGAAACCGCGCTGATCAAGGAGCTCACGCTGCAGGTGCGCAAGGTCATCGGGCCGTTCGCGGCGCCCAAGAAGATATACCTCGTCTCGGACCTCCCCAAGACGCGCTCGGGCAAGGTAGGCCCTGTCGCTGCTGCTGCGCTGTGCGGATGGCTCGCTGACCGCGTGCGGGGCAGATTATGCGCAGGATCATGCGCAAGATCGTCGCGGGCGAGGGCGACCAGCTCGGCGACCTCAGCACGCTCGCGGACCCCAGCGTCGTCGAACTCATCAAGGTCAAAGTCGCCGCGTCGTAGCTGCCCCCCCCTTTGCCGACCCTGTGCACGGCTAACCCGGATACCTCCCGCCGGCTGAGTTTGTGGTGTCTCCCTCCCCGAGTCTGCACGCGCCCGACTTGCTGTATCTTATTACTTAGTGCTGATATGTAGTTGGTTATATACCTAGTGAGTATGTCATGGTCAAGTGTAAATCTGTATAGCTGTACATTAGTATTGAAGCGGTAGCAATGCGAATTTGAAGACTTCCTGGACCCGTCTGGTCGTTCTCATCCGTGCAGTGGTCTGCATCGGAGGTGATGCATATGGAGCCCAGGAGTGTGGTTCTGCGGAAGGATACCGAAGTGTGTCCGGTTCGTACGTTTTCAGTGGCGATTGTTGAGTTGAGTGGGCTCTCACAGCGGAGGCTCGCTCGGATCAGATCGTTCTCTGAGAAGCAGCTACATCCGCTCCTCTCTAGAGCGTGAGAGGTTGGGCGACAGGGACGGTGCGAGATAGTCCAATACGGACGTTCGTTCACCTGCGACTCCGGAACAACAGACGCACTATCAACGCGATAGCGCACCTATTCCGAGTCGTAGCACATGCGCGCCGGGACAATGCCTCCCCCAGCATATCCTTGACCGCGTGCACCATTGGATGGTCGGGTTGAGCGAGCCCGGAGGACCGGGATGGCGCGGTCATGGTCGAGTTGACGAGGATCGGACGACTTGAACTTTGAAGTTGCACTTGCGCTCACCTGTCAGCTACCCATGGATACTTCTCCCAAAGCTAGCTCTATGTTAGCCACTGGTGTGCTCTGGCAAGTGACCTTGATGATAAGTAGGCTAGGACACGCGAACTTGAGCCATACATATACATATCCTGGAACAACCTAACTGTAGTCATCGAGCAGTCGCTGTTCATCCTCCGGCTGCTGTGCAGCCTTCGCTGCCTTCACTGCCTTCACTGCCTTCACTGCCGCCTCCTTCGCTGCCTTCGCTGCCTTCGTCGCCGCCTCCTTCTGTTCCTTCTGTTGTTGCTCCTTTTGTTCCTTCTTCTTCTTCTCCTCCTCTTGTTTCTTCTTGTCCTGTTCATCCGGCCACCCTGGCGTATACATGAGCTTCTTGGAGGGTGAGCGTACAGCCAGTGGTCCGTTGGCGTATGCGCGAACGATCATTGGAACGTCCTCAACAGTAAAATCGCCGCGCGCCAGCAGACTGACTATGGCATCACGCGCCCACGCATCCGCCGCAGCGTCGCGTGTCCACAGCTCAGCATCATCCTCACTGGGATCATATGCACCCGGGCAAGGAGGAGTCATCAGTCTTTGCTTTGTCGCGACAACGATAGTAAGAAGACATACGCAGAGGCAGGGAGAGGGCGGGCGACGGCTGACAGCCAGAAATGCGAACGGCAGTGCAGCAGAGAAATGCATGTGAGCGGTTTCAACGGTGAGAGGGGTGGGTTTGGTGAATGAGCGAGTGAGATTGAGTCGTAGACAGCCGTGATAGTCGTGAATGCGTCGAGAATCCGGTGAGGCTACCGCGGCATGGGACAGCCGGGGGGAGGGGGGATGTGAGCTTTGCGAGTGGTGGGTTTACATGTAGGAGCACTCACCAACCAGTGCGCTCGCCGTCTTTAGAGAGTGGGGCTGGAGAATACAACGAGTACGAAGTCGCTGTCATATAATAATACATGTACCGCCAATAGATCTCAGACAAGGTCAGACATCAACAACACTATACCACATAGTAGATTACAGGTGTGAGATCATGGTGAGTCAAACACCGGATAGCTTCTGAAGACAATCGACACCTGAAACTCACACATTGATTCGACTCACAAAGCGGATGACACGTATCACCGTGCACACTGGAGTAATCCTTGAGCTAGCTTGTATTGCTGGACATCCAACTGACACAACAAGCGTGCTCGTTACGCGGGCGACTGTTCTCTTCCGCTGTTCACGGCCGACACAGGATGAGACACTTTCCGCGTGCTCCCAAGAGCATGCTTGACGCCCTTGACGACGCGCTCCACCGGATTCTCGTCTCTAGCCACGAGCCGAGACCGTAGCTTTCTTGAACTGAGCGACGCGCAGATCTCCTGGAACCGCGAGAGCGCCTCGTCGATGGTCGGTCGTTCCTTGGGCTCGTCCCGGACCATGTCGTCGACCAGAGACTGCATGAACTCCACGCCATGATACATCTACGCATCACCGCCGTGAGCTCGGCGTGCCATCCGCATAGATCCACACCGCGCACCTGCAAGAAGTCCTCGCGGAAGAGGTTTCCGAGGTAATAGACGTCCGTCGGGAACGGGTCGCACGGTGCACCCGCTGCCCTGCGGAACTCCGGCACGGACTTGTCCCCGCCGAGTATCGGGGGCTCGCGCGGCGCGCCGCCGGCGGGGTCGTACCTGCGCGATAGTCCGAAGTCGATGAAAAAGTACCGGGTCGGGTGAGTCGTACGCATGTGGTGCTTCACGGGTCGCGAGAGGTCCCGGGTCCAGTCGATGACGCGAGGGTGATACGGCTCCGGATAGAGCGGTTTGGGATCCAACATGATGTTTTGATTCATGCAATCCCTGGGGGCGGTCAGAGGTGGACCGGAACACACACACACACGTATTGACCCTACCTATGCGCGACATGGTGATGATGCATGAGTTGTAGGCCCTGTGAAAGTCTCCTCGTCAGTACCGCCGCTACAGGCTGATGTAGGTCCTGGAGCCACCTCGAGCACTTGAGTGAAGAAGTCGACCGCTTCTCCGACCGTTTCGAAGGGTGGACTGTCATATCGACGTAACAGGGGCAGAACCAAGACCACCATGTCATCTTCGTTCGGTACGTCTAGAACATCATAGAGGCGCACACAGTGATTGCGAGAGTCCGAGGCCAGCGGCTCAGAACATAGGAAGCGTGTGATTTCAACCTCGTACGGGTGTTGACTGGTGAGGATCCTCTTCAACACCACGGGTTCGCCGTCGGACAGCCGTGTCGCGTCGAGTATATGGGGAACCTTGGGAGGTCGGGCGTTGGGTCGTCTCCGAGAACGGGTCGCCAGTCGAAGAAGGCGACAAAGGGCCACGCACCATGATCGGCTGTCCGTCCTCGCATTTCCAGTACGGCTTGTGCGACGTCTTCCACGACGGCAGCCAGTCCGGTTTGTAGCGGGCACGAAGTACATAGCCTTGGTCCTCGAGCCATTTCTGCCGGTCGCGCCACCAGAACTCCTCGGGCTTCAGCTCACCTTTCGAGGGGCGGCTAGGTTCCGGGAGCGTAGGGACAACTTCAGTGCCGTTGGTATGCGCCATCGACTTGGATTCAGACGTTCAAAGGTTCGAGTGCGATGTGAGATGGTAGTTGGATGTTGGTGTGTAGCAGAGACATGGTGTGGTGAGCATTCCAGGGACGTCACATGCGGCTTGCCAAGTACAACGGGCGCTTCCACATTCCTACATGGGCGCTCCGCTCTGATCAATTCAACGCCGGGATCTGCCAGCGCGAACCGGGACGGGCGGATGTGCTCATCCATTTCGTCCAAGCTGCGATTTCTGGCTAGCAGGAGCGCGCTACGGACTCCTGTGGTCCTGCAGCACGACCGAGTCCCTGATCCTCGCAACAAATGGCACCAAAGCTATCTGCACAAGCGCGACGCCTCAGGACGATCATAGTCACCGTGCCCATCATGGCAGCCACGTCTTGTAAGTACACAGCTCGTCCATAGAGCACATCCACAGATCCGCGAACGACTAGGGATCTAGAATACAGTCGTGCCTCTGTGCCGGCCCGTCGCTGATGTTCTACATACAGTCGTCCTTTACAAACGCCTCGTCCTCGGCGAGCCGCAACGCACGCTCCCACGAACGGAGACAGTCTATTCGCCAAGGGGCGATGGCGACGTTGAAGACAGGCGCATCGTCCCTCTCAGGAAAATAACGGTCAACTTGAGTTTAGGCGCGGGCAGCACAGACGGCGGGGATGAGGAAGCACTAATAAAAGTTGGCTCAGACGGGAGTAGCGACGGACCGACCGCGGAGCACTGACAGGCATGTTGGCATTGGAAGGAGAGCAACGTCCTACCTCGCCGCCTCGCGCTTCTAGACGATCATCTCAAAGGAAGGGCGCGCTGTCGCTAGGAGTACGGGGAGCGGGGAGCCTAAGGCGGGAAGGACCGGTTTACAAGGATCTCGCGCCAGCTCTGAAGCATGCGAAGGGAGGAGGTGGCGGGCCGGGGGCAGCGTAGACCAAGAGGATGAAGCGCTTCTAAGTTATATGACCACCATGTACCGTACGCGTAGTCGTGCCCACAATCCGTGCGCGTATCTACGCACCCCCTCTCCGCTCTCCGCTCTACCTTCACCTCTCCACGTTGTCTGTCCCGCCCGTTTACTTCGGCTGCTGCGCCTGCGCCGCGAGCGCCGCAAGCTCCTGCGCGCTGACGACGCGCGTGCCCGGTATCCGCGCGGGGTTGAACGACCGGTCGCAGTCCGCGTAGGCGGCCCCTGCGCCAAAGCCGGTCGACAGTGCGATGGGCCACCCTCGTCCTAGCGGCGCGGAGGGGTAGGCGTGTGAGCGTCGTGCGCGGGTGGAGGAGAGAAGGGGAGGGGAGGAGCTTACGGCGGAAGAGGATGACGGAGGCGATCACGCCGACACTGAAGCCTACGCCTCTGGAAGGGTGAATGGGAGCGCGGGTTTGAGACGGGAGGGTGCGGTCGGAGAAGGAATGGGTGCGTGAGCATTCACAAGGAAAACGAGCAGAAGAGAGCAAGATGAGAGGGGTGTGTATCGTGTGAGGGTGAGTTGGACGTACGACTTCACGAGAAGGTCCGCCACTGCCAGTCGAGTATGTTTGCGCCAAGAGTTGCAGAGGTGCACGCACAGAACGAGAGTGTCGGGAACGGCGGTGGGCAGCGGTCATGAATTCATGCATGTTCCGTCAGTCGCCCGGCAGCAACACGAGCACGACGACACCTACAGCAGCGGTCATACTGCGCCAACCACGGCAAAAACAACAGTTAGCAATTCCGCCTTCGCCTTCGCTCTAGAACACGCCCCACACGCACCTTCTGCGCGACGATGTTCTCGCTCGACGTCGGCTTCGCGGTCGATTCGCTCGACATCTTTCCAATTCAGAATTTGCTGTCTAATAGGAGAGGCTGTGGTTGTGCGCAGGCGATACGGTCCCCTAGGGTGTCAGGAGCGGTGTGTATGATACAGTGAGACGGTACTGTAGGTAGGACTGGAGTTTGCGGGCGAGGGCGAGGGCGCGGAGGCGGAGGCGGGTGGGCATGGCGTGTGACGTCGCGCGTAGCGTGTCCCGGGTCCTGCCGCGGCCGGCTTCTGGACTCTAGACACCGATGGCGCGCTGCAGTACGCCGACGGTGGCCAGTGTAGTACGCACCACTGGCAGTCAATCAACGCGGACAGCGAACACACCAACTCGAGAGGGTGCAAAGGTGGTGATATCAGACAATGTTCTGTTCTTCACAATGATAGCGTGTGGCCAAACATAACATATTTCGCAGCAGGAACCACATAAGTAGATCATTGTACTCAGCCTGAGCTTTCCAACCTAGTTCAAGTTCGAATTCGCCGCCGAGCGGATGAGTTATTCAGTACCTCAGCCATTCCCATCTGTTCCTACTCGCGAACCTAGCGCACGAAGAAGCGCCTCGAGGGCGCAATTGCGTTGGCCAGAGGTGGCATACGTGACGGTGCTGGCCTCAGGTATACTTCAGATCTTCAGCTTCAGAGCTCAACGGGGCGCTCATAGTGGTACTTGTTGGACCACCCGACGGCCCTGGCGGGGAGACGACCGCCCTCCTCCCCTCAGAAAGGTCGTCCTAGTGGGCTGCCTACGGGAGACTATGGCGGGGACGAGTCTGTTTACCAAATTGAGATCCATCGAAATTCATGCTCCTCCCCGCGGGCCTCCGGACGTCTCGAGCTCGCCTACTATCACCATGAAGGCAGCCCATAGAAGAATTTCCACCCGCACGAGGAGGACAGCCGGTTGATTTCCGCATCATACAACAACACTCATGTCAGCCTCATGGTGATGCAAGACACGCGAAGAACGTTCAGATTGCTGGATTTGCGGGCATAATACTGTATGGTCTCGCCATGTTCCATTCGTGGAGCAGCATGTTCGGACACTGTGCTTATGTAGGAACGAGACCGTATGCTTTGGACATGCTTAAGTATGTCACCAACCTTGTACACACGATGTTCGCACAAAATGTTGCGGAAATGAACAGGAAATGAACGGGCTTCCTCGTCACGGTTCTGTATCAGGACATCCCAAGGCCAGTGTTTGTTATTTCCTTGTGGCTGTACATGCTACCGTATGATGATGATGATGAATTCTGCATTTATTAACCGCCACAAGCGAACAAACGTGCTAAGACGTATGTACATGCTACCGTAGCCCACGCGCATAGTACATACCAGTGCCACAACCCACGCGCATGTCGCATGTCCGGTGTCCAAACATATGGTCAGTATGGTGGCCCGTTTGGGTCAGTGAACACCGTGAGAAAATGTATCATGATTCTTACAATGGATGCCTTCCCGCAGAGGTTTACAGCGCGTTCTATCCTAAATTCGCACTGTAAATCTCTGCGGCAAGTCAGCATCTCGTGTGTACCGTTGCTTCGGATCAGTACACCTCTCTTCTAAACAGCTCATTTAGAAGGGGGGTAGGACCCCCCCTTCTAGGTACAAAACACGTCCGTAAAGTTGAGTTTGAGCCTCCGACGAGATTTGGATCTTACCGCCCCGATGCCGCCTGTGCGCGATGCCACCTACCTCGTAGCATATTCGCTCGACGAAGCCGTCTCGCAGCGGTCTAGCTCGACAATGACAGCAGACAAGCCTCGCCCATGGAACATGCGAGTCAGTGAGATATATATGCTTGAAAATATACAGACACATTCGCACAGCCAGCTGGTGTCTTACGCGACGGTAACGTTGTGCCACAACGGCAGCGCGGCATCATTTGAACTCCGCAAGGTAGCATCCATGGACTTTGAGTGGAGCTACGGAGGCGCACTGCAGATAAACATTCCTTAACCATAAGATTCAAGGCCCGCGCATGCATTTAGAATCACTGGAAAGCCTGCGGGAAGGCATCCAATGTCCTTCCATTGTTCCAACGTTTGCGCTGTCGACTTGCTGTCGACCAATTCGAATTCGCCTTGGCCTGGTGACTGCTCCGCCGACCGGTGACCCAGAGTATATATACAACGGGGTGACTTCAGATGTAACTAGCGCTTCGTTTCTCATTCACCGATCGTCAAGCTTGAACATGGACGCAAGCCACTCGACCCGAAAGAGACCGCGGCAAACCGACTCAGAAGACGACACGACGTCCGAGTGTCGCGATGAGGGCACATATGTAGAGCACCCTTCGCTCTACTACGACGACGGCAACGTCATTCTCAGTTCCGAGAACACGCTGTTTCGTGCGCACCGCTCGATCTTGTGCAAGGCTTCGCCCGTACTCCGCGATATGCTCGAGCAGAAGGCGCATGAAGACCGCAAGCCGGACGTGCTACGTGGGTGTCTCCACATCGCACTAGATGTCGAGACACAGGTCGCAGAGACGCTGATGAGAATTGTATACAATGACCTGTAAGTGCTGTACTATCATGCTATACGCTGAGAGGCTGACGGGAATGGTGGACACACGACCTTGCAGTCGCCTAGACACTCTGACGTTCGTCACTAGCCAGCTGTCGTTGGTGACGAGCATCTTCCGGGCGGCCGGGAAGTTTCGCATCGAGCGCACCCTCGTCGAAGTCTACGCTCGAATCAAATACAAGTGGCCATCCGACTTGGAGAAACATGACAGAAGAATAGCACTCGAGGAGAGGATGAACCTCAGAGGACCGATCGGAGTAACGTTGCTTGGGGAGGACGGCACGGTGGTGAATACAGTGAGACCCACTGCTCCTTCGACGCGGCGTGTCGCATTCATTCACCCGGTTCACATCCTCGCGCTGGTCAGATCAGCTGGTTGTCGCGACCCAGAGATCCTGACCCCGCTCCTCTACGCCTGGACGTGCGCGCCGACCAATCTCGCCGGGTATGATCGTGTTCTCCACGCGCTCCCGCAGATGGACCTCGTGCGATATATCCGAGGGCTAGAGTATCTACGCTGCTTCCACGCGCAGTGCATGGCGGTCTCCCCCACTGCGAATAATCTAGCACTCCCTGGCGATCATGAATATCAATGTTGGCCGGGCATTAGGGTCTTCTGGGCCGACTTGGGCGGAGCGTGGATGGATACTAATGTGGTATTCGCGGCAGCGCGAGAACCGATCGAGGCATGGGGTTTGATAATTGACAGACTGACAATTCATCCCATGCATTGTACCAGATACAACATTTGTTCCGGATGCTCTGACAAGTTGATTACGATGATGAAAACCATCAGGCAGGGATTGTGGTCGAATCTTACTTTGTGGTTTGCTGTGTCTTTGTTTTAGAATTTTACTCCTGCTTTGCTGACTGCTAGTACAAAAGTTTAGGACTTGGAGACGTCACGATACTATACTCACCGTATGCGCAATAGTAATAGGGCTCGATAGTACAATCCGCGGGCTGTTATAGCTCAGTACTTGATGATGTTGCAGTATACACTGTATCACTACGAAAGTATTCCGCGTCGCTGTCGGGGGAGAACAGCACGCTGCAGTTTGCGCTCGCGGGAAGTTTGATAGTCTGCGTCAACGGAAAAAACTTAGCTCAAGCTCCCGGGACCCGCCCGGCGCGTGGTGTACCACGTCACATGACCGTGACCAGCTGGTTCAGCCTACTCACTGCACACTGTCTTCTGCGCCGTACTCAAGATATACACAGCAGCTCTCCGTGAGTGTGGTAGGTTATGCCCTGATTTTTGACTGTTGAGCACTCATAAGGATACATTGTTTTTGAATCTGAAGTTATTGCCGCGTCCCTGGCACTGGTAGCATTCCGCCGGGTGTATCTATCATCTCCACATGTCGGACGCAGCCCAGCCACCCCGCAAAAGGTCGCGGCAACCTCACTTAGAAGACGACGCGGAACTCGGGAGATACGATGACAGCGCGTTCGTAGAGCATCCCTCGCTTTACTACGACGATGGCAACGTCAATCTCAGCTGCGAGAACACACTTTTCCGCGTCCACCGCTCGATCGTGTCAAAGCATTCCCCTGTGCTCTGTGATATTCTCACTTCAAACGAGCATGAAGACCGTAAGCCGGATATTCTACGAGGGTGTCTCGACGTTCCGCTGGACGAGACGAAGGAGGATGCAGAAGTGCTACTGAAGATTGTGTACAACGACTTGTGAGTATCATATAGCTCTTTGAAGGTGTCAGGCTAAGTATTCATGACACCGCAGTCGCGTGGAGTCCCTGAAATTTGCTGCCAGCGAGCTCTCCCTGCTAAGCAGCGCCTTCCGTATGGCGACAAAATATCGTATCGAGCCTACTCTCACGGAGATCTACACTCGCATCCAAGACAGGTGGCCGTCTGTTCTGGATCAGCATTACAAGCGTTCAACCATCGAAAAAACCCTGGGGGTTAGACGACCACTTATTTTCGTACGACGTCCGCCTGGTGATAGCTTGAGAGCTGCGACATCAACCGTAGCGAAGGGCCGCAACGACGTGCCTCAAGCCACGACGTCCATGCACCCGGCCCACATCATCGCACTCCTCAGAGAAGCCGGATGCAACGATTCGAGTCTTCTGACACCATTGTTCTACGCTTCGACGTGTATGTCAACGAGGGTCGGCGAACATGGCCGTGCTCTCGAGGTGCTTCCGCCGACGGACTTCGCACGCTATGTCCGCGGACAGGAAAGGATACGCAGTTATCATACACGCGTGGCGGTCCTTGTCCCTGTTGCAGACACTCTCGGACTCCCTGACGGCCATGTCAACCAGTGCTTTCCGGCAATCAAGTCATTCTGGGCGACTCTGGCTGATGTGGGCGTATATTCAAATACAGGAGAGATATTCGCAACGGAGAGAGACCCCGTTGAGGCATGGGCTGCAGTGCGTCTGAGGCTGGTGGCCGCGCCAAGGCCTCAAATTTGCGGCGAATGTAATCAGAGACTCATATCTAGGGCTGATAGCATCGGGCAAGTACTGTGGTCGAACCTGCCAGCCTTTTTTGAGCTGGGGTGATGTAGCAGAAAACTCGGTCATATCATTTAACAAAGCCCGACAAGATGACTGTGCGTATGCAGTTTGCCAGTATTCAAGCTTGTACCCTACCACGGTATTACAATGCAATGCACTGATCTTTTGCGTCTACTATCATCATGATTATGAGGTCTCTGTCACGATTATATATCCTCGGCAAGCGTAATTAACGTTCACGCAATGCTGGGTGGAGCTAAGGCCACACTCGCAGCTTGTGTCAGTCTCCTGCCCATCCGCCTGGCCCCTTAGGCCTTAAGGGTGAGTGTATAAGTAGCACTGGCAGCAGGTGATCTCCAATCTCAACGCGAGGCCACAACGGCGTCACGTGACCAACGCGTCGAGGTACTTCTCCGTTGTCCGACGCGTCGAAACTCCGACGCTCGCCCACCTTGTATTCGTCTTCCCCGTCGACGAGGCGCTCGACATCGACTGCAATGGCACGTACAGCGACGACAGCGACGACAATCACAGCTTCAAGAAAGCGCAAGTCCACTGGAGACATTCCGAAAGATGGTGCGTCGGCCAAGGACGCCAAACGGCCACGCACGACCCTCGACAGGTTCTTCTCCCCACAGGTTGTCCCCCCTCTCCCAATTGACTCTATATCTACTTCTGACTTCATATTATATACGATACAGGTTCCCGTATCGAGCAGCACAAAGGGGGACTCTAATACTGGCACTACCAGTAGCCGGGACACTGTGGCGTTAAACGACGAACAAAGAAAGATCCTCCAAATGGTAGTCGACGAGGGGAAGAATGTCTTCTTTACGGGTGCAGCTGGTGAGTATATATCAACACATTTGTAGACGTGGCGTTTTGAACCACTCGCTCAGGCACTGGAAAGAGTCTGCTGCTGAGGGCCATTATATCGGCCTTGCGTCGGAAGCACGCCAAGAAAGCAGAGGTTGTCTCTGTTGTTGCGAGCACAGGCATGGCCGCCTCAAATATCGGAGGTATGTACGGCTCCGGGAAGATCAGAACCCCGCTATGTTGAGTGGCGGCATGCACGGGGCGCTGATCATCGCGCATACAGGAATGACAATTCACTCATGGGGAGCAGTCACGCCTGGAATGACGAATATTGAGAGGCAAATCAGTTGCATCAAGACATGCAAACCGGCGTTCCAGCGATGGAAGGCGACCAAGGTGCTCGTCATCGATGAGAGTGAGTCCGAGCTCATACCATTACCGCCTTCGTGTCGCTGATTGCCCTTAGTCTCCATGGTTGATGGCGAGCTATTTGAGCTGCTTGCGTCTCTAGGCGACAGGCTACGGAGGAAGACAGACAAGCCGTTCGGAGGTCTCCAGGTTCGTCTACGCGATCCTCTGTTGTGGCTATCTTGACGCCCCGTACTGTAGCTCGTCATCACTGGCGACTTCTTCCAACTACCGCCTGTAACGAAGTCTAACAAGGAGCCATTCTTCGCTTTTGAGTGCGCGGCGTGGCAACGCTGCGTCGATCATACTGTCACCCTGACTCAAGTCTACCGACAGAAAGATACCCGTCCGTCATCACGCCAGTGCAGTTACTCGCGGTTTTTGACACTGATCTTACCAGATTTTGTTGAGCTACTAAACGAGCTCCGGAGAGGAACGATTACAAGCTCGGCGCAGCGCACATTCACCTCGCTCTCTCGGCCGCTCACACCATTGCCGAGCGGGCTCTTGCCGACAGAGCTATACCCGTTACGATTGCAAGTGGAGAACTCCAATAACGGTAGGCTAGCAAAACTGCCTGGCCCTATACGGGAGTACGCTGCTCGCGATTCCGGTAGCCACCCGAAGATCCTGGAGCAGATGGTCGCGCCAGCACGGCTAGTGCTCAAGCCTGATGCACAGGTTATGCTCGTCAAGAATGTGGACGAGCGGCTCGTGAATGGGTGCGTCGGGCGCGTGCTTGGGTTCTTCGGCGTTGGCGTGTGTAGCGCGTCTGTGACCGCGCCGGAAAGCCAGGGCAGCTCGAGCTCCATGAAGCCGAAGTCGGCGTCCCAGGAGTCGAGCAGTAAGAACGGAGGCGGGCTCGTGCGCAATGTGCAGGTCGGCACAGACGGACGGACGCCAGTCGCTCTGGGACCGCCAGGAAAGGAGAACATGGATATGGAGAAGAAAGACGCGAAGCCGCAAAGCGTCGTGAAGGACGAGGAGCTGTTCCCCCTCGTAGAGTTCCGGACGGCTCATGGTACGGAGATCGTCTTGTTGGGCCGCGAGGAGTTCCGCGTAGAGGACAATGAGGGGAAACTGCTTGCGCGGCGCGTACAGGTACGTAACGCTCAACCCCATGGCCCTCTCGAGCGGTGGTCGGGTGCTAAAAGGAGTGCAGGTTCCACTCGTCCTTGCATGGGCCATGTCAATCCATAAGAGCCAGGGACAGACCATCGAGCGCGTCAAGATTGACCTTGCCCGGGTCTTCGAGAAAGGTACAGAGACATACTCTGGGTCGGGTCGGGAGACTAACTTCGCTCATAGGCCAGAGCTACGTCGCCTTGTCCCGTGCAGCCACATTGGATGGCTTGCAGGTACTCGGTTTCGATGCTAGAAAGGTATGTACGCCATGCCGTCCACTACATCGTTGTCTGACGAGGACCTCAGGTAAAGGCGCATCCGAAGGTCGTAGAGTGGAGTGCCAAGTTAGAACAGTTAAGCTCGGGCGCAGAGCAATAAGTGCTGCACGATCAGGTGGTATCCCAGGAGCGGGAGTGGGGTCTTGTTCATTTATTGGTAAATTACCGAGGCAGAGACATGCCCAGCTCATGGACATCATACTGCACTATACGTTACTTCTTCAGGCGTACTCATACATGCATACTAACATACCGAACACGATTCAATCACCTTACAGACCAATTGCCTTAGTCCTGAGTGCATCGTCGCCTCAACTCTCCATCCGCACCTCCACCACCGTACTGGGGGATCGTACAGAGTATTAGCCTCGGAGTATTTCCTCGCGGAAACAATCCATGAGAACTTACCGTAATATACCGCGCAATTTCAACTGCGATAACCGGCTAGTGAACAGTGCGTCCCAAAGCCCCCAGTCCAGCATGACCCCATTACGGTCGCACAGTAGCCCAATCTGCAATGTCGAGAGGGCAGAAAAGTGGGAGCCACACAGCAGATTGTCGACCTCTATGCAGATCGGTACGCTGAGGAATGTCGATATCATGTCGAGTAGGCTGGCATCAGCTATCGGAGTTCAATGCTCTCCGACTTGACGCACGTTGAACCAGAGTTGGATCAAGGTGAGCTTTTTGCTCGCGACTCTCGATAGAAGATCCGGTAGCCAGGTGCACGCAGGTGTTGTCCCATCGAGCGGTGTGGTCTGACGTATATGTAGTCCTAGACGAAGGATTTTGAGGTTCGTATTGTGACTCAGCTGGTCGACGTTGGCCGCTAACCATCGACAGAGTAAGTGCCATGCTGGCCAGAAATGCGCGGCTTCCCTTACCGATATGATCAAATGCGGCCGCCGTTTCCACGGCGTGAAGGCCATCCAACCAAAACGAAATATTTTCCAGGCTATCACCACTGGCTTCGAGCATCTCTTTGACACGGCGGTCCTTCAGATCCGTGACGGCCACAGGTTGGTACCATCCGATCGTAATCTTGGGCACACTACGTAGGATCTCTGCGGGATCGATCAGGAAATCCACGATCTCAGGAATTGTTGGGCCGTCCAAGCATAGCATTCTGAGCTTGCTATGCTGGGGGTGGAACGCGAGGCGGTTATACGCCGGGGATTTGAACGTCACATCCTCCGCAAAAAGCGTATCCAGATTTGGGATTGCGGCGATGAGTCGGCCAAAAGCCAATACGTTCGGGAACGTGATGCGTGTGAGGTTCAACGCGGTGACGGACACGAATATGGAGAGATGAATGAGAGCCTTGGGGATCATTGTGTTGGCCTTCCAGTCTGCATACCAGATGTCGAGCGCGTCCACCTTGGGAAGCTTTTTTGCCATCGCCGTTGATAAAGGTAGCAAGGTGAGGCACGGGGCCACGAACGTCTTTCGAATGGGAGCCGTCGGAGCCCCAGACCATGACGGACCTGACCCTGGCACGCAAGATGGGATGCGCGTTCCAGATCTCAATCACGCTACATGTCTTGGAGCGACTGGTCAGTCGCGGTGACCCTACGAGGTGGAGGAGACTTCGTGGGTACCAGGTCGTGCAAACTTGCGCGCATGCTCGGAGGGTTTTTGAGTCTCCCCAGAGACGGTCGATGATCCTCTCCCACACTTCGACGGGGAGTCCGCTGAGCATGATTGTTGACTAGCTTGTCTGTATTTGTCAGCGCTGAGCAGGAAACCAGAGCACGAGGAGAATATTCACCAGAGAACATCGCTGAGTCGTGGAGGCAGGCGAGAGTATGGGCATTTCACCATGCTGCGGTCATTTTGACGGAAATGTGTATTCACGTTTGCCGCTCTGCTGACGAGGTAGCACAAGGTACAAAAAATCCCACACCGCTGCAGTTGATTTGAGTGGCGGCGTTTGCTGCCAACCACTGTCAGTATGACATAAGTGATGTACTTCTTGGCCGCACAACTCCCAGCCTACCAAGGAGTAGTGCGACCTCATACGACGGGCGCAATGGCCCGGATCGCGATTACACTGCATCACGTTGGTCAATTACCCGCTAATTGGTATAAGGACTTCCTCACCTACGCAGACCACTATTTGGGCCGCATGAACGACTGGTGCTAATGCAGATCTACGTGACTGCCAGGTCCGAATACTGAGGAGGGCCATATTTATCATGCTATGAAATACGTAAAAAATCTCGAAAACGCACCTGAGCAATCCCGAGATATTCGCTGCTGAATATATCGACACTGAGGCTCACCTCGCGGACGCAGGTCACTTGCTGTTCAATTTCGAATCAACTTGACCACACTGGGATGATCCGTTGGGAATTTAAATCCACCTATGCCGCGGGCTGTGTGATCGCCGCACCTGTTAGCAGTGAGCACAATCAACACGTTCATGGGGCCATCACGGTAACCTCCGACACTCACTGAGGGTTGTGTCAACGTGGGCATGGGCTGTCTGGGCTAGTGTGCGGTTCCAACATCACCTTGGCATGGGGAACTTACGTCGACAGCAGACTTGGGATTCGAGCTCCAATCATACGGTGGACATTGTGGCAAGGATGAGACCCCGCATAACTTGCCCGAGCGTGGTACCGGGGGCCTGCTCCGAGTCATTGTTGGGATTGTAGTCCGTCTAGCTGCCGGAGACCATGGAATCAATGAGACCAGTGGAGCAGTCAGCAGCAGAGGCCCTGATCCACGTCAAACTCAGTGAGATGTCGTCAGTCTTCATGGGTGCAGAATATAAGTTGGGGCAGCTAACCCTGAGCCAACCTGAATAGGCAGTCTGAGATCTCGCCGGACAAACCATTAATATTGTGTTGCAAGTACACAAGATGATTCGTCTACTGGCGGAGAATTGCAGGCAACTCCGTGCCCTCCTGGAGGGTACTCGATGTATCCACGAATAAGTCCTACTAGTAGCAGCGGATAGCAGAATGCTGGAAGACCGGTGAGACGGTGATTCAAATTGGACGGAGATGCTAATAGTAACAATTTAACAAGTGCTTATGTGATCGTGAGAACGTTGCCAACGCGCACACGTGACGAGACGCGCGAAGCAAACACAACCTTGAAAGTTGAAGTTGAACCACGACGGCCGGCCGCCACTCCTCCTGGTCCTGGCTTCTTGTTTCTGCGTACGAGAAGTGTATTGCTCCGCTCAATTTCTTTTGGTTGCTTGTCGTTCTTGTCTACTAGCGAAATAACGTCGTCGCTGGCCATGGCCACCACCACCCAAATCCTGTACAACTCGCCCGCGTTGCACTCACTCAAGCGCGATCAGCTCGTCAAACTGTGCAAGATTCATTCTTTGAAGGCTAATGGCAAGAATACCGAGCTAGTCGAACGACTGAAGAAGCACGCTCTTGAACTCGGCCAGGAGACCTTCCTCGGCACCACAAACACTCACCAGCGGGACGATCAGAAGGAGAATATCCACGATGGATTTGAGGTGCAGATGCCAAGGCCAAGCGAACAATGGGAGATTGTAATGGAAGACATACAGGAGGTTGCTGAACCTCTCGGTACGACCTCTTCCAAAGGCACCTTAGGCAGTATGCGGGGCGGAGCAGAGGAGTTCGGATCCAAAAGTGAGTCGTAATCATCTGTCGATTTTGAGCTGTCAAGCTCGTCTTGCGTCACGTTGGCCGCTGGCCTAACGCTCGTGAAGTGAATGAACATGCTCGATATACATGGTGAGCCTTGACCAGGCCCTCGTTACGGGCTAGCCGTGGTGCTTGGTCTCCGCTTTCGAGGTGATATGTAAGTGATACCTAGCCGAGGAGGTTCAGAATTACCCGAGGTCGGCCGTCAAGCCTTGCTGCCCGATCCAACGCCTTGACGACCCTACGGCACCTCGAGAACAACCTGGCGACTCATCACGGCCTTTCGGCGCATATCAGGCATAACAAGGTCTCCACGGACAAGAATGCGTTGAAACGAGTTGGTTTGCATATATGGGCTCAGCTGTGTATAAACAGAACACACTTCGTGCAATGTCTGCATCTGTGCACAATGACGGGCTATCGTGCGTCGAAATACTGGCGCGTACAAACGCTGTGGTAGCATGACTTCTTTCGTCTTACGTCTGCTCGGGGAGCTCGCAGCCATAGTTCATTGATTACTGACTACCTTCCATTTGCTTAGACTCGATCGTGAGCTCCTCTATTCGCTCACTGGCTACATCGCTAGGCATCAAGCGCGCCTCCGACAAGGCAGATGCAAGCCTCAACAAACACGCCGTTCCTTTCGAGGACCTGCCGCCCACGAACGCACTGCCACAGACTGAACCCGCGCCGCTGAGCACGCCGGATGTCGAGGCTCTCAAGCAAGCGGCGCGCGCTGCAGCGGACGAAGATGACGGCGACATATCCATGACAGCCCCCGTTCCCGGAAGCCCGTCTCGCCCCGGCGCCCCTGCTCCTACCAACGCGCGGCTGAGTATGGGCCAGGGCCCAACGACAACTATCCGCCTCATCAACTCCACCTCACAGCATGCACTCGAGGCACCCGGAACCCCGGTGTTGCCTGCGTTCCAAACAGACTTCGACCTCATTCTGGGATCCCCGAACCCGACTGCCACACCTGGGCAGGCGGTCAGGGTGTGGCCTGCCTCCCCTGGTGGTCCTTTCGAGCGAATCTATCCTGCGATACCTTTCGAAGACTTACTCCCCTCAAAGACATCCAGCCAGGCAGTCGAGGACGACGTCGACATGCCCGGCAGTCTAGGCAGGCCAGAAATACGCGCGACTGGAGCCACCCCCGCCAAGAATCGAACACGACCTCTCTCCCAGGGTACCCCGAAGCCCGCTGATGCGCCGGACGTCTTCTCCCCTATGCGCCCCGCCGCATCGATTCCCACTGCCGTAGCTGACTCCGGCTCGAAGAAACTCGGCGTCCCTCGCAGCGAACCCTTTCTATTCGGCTCTCCGCTGCCGCGGCACAGTATCTCCAATCAACAGTTCAGCGACACGGCCCAATCTTTGATGGAAGAGATGCACCGCCGTCTTGCTGAGCAAACCAAAGGCAAAGATCCCTCACAGAAGACATCCGTCGGAGTGGCGCCGCCCATTTTCGGTCTGATTGAGAAGGGGCCGGGCGCGAACCAGCAGGCAGGCAGCCCGGATAGATTCGCAAAGGCGCATCAAGCGCATTTCAGCAAGATGGATTCGATCACGACGCACTACGCAGCGAAACGTGTGGCCACTGCTCCTGCCGCCCAGTCTGCGGGTGCCGCGTCGAAGAAGCGCAAGTCTGACGTGCTGGGATTGGGCCAAGCACCCGGTGCTAAACGGAAGAGCAGCGCTGCAGGTGCGCGGGTCATCAGCGCCGGTGCGCGGAAGCGCATGGCCGTCCCGGGAGGGTTTGGGGCCGACGATAACGACGACGAAGAAGACGAGGATCCGGGGGATCGGCGCTCGTCCAAGCGTGTGCGGGTCTCCGAAGTCGACGGCGTGCACAACGGGAGGAGGGTGTCCATTGCTCCTCCCACCGGCACGATCCAGGAAGGCAACGATATGAACGAAGAAGAAATCAAGAAGCGGAAGGAGCAGGAGACCGTTCGCCGGAGGCTCGAGGCCAATAAGGCTCGACGGCGGAGCAGTAGAGGCCGAGTCAGCGTGGGTGGAAGAGCCGCACCTGGTGTGTTCAATGAGCCCATGCGTATGTCACTAACTGATAAGTCTTCTCAGCGAAAGCGAAACAGTCACGCTTCGGCTTTTTCGCAACTGCCAAGACGCTCGTAAAGAATGTCTGGGGTATGGGAGGTGGTTCGACGACAACCGGCAAACCTGCTCCACCTGCGAGCTCTAGCATACCAGTTGCCAAATCGACCCAGCCTGCGACTGCACCGAAGCCAACGACCGCCGCAGCCCAGCCAGCCCCTCAGAATCCCAGTATGAGAAGCACAGCCTCCACAGCACGCAAGAACTCTGTGTCCGCTTCGAACAAACTGCAGAAGCCGAGACCCGACGCGCAGGTAGCATCAGCGAAAGGGAATGAAACCGTGAAGTCGTCGCGGTCTTCTGTTGCACAGACTCGCGCTCCTATCCCGTCTTTCGCTAGTCCCATTGCGGGGACGGCTAGTTCGAGGACAAGCACGGCAACTGCGACGTCGAAGATACCCTCGAGGCCTGGCTCTATCGCAGGTGCTTCGTCGCTGGGGATGCGGACCAGTCTGGCGACGAAGTCGCAGGGGCCTGCATCGTCTGTTGGGACAAGGCGAAGCCTCGCAACCACTTCTGCTGGCGGCACCTCTTCGAGGGCGAGGACGTCCACGAGTTCCGCGCAGGGAAGCAGCGGCCCTACATCTCGCTCTAGGACGTCGTCTCTTCTCGCGCCAACGGTCAGTTCTCTGGCCAAGACTGTTGGGAAGGCCGATGCGGGAACGACAGCGAGGCTCTCGTCCCTGCCTCCTGTTGCAGAGCAGCCGACGAAGCGTGCTCCGCGGAAATCGGTGGCAGCAACGAACAAGGCTACGCTTAACATGATCACGAACAGCCCTCGGTCGCCCCGATCGCCGAGGCCAGCTAAGATCTTCACGCAGCCACTCACGGCCGACACATTCCGCAGTCCCACCTCGCAGAACAGCCCCGTACACCATACCTCTCTCGCCGCCGCTGCGACTGCACTGGCGAGCCCGTCCAGGATCCCCACAGCGGTGCCACCCAAGCCGAAGGGGCTCATCGCGAAGAAGCCACGGATCTCGCGCACTCGGGTCATCGCGAAACTCGGGTCACAGCGGGATGGCACGCAACCAGCGGCGCCGTCTGCGCTTGCACCTGCCCCTCGCATGAGGTCGAGTATGGGTGCGAGAAAGTCTCTGGGAGGAGTGAAGACCGGGCGTGCGAGCGCCTGTGGTGAGGCTGCGAAGCTTGCTGCGAAGAAGCGGGCCAGGCAGAGCGAGTACGCTCGCCGGCGGAGTCGTGCAGGTGAAGGGCTTAAGTCGCCTCTGGGACGGGCTAGTATGGCTGATGACAGCGCGATGGACATTGATGCTTGATTTCCTCTTCTAAGATTATACCCCTTACAGATGTGATCGTGCCATCATGTCTCACATGCGACAATGAGTAGTTGTCTTGGACTCATGAAGCTTATGTATATGTATCTTGATATGTCGAGAGAATCACACTTTGGCCTGTGGTACCGGTCTTTCTTCGACGTGCATAACGCGCTCCCCTGGCATCTTGAGCTTAGGACGCGTCGATTTCAGGAGGCCATAGTTCAAGAGCAACTGAGCAAGAACAAAAGCATTGTGAGTAGCACTCCCTCTTGATGTCCTCAGAATGAAGGCCCTGGACGTGGGGGTAGTTATGTGCTGTGCACAGGAGTATGCTACCAATAACCATTTCCGGAGTAGTACTGCAGCTGGCGTGCTCCCGGCGAACATACTGTTTAGTATGCCACCACACGAGATCCATTCGTCAAGGTAGTCCACGTCTTAAGTAGTCCATCATTAGTTTCAACTCCTCAACGTGTTATTCATTCTCATGAGGTATATGCTCTACTGACTATTTCACGCATACGTAGAAGAGATCATGAGTAACTCTCCTTAACCCCTTCGAAGGCGCGACGGTGGCAGGCCTAAAAGTCGTGAGCAAGCTTCGCCCCGGCATGCCACGCAGCAGGGGCGTCGTGCTCCAGGCCCTTCCAGTTGACCTTGCGCATGACGAGCTCCTCCTCCCGCTTGCCCTTGACATCATGCCACAATCTCACCCCAGTGCGGTAGGCAGACGGGACATCGTGTTTCAGGCCCTTCCAGTTGACCTTGCGGCGTTCCAAGTCGGCCTCACGTCTGCCGTGGCCCCTCCCGCCAGTGTGGACGACGTGCGCGTCGTGCTCAGAGGTCCCGCCGGTTTGCTTGCTGCGCCGGGCGAGCTCCTCCGAGTCGGCGCGCTTGCCCTTGATGTCATGGGCGATCCGCGCGCCGGCGTGCCAGGCAGCGGGGACGTCGTGCTCCAAGCCCTTCCAGTTAACCTTGCGGCGCTCCAAGTCGGCCGCACGCCTATCGTGGCCCCTCCCGCCGGTGTGAACGACGTGCGCGTCGTGTTCAGAGGTCCCCCCGGTTTGCTTGCTGCGCCGGGCGAGCTCCTCTGCACGATTGCCCTTCAAGTCGTGCGCGATCCCCGCGCCGGGGACGTGGGTGGTGTGTACGAGAGGGCTGTGTGCGGCGTGTGCGAGTGCGTGGTGACCAGCGGTGTGCTCCGGGCGGTGCGCGTGGAAGTGAGGCTCCCTAGAAGTGCATTGAGTTAAGTTTGATTGAGCCGGTAGAGAGCATGCGGCGAGGGAACTCACTGGACGTAGTTCACGGCCATGGCAGGCGAGACTATAGCCGCGGCCATGGCGAGGACGGTGAAGGTGGAGACGCGCATGGTATAGGGAAGGTCGTGAGGTAGATAGGATTAAGGGTGAGGTGGGAAGCAAGGAAGTCGTGAACTTAAACGTAGAGTAGCGTAAGAGAGAAAACCGAAACAGAATCAGGCTATATGCGTGGTATATGCTGGTCAGCGCGAGCGACGACGTGAGTAAGACTGCCACTCACCGACCGGCACCGATTCAAGAGGTGGAGCGTGAGCGAAAGAGTGAAGAGAGCTGAGGAGGCGCTGGGTGGGCGGTCCAAGGTGCGGGGACTTTATATCCCGCCTCTGGCGCCCCCTCAGAGCTGAGCCTGTCGACACAACGCATTGGCAGACACGGGGCTGAGACCGCCGAAGGCGAACATCCGTCAGTGTTCGAACGCCGCAACGCCAAGCAATCAACAGGTTTGATTTTGTGGCATCTCCGCATCTGAAAACCACTGCACGATGCACGTTAACATGCCGTCTCGACTGAAGATAGCGGTGGGGACATACCTATGCACAACAAGGGTCCGCCCAAGGACATCCTCCGAGGGCGCGACCGGAATGCAGGACATGCCATTTGACGTCGCAAACAAAAGATGTGTAGTGTTGCCCGGGGCGTCTGCATCCAGTGGCAACTTGTTCGACACGAAAAGGTCAGCGTTTCGAGCCTATGACAGGATTGTTCAGTTGTTTCTATCACGAACGTCTGCGTTTCGGCCAGAACAGACGCTCCATAGGCAGGCCCATCATCCGCATACTGACGTCGACAACGCTGCAGCAGAAATCTGCGGCGTGAGGAGATGTCACCCGCTCCAGCGTTTCGCAACGAGGGCGCGAAGGCACCAATTCATTCGCAAGTCAACGAGTGACATGTCCGGTCTCGCGCGGCCTGAGTGGTACGCCCCGCGCGTGGCCGACTCGGACATCCTCCTAAGTGACCGCCATCAACTATCTCGTCAGGACGCTAAGCACTGGTGGTGCTGTGCGGTATGCTCTCTGACACGCGCGCTCGGGTTGGACGCTGGGGCTATGTCACGGTAAGTTCGCGTCTCGGGGGGTGGCACTAACAACGACACATACCTATACGACCTGAATGAGCCTCAACGGAGGTCTGCGCCTTTTCCACGAGGGTCCCGAAGACACTGTTCCCGGTACGAGGTTGTGGCGGATGTCAGCGATCGAGCGTTGAGATGGACGCTTCCTGTCCATCGAAACGTGGCTCCGAAGATGGGAACGCTCGATGTCGCATAGCCCTGGCGATGGTGTCGAAGACGGGCAGTTGAGGCGAACAGTTGCTGATGCAGGAGGAAGTGAGCGAAGACAATGTTCAATGAAATTGTCACAGTAAAGGTTGTCGCCGGCACTGCCTCGTACTCATGTCACGTGCCTCGAGGCCATCTACAAGACCGACGGATGTTCGTTTCTGTCATAACGGCGAATTCTATTGCAAGAGAATAACGTAGGTGTAAAGGCATACAGTATGGTACGGGGTGCATATTGAGACAGAGAGGAAGGAATGATGATGCGACATACAGTGCTAGACGATACAAATGCCATATAGTTCATGCATGAGAATGAGAATGATATGATACCCAAGAACCGGGGAGAACGATGCGACGATGATGAGAGCAAGAAGGAAAGCAACGACCCAGCGATGACGATAGCTTCACCGGAAAGACAACCCCTGGAGAGAGCCGTCCCACTCCGGCGTCGGTCTATCCGGGACATTGGTGGTGACGGCCTTGCCGTAGACGTCCCACGCGAGGTCGAGCATGCTCCAGAGGCCATCGTCGAAGACGCCGATGGCGCACGCATTCCGCCAGACACCCTGCACACGCGACATGCGCTTCAGGAGCTCTGCGCGCTTGTACTCGCGGGCGAGGCTGCGAGCGTAGCGGTCCATCGCGTCTTGACCCTGCGCGGCACTCGGAGGGGGAGCAGGGAGAAGCTCGGAGAGGAGCTCGTCAGACCGCTTGGTGTACATGTAGCACATGAGCTCGCGGAAGTGCTCGGGGCTGGGAAGGCCGAGAGGGACGACGGGGACCGTGATGCGCGCAGGGGTCTCCGGCGACGGGACGACAGAGCACGATGGAGATGATGGCGGGAGCGACGGGAGGTGGGCGCAGTTGATGTCCCAGACGCATTGGTGCGCCGCGAGCATGGTGATGATGTTGCGCTCGCCCTCGGCGAGGTCCTTCTTGTAGACGGCAAGCATGTGCGAGGGGAGGTCGGCAGAGCCGTCGCTGACGTCGACGGTGATCTCCTCGGGGATGGAAACGGGAAGAGGAGGGGGTACCTCGACGTGCTCGAGGACGGCGAGCAATCTAAGACGAAGGAAGAGATGAGTAAGTGACCAGAAGCAATCAGAAGCGTTGAACGCACCTCTGCCCGTTCGCCGCAACCTCGTCCTGAATATACTCGATCGGAACGTCCTTCAACTCCTCGTTCATGAAGAGAGCCTTCTCGATCGGCACGCGCTTGTACTTGGGGCGGGCGAGCCGCCTCGGGATCGCGATGGAGATCTTCGGCTCGAGGTCGTGCTCCGGCGCGGCGTCCTTCATCTCGACGTCGGCGACAGGAGCCTTGACCGGCCTCGGGAGGCGGAACTCTGCTTTGAAGGCGGCAGAGGTGACGGCGGCATTGCGCATGGGGCGCTGGCCGGGGAGAGGGCGGTGGGCGCGCTTGGCCTTCTGCATGCGCTGCTGCTGGGCCTCGGAGTAGCGGGAGGTGGGGGTGTTGTTGAAGCCTGCGCGGCGACGCACTGCTGTCGCCTTGAGAACATCGGTGACGACGGACTTGCGAGAGCCTTTGGAGGACTCGAGAGTGGAGGTGGAAGGCACGTCGCCCTGGAGTTCGGGCAGACCAGCGAGGAGATGAGGCAGGGAGGTCGACATGTTCGAGTTAAGACTTGGACGTCGGGTCGGGCACGGGAGGCAGATGGGGGGAAAGTTCAACTTCGTGCTCCGGGTTGGGGGGAGAAGTACCCTCGCCCTTGGGGATTTTATACGCCGAGCAGGTGTTGGAGGTAGCGAAGCGTGGGACACTTGATTGGTTTTCTGACGAAACAGGTAATGTGGGGATTGGTGGGCGTTTGTTTGTGTGTGTTGGCGCACCTGCCTTTACGAGGCAAATATCCTGCCTTGTAAGGCAACTCCCGCAAAGAAGCATCGAGTTTGGTGGGTCCACACACCAATCCGGCTACGCACACCGGGTCACGTTGCCAAGGGGCGGCGTTCTGGCCATGAGGCAAGTCTTGGCGCTATTGTCACCCTCGATACGGGCGTTCTCGATGTTTCCAGGCAGATAGTGGCCGCAAAGCCACTCCGAGCCCTGCCAAAAGAACAATGTGGCTTATGCAGGCGGCTGCGAAGTTCTGAAGACGTACATTACGCTTGGAGGGCATATACGATGCACAACGTACTTCAAGTTCAACACCCGGGGCTGGACGGGGTCGTCGACTCCCTGACGTCGACTCGGACGACACTCTCGCCAGTCGCGGAGCATCCGTCTTTTTGTGAGCCTGGACATCTCTTTTATGCTTTATGGTGGCGATCGTTCGGTGCGATGTGTACCTTGGGGCTTATTATATTTGGTGAAGACGCACAGCCGGGCGAGTCATACTTGACAGACCGCCACTCGGCTGTGGCACCGATTTGGTCAACCCATGGGTTTCGTGACTTCGTTGAAGAACTCGCCCTAGCTCGCCCTCGATTGCAGTTTGCACTGGTACAAGTACTTGTGATGGAACGGAGGGAGGGAAGTGGTGTAGTAGGGAACCCTAATCGCGCCTCATATTGAGCCACTCTGGCAGGGTCTTCCTTTGTTCGGCGCTTCCAGTACTTCACATGCGACTATGACGAATTGCGACCAGTACGAGGGTGCATAGAACGTCATCGTACGGATGCATGGGTACATAAGGGCGCTCCCTTCCAGAATCAATATACATCTTCAACCAATACCCCCACTTCGTCGGCCCGAAACCCTCGGTGTACGTATGCGACTCTACGAGAAGCGGATTGGAAGCAGAAGACAAACGTCCACCGAGCTCGAGCGCATTCAGTTCACAGTCCACACAGCTGATCGTAGGGACGCATACAGCCGGCCGTCCAAACGCCGGAAGATGTTTATTGACATCGAGAGCATCACGTAGACGGCCCGACACTGCACTCAATCACCGAGGCGGCCCTGCCTGGCGAGGACGGACGTAGCACAAGGTTGTCAACTGTTCCCATCGCGCCACTCACGATGGAACGGCTATCTCGAGCTGCACCAGAGGATTCAGACAAGGCGGCCGTGGACGTAGAACGCGAGGCAACGCAAGCTTGATCGCCGGTCCGAGCTTGGTCCGCCAGCTCCAAGAGGAAGTCGCAAGATGAAGATGTGGAGGCTAGATTCGAAGAAGAGGTCAACTTGTCAATGGCAGATCCGCGAACCTGAGTATGCCGTGCTGCAACTCATGCGCTCGGACGTCCCGGGCAAACGCTGAATGGTGTGAGAAGGATCGTCGTGCGGTATGATGACCAAGATGAAGATGCAGACACACTCTCGGAGGTAGACCTGACGCCCACTACTGCTGGAAGTGTTGGCCACGCGGCGGACCAGTTGCGGTAAGACGAGTCCTGTTACGAGTCCTTTCGCCTGGACTGAACGTCGTCGTAGTACGCGGGAAGGGAGAAAACTCTACTGCCTGTGAGTAATTGTCTGCATGACAGCATCATGATATACAGATTGAGTTCGGGCCTTGAGCTGCCGACTCCTGCAGACGAGACGGGGAAGTGAGGCTCATACCTGGACAAAAACCACTTCCTAGGCCACATAAACCTCCCATTGTTCCCAATCCCATAGTCAATGAGGCAGCGCGACCCGCACTGGCCCCGAGGCTCGGGGGCTGTACGGAACGCGCGTTATGGGAAAAGCCACGCCTTGCAAGGAGGATCCCGCGCAAGGACAATAGAGGCTCGGCGTGGAGGTGAAACTGCCAATAGGACCCTAGCAACTGTCGAAGACGTCGAACACGGGATGATATGCCTGGTACAACAGACTCAGCTTCCAATCAACTCCTCTCTTCATCCGCAGCCACAAACGGCTATCATGCCTTCCCGACATTTGCCCCGTCGACCAGCAGTCCAGCCCGCCAACAGCCCAGCCCTCCGGTGCGTATTCAAGCTGCAGCTCGAATTCTGCGGCGCGCAAACAAAGCAGAGAAGGCGAACACAGGCGGAAGGACGCTGCCACAATCAATCATTGTCAGGGCGCAGAAGAGAGACGCGGGAATAGGCGCTGGTGACTGACCGCGGCTGAGGACGATCAGCCTCGAGGCTGATCATGGCGGCCCAGTTTGGCGAATGGGCCCCGGCGAGTGCGCTGCGGGACCTCACGCTGGCGTCTTGCTGGCATCCCTTGCTCCCGCCGCCCTTTACTCCGTTCGCCCACCGTGGCGCGGCGCACGAAGCCTCCTTATCATGTCCTGCTGAGTTCTCCGGCTGCCAGCCATACCTCACGCTGGTCCCCGCACCGCTGGCTTGCTCCGTCCAGGCCACACGCTCAAACGGCTCCGGAGCAGACACCGCGCACTGGCGTCGAGCCGGCTAGGCGTCCCAGAAGGGCATAGGGGCAAGGGAGCAAGGTCAGTGCTCCTTGCATACCTGCAGGCTGATGTACGAGCCTCCGAGCCCACGCGCACGCACCGCTCGCGCACTGAGGCCGCCGTCCTGGTACGCCGCACCATCCGCCCACGGCCACACGGACGACGCGCCCTTCGACGACGCGAGTGGGACTGCGCTGCACACCTACCTTACGAGGCTCGCACAGCCCTTTGATGACCCATACGAGTACGTCGTCTCCTCTGCGTCCGGCTCGGCTTCTGAACGGGCACCGCAGGGAACTATGCCGCTCCTTCAACGTCCACAAGACACCCGTCACTCTCCTTCCAGATCGCACTGTCCCGCCCACTATATGCATGCCCGTTCGCCGCGACGCGCATATGCCCACACATGGGCTCGTTATCCTCCCGTCATACACCGCTCCTTCCCCGTCTGCTTCGTCTTCCACACCCTCGCCGACCAACTCCTCCTTCCCCGGCTCGCTGCGCCCACACGCACTCCCCGTCAACGTCGACCTCTTCGCGCAACGCTTCACATACGACCTCTCACGTCTCTCCGCTGACGACGCGTCCGCAATGGGCTCGACGCTCCCCGTGCCTTTCTACGCCGAAACCGGCGTCCAGTGTGTCGAGCTGCCGACCATCGCCCTGGCCCTCCCCCACCCGCCCTCCGTCCCGCTCCTCCTGTTCTTCGGGCTGGACCTACCGCTGCCCCCGTCCACCCCACCGCCCTCCCCATCATCGTCCAGCACGCCGGAGTGCTCGTCGCGGCGAAAAAGCGGCACGTCCGGACTGGACACGTACACCGGCCTTCTCGCCACCTTCCTCCTCCCCACGCACGTCATCAACGAGTTCCCGTCGGGCCCCGCGATGGCCTCCGCGCTCCTCCGCGCCCCACACGCCCCCTACCGCACCGCCGCGCACTCCGACGCGGGGTCCAGCGCGGGCTCGGGCTCGGAGTGGGACTCGGACGCGGACGAGCCGGCGGCGCATGACGCCGCGGTAACGGATGCGCAGCTGCGCGAGCGCACGGCGTTCGTGGGGGGCCTCTGGGCGAACGTCCTCGCGCTCGGGCCGCGCGACGGGCGGATCGTGGACATGGTGCGCTCTGCGTGGAATGTGTGCAGGGAGGCAGGGCGGATGCGCGAGCTCGAGGGGCGCGCGCGCGGGAGGCAGAGGCGCTAGCCTCGGACCCCGCCCCCTCCATGGCTCGGACGGGGGGCTTCGACAATCACGACATGACATACAGACGAGACGAGCAGGCGCGGGGGGATCTGGGCATAGCCCGGAACAACCACACCACTCCTTCGACCCCGCCCCTGCCTTGCGACCCAAAAGCACCGACGGGTGCGCGGACCCACATCGACGTTCCTTCAGTTTTACATATATACGCTCACTCTCCGGATTGGACCCACTCACCTAGTATCGTGCTGCTGCCTGTATAGATACCATATCGCTCTCGTCGGACCCGGACCCGGACCCTGCCTCGGATCGGTTTTATTATGAGTACTAGTCGTAGGATATGCTTGTGTCTAATGTAGCATCAAGAGCCGTATACCCGTAGTCTCGCATGCATACCCGCTAGCTGTTAGTCGTTTACGATAGCAATCCATACCCTATTGGACGTTGCGTCTGTGCCTGCGACCGTGACCGAGTGGTTGGTCGTGTGCGATGGACAAGTCGAGGCGAGTAGTTGTTCAACTCGCTGATTCTGGCTATGTTCATGCGGATGTTTGTGAGGCACGCTCCTAGGTGTCGCGCTGTGTCATGCGAAGAAGCACCATCTGTCGACCGAAGTGACTCGGCTCCCGATAGCCTGTTGCATTCTACAAATGAGGTATCATTTCTATCCCCATCTACCTCTGCACTGTGATCCCAGATTCCGGTGACCGAGTGACTAAAGCTCACAAGAACACCGAGGGCTGTAGCCTCTTGAGATCCGCGCACTTGATCTTGCCCTCCATGATCAACTCGGATATAGCTTTTGCGGTTCCCGGTGCGTTGCAGATGCCCTGACAGACCACCATCAGTGTCTCGACATCAATCTACACAAGAGGAAGGCCGCGCACCCAGCATGTATGTCCCGTCGCAATCACCAGCCCCTTCGCAATGCTGGTAGCCTCACCCGCAATCGGCCCCCCGCCCGCGCTCACGACCGGCAAGAAGCACGCCTGTCGCTTGTGCACCGTGCCCTCCCGCAGCTCCGGCGAGATGCTCGCGACATGCTCCCGTATGCTCTCGCACGCCGCCTGGTCGACCTCGACATCGTCGACCGTCTCCGGCACCGCGCTGTTGTCGCCCGGCCCGCACGCGTACACCTCGCTGTCCGGGCGCGCGTAGATCTCGGGGCTCACGCGCTGTGGTCCGTGCCGCCCTGCGGAGGGGAAGAGGATCTCGGTGAAGAGGACGTAGGGTGAGATGGCAACGCCGGGTTGGGGGTGGATGGTGACGCTGTGTGCGCGCGTGCCGGAGATGGGGAGCGAGGGGAGGATCCGCGGGGACCACACGCCCGCGGCGAGGACGACGTGCGTCGCGGGGAGGGTGTGCGAGGAGCCGTCCGCGGCGGACGTGGTGTAGGTCACGCCGGAGACCTGCCCCGCGGCCTGGTCGATCTCAATCGAGGTGACCTTCCCCCGGACGAACTCGCACCCCTTCTCCTGCGCAAGCGCGAGCATGCTCGTTGTGAACAGGTACGGGTGCACCTGCGCGGTCGCGCCCGTCGGCGCCATGGGCGAGTACCCGTCCGTCAGGTCCGCGCGCACCCAGTCGAGGTCGTCCGGCAAGCCCGCCTCCCGCCGCTTCCGTGCATTCCAGCCGTCGTCCAGCCCGTTCGTCTTCTCCAGGCTCCGCCAATCGCCACCCTTCCCGACGCCCGTGCCCGTGCCCTCGTCCGGAGCGAGCTCGCCGCGGCCCTCCCAGCTCCCGCACCCGACGAAGCGCCAGCCCCAGCGCTGCGCGCCGTTGTGTTCCTGCGCGAGCCGGACGTGCTCCGCGAAGGAAACGTTCACGAGCTCCTTGGGGTACGCCCACTTCGCGACGAGCCCGCCGGCCTTGCCGGAGGCGCCCTGGGCGGCGCCGTGGACGGAGGCCTCGATGAGGGTGACCTTGGTTCTGGTTGCGGCGAAGGCGGGGTGCGCGCAGAGGTAGTAGGCGGTCGTGCACCCGACGATGCCGCCGCCGATGATGACTATTTGGCGTTGCAGATCGCTGGACATGATCGCGATGGAATTAAATTAATCTACTTATCCTGCGGCCGACGGATTCGGTGACAGTTCGACCGGGGTGCGTGCTTGAGGGCTATTGGGGACGTGCGACCCACGGAAGTGACCAGGAAGAGGCAGTCAATGTGCAAGCCATGACATATTCTGCCAGTCAACGGAAAGGGCGGCCGGCGGGTTCTCACACTCGCGGCCATTCTCGCATATGACGTAATACTAAAGAAAGCAGCTCGGAACGAGCGGGCCGCCGTTCCGAGGCTCTCTAGACGACCAAGTACAGCGCCTGCCTGAGGACTTGTTCTCATTGATCCTTTCACGACGCAATGGAGCATCGTACACCTCGCTCTGGTCAACTGCACCACTATCTACCGCGCTTTGTTGCACGTGGATGGCTACAGGAGGTCAAGAAAGTGACCAGTGTGGGCAAAAAGTGAGCAGACACAAATTGCACGCCGCCCATTTGTCAATGTTGAGTGACATTCGAACACAGGTCCAACGGTGGGCGTAACAAAGGCCGTCAACGGCCTCAAGAGTACAAACAGGAACTCATCAACTCCTACGACATACAGTCTGATGAACTGCACTTGGGCACGACCGATCTTGGCAAGACCTTCGGTATCGTTGACATGTACAAGGATCATGACGCGGATCTGACCGATGCGTATCGCGTCGAGAAAGCCTTCGCCAAACTCGAGGGCGACGTTGCGCGTATCTTCCGTGTCTTGGAGGCTGCGGAGCATCGGGGACGTTCTTCTGTGGAGCTGGTCCGCTCTGACCTCAATATACTCCGGAAGTTCCTCTTCCTCACATTCTATCGCAACGGGAATCATTCGCGTCAATTCATCGAAAATCACTTCGACCCGAACACGGCGAAAATGGTAGAGGAGTACAGGGTCCAAAACGGACTGGCCGACTCTCGTGCAGTATGGCTCCGCCAACTCTCCCTACTCCTCGAGGATGAACATTGGGAGGTGGCGCATGATGAACGTCTATTGTGGACAGCCCGTGTGGATTACAAATACGACGCTTGGGACATGAAAACCGGGTTCTATCGCGCACCTCCTGACACCGAGTTCATCCTCACTGAGGACGGACTCGGCCTCGGAGAGGGTAGGGCAACACCGATGCATGCTATGCATGACATGCTGTCCCCTGGTGCTCCAAGCCCTTCTTATGTCGTCCTGACCCAGACATTTCCCATTACCCCGAAGCTCGTAATCATCTTGCGTTCGAAGTTGATGGGGTTTTACACTTCGTTCTTCCATGATATAGCCCAAACGCCCTCGAAGACGACTTACATCCCTCCGCTCCCGCGCAACTCGTATGATTGGGTGAAATCTCGTGACGAGATGACTGCCGAGGACCTAAAGGAGGAGGAGGACTTCTCCGAGCGCGGCTTGCTGAACGGACAATTCCTCCACAGCCGTTTGAAGGACAGGTTCGATTTTGCTATCGACACCCTAACTGTCGACCAAGCGCAACGAGTCAACACTCTACTGCTCACACATTGTAGAGAGACTATCTCCTTCCGCACCCCGGCATGCCTCCTGCGGTCCATTGCTGCATTTGAGAAGGACAGGCAGTTGACGACCGAGAGGAAGGACCGATACGCATCGCTCAAGGCGAAGCTGGCGGCAATACAAGTGCCGTCGCCATCTACCCCCGTGCCCACGTCAGCCCCGCCTGGCTCGCCGGGGATGTCGATGAGCCCTTCACCTCCCCCTCCCCAGCCAGTGTCGACTTCTCCTGACCATCCTTCCGCATCGCGGCATCAGGACCCGGAGACATTGCCGTTGGAAATGAGCATGCCTGGCCTCAGAGGTGCATTCAAGAAACAGAAGGCACGCGCTGTCCCCACTCCCGATAGTCCAAACACTTCAGTCAGTGAACCTCTTTCCCTCCCAGTCGTCGTCCCCTCGGAGCAGGGTCATTCCGGCGAGACGACGACGGGACCGCCGCTCTCCGGAGTCTCTTCTCCCCCTGTCCCCATTCCGGACAGTCCAGACACTTCAGTCAGTGAACACCTTTTCCTCCCAGTCCCCTCGGAACAGGATCATTACACTACGGAACCGCCGCACTCCGAAGTCTCTTCTTCCCTTTCCGCTGCTGGTGCACAGACCATGCTCACAAACGTCGTTGAACCGCTGATTGTTTGTTTGATTGCTTGTTTGATCCTTTATTTCTTCCCTTTGTCGTCACTGAGGGCATACTTCTCAGGCTACTAATAGTACGCCGATTTCGCTCTCGAGTGTTGCGCGGTGCACGGCGTGGGTCGGGAATTCTAGCGGGCAATGATAGACCGTCTCGCGTGCGGTTTTGCAGTTCGGATTAATGGGCGAGTCTGCTCTCTGGATTCGGAAGAGGTGTCGCTGTAGGGGGGCTCCGTGCGTAGCTGGACGAGGACGCGCGCGTGTCGGCGAGGTAGCTTCTCGACGAGCTTGCCGTAACGCTTCGACGGGTAACCGGTAATCACCTTCTGTTACCCCGAAGCATAGCATACGCAGTGCTCAGTCGTCTGCTCATCGAGCGGAGCCGCCGTCGGTCACACAGCCTGTGCAGTCGGTCACATTGAAGACAGCTCTCCCCGGCCTGCGAGACGCATTCAATCGAAAGCCAACAACGGCCGGTCTGGGGCAGCCAAACCCGAAGTGGCATATCTCGCACCTTTGTCGGCGCAGGCCCCAGGGTAACCCAAAGCGATCACAGTGATGGGAAACATGCCAAGCTCATGGACAGGGAGGCTCTTCATGCGAGGTCTTTCTTCCTGTGGGGAACGAATATTCACACCTCACTGGGCCCGCTTTCTCCAGTTGTATTGTTTGCGAAATTGTATAAGTGGATTGCTGGCAGTAGTGCGGCGATCCGCTGATCCGCCGAGATCGGCTCTGTCGTGAGTATGAGAAGCCAATTGTCAATGCAACGTTGACTCGTCGATAGTACATACATCCTTTTATTCTTTCCCCCAGAAGCGTCAAACCAGAACTCGCCATCGAAGATGAGCGCAAAGAAGTCCTTTCCTCCAAACCTCTACTCGAACTCCCTTCCACGTCCATCTGTCTTACCAAGCGTTCAAATTCTAGACGTACTTGACTGTGACTTCGTTCGAGGAGACCGACGCGGACGTGAGGACTTTGTTGCTCTGCTCGATATCGATGAGGGTCGCGTCGTCGGGGCCGACGGAGCCCGAGGTGGTGGTCGCGGACGCGGAGGTGAACGTGACGGTGCCGAAGTCAGCCAACGGCACGAGCGAGCCGTTCTCCTCGTAGTCCTCGACGATCCACTCCGCGTTCTCCTCGCAGAGCGCAGACGACGACGTGATATCCTGCGTGACCGTCTGGCCCGTGCTCTGGTTCTCGATCACCGCCGTGCCCGACGTCGTCGACGACGCGGTCACCGTCAGCTTCACAGTGTCACCCGCGCTGAAGCTGATTCCAGAGAAGTCGTACGCGTAGTCTGGGTACCACTCGTACCAGGCTGCGCGCGGTCCGTCAGTTGACGCACTTCATAGGGCCCAGTGTAGAGAGATGCGTACCATCGTACGACACGCTGCCACCGTCAATCGTGAAGTCGACGCCAGTCTGGAGGATGGCGGTGTCGCAGGTATCACCGTCGATGCCAACCCAGGCGGAGGCAGAGTACGAGCCGCTGCCACCGGAGGGCGCGCTCGGCGTGGGGACGGTAAAGGTGCCCGTCACAGCCGTGAAAGAGCCCTGCATCCAACATGCCCCATCAGCCATCCAGTTCTCTGCCCGCGTTCAGAGGCCGGTGCTCACCGAGGGGTATGAATCGTACACAGCGCCGGCCCAGTTACTGGAGTACTCCACGTTGGAGACGTTGGAGGTGGCCGCGTGCTCGATGAGCTGCACGGGCTTGCTCAGGTGCGTTCCCGTGCGGCGGCGCGCGAGGCGGCCGGCGATGCCCGACGGGCGGGCGAGCGCCGTGGTGGCAAGCAGCACGGAGGCGAGGAGCGAAGCGGCGAACATCCTGTACTCGGGTGTGGGAAGAGGTGCACTAGAGGCGCAGGGGCTGTCGGGTCGAGGGGCTGTCGAGACCGAGGGACCTGCTCCTCCTCCTCGTCCCAGCGGGCCATTTATACTCGCGTCGAGTGTGTTCTGCGCCCGGCGGCAGATCCCTCCCTGTAGCTCACCATATGGCCCCACACCCTCGCCAGAATTGGACTCGGGCTATGCGGGAAGTCACGTCCGATGATGCTGGTGCTGTCCGTGTGGCGACGAGCAGATGGATTCCACGGCGCCATCCGAAGTATGACAAGTGCCCTTCGGAGAGAAGTCGCTGGCATTCAGATAGTCCTTATCGGCATGAGAGCGAGGATTCACCTTCTGATAAAGCCTACGGGTGGTTGAAAAGAGCCCGGCACGAGCTCTAGAAATGAGAGGAGCAATGCAACTGCTCGCGTTCCTGGAGATCAAGAGGTCAGACAGGCGCACCGGGGAGGTGAGTGCCATATACGGAAGCCTCTCGTGGGCGAACACCGAGACTCAGGCGTCCACGGCCATGCGACCGCACGGCTTCTGCGGACATGAAGAAGCCTGGATGCACAGTCTTGCTGTAAAACACGACACCTCGTTGTGACCATCGAGTGGTGTACTCGGACACTCGACATCTTCCACGCCCACCTCGAGATGGACTGCCGGTGATCGTCAAATTCCATGAGGCAGTGTCTGTGCTGACCATAGAAGATCCTTGTGCTTTCCGGTCGACGAGGAAGCTGTAGTTTTGCATCTAAGGCAGGTCTTGGCAGAGACACTGCGGACGGCATGCAGACAGAGAGAGCTCGCCGGCGTAGGGAACGGACGCAAGGTCGACTAGATGCTCCCATGAACGTGAGAGTCCACCTATGATGAGAGTCCGGCCACCAGAGCATCAGCAGAGCTAGTAGAAGGACCTGTGCGGCCGATGACTGGCTCTATTAATAGAAGCACACGGCTGATATAGGGCACGATAATGCCGCTGGGTTGCGAGATGGGCACAATGGCGTCTCGTGCTGCACATGCACGCCGGCCGCACACGAGTCGCGTGCCCTCTCTGGACCCTGCACACAGGCGTCCCGGACGGTCAAGTAAGGCATCTTAGGCGTGATGTTGTGCCACAACTTGAAAGTATGAGCTGACGTACCCATCGACATGTGGCGCCCATTATTCCATTACACGGCTTGACAAAGTACGACGACATCCCGCGGCTCCTGCACTGCCTGTCGTGTGCTCATCCAGTGTGTCGCGTGCAGCCTAAACACATAGGAGTGAGACGAATGTGGCGGCCACGGCGAGGAGACGATGATGAGATTCAGACGCACACAGAGAGACGGGCATAGCTTTTGCAGAACCCCACGCCGTATGTGGAAGAGCAGTGTGACATTGCATCATTGCGGTCGGTACTCCGTTCATCCTGTGTGGGAGACAGTTCTGATGGGCCCAGGCATTCTCTGAGACGATCCTCGTCCGCAGTCAGCAGCCACGTCGAGATAGCTATGCACTTCCCTCGCTGCTGAGCTACTATTAGCCTATCTTGAACGACCACGCTGGAGTGACAGTGGCAGTCTACTGGACAGTCCAAAGTATGAATAAGGCCGACACACGTTGAGGTCACTCGTGGTGGACGTGGACACTGGAGAGAGCAAGTCAAGTCAACTACGATCCCTATCGAGATTCCGATCATAAATCGGGTCAAGCGGCATCTTCCGATCGGCTACTCTGACTGAACTTGCGCTAACCGTTGTACGGTCTACTATAGTAGTACTTACAGCTGCCAGCGAGGCCCTCTTCGCCGCGGACTTCCCTCATCTACAAATTGCTTCTCATCTGTAACCCTTCCGTATTTCAAAAAAATAGAAAAGGACGTCTTTCGCAGAAGAAAAAGGCGGATGTAATTATTTTGGGCGGGCCGGCTTGTCGGCCTCGCGTGAGCACAACCTTTGTCAGGCCCGCATCGCATCCGTGCAAGTCTCCATCGAACAATCAGGGCATGTGCGACATCAATGAGGCCTCATTCAGCCTCCCCAAGCAGGTCGGGCAACGAATGCTCTGCACTGGCTGCTCGAAGCTTCTCATCCATTCTACTCCACGAGTCGCGGCCTCTCAGCGACACCGTTGGGGATCTCCCATCATCCCGCGGCGGACTTATTCCCGGCTGAGTATGTCAGGCATGCCGTACGAACCCACAGATCGCTTCCGTCGCTTCGGTGCGCGCTGTGAGTACTTCACGGCGCGTCGTCTCCGTGGCATGTGCTCCTGAGGTCAACTACCTACTGCGCTCATACAAACCCTGGGTTTCTCAGAGCAGTATCCGGGACCGAGCATGCGTAAGTGTGGGTGCTTTACAATTCATGGGTACACGGAGCTCTGGTTTGCGAAGCCTTGCGGGAGAACAATCTTGTCGCGGGCACACAGTGGCCTGGGTCTCCACGGGCTGCATGATGAACTCCGACATCCGAGGCCCGTCGAGTACGTTCTACATGACCAACGAGGCGCATAGATGTAGTGAACTGTATGGATTCGAAGTAAAGCGTGGCTCTGCACCAAGGGCGAGCGTGCATGATCATCCTTGTCCGCAACTTGAAATCGGAGAAACCGCCGATTACCACCGATGAGTCTGTGGCCCACCTTGCGTGGCTTTTGGGAACAGTTGTAATGCCTCCCATCTAAGCATCGTAGAGTTAACGAATTCCCTTTTGAATGACTTGTAACCCACTGGAAAGGCCGCATAGTGTGCACGTCGGGTATTGTCCGGTCCCGGGCCGGCGGGTGCCGGCTGCGCAGATCGCAATCTGGCGGAGTGGCGGGCTCCTTGGATGATAAATCAGGAAAAGTCAAGCACCCTCAGACAGCCTCAGACCCACTGAACCGGCTTGTACAATCTTACTCTCTGTAGTAGTCTGGCTGCCAGTAATGTAAGCCGCAGACGTAGACAACTCATTCTGATCCGTACGCAGAATGATTGGCCAACTGCAACCCGTGAACCGGGAAGACATACACGCTCGTACATGAGTGCGATCGTACAACCATGCTCAGGTATGTATCTCGCGTACAGCCATCCCACCGCGGGATAGCTGGCCGTCGTAATGATAGGGATACCTCCTCAAGGTTGGGGTTCCACTGCCGTCTTCCGTGGACCACCATCATCTTGACCCGCTCATAGCGCTCGTATATGCTCCATGACGTTCTGGGTTACTGCATCAGAACGGGTACACGACCCTTCGCGACATGGAACTGACTGTGAAGATTCTGGCCAATGTGTCCCATCTACCCCGCTTGTCGTCAGTCGGATAGACGCATATAGAAGATAGCTCTTCATGCTCGGAAGTGTCGTGAACGATCAGGGTGTCCAGCGCCGGTAACCAGCTCTCGATGAGCAAGTCCTCTGCAATCGACATCGTATTCCTGTGTATGGCTGGACGCATTCCGAATACACGCAAAGCATCTCCTGTGCGTCAACATCAGGTCACCGGTTAGCACAGGCCTAGGGTTAGCATGCGGTCAGGTACCATGGACCGTGATGACCAGCCCACTCTGATTGAACAAGCCAGCAATCTTGACTCTTGAACCGACAAGTGGCCTACGAGTCACTTACCAGTCAAATAGCCTCATTGCAGGATGCAGGACTACCACCGTGTTCTCTCGGCCAGAAGCCGCAAATCAGTAACCGAACTCACAAGCTGATGACATACATGATGCGGAAGCGTGGATTGCTTAGCTTTGTGAAGAGCAGGAGACAGTGATTACTGCAGTTGGTAATCGCATGCATGGAGAGCATGCATAACATCATCCTATCGGCGACTACGTAGGAGCTGCAAGGCCAACTCTTCTTCCTCTTCGAGCGTAGTGGCGCCAGCATCCCGCTTTCGGACTTGATTGGTCGAGGCTTTACTCCGTTTGGCGGGAGGAGCCTCGTCCTCAGATTCTGAGGGCAGATCGAACTCCGGGCTGACGTAGCCATCGTCCTCGTCCACGGGTTCAAGCGTGGCAACCATTCCTCCGCCGCCATCGGCATCGTATCCCATTTCCTAGACGATGGTCAATGTCAGTCCGGATGTGAAGTCCATCCACTGAAACCACATACCTCACGCTCCCTCTCCTTCCTCTTCCTCTTCTTTTCCCTCTTCTTGTCTCGCGCTTCCTCCTTGTCCTTCACATCCGCCTCCTTCATTCGGCCTCTCTCGCCCTCGACGAACACCTTGCCTGCCGCCTTTACCGCTGCGCTACCCTCCCCAAATACCTCCTCTGGTGCCTTCATCTCGTAGATCTCGTGCGCACCGCCCTCATCGTCGAACACAAGCTTGCTGCCCTTCGGGCCGTACTTCGCAATCGCCTTCTTGGACACCGCCATCCTTTGCTTGCGTTTCGAGATGTTCTCTGACTCGGACAGGGCAGACGGGTCCCCAGGGAGCTCGTGGTCCGCGCGCTTCAGGGTGATGAAGTCGTCCTCCTCGTCGGAGCCACCCGCGTGCTCGATGAGCTTGGTGTAGTGCTCTGAGAGGATGTTCTGGTTCTTGCGCTCAAACATCCGGTCGTACTTCGTCCGTACACGGTTCGCCTTGTCTTCGTCCTTCGCAGACGGCTGATTTCCCGTGTCCTCCTCGTCACTCGCCTCGCTGCTATCGTTTTCGGAGCCAGCACTGCTGCTAGAGGCGTCACTCTCCTCTCCCTCGCTTACCCGTGCCTCGCGAGCAGCATTGGACTCGGCAAGTGCGACGGCATGGCTCGCGTTCTTCTTCTTCTTGGCCAGCTCCTTACTCAGGAATTTGATTTTGGGCATCCCCGGGAGACCGAGGGACTCGGCGAAGCGCTCCACCGGCAGCTCATCGACCTTGAATATGGACTTGTCCTTTTGCAGGTGGATAGAGCGTAGGTACGAGACGAACGTCTATCAACAAGATACATCAGTAGCCGGTAGAAAATGAATATCGCCGGACGCACTCGCTGCCCCAGATACTTGATCTCGGGATCCTGAAAGGCCAGATTCTGCAGCTGGTTCTCGATATTCTGCGTCTTGCTCGCCCGAATCTTGATCTTTTCTACCTTCAACCCGTTCTTCTCCAGTACCGCCTTCATGCCTTCCTCCTCGCTCGGCACCAAGAACAGCAGTGCACGCCCTGCGCTCTCGTACCGTGCCGTGCGTCCAACGCGGTGTACATACGTCTCCGCATCTTCTGGGGCATCGACCTGGACGACCCAGTCGATGGCAGGGAAGTCAAGCCCGCGTGCGGCGACGTCCGTTGCGAACAAAACGGCCTTTTGCATACCCGTGAAGCGCTGAAACGTCGCAAGTCGCGTTGTCTGCTTCTGTTTCCCGTGGAGATGAAGCAAGGGTACACCCGGGTGCATCCGCCGAAAGGTCTCGAAGACGAACCGGACCTGCTTGCAACTCGACAGGAATACGAGTGTCTTGTTTTGGAGGTGCGACTTGAGGAACGACCAGAGAAGGGAGAGCTTCTGGTCGAGTGCGGTCACGACATAGTGCTGCTGGAGCGATGCGGGAGTGACGAGAGACGCCGAACTTTCGGCTACGCCAATCGCGACAGGGTCGGTCAGCGAAAGCCGGGCGAGAGATGCGACTGAGTCAGTCTGAGTGGCCGAGAACAAGAGGGTTTGTCGGGACTTGGGCAGATGGGAGAGGAGAGCAGTGAGAGTACGGTGGAACCCCATGTCCAGGATGCGGTCGGCCTCGTCCAATACGAGCGTTTGGAGGTTATCGCAGTCGAACCCAATGGTCTGGTCCATATGTTGCAGAAGCCGACCCGGTGTCGCGACGAGGATGTTCATTCGAGAGAGACGCTCACTTTCGTCTTTCAGGTTCTTTCCTCCAATGACCAGACCTGCCGAGAAGCTATGATAACCACCTATTGAGCGTAGCACGTCGAATATCTGGACTGCCTAGAAGGAGGGCTCAGATCGAGATAGTCGTCTCGGAGCTGCTGACAGACGCACCAGTTCCCGTGTAGGGGATATGATCAAGGCCCCGAGACCATCCTGCGGGCCCCACTTCTTTCGATACAGCATCTCCAGAACTGGGACGAGGAAGGCTAGCGTCTTGCCGCTTCCAGTCCTTGCTGAGCCCAAGACATCCTTGCCTTTGAGCGATACAGGCAGACTCTTCGCCTGAATGTCGGTCATCTCGGTGAAGTAAGCTTTCTTGAGACCTATATAAGCAGCGCACTTCAGGTGATGCACGGGAGGAAAAGTACAGTTGTGTTCACCTCGTTTGGTGTAGTCCGAAATTGGGAGGTCCGCAAACGCTTTCAGGTCCGGAGGAGGCTCCTGCAATGATCATAACTGTGTCAACGCATAAGTAACCACAGAGCCCGGGCTTCGTTTCGCTACTTACGAATTGTGATGCAGCCTGTTCTAAGGCTTCAATCGTCTTCGCCTCAGAGACTTTGCGCAGCTTAGAAGAGTGTACTCCATTCTTCGATTTGGAAGACCTCTTTGACTTTTGCTTTACAGTACGAGAAGGTCCTGCTTCGCCCATCCCGTTTTCTTTCGTCGTCTCGTAGTCTGAAATAAGTTGAGGTGAGCGTTGGGTGAGCGGAGAGTGCAGGGTAAGTCTTAGTAAGCAGAGGAGGCGAACGTGACACGAAATTCAGCCCCGAATGGTGTGACAGGCGCGAAGGCGCGTGACATGCTGTGACAGAACGCGAATCAGACACGCCGCGCCACCAGCGCGACTCGGACTTGGCACCGAACCACCTCCACCTTCGAGTCCCCACAAAGTCCCCAGCTGCGTGGCAGTATCTATCCGGCACTGATACTAGTGTCACATCTAAACTATTTACCCAGTCTGGAGCTGCGATCCGCAAATCATGCCTCGCAAAGTCAAGTCTTCTCTGGTCGATCACCATTTCCCTCGATTCTACGCGTGCTACTTGCTGAAGAGCATTCGGACTCCACGCGCAACTGCGTAAGTAACAAATATGTTGCTCGATATCATTGTCGGATTGTATACGAAGTCATGCTACAGAACTTACATAGGAAGCACTCCGAGCCCCCCTAGGCGCATACGGTCAGTACACTCACCGTCAGACTGTCATTCGCTTGGCTCACATGTCACTGCCCTTAATATAGTCAACATAACGGCGAAATCACCCAAGGCGCATGGAAGACCAAGCATAACAGGCCCTGGATCATGCAAATGATCGTATATGGTTTTCCCTCTAAGCTCACGGCGCTGCAGTTCGAGTGGGCATGGCAGCACCCGCACATTTCGCGACACCTCCGAGGCGAGGACGGCAAGGCTGTGTTCCAGATGAACTCGAAATCCCGGTATTTGAAGACCAATGTCTCGTGAGTATGCGTATTCTTATGCTTTTAGCGACACTGCGCTGAAGCGGATATATATAGAATCGCACGGAGCATGTTATGTTCCCATCCGTACAATACGTGGCCATTGCATGTGAAGCTTTTCACCTCCGAGGCTGAAAGAATTTGGAATGACGCTTCCCGCGGCATCGGCGACCTCGCCCTCCCCCGAGGATTTTCTTGCACTGTCGAGCTGGAGGGCGTGGACGGGAAGTCGGGCCAGACTGGTTCTGGGAGGACGGGCCCGATCGACGTGAACGACAGTAGGCTATGTCCCGTCTCTTTCGCTAAAATCATTCTCTGATGACGCCGCTAGCTATGTTTACCTCAGAACATCTCCGAAAATGGACTACTATGTTAGCTTCATCGAGACCATTACAATGCTCCATCTGCAACGATACCTTGGACCGACGACACCTAGTAAGTTCTACGTTGCACGACACCAACTCTGTATCGAATTTGCGAACTCACGGACATGACCCCCAAGGACCCGATGACCATGGCGCTCTGTCCCTCTACAGACTGCACGGGGGTCTCACATATATCCTGTCTCTGCGCTGACTTCCTCGAACAAGACCGCACCGAGCACTCGACTCCCAGAAAACTCGCTATGATACCCCGGGGCGGTCAATGCCGGTCCTGTCGTACGTACGTCCTGTGGGGGGATGTCATACGGGGATGCTATAGACGAAGGGGCGACGACGCGCCGGACCCCGAGGACAGTGACGGTGGCCTCGATGACGAAGAGGGGCAATCCCTCGACGATGTAGAGCACATTCCGCCTCCCACTCGGCACCGCAATAGCAAGGCCACAAGCAGGGGTGTACACCGACAAAGACTCACGGGTGCAGCTCCTAGGAAACGTCAAGCGGCCGGTGCAGGACAAGTCTCGAGCGAGGGAGAGTTCTTCGACCTAAATAAAGTTTCCGGAGACTCTGAGGAGGACTCGTCCGACGAACCGCCTCTGGTGGGCGCTTCTCTGCAGCGTACGTCCAAGACGTATGGTAACCCCCCGCTGAAGGCGCGTACGACCATGGAGCGCAGTGGTGCAATCGCGGAAAGCTGCTCAAGGGAGCGAAAATCAGCATTACCTACAAGATCAGACACAGCGAGACCTCATGCTGTCCACAATCCAAAAGCGCCTCGCATTGCAAGGAGGAATGCTAAGGTTCCGCTTGCAGAGAGCACGGCAGAGGGACATCCGGAACAACGTCCAACCACCAAGATTGTCGCCGACCCACGGCCAACGCAAACCGTCCCACAAATGGCAACCGACGATCGTCGACCGCCGTCCGGCCTACCACGGCGGCCGGCACCTCGCGCCAAAGCACTCCCCGCCTACGTCGAGATCAGTGACTCACCCGACTCCGACCTCGAGGAAGCCGCATTCAAAGGGCGATACAAATCGTCAGAGGCGCTACTTTCCCTCTATCGTCGGTCTCCAGACTACAGCCCCAGTCGCCCGGGCTCGCCTCACGGACGGCTCAGCCGTGCCCTCTCGACTCTCTCGATCTCCTCAGGGTCGGAACTACCGGACATGTCGCACCTACTACGGGAGCTCGGGGGGAAGAAGAAGCGAGAGGATGACGAAGACGTGATTGTGGTGTCCGATTAAATGCCGCATCGCGCTGCGGCTTCCTCTGCGTCGAAGTGGCATTCCGTGCGATTGCGCTGAGCTTGGCTTTGGCTTTGGTGACTGGCCCGGCCCGAACACGGCGTCGCGCCTGGAGAAACCATCTCTCTTTCTGTGTGATTTGGTGTTCACGCGTCACGCCGGGCCACTAGCAGGAGTTTGTTGGCAGAATTGCGTTCTTTATTGGATGGAAGCTCCATCGACTTGGAAGACGGCCAGGGCACCCGCCCTTTACGAGAGCAGCGCTTCGTTCACTACGTGGAAGCGTAGCGCCAAGACGTTCAAATGTTCGTCATGTCCTCGGCAAAGCTATGAAATCCTAGGAATTGAACGTGGGCGCAATGTTCATGTGTTACAACTGGTTCGACGCAAAGGTATGCAGGGTCCCCGACGCGCCCGCGAGAGGGAGATCTGTTCACCGTGCCGAGAGACGACAAAGCTTGTGTTCAGCCGTTCACTGAAGATACCATGCCGAACTCCTGGGGATTTCTGCGGCATTAAAGTACACTTCTCCTCTATCTCCATCCTGCGCTCAGAGGGCCAAGAAGCATAGCCTCTGAGGCTCAACCCCTAAGACAGACCATGGTACTGTACCTCCACTCGCGTGCTGGTTGTACGCAGGCATGATGATGGCCAGCGACTCCTGTGCATTCCCCCAAGTCTTCTATGAAGTGCATGGCGATGAAGTCTTATTCAGTATATTACCGGTGTGTGACGGCCCGCTTGCACCTGATTCAAGGACTGACCGCGTATCATCCACCTCCAGCCTATGTCAACCGCAGAGGACTTGCTCCTCGAGATATGGCTACCGGCGTTGGACGCCCTGACTATTGACGAGGCTTCCGAACATGAAGATCCATCTGTGACATGTGAACGACCTATTGACGAGAAGCAGAGCAGACGGGATACGTTGGTCAGGATGTTCACGGTCAGTTCCATGTCGCGAAGGGTCGTGCCAGTGTACCCGTTCTAATCCTGTAACCTAGAACGTCATGAAGCGTATACGACGGCGCTATGAGCGGGTCAAGATGATGATGGTCCACCGAACACCGGAGTGGAGCTTCAAACTTGGGGAGGTATCCCTGCCACTTCGATGGCCAGTCATACCGTGGCGGAGTGGCCGTATGCGCGATATTTGAATAACACTGTACGGCTGTACTCAGCTGAGTGTGCATATCTTCGCCAAGGTTCATGACCTGTAATCCGTTCGCTTTGCATACGAATGTGAATGAGTTGTTCACGTCTGCGGCTTGCATTGGCAGCCAGAGTGCTACACACACTCGCCGAGGAAGGCTCAAACCCAGCTCAAACTTATGATAGTGATCCTTCGACTCAGGCTGTGCCACTGAGCCACTACCTACTCACCTTATCATTTACCTATGAAACCCGTAACCTCACCAGAAGTACCCGCGCGTCGAAGTGTCGTTTGCGCTTGAGGTGAAATTGTACGCTGCAGGCAGGTTCGGTGGGTCGGAGGGTGCCTAATTTAGCCACAGCAGCCCGCCACCCCACCAGATTGCGATCTGAGCATGCCGACGGGCCTGGTCGCCGAGTACATACGACTGGAGCGCTCGCCTCCTCCGTTCAACGAGCCTTCATGACGTGACAATTGAGCACAATGTTTCATGGTAGTTAATAGCATTATTTGACTATCCGAGGGCATCGGTACGATATTGTCTCGAATCGGCTTTTTTGCGAACGCGCCCGCGACAAGGGCCTCTCGCAAGGCTTCGTGCTTCACGTGTGACGTACCCATGCCTGTTGACATGGCAGGCCAAGTGCATGCATTCCGCGCGGACATTGGTATCTAATGTGGTTTATGCATAGTGTCGACATCTCATAGATCTATAAAACAATAATGGTCGGTCACCAGCTAGTCGTCCTCATCCGAGATAGCCAGTTGCAATCTTCCTCTCTTCTTTGCTTGCAGGGCGGACGGAAGTGGCGATGGAGATCTCAAGGCACTGCCTATAGCATTGGCAGGCGGACGCGAAGTCTGCGTAGTCTCCTGGATTTCCTCTGTAACTTCGCTGGCCAGTTTGCGCCGAGGACGCGGTTTGGGTCTTGGTTTCGTCTTCTGTATCTCGACGGGGTTAGGAGAGGTAGGCTGAGTCGAAGGAGATCTCCTGGGTGAGACGAAGAGGTTCAGGATGCTGCCATCCGAGTCGCTATCGTCGCCGCCCTTCGATGCACTCCGTGCCTCCGCCACTTCGTCCTCTGCGTCAATCCCGCTCTGCCCTTTGCGCCGCCTCTTCTTCGCGGCACCATTGTCCGGGACCCGCTTCCGTCGTTTCTTCGTCCCAGTAGACCTCATCGTGGCGATGTGCCCCGTGGACGTTGCCAGCAACGCAGTCCGTTCTCGCAGTGCCTTCTCCTTCTCTAGGAAGGCCTCCATATCCTCCATCTCCGCATCGCTATCCTCGATGAATTGTGCTGATTTGTACTGCTGCTTCTCCTTTTTCTTCTTCTCCTTGCGCTTCTTTGGCTCCTCGCCCTCCGAGGCACTGACATCGGGGTCGGGTGTGGGTGAACGGCGCCGCCGACGTCTGCGTCGCTTCTTGTTGAGTAGTTGCGACGCGTTCTTGCCATCCAGATCAATCGGAGTCTCGAGGAATTGGCTGATCACGTTGAGACAACTTTGCAGATCGGACGGCAGAACCGCTGCAGGAATATACCACTCCAATTCATTCGCATCTGTCTCGCGAGTTCAGCTGCGCGATACTTCAATACATCAGCAAAGTACTCTGACCTTCGTCTAGAATCTGGAACTTGATGAGACGGAATAGAAGCTTGAGATGCGGATCTTTGGTGGCCGCATTTGCTTGCTCATCACTGACGTACGGTATCACTGGCAAATTGACGGCAGTCATTCTCTGCACTCTCGTAAACTTGCAGCATTAGACTCACAATAATCGGTCATCTTCGCGAGAGCTTCGTCAGAAGGCCCTCTGTTGGCAGTGACCGCCGCGAGCTCGTTCTCCGGCTCGCTGTCGCTGTCTACGTCAATGACTTTCGATGACGAGCCGTCCGTGTCCTCGATGATCCGTTGCCGCTGCCCGATAGCTAGCATAAGGATCTAGGGGTTCGTCGTCAGACCGCGAAGTGACCTGAGCGCAAGTTCGCCTCACCTGCTTCACCCACTCTATCAACTCGTTCTTTCCCTCTCCAACTAGACACGCAATCGTGATGCCAAGCTGCTCGCTCCACGAGTACCCTTTCTTCACTTGGACGTCGGGCGGGAATCTAGTGTCCTCCACCGTTTCCGCCCGCCCGCCCTTCTTATCCTCGGGCGGCGTCCAGCTGGAGAATTCCTTCCAGTGGCCCCGGTTCATCGGGAAGAACGCCTGAACCACGAGGAACGACTCCTCTTCCACAGCTTTGAAGAACTGGCGTAGGATGTATTTAATGAGATTAACGAGGTCTTTGTAGGGCTGGTCCTTGGGTAGCGACTTCTCGTCCGCGAGAATGGTCTTGAAGAGATCCAACGTAGATACCTGTGTGCAGCAATGGATTGTCAGTACACTGAGCGACGACACAGGCTACCAGTGCGCCTACGTTGAAGTAAAGCCCCTCCGCCTTAGCCTTTACGGCTTGCCGATGCATGAGGCTGACGACGCGCTTCATCTTATCCGCAGACGTGAACTCCTTAAATCGGGCGACACACGCCAGTAACGTTTGGGTGATGTCCGGATGAGCAAATTTCTGGTAGCCGTGGTCAGAACGCAATCGCATGAGTGACACGGACAACCCACCGCCTCGAACATGTCGAACGTGAACATAGTCTCGTGGATCATTTCATCCGGCTCCTCTTGAGGTTCCTCTTCCTCTTCCGGTACACCGTCCTCCTCGCCCTTCCCGGTGCCTAGAATTCAAGTGTTTGTGCTCCAAACTTCGCCAGTACCCAAGGGCCATACATACCTCGTCTTCTCCGCGCCTTCTCCTTGCGGCGGACATACATCTCGCCCCTTCCGCTGCGTTTCTTCCCCCACCGTTCGAGCATCCGGAAGAGCGCATACGCAAGATGAACGCTCGAGTCGAGATAAGCCAGGCTCTGTGTGCCTTCCCGGTACGCACGGAGGCTGTCGAACGCGATGTCGAGCACCTCTCCGTTGTAGATGAGTTGCTGCTGGAGGACGTCCGCGACGTCGGCCTCGGAAGCGACGGGCGAAGTGGACATGGCGTCGATTAGGATGACGAGCTGCGTGAGGCAGTCTATGCCAGCCTGGAGTTCGTTCCACGCTTTTGGCTTTGGAAGATATCACGTCTGTGAGCAAAGGGTGACTGAACCAGAATGTTCCATACCTTCTCTTCGACGGCCTGCCGCATGCGTTTCAGCACCCAAACGATCCACGCTCGGTCGGTCACCTCCGCAACGAGGCCAAAACTCCATGCGTTCTCCGACCCTTGTGTAGCACGGACGCAAAGAAAGAACTCCAGGAACCACTTCGCGACATAGAGTAGCCGGAGGTTGTCCTTCTCTGTGATTTTCGCTCGTTCGGCTCTGATGTCCTTCAGCAGCGACGAGAGGAATGCTGAAGGACGTGTTATGAAGCTGCACAACAGTACACTCAATCAACTCACGATTGAAGCAGGCCTCGATCAATATGCGCGCGAAGTTCTGCAGGATGAACTTCGCGTCCACGGATAGGTTATCCTCCCGCGCCAGCTCGTCCGTCTTCTTTATTTTCTGCTTCTTCTGCCGCTTCAGTCGGTCAACAATGCTGCCCGAGTCCTGGTTAAGCGCCTGCTGGCGATGCAGGACCAAGGTTTGGGACGATTCGGCTGGTTCGGGTTCAGCCTCTGGGGTCTGTTCCTCATCCGTCTTCGCCTGCGCTTTCTTGGGATTCAGTTTGACTGAGAGCGTTGTGCCGAATCGGGAGTGCCGCGATGTGGCGTTCCGGCGGAAGTCTCGCTTGCGCTGGTCCTCTACCGCAAGCAGGCGGCGCAGGTTCTGCGTCGGCTCCTGCAATTTTTGAGTACAAGGATCACAATAGCAGTCGCGCGAGCGAACGTACCTTGGCCTGGTCCACTGCTAGCACAGTTGGCTTGACCCCCCGGAAGAGAAGATAGAATATCTCGAGCACAAGAGCATTCCAACCGTTGAACATCGGGTCCTCGTTGGCGCTCGATGCGACGGTGATCAGGAAGTCAAGTACATTCGCATCTGATAGCGTCTTGACTAGACGGGACTGCATAGACGCGAACTCAGCCTGGTCTGCACTAAGGTGCATGTTTGGTGGCAAGTCCTTGATGAACGCGAGGTTGCGGATGAGGTAGAGTACGACGTTGATGATCTGGATGTCACGCTCCTTGCGCTCTTTAGGAGCCTTGGAAAGACATGGCAGAGTGATCCCGAACAGAGCCTGGATGGCACCCGGCCTCAGGAGTGCCGCCTTGTAGTGCAGGTGACTGAGAGTGAGCTGGGTATAGTCCGTACCCTTGTCATGTTCTTCGTCTAATTCCTTCAGCTCCTCCGCCAAGTCAATCGGCCATGTCATAGCGGTCATAAGATCTGCGCACGCAATGGCGCATTTATCTTCGAGCAGTCCCTTGCCCGCGGTCTCCAGGAGGATGGGAATGAGGTCGTTTGGGAGAACTCGCGTCTCCCAAAGAATACGGGCTACAGTACGCTCGTCATCCGTGTCGTCCTTCCTCCAGATTTTCTTGAGATCTTTCAGACATCCGTAGCATTCATCACCGAGACGATACGACCCGTTCTCGTAGCCACCGAGCGCGTCGACCACGCTCCGAATGGCAGGCTCGAGGATGGCACGGCGATCCAAGTATTCCTCTTCTCCGGAGCCGTCAGAGATGGATATCACGTCGTCGTCCATGATCACGGATGGGGCAGCAGTGCGGTCGTGGGCGTTGGGAAGGTTATGCGTTGCGCGACGCGCCTCAAACGTGACTGACGGCGCGAACGGTCACTGTCTGAGGAGTGTGACGTGTCGTGTTTGTCACAACGGGACCTGAGCGCTTGAGCGGCCAAGCCCTTCATTCCCGAATGCAGTGCGACCGCTCACAAAATCTGAATATCTACACACGAGAAGAGTATATATGAGGGTCATTCGTACATGTGCTACTCCTGTTCTTCTGTCGCTCCTTGACGCGCTACGCACACAACGTTAACGTGTTGGCACAGATCCGACTGTACTGGACCCCCCTCGAGCTCCTCCTCCACCACCTCATCCTCCTCAAGGGATCGTGTTGTGTCGCAGTGCCGGGACGCTCCAGGACAAAGTCTCATCGCGCGCTGATGAAACTCAGACTAGATTGACGGCAGCACTGACCGCTCTTGTCAAAATTCCGCTCGGCCTGTGCTCGTTGGGCTGCATATGGCCCCCTATCCACGGATGCTATGCCACGATCAAACGCCTCGACCGCGTGCCCTGAGCCTCGGGGGCGATGAGTCCAGCCGGCCGCGCAGTTTGTTGACCATAGTAAGCGATCTTCGGCGGCACTATGTGACCGTCCTGCATAATAAATAGAGACAGATGGTGGGCGATGTCGAACGAATTTCCCCGTGTCCAGTTACACTGAACCACCAGGGACCGTCATCGACCATCTACATTCTGGTGTAAATTGTAAGTTCAACTTGTACCATATATGACAACGACTGCTGATATCCCAGCTGTAGGGAAGCATGGCATTGGCATTCGAGAATTATGCATCTGCTCCGCACGCTTACGACCACTATGCAGCTTCATCGTCGTCCCAGTCATACCCAACTTCTACTCCTGATCACCACGATCTCAACCAGCCCGCGAAGACTGTAACGGCGAAAGAGCTGCTCAATGACCCATCTACAACGTATCTCGTCACCCGCCTACCGACAGTGGCAACGTTATCCGTGCAGCTGAACGCCGTCCAAGAGCCGTCGTACGACCCCGCGGGTCAAGTAGCATGGTGCCACGAAGTGCTCGACCTCGTCCAGCGCACGCAGCGTCTACAGGCATCTACCAGCAGCGTCAATCCTGGCCGCCCGCCATCAGGCACTCCCGCGCGCATCGCAGAGCCGGACCTGCAGCGGCTCATCGATGTCGCAGTCCCGATGCTCCTGAAACTCGCAGGGCGCAAGAAGGCGACGCAGAACTTTGTGCCCGGGTACATCTCGGAGGCGATCTACCTGTGCTCGACGTGCGAGGCGAGCGGCGCGTTCCCGCAGCACGTCGCGCACAACCCGAAGCATGCGTTCACACAGTGCGAGCAGGCGGCGAAGGTGGGCTATCACCCTGCATGGCTCGATCTCGCACGCGACTTTGAGAAGTTCGGAGATGCCGTGCACGCGAGGGAGTGTTATGAGCATGGCGCGGCACACGCCGTCCCGGGGTGTTTGTTTGTACGTCATCTCCTCGCTCTTCACGCTCGCGGCTAGCTGAAGGGTACGACTTAGCGATTGGGCATGGCTTACTTATCGGGGCAGCTGGGCCTCCCGCGATCGTCAGAGGAGGCACTGCCGCTGCTGAAGCAAGCGGCTGCCCTATCCACCGTGGACACGCCGCATCCGGCCTATGTGTACGCTCTGCTCCTTCTCAACGAACTCCCCAACCTCTCCATTCAGCCGTATCTCCTCGCGTCCCACATTCCGCCGGGCTCCTCGCCTGCGCTCGAGGCAAGGCGCCACCTCGAGCGCGCGGCGTACCTCGCGCACGCGCCCGCGCAGACGCGTCTTGGGGAGGCGTTCGAGCTTGCAGATGAGGCCGGCGGTTTCCCATTCGACGCCGTGCTGAGTGTACAGTACTACAGCTTGGCGGCAGCCCAAGGTGATGCTGACGCGGAGATGGCGCTGAGCAAGTGGTTCCTGTGTGGCTCCGAAGGCGTGTTCGAGCGTGATGAGGAGCTGGCGTTCAAGTATGCGGAGAGCGCGGCCAGAAGGGGATTACCGAGCGCGATGTTCGCAATGGGGTACTACATAGAGGTTGGTGTGGGATCCGTGAAGGACCTGCCGGCGGCACAGAAGTGGTACCAGATGGTGAGGTTTCCATGGGTGATCTACCTTAGTCTAGCTACTAATGCGTCGGATTTATAGGCAGCGCAGCAGGGCAACACTGATGCATCCGACCGCCTGAATGCGCTCTCGCGATCGAAGTCGCTCTCGCGCAAGGAGCACGAGCAGCTCACGGAGACCACACTCGTGCGCAAACGCACACAGGCCCGTATGCGCTCTGAAGCAAATCCTCGCCAGACCGCACAGCCCATGCCCCCAGGTTCTGCTGCGTATCCCCAGTACGATCCCGCTGCCGCACCTCCCATGCCCGCCCCCATGGCGGCCGCACCGCACCGCATACCCTCTCTTCCCCCGCAAGCTGCATATGCTGACGCCTACCCAGCAGTAGAGGTGCGTCCCCTCGCACCGCGTGGCCGGTCGCCTCCTCAGCAACAACCCGGCTTCCCATACCTCAACGGGCCTTCACGAATCCGTGAGTCCTCTTTGGGTCCGGGCGCGGCACCTGTACGAGGAGCCTCTCCCGTTCCCCCGCGCGGTTACCCCGCCGCAGCGCCAGGCTCGCGCGGGGCATCGCCCGCACCCGGGCCTGAATCCCATGCAAACCATCGCAGGTCACAGTCTGCGGCTCCATACCCACCTGCGACGATGAATTCCCAATACCCCGCGCAGGGCTCGCGCAACTCTGCCCGTGTGCAATCGGGTTCCCTCCCTGTGCCTCAGTCGCAGCCGGCGTCCCGTGCACCGAGCCCGGGACGCCCACCGATGCAAGCGACGTACCGGGGCGCGCAGACTTTCCAGGACATGGGCATCTCCACTGCAAAGGTGAAGGAGGAAAGCTGTGTCATCATGTAATACCCAGATGCGAAGTACTTGGACGCAGATCTACGTTAACTTATCGTCGTGCAATGACAGTACTGATACTTATTGAAGATCCAAGGATGTTTCGCTTTCGTTAGCTTTGTATGCACTGTCGATCTCATTTAACTGATACTGACGCTATGGCCACTGAAGTACTGCGTGTCTGCTACCATGCGTTTCCTGTCGTAGTCAGGCGTCGTTGGGAGCACGGTATGTAACGGGCGCTACTTATAGTCACTGCCTGAGCACGCGCTTCGACGCGACGGTCGTCACCTCACGACTCACGTTGCAGACCTGAACCTCATTCTGTTCGACCTCCTGAATATCTTCTTCCTCAAGCCCGCCGGGCAGATTTGATTTCATGCACGAATTGCACGGGATCGTGCCTCAACGTTGAACACGTATACTTTTCACTTGGCATGTGTATGGCATCCGAGGTCACGAAGCGCTCCTGGCATCGATGCCTTCCACTTGACCCGAGTCCACAGACAGCTCAGGTGCGTGCTCAATTAGTATACGTTCTTTAGCTTCGGCCTTGAAACGCAAACCTAGAAATTAACGAGGGGCTTTCGCACACACGATGTGTCAGCGCAACTTGTCGGCTCGCCGATGGTTCTCCGAGTCCTCACTGTGAGTCATTAAACTAAACTTGCCAGCTCGAGCCCCTGGATCGCTACTCGGTAGCTTCTTGGCGATTGTCTTGGGGTATCGTGCAAAGGCGGGGAACCGATGGTGCGAACATATTCTTCTGCGTCTTGTCTCCCTTGGGACTCACGGTGTCGACTTGGGATGGCCTCTACGTACCAAGTCGGATGCTGCCGCTGGTCGCCAATGCCACTGGATCTCGGGCCGTACTCCGTGGACGGGATGGCAGCATTGAACGAGTGGCACAGCGCGATGCCACAAACAGACAGGATGTACGCGTCCAGCACTCCAATGATTTCCGAACCGGCGTCAGGCCTACACAGGACTCTTCTACAAAATGGATCATTGCCCATTCGAGTTCGCCAGTGGCCACCTCTGTGTACTGTGCTCACGGTGCGCGGAAGCGTCCTGGAACCAAATGCGGTGATGATATCGCAATGCCCCAGAACCACAAGGACTGCTCGTCCCGCAATGGACAAGGGCGACACCCTTGTATTCGGTGCCTGTATCATGTCCGACCCTGTCGCTGACCACAAGGTGCGTGCTCGACCAATGCGGTAAGCCTTGTACATTAGCGGCGGTGTTTGTTTTTCCGTCGCGCACACAGTCGTCCCAACGAGGAAATGGGGCGCGTGTTTGCAGCTACTTGGTTCCGTGGGTCCGTATTTGCAGGTCGCCAAACAACTGCCATAGCAGGCAGGAATCAATCCGAGTACACTCATCCACTGCACAGAAGCTGCGACAGACACGCTGTGCACGGCTCATTGCCTGGTATAAAATAGCTCGCCTCGACGCCATGGAGGGCCATTGTTCGTCGCATCCGTTCCAGGCCGCCCGTCCCCACCCCCTCGCCTTATATAAACTGATATGCGCCTCCGCGAGTACAAGCACGACGCCCTCAGCCTCCGCTCCAGACAGAAGGCCCTCAAAACATCTCGAAGGCTAGTACAGTCCGCAAAGCTTAGAAGCCGTCGCCCATTCCACCCTGAACACTTCGAACGCCCTCAAGAGAACGTCAGGATGGCGCAACGTAAAATCGTCCACATCGGGCAGTTGAATATGTACGACGAGAACTCGCCCCTCGTGTCCGTTCCAGAGACCATCGAAAGGCCTCCGCTCCCTCCAGTGATGTCGGATATGATTGCGAAGTTCGAACCAGAACTGGCGGACACCCCCGTCGAATACGTACGTGAAGCGCTCGCGGCTATGGGCACCAGGTATGGAGGGTCTACTGCACCATGTTATGAGCCGCTTAACTAAGTGTGAACTCCAGATTAATGGGTGTATCCAAGAAGTGCCGTGTCGATCCCCCGCGACTGGCCAGCGGCCCCGAAGTCAACCTCATCGTAACGGACGCAGGCCTGTCGTGTCTACCAACCCACGCACTCGCTGTTCACCCTCCTGCGGAACCGTCTACTTGGTCTCCTTCCGACAGAGCCAACAGGCTGAACAATCGTGGCCGCGAGGTTATCATCATGCCCATTCACGCCGCCATCCTCGTCGCGAATTGTGGGCGCCTACCCTCGGACATGCCCGAGTCGCGCCCGCGGCCACCGCCCAACCAGATCATCTTCTCAGGTGGCGAGATGGTGAATGGCTATCGCATCCCCCTGGTGTCCTTCTGCCTCCCGATGCCTCAAGCCTTCGAGCTGCTCGTGAGGTACATGTACACGCGCGACAAGGACGCACTTCTCAACGCGCTCGTGCCGACGCAGACCCCGTTCGACGTGTCCGGCGACAGGACGCCACTCTATGCCGCCGACCCTGCTCTCCGCCAAGGAGTTGCACGCAAGCAGCGCATCAACCGCGTCGCCTCCGAGTGCGTCGCTTACTTCAACGGCCAGCTGTCCCGGATGTACGAGCAAGCTCGGTTCATCGAGGGCTTCTGGCGCAACGCTGTCACCGTCGCCATGTCGGACGATGGCATGTGGGAGACGCTGCAGCTCGCCTGGGAGGCGTTGGTGCAAGCCATGAAGTGGGTCCGGGATGCATATGTCCAGATCCGGGAGCGAGAGACTCAAGCTCAAGACTCGAACGGGCAGCCCCCTCGCCCGGTCGTGCCGCGCATGGCGCTGATATCCCACCTCACTCAGAGATACGTGCAGACTCTCCTGACCACTGGTCAGGGTAACTGTTACCCAGTCGATCCTTACCCACTGGCTGACCCTCTATTTACGATGCCGACATCCAGCCGGGTAGGACTGGGACAAGCGCTGCCTTTCCTGTCTCAGAATATGCTCTAAACATGCGACAGGACAGTATGAATCTCACATGATGTACGGTTGTATATGCCAATGTATGTTACCATGTATTTACCCTGTGTCTCTGGAATGGAATGCCGCGTATGCACAACTGATACAGGCGATGACAAGAGCATGCATTCATAACGATTCGTAACGGGTAACTGCAGACAACTCACGACAACACAGAGCATTGAGGAACTGCCGCATGACAGCAATACGAGGGAAGATTCAGCAGGCAGGGGATAATGTAAACAATACGCGTGTAAACTTCGTCGCAATGTCCAAGAGCCACAACTTCACGCCTTCGACTGATCGAAGTAAGCGACCAACTCTCCTACAGGTGCCCGAGGCTTGCCAGGCATGACCCTCGGCGGGTCTGGCTGGGTCAAGGATTCCTTCGTTTGCCGGCGGACGACCAGCGGGTCCACGAACTTGGACGTAGGGGTAGCAGGTACAGGTGCACCGTTACTATCTGATATGCCCAGGCCGAACCGGTCAGTTGAGCGTGAACGGAGACGAACATTAAGTGGAGTGACGGGGGACGGCGCAGCGATATTCGCGAACTGCGAGCCGTACATTGTCTGCGGACGAGGGCGCTTCGCGGCGGGAGTCGAGACGGGAGACAGTGACGGCGATCTCCTCCCCTCGTCGTCTGTTGTTTCCAAAGCGACTGCAGCTGCGATGCCCGAGCGACGGGCTGCTGACTTGCCCACTGTTTCCTCGTTGGCACCAAAGTCGCTATCCGACTCATAATCGTCGGGTTTCGGCGAGGTTGACAGCGGAGAGGTAGAGAAGTATACAGTATTGATCTCCCTTGACTGGCTGCGCCGATGTGGAGTCACTGTTCGCTCGCGTTCCTCCTGGTTCTCGCGATTCCCGCGTTTCATGATCGGCTTGTCCAGTGCGACAGTGTAACGCTTCATCGGCGTGGGGCTCACGCTGTTAGTCCGCGCTGCAGGTAAGCTGGGCGGAGGTAAAGACGGCGGACTTGCAGCTGACATGGGCGACTCTCCGAAGGGAACACCAGACGGGGAGACGGTGACTGAGCTCGTGCCTTGTCCGGGAAGCCCGGAAATGGACATATGCCGATGCCTCGTAGCAGACGTGATTGATGATGGAGGGGAATTAGGAGGTGAGAAAGGACCTTGTCCAAGCATCGTGCTGTCTGGCGGGCTAGCGTAGTCGCCGGTAGGGTATGGCAGACGCGTGCGTGAATTTCGCGACGAACCCGCCGCAGTGACCATAGGTGGACTTGCAGACTCGACCACTCGCGGCGGTGTAGAGGTGGGACTGGTGGTGATGTTCTGCGAGATAGAGCGTACCGCGACTGCAGAGGTCGCGGACGGTGCACGCGCAATGGCCGCAGAGTTGCGAGAGGGGCCCAATGCGAGGTTGCCTGGCGCCGTTATGAGCTTGGCCATCTCGCGACCCAGCTCACCCATACGGGCCTGGATCTCTGCCAGTTCTTCTCGAACTTCACCCATACCTCCTTCTCCCTCAGCAGATGTACCATTCTCTCTCGGCTTCGCACCCGTATGTTCCTTCTCTTTCTCTTTCTCCACTAGCCAGCGCTCAACATCGTCCATACGCTCCTCCAAGGCCCGTACGTGTCCGACAGTCCATTTCTCCAGTTTTTCGAAGCGTTTGGCGATAGTCAGAAGCGTAGTCGCTACATCGAGACTGCCTTGGGGATTGAATTGCGCGTAGATAGGCTGGCCCTGCGAAGAGGATCCATCACCCGAACGCAGAGGTGATGCCGTGAGACTTGGTGGCGGATGGAATGACCCGGGAGACGACGGCGCAGCGGATATGGGCCGCACTGGGGTTGTTAATCCCGACGAGGCGGCTGCAAGACCGAGGGTCATGAAGGCAGGGTCCTCGAACTTGCTCTCGGGTGCGGCTGGCCAACCACTATCTTTGCTCTTCTGCCTCAGCTTCTCTTTCTTCTTCTTCTCCTTCTCGTGCTCCTTCTCGCGCGCCTTGGTCTCCTGGATGACTTGCTGGGCGGGTGTGAGGGGATCTTTGGTCGGTGTGAGCTTGTTCCTCGCAGTCGCCCACCAGCTGCTATCCTTCTGCGAAGTTGGTGATGGGGGCGTGGCCGGCGGCGGCATAGTTTGGAAGCGCGAGGGGTGCGGCGGAAGCGAGTTAGGAGATTCGCCATCAGTACCATTGAGCATGGCCATAACGCGTTGCTCGACCGTCCGCCGGTCCTCGACCTCCTGGCGCATGATACGCTCGGCCTCGCGTCTGCTCCACTCCCGTTGTCGTTCGGCCTCTGCTTCAAGTTCGTCGTCCGTAGGCAGGTCGTTCGTGCGAGACCCGGGACTTACGCTGTTCACGAGCGACCCCACTCGCTGGGCGAAGTTGGCAGCAAACTTTGCCACTGACGGAGACGGAGAGTGTGAATGTGTCCACGACCTCCTGTCGTGCGACTCCTCTGACTGGTGAATCGACCCATCTTCGGACTCGCTGATCTCACCCGTGTCTGGGTCAATCGTCGTCGCTTTTCTCAGCGGCGAAGGTGGGCGGCGGTGCCCGTACACTGGTTCCGGCTGCTCGTTACGCGTTCAACGCGTGAAACATCTATGCTAACTTTATCACTGACCAGATTGAGCGGCGATGGCGGTGGGAGCGAGGGCGAGGTCATTCGCCGCTGCCGCACATCCGTCTGGGGTGGTGCGAGATTTGTCGTGGACGTAGATGCTGCCGGGCGATGAGAGGGGGAATACGCCATCGTCGTTGGACGAGCGCGAGGCTCAGGTTCGTCGTCGTCGCATGCGGTAGTGAGCTCGACCTCCGAACTTGAGTCTCGTCGCCCCAGCGGCACGCATAACCATATTTTTGGAATAAGCTCATGAACACTATTAATCTAACTTATATCTATGAAATACTACATACTGTAGCTAAGTGAGATAAATGAGTTAGATAACCAAACCCAGCGTACTGTGATATGTAGAGCTCTAGTCACGCTAGACCGTAGACGCTAATCTTGTTGTCGACACCCACGTCCTCGGCGACCGTCACGATGAGCACGACCGCGTCGAGCCTGGAGCCTCTCTTTACACTTGTGGCCCAGTCTTATGAAACCCTAGAGTCTACGTTTTACAAGATCCCCGGCTCGGCAGTCATCGCACGCTATGTGAAGTCCTCCCACCGCGATGATCCTGGGCGCACGCTCCTCGAGGTCATTCTCATTATATTCGCCATCCGCACGCTGCTCCAGTCGAGGACCAAAGCCGAAGCCTCCGGCAAGCACTTTATCGAGTTTTCGGAGAAGGTTTGCTTTCGAGTTCACGCATCGACGTGGTCTGACTGCTCAACAGGAAATCGGCGAGCTCGTTGATGAATGGTCTCCAGAACCTCTCGCTCAGCCCTTGAATGAGGCTGAACGAGCCGAGTTAGACTCTGTCCCTGTCGTTGTTGGTCCGACGGGACCAAAGCCAAAGCTCGCGAATGGAAAGACGGTGCTAAACCTGGCCAGCTACAACTTCGCGGGTCTCGCAGGAAACCAGATAATCAAGGAGCGCTGCATTGATATCCTACGAAGATATGGCTTGGGGAGTTGCAGTCCGCCTGGATTCTATGGTAGCCAGGGTACGTACTCGTCCTATACTCCTTGGCGCCCATTAATGGCTGTGCAGACGTCCAGACTCAGCTTGAGCAGGACATTGCGGACTTCCTGGGCACCGAAGATGCCATCCTGTACTCTCAGGCATTCTCCACGATCTCGTCCGTCATCCCCGCCTTCTGCAAGCGTGGCGACATCATCGTTGCGGACCGCAGCGTGAACTTCGCGATCCAGAAGGGCCTGCAAATCTCGCGTTGCACTGTGCGCTGGTATGACCACAACGACATGGAGAGCCTGCAGCACGTGCTTGAGAGTGTTGAGAAGGAGCGCATCAAGAAGAACTGGCCCTTGACGCGGCGCTTCATAGTGACGGAGGGTATCTTCGAGCATGACGGGGTGATGTCTGACCTCCCGAAACTCATCGAGCTCAAGCTGAAGTACAAGTACCGCCTGATCCTTGACGAGAGTGTATCGTTCGGGAGCGTCGGTCGGACTGGACGCGGCCTCACGGAGCTTTACAATGTCCCTGTATGTCTCCTTGTCCGGCCTTATGTGCGAATCTTACCGGTTCTTCAGGTGTCCCAGGTCGACATGCTCGTAGGATCGGTGGCCAACGGTCTTACTGCGACCGGGGGTTTCTGCGCCGGGTCGCATATCGTAGTCAAGCATCAAGTGTGTATGTTTTCTTCGTTGACCCGCTGACCCGCTGACCGCCATGTCTCAGCGCATCAACGGGACGTCTTATGTTTTCTCTGCGGCCATGCCGCCCCTCATGACCGTCGCTGCATCAGAAGGGATCAGTGTTTTGCGCAACACCCCCTCCATCCTCACCACACTACAGGAAAACATTCGGGTAGTACGCGCCATCCTAGACAAGGTGGACTGCATCACCATCCCTTCACACAACGCGAGTGCTGTGATCCACATCAATGTGCGCACGCCCTCGTCCACGCCCGCGCCAGCGCAGTTGCTATCGCCGACGCCTCTGTCACCGGCCATACCGGCCACACCGCTGTCACCTTCGTCGGCCAAATTGTCGAACCCTACTTCCGTCCGCCCACGGCACCCGGTTCAATTCGATGCGGAGCTTGAGGAGCGCCTCTTGCAGGATATCGTAGACGACGCGCTTGCGCAGGGTGTGCTGATTACTCGCGCGAAGAGGCTGCGTGACCAGGAGCTGATCGGGGCACGCCCCAGCATCCGCCTCGCTATCAGTGCAGCAATGTCGAAGAAGGACTGCGAGAAGGCCGCGAATGTTATCAAAACCTCGTGCGTCAAGGTTCTGAGTAGGCGTCGTTAGAAGAATCTGGGTCGGCTGGGTTGCCGTGGTATTTATAGTATTGGGTGTTGATTGCCCTGCATATATCATACTCATGTAATATCTGCTGCAGTGCCATGCTCACACTGTCGCTTACCCAAGCTACTTATGGGGACACTACAATTGCGATGAGCAAGCTATTCTCTGCTATTCTAGGCTTTTCAGCAACTTTTCAGCTAAGTCAGATCACTGCGCGACGGCTGCACGATGGTAGCGTTGATCGAACTACTTCCGAGTGACGTTCGTTCCTGGCAAAACCCATTGTCGGAGCCCGAGCTCGGTGCGCATCGCCACGATTGCGACTAGCAGTACGATCGACGTCAGTTGCTGTGTCGCCCGAGCGAGACTGAGGCAAAACCGAAGCAAAATCTAGATCAAACGAACCAAAATGCTCTCGCACGGAGATTAGGATGCACCGGGGATCAGCACCACCTCGGCTTTGGCTCTGGGTCACCCCACCAGTGGCCACCGTCGTGATATGCGATGAGAAGGGTTCCGTAGCCATGCATATACACCAGTGTCAGTGCCTCACGCTGTGAAGCTTTGAAGGATTGCTGCCGTTCTCTTTCACTTCGACCTTTGCTGGTGTATGGAAGTGCCAACGCCGTCATCCTGTGCTCGGATTCATGTCTAGCAACGAGACAGATCATAAGGCACTCTATTTCGTGACCGCCGTCCGCAGTACGTCGTCTCCCCGTTTCCGAATATGTAAAATCCTCGCTCAACCATGACCAAGTTTTGCTTTGCTATGAGCATGTTATCACTTTCCAGGAGGAGGTCGAGTATGCATGGACTAGACGACTTTCGGGAGCCAACATTCTATTCCTCTCAAATCGCTATGTCACTCTGCTATATGCTGGCCTGCAGCTATACTCTCAAAGCTGCAAGCGGGGAGGCGTACGTGAAGATAATGTGCTGCCGTGCTTTGACTAACGACAGACACCTGGCGGCTTCAATTTCAGTTGTGAGTACCGCGTACCGCTGCTATGCACAATCACTCACTCGGCTCTGATGGCCTTATAGGTGGTACAACATGCTGATAGCTTCCGATGTTGCGACGATTTTGCTTTATATTTTTGCAGCTTGTTAGTCATTCAATGATATCTCGTTGACGTGCTTCATTGCTGACTCGCCCTAGGCTTCTGGAGCCTTCGCGTCTACGCTATCACCCATCGTGATTGCCTGATCGCGCTGTTGACGTTCAGTTTGGGTTTAGTGCCAGTCGCAACGAATGTTGTACGTTCCGTCGATGCACTGTCGCCTCATTTACCTTCATTGATGACTCCCAGTACAACTACACGACGTCTAAATTGTTTGAGGCCGCACCTCCTGCGAACTGTCGGTTCATCAATACTCTCCCTTCGAATGTTCAGGAAAGGTGGGCATATCAGTGCTGTGTTGCTGTGTCTAGCATACTAACTTCTTCGACGACTTTGTACAGATGTAGGTGGTTCGCGTTCAAGCTCAATCCTCGCTAATTTCTGTTGACCGCATAGTCGTCATCGCTACCCGTTTATCTGCCATCGCCGCAGACGTCGTGGTGCTCGTTGCAACGGGGATGGCGACGTTCACGGCAAAGAGACTTGCCGATAGAGCCCATCTCGGGGTGTCCCTGAGCTCACTGTTGTTGCGAGATGGTAAATCACACTACACGCTTCATGATTCTGCTGAACCGTTAACTCCCCGCAATTCAGGATCGACCTATTTCATGTACGCACGCCATCGAAATGGTCACAGCTACTGTGCATCTGCTCATGTCACCGATTTGCTCATAGGACGTCGTTCGTACTCCACGTCTTGCAGACTGTTCTGTGGGCTACCGGGGTAAGCAATCAATCTTCGTTGATGGCACACCGCTCACAGCAGCCACTCAGACGTTCCTCTGGATGACGAGCCTCATTGAGGTGTAAGCATACAATTCTGATGCGACCAATTTTCTCCAGGTTGGCTAACCAGTATGCTCAGCACGACCACTATCCTCATCTCCCGCTTCTTCCTGAACCTCCGACACGCCCACCATCAGTCGCTAGGCGAGCCAGACTCGCAAGCTACCACAGTGAGCGGCACTGTGCGCTTCACCAACATGGACTTAGTGGGGGACATGGGAGCGCCGCTGAAGCATGGTGGGACCGAGAGCGATATCTCCTTTGGTATGCAGCTGCTCCCTTTGGACTCAGACAGCGGGCGACATGATGCTAGTGTCGCAGGAGCGTCGGAGATGGATCCAGAATAGAGTTCCATAAACGCTTTCGAACCTCAACACGTCCGCGAGAGGTCTGGTATTGTGAGCTCAGGGCCTGACGATGTTGAGCATATATCGATGGTCAGTAACAAGGCTGAGGCTTAGCTGTCGGCCACGCTCACACCGGGCATTTGCAGGACCAAACCCACTCCTCCGAGTCCCTCCGGTATCATAGCTAGTTGAGCCTGCATATAACTGCTTATGCAATATGTACATAGCTTCGTACTTTGTAACGGCGATGGTGAGTAATCAACAGGATGCATGGCGGCGTAGCCTTACCAGAGCCTGACACTGTCCCTTGCAGATAAATTGCGTGCGATGCGCCTGCTGTTGTATCACCTTGGCGCCCCTCCTTATATACCCACTAGAGTGTACTTCTAGCTAGATGTGATTTCAGGTCGTTGTCAACATACTTATTGGCTTCGTCTGGGTCACCCGAGGACCTCTTCTCCGACAGATTCATGCGCTGGCTTCTGCACAGTATGCCCCGGAATTGAATTGTGCACGGTATGGTACATAAGTACTGTCCAGTAGCACGTTGTCCAGCAGTATTGACACAGAAATATTGACCCAAGATTGATACTGAAGCTTGAAGCCTAGGACGGGCTCGCCGATATATACCGGGGGGGCGGGTCTGCAGACATCCGAAATAGGCAACTAGTCTCGTGAGCCCCTTCACTTCATAGCTGAGCGCCGAGGCTTTCTGAAATCCTACAGCCATCCCCCGTTTCGCCCCTCTGCATACTCTTTCATGTCACAGCTAGCCACTCAATGGAAGAAAAACGCGCCAAAACGTACGCTAGTATCAAAAAAGTCATATTCCTATCGAATTAACTGTGATCTAGCTTGGAGGCGCTGTCCGAATTTATACAGTCGCAAAAGACCCTGCTAGAGCAAACACAGAGGGACATTGCTAGACTACGAGAACTCAGGGGAAATGTGGCGGGTCATCCAGACGATGCTCTGAGTATCTTTACGGAACAGGTGAGTGACCTAGGATATCACACAAGTTCTGAACTCAAGACAGACAGGTGAACACGATCGCCGTCCCGCTCACTGCACAACCGGATGTGGTGGCGTCAGTCGCACACGAGTTAGACTGGGATGCCTTCAGAACATGCGGTACGTCAGCCCTTCTCTTCAGATATCCAACGTCTAATGTACGGCAGCAGACCCAGGGCCATTCAAGGACCTCGCATCCTCCCTGCGACGTGCCCAGGCCGAACGCGACAAACCCTCGTTGAAACAGACCTCTGCGCTGTCCGACCTCCAAAGGTTAGTGAAAGACGCCCGGATTCCAATAATCGACCCGGTCCTCGCATCCTACGCCTTCCTCAACGAGCCCGACTCTGAGCCCGACGAGCCGCCCGACCCTGAAGAGATCCGCCGTGCCCTTGAGCGAGAGAAGATCCGCGAGCTGAAACAGCGGCGCATCAGGTCTGATGCTCCTGTGCCTGTACTCGCAGGACTGCGTCGACCCACGCAGGCGTCGTACGGCGTGTTCGTTCGGCGAGATCAGGAGGACGAGAGTGCGGAGGTGGATATATCCTTGGACGCGGATGGCGAGGCTGGCGAGCGCATCCCGTCTGTATTCGATGGACTGGATACGGGGCCTAAGGAGGTGGACACGCCGCCGACGTCGGTTGCATCCCCGGTTTCGGCCAAGGCAGCCCTCCCGCCATTGGTGGACAAGACCTCCCGTGATCGTCGACTACCCAAGAATACTCAGCGCTCCGCTACTTCAGCCTCATCGTCCCGCAATATTCACAAGAGAGAGAAGGATACGAAGGGACAGGACAAATCCGAGGCTGACCCGGACGGATCAACACTTGGTCCGGGCGAAGTCGACGAGGCACCTGAAGCTGGGAAGGGCTCGAAGAAAGGAAAACAAAAGTCCGAGACATACAAACAGGCTTGGTCCGTGTCCGAGCAGCACCTGCTCGAACGACTGCTTGAGGAAATCCCCGACGGAACGAAGAACAGGTGAGTTGGTCAGCATGCTGCTATTCATGCAGCACGGCTCACATCGCTCCTGACAGATGGGCGAAGATCTCACAAGCCATGGGCGGCCGGCGCACTGCGAGGCAGGTCGCGAGCCGAGTGCAAAAGTACTTCGAGAAACTCAAGCGGTTTGGTGTCGAGGTCAGCGGCACTGCGAAAAGTACTGCATGATCGTACACGGTTCAATTTGTAACATCCTTTTTCGGACGATGGCATTCATGTGGATCACAGTCCTTGTACAGCAACCTGTAGCCTTATCTTCGTACTATCCTCGAATGTCATATAAAATTCTGTGCAAATGGTGTGTTGCAGGTTCGCATACGTCTGACAGGCATGTCAAACGCGGGTTGCGGGCATCGCTCATATGATCGCCCTCACCATCATGTCAAGGCTGTCCAGCGTTCCGACATCGCGATTCGCCTTTGCATACATATGGGATCGACCGAGTCGGAATAAGTCGTCGATCCTGGGCTCTTCTGCGTCCCTCATTTGACTCTGCGAGCTCGCAGCCTTCGCGTTTGACGTGCCTTGTACTCTGACTCTCACCGTGTCACGATGGCTGCCCCCGGGAAATTCGACCCAAACAACGCACAGAACCTCGTTGAGGTCTGTACTTGTCCTTCTAAGACAGGGGACTGGAGAGACTCATAATGACGGTGTAAAACAGATCGAGAAACAGTATGTTACAGGAGGTTAAAGTGCAGGCTTTTGGCGATTTATGGCACTGGACAGGTTCGCAGTGAAGGCGGTCGAGCATGCTCAGGTACCTCTCATGGCCCTACCAACCTCTCACTCACTCATGAGTACCTCTAGACCTACTGGAATATTCTTGAGAAGGTCTCGCCCCGCGAGCTCAAGCTCACCAAGTGAGTCTCATCGCCAACTGCAGACTTCATAGAGACGAATCAAATTTGGGTAGGATCGACGACGAGATCTTCGAGCACACCATAACGGACTTCCCAGAGCTGAAGGAGGACAACTACGCGAAGCTCACTGTCTTGGACGAGGAGTGGATGAAGAGCAAGGATGGGAAGGAGCGGTGGCGGAAGTTCATCGAGACGTGAGTTCTTCTTGCCGACGCGTGGTTCTCCGGTCAACTCATGAGTGCCTGGGTGCCCGTCTCATTGGCGGTCGATTGCTGGGGATGATGCACCAGGTATGAGAAGAAGGTGAAGGACTACAACTTCGGCTCGCTCATACGGACGGACGCGCGGGAGGAGTATGGGGAAAGGAACACGATCTTCGGTGCGTCTTTGCCTCGTCAGGTGCTGCAAGAGCATATACCTGATCTGTTCGTTGCTCAGTGACACGGATACAGTTCTACGCATTCGAGGTGGGACGTTCATGCCCCTTGTTCCGCAACATTGCTCACGAAGGTTCAGATCGCACGCAACAGGCTCGGCCTGAACGACGCCGCACACGAGATCGCGAAGAAGGAAGCCGAGAAGGAACGCCAGAAGGCCGAAAGGGAGAAGGCGAAGAAATCCTCGTGAGGAGAATGAGCTGTGAGTGGTCTAAGGGAACATTTTGCGAAGCGCAGTACGACTCTGGCCTTGTGAACCCACGTAGACGGATTTCTGGTAAGGCAGTGATCCGCAAGCACAATTATCACGTCCTTCCCGTTGTGTACCGCGGCCACTTCTGCCAGTAGCAAAACGCAGTTGCATATTGAAGAAGAGAAAACACCTGCTACGCATGGGAATAATACGCCGACATCACAGCTTCGCCTTCGCCTTCGTAGAGATTACGTCACCTCCGTCCACTACGATGTGCGTGCCGGTCACGTATGCAGCCGCCGGGCTTGCAAGAAAGAGGGCTGCACAAATATTATGAGCAAATGAACTGACATTCCCCGGTGAGACGCAGACTCACCGACGCCGGCCATGTCGCGCGGGTCACCGAGACGACCTATGCACGAGGTAGAAACGTCAGTGACGCAGTGAATGATGCATAAGAACGCACCGGAGGGATTCTCTTTGCTCATCTTGTCCTCACCGCTCCGGTTGAAGCCAAAGGCGGTCATCTTCGAGGGGAAGATCCTATGATATAGCTTGAGCATCGATAGCCACTTCGACAGTCTGAAACGTCAGGCTCACCCAGGGAGAATTGCGTTCACACTGGGTTGATGCATCAGTAGGCCCCCCGGGAAATCAACAAGAGGAGTACATACGTGATGTGTTTCGACGTGAGAGTCGAGGCGAGCTGAGTCGTAAGGTGGTTGACCGCGGCCTTGCTCGTGTTGTCTATCATAGGCAGTTACTTTCCAGACCAACAACAGTCACGCTGCACGGGTGAATCCTCACAGCTCCATAAGCCGGCACCGTTCCCGCCTGTGAGTCGGTCGTCATAGGGGATGGGTGTGAGGCCTGCAATGGACGAGATGTTGATGACCCTTGCGGGTTCGTGCGAGGTCGCGTCTTTCGCAAGGACATCCGTCAGGCTACAACACAGGCTGAATCATCCCGCCTGAAGTCAAAATCTGAGAGTACATACGCGACAGTCACTGCCGTACGGCAGATAGTGAGCTAGGAATATTCGTCTGCAGTACAGGTCACTCACGATAAAAGATACTCTTCACATTGAGAGCAAGGACGCGGTCCCAGCCGACCTCTGCGAAGCTGTCGGTAGAACAGGCGGCATGGTCAGTTTCTGAGCAATGCTGGAAACAGTTGAAACGCGTCACACACGTACTCTTCGTATCGAGCACCCCAGCTAATGCCAGAGTTGTTCACCAAAATGTCGACCTTACTCTCTCGCTCCTTGATGGATGCCGCTAGCTTGTCGCATCCAGCCTTTGTCTGCAGCACATGATTCGCCCATGAGCACACCGAACGAGCCTGTCAAGCCCAATGGGCACGCACCGAGAGGTCGGCAATGAAGTAATGGCAGCTCCCGGGACCTTTTGCGTTGAGCGTGTCGCAGACCTATAGCGCATCGTGTCCTTGTTCAGTATTATGCTCGAGCGACCCAAGAGACACGCACGTCCTTGAGCTGCTTCTCCTTCCTCGCGGCGATGTACACCTTCGCCCCGTTCTGCACGTACGCCGCCGCGATCATCGTACCGATGCCGGACCCCCCGCCCGTCACCACCGCTGTGTGCGTGGTCAGACATGCCACGTACGAGTGTATGTGAGACGCACCAACTTTGCCCTTCACATCGAAGAGCGAGGGGATGTTCAGGTCTGCCACCGACGAGCTCAGCTTCCCGCACACTGGCACGCAGCGCGGTTGCCCACGTACCGTTTGACATAATCCTGGGTTTGTCGCTGTACGCCGCTGGAAGACTCGACAGAATGGAGGGTCGAGGTGACAGAGTCGAGGAATGTACACCAGATGTACACACATATTTCTCAGACACATGCGCCGGCCGGGTACCGCTCGACTGACGGTGCGGGGAAAGTATCACAAGGTCGACGTCGACTCGTGAGCGGCGTGCCCCGCTGATTCCGACCTTTTCGGGTTCGCAACAAGTTCGCAATCACAGAGGTTCGACAACAACGCCGGCTCACTTGTGCATGTGAGGCCTTGAGCTTGAGGCCTCGGGGCTTGAGACCGTGTAGAGGGTCTTGGTATGAGATCAAGTGGCAAACCAAGCAAATACCAAGGGGGACAACGCAAATACACACTGATGTATCCGTTCGTAGATTATGTACTAGCTATACAATACCATATATACCCAGCACCATATTGTAGCACCATAGACAGCACGATCCAGTACCATTTCAGCAGCCGCCTCGCAGCCGCCGTCTGTTACAGCCCCTCACACAATGTCCTCCCCCTCCCGACCTGCGTACGACACAACTTCATCTCCGTCGGGACCGACACAATGCTGGCGAGCAGGATCCCCGCGCCGTCTGCGATCCCAATGGAACCGATCTTGAACTCGCGCTCCTGCCGCGCCCGCTCCCTGCTCTCCTCGGTGTCGAGCGCGACCCCCTGCGCGTCGGCTTCTTGGTTGACGCGATGATACACATTCACGCTGTAGTGTGCATTTGCGACGGTTAGTGAAGGGGATTGAGGGAATACGGGCAGACGCACTACGCTAGCCCGCCGCAGATCCCTTCTATGCTGATGAGCCCGAAGACGAGTCCGAACGCGAGCGCGCCCCCGTCACGACCTCCGTCAAACAGGCCTACAGCAGATTCGAGTGCAAGTATGAGGAGCACGAAGGCCTGGACGATGGCTGGTACGGAGAGCAGCGCAGCGGGGAGTGGGGGGAGACCGAGCGAGAGCGTCGAGCGAGACAGGAAAACGGAGGCTTGGTAGACGAGCTGCGTAAATCGAGGGCAAGCTAAGCCAGGCTGCACGATAGGTGAGGAAGTACAGACGGACCTGCCAGAGGGGATAATAGTCCCGGATAGAGTGTATGATCTTGCTCATCAGCGGGTATTCTGCTGGTGTCGGGACAGGATAGATGAGCGTCGGCGCGATGCCCTGGTTGATCGTGTACTCGAACTGCACGTCATCAGCCTCAGAAAGGCATCACACACATGACCGTGCTCACAAGGTACACGCAGACTACCTCATCGTCAATACAGAATGTCCATGCACTCTACCACGCAGGGTTGACACTCACATAGTGGCATCATGTACCTTCCTACCAGTGGCTTCACAAGCCTCCATTTATCCTCCATGCTCAGCGCCACGCCAACTCCGGTCTTTGCGCCTATCGCTGCCGTGTCCTGCACCGGAACCTGCCCCAACGCATCTTCTTCGCTGGAGGATAGTGCAGTGTATTCAGCCGCGACGACCGAGTCCGGGAGAGTAGTCGATGGTAGATCGACACTCGAAACCGCAGACGGCTTGGGCAGGAGTAGGAAGTATGTTAGGGGGATGACGAGGGGTAGGACCTGCAACCCGATCAATGTCAGCGAGTGGAGGAGGAAGGCGAGGAGCATGCTCACCGAGCTAAGCCCAACGCCTGTGCGAACACCTAGCCCGCGGAGCTCCCACCACAGGAACGCGCCGACGAGGCCAGCTGCGCCTGTGCCAGAGGCGAAGTACCTTGGTAGGTATCACGATAAATTTTTCTTCAGAACTGAAACAATGAAGGGATGCGTACCCTACACTGTGTCCTGCTACAGACGGTGGATGGTAGCGTGTCGAGAGCTGTAGGAATGTGAGCTCGCCCAGCCCTACGGCGCCGTCAGCTTTGGTGAAGAACCCGTGGTAGTCACAGCTGTTTCCCGGTCCGTAATGATAGGCCCCCACATTCACAAGCGCACAGAGGCGAAATGTGTCTGTCTTGTAGTTCCCATCATGACCATGCCAAGACTGAGCTGGCAGCATCGGGGGCAAGCCAGGAGCAACGATTGATACGACAGAGGGCACGGGCCTTCGCTTGACCTCGTTTACAGGTAATCTGCACGCTTCGTTCGCGGACGTGGATCATGAGCCTCGGTCTGGCTGGCCCTCGGTGCTGCCTACTGCGAAGAAATACTGAAGGAGATACACAAGGGATACCGAGGACGACACATTCTGCCTCTTCACACCCTTCGGATCGAGTAGTATGGATTCAACTGGCTCGGAACACGTACCTGATGAGAACGACGCGCAGCATATGCCCAGCAGCCGCATGAATAGGCTATCAAACGCGGCAATGATCTACGTGGCTCCCATTCCTCCGTCAGTCAAGCTGTGATGCCCACCATCGAGCGCCTCGCACTCACCCACATACCCAAGACACTGACAGCTGCACAGCCCACGAGGCGCATGGCGTACCGCACGCGGCCGCGGAGGAGGTACGGCCAGCCGAGCTTCACGAGGAGGGAGGGGAAGATATTGCAGAAGGCGATGATGCCCTTCGGCGTGGACGGAGGGACGAGGTCAAGTGCGGCGGATAGGATGATCACATAGAGTACTGTGCTTCGTCAGACAAAGGATTGGGAGGTGTCATGGATGGTGAGTACCGTTGTTTATGAGTCCGAAAAGGAAGAACGAGAGCCCTAGTTTGCGAAGCAGGCTGCGAGGTGCTTGGGAGAATCGACTTAGCTTCCTGATTTCGAAAGCGGAAACCGGTCAATCCATACGTACCTTCCTTCTGTCCGGCAGTGTCAAGCAACGTCTCATCATGCCCAGAAGGAAGTAAGCCGTCGCTTTCAGCTTCCGCGGTATCCTCTGAGCGACCAGCTCGCATTGCGTCTTGATCCAAAGTCTCGAGTTGCTGTGTGTCGCAGGTCGTGTATGCATTCACTGCATGTCGGGAAAGCTGTCGTCTGTGGAGAGAGTCAGAGACTCTGCTGTATTTGTGTGACTAGATTGGTTGAACAGTCGAAGGCGTGTACGGTTTGTGTACGGTGTACTAGCTTTGGCGCCCACACTCGAGGAGCGCGTGGCGACCGGATCGGGAGCTGGATCTGATTCGGGACTTGGATCTAGATCGGGGATGCAGCCGCGTGATTTCGCGGGGTAATGCTGCTTGTCATTGCCCGAGGCGTCGCCGAGCATGATTTCCCCGCGCTGGTCGCACCGTGACCGTAGCGGAACCATACTTATGCGTCGGACAACCTGAAGCTCGCACTAGCGTCCACCCCCGTAGGCGAGGAATCCACTGCGTCTCAGTTGTTGACGACGGTCTCATTGACAAGGAAGCCTTCCGGCGAGTCGGCTCGCGACCGTGACTGACGCGGAAGTCATCTGGCGCAGGAGACTAGGAGTGTATGCGGTGAGCTCTCTTGTGCGTCAGGACGCGTCGTGAACGCTCTACTCATACGATTATTCGTGATGAAATGCAGGCCAGGCATACTCCGCTCTATTTGCAGAAATCCATTTCCTATCTTACGTTCTTCGAGAGCTATGGCCTCCCGTCGTCTTCAGCACGTCCTATCGTCCCTCACTCCGGCTGTGGAACCCATAGGCACTCTCACCGTAGGAGATATCTCTTATGATGTGCCCCCGACGTCTGATCCTGCTCGACTGCCGCATTCCGAGGATGCTATACTCGACCTGAACGACCCTGTCAACTTGGAGAACGTTCAGTTCCTCCTGCAGAAATATCTGCTCGGACAGGACGTGTTCCTCGTCGGACAGCCGGGCCCCTACGCGCGGAGACTGATTATGACCTTCTGCCGGTAAGTCGCGAATGGTTTGCTGTTTGAATCGGGGCCTTGCATAGTCATGAGCTAGCGAGCACTTATGGTGCGTTGGGCAGCATATGCTCTGTACAATGCCTGTGCATATGCGCATATACGGACGAAGAGTTTCTTATTGCCACAATCTATATTTGATATATTGTCGGGTTACATGTCTCAATGATATGCATGTCATTGTCTGCGAACTCTGCGAACTCACATTGCATCGTAGACTTATCAACTCTGAATACGAACACATCGCTCTTCACCGAGACGTGGGCGAAACCGAGCTGAAGCAAGGACGCGAGATTCGTGCAGGAGGAAACCTTGTCTATGTGGACAGCGCCGCAGTCCGTGCCGTGAAGCACGGACGAGTGCTGGTCATCGAAGGAGTAGAGAAAGCAGAGCGCGGTATTATGCCTGTGAGGATTTTCCAACTGCTGCCGATCTGGCCGCGCTGACCGTTGCTTTGTCGTCACGCAGCTGCTGAACAACTTGCTAGAAAATCGTGAGATGTACGCATCTCTTTCTCTCTTGCTCGTCCTCTCTTCATTTTGCCACATTACCTCAGGAATCTAGACGATGGCACGCACATCATTCACCCGCATCGCTACGCCCTCCTCGAATCCCCTTCCTCCTCGAAGGCAGCAATATCTCCCACAATCAAGTCAGAAGTGCAGCTTGTCCCCGCCCATACCCGCTTCCGCGTCATCGCCCTGGGCGCACCCGTCCCGCCCTACCCAGGTTACCCGCTCGACCCGCCCTTCCGTTCTCGCTTTCAAGCACGCTTCATCGACCCAGTTGGCGCGATGATGGCGCTCGCTGCACCCCGCCCCACCAGTCTCGACATCCCTATTAGCGCCTCAGAGCCTTTTGCCCCGGCACGCATCGCCAATCCTGCGCTGTCAGTCGGCGAGGACGGCCTATACGAGAAATTGAGGCAAGTGATCGTCGCAACACAGTACGCAAGCGAGGCAAGGACGTCGCTCGACAGCAGCGCGCGTTCGACCCTCCCCGCGTTCCCGCAGACAGCCCTCGCGAAGCTGCGGACGCTGTTGGCAACCTTCCCTGTACGCGATGCCGCTGTGCTGTCACCTGTCCTCCTAGCACGTTTGGTGCTCACAATACACCCCGCACTGACGCATGCGCCATTCGTTGCATGGGCACTGCTCTCACGGCAGCTTGAGGAGGCGGGGGTGGGCGCCCTGGGCAGCCCGGCGGAGAGTCAAGACGAAGAGGGCACCGGTCTACTCGGCTACACCCTGCTCAAGATCGAGCGGGCTGGCGAGCGCATTGCCCGTCTCACCTTCACCGACCCTTCAGGAACGCATGTCGCCGTCTCAGTCCCTGCAGGCCCGCGTCCGCTCATTCCGTACCCCCTCACCGACAAGCTCGGATTCCTCCCCACCCCGCGCTTCGTCGGCCTCCTCACGAGCATGCTACAGGCACATGCGCTCGGGTACGACATGTCGCTCGTCCCGCCTGCGCTGTCCGGCGCGAGCTGCAGCACGAGCACGCTCGTGCGCACGTTTGCGCGGGTGCTCGGGTACGAGAGCGAGGAGTGGGGAATGTACAAGGAGCTGGGCGGGCGGGAGCTCGTTATGAGGAGGGTCGTAGAGGAGGGCGGGGCGACGCGATGGGAGCCGAGGTGAGTGCTCTGTGCGCGGTGGCGGTTGGAATGCAAGTGTGCTGACGAGGTCGGTGAAGCATGCTCGTAGATGCTGCGTGGGCGGGGAAGATGGTTCGGCTGGACGGACTGGACACGCTGGGTAGTACGGCGGGCTCGCTCGCGCGGCTCACGCAGGACAGGGAGTGCGAGTTGTGGGAGGGCCGAAGGATCGTGCGGTCTGCGTCGGAAGATGAGGTACGTACCCATCCATCGGGGCTCTATCATTGATTTCCAGGAAGACTCACTACTCGCGCATTGCTCGTGCGCCCAGGTGAGGAATGATGGTCTAAGCACCGCTCATCCTTCTTTCCGGATAATCGCCACCGCCTCCAAGTCCCAGCCTCTGAATGACTGGCTCAACGCCGAGCACGCCAATATGTTCTTTACCCTGCCTCTCCTACCTATGGCCCGCAAAGAAGAGTCCACCGTCCTCTCGCAGACCGGGTGTGCGCCCTCGACAATTGACAGGCTACTCGGCTTTGCCGACCGATACCGCGCTCGCTTCACGGGTGCTGAGTCAGGCTCAAGTTCCGCAATGCACACCCAGAAGAACCGCAAGCTGGGCACACGCGCATTGGTCAGGATATGCAAGAGGATGGCGCGAGCGCGAAACGGAGAAGAAGACGATCTGAGAGCGCTTTTGGCACGTGCGGTTTTGAAGGAGTTTCTACCCCGGACAGAGGCTATGAGCCTCGATGAGTTGCTCGAGGAGTGTGACATCCCGCGCAGGAGCCCACCTGTATGTAGCGCGACTCTTCGAACAGAATATCGTTCGCTGACTATTTTCCACGGTGATAGTTTAATCCTCCACCCGTCGTCTCAGGAGACGGCATTACTTTCCCGGTCCCGACACACTCAAGCTCTGGTAGCGAATCCTTGCCGGACAGCCAGAGGGCGACGTTCATACCCGCTTTCGACTCGAAGCGGGATCCTGAGGGTGTGCAGACGCACGTTCCACACATGGATCACTTCTACGACAACAGCCTGCAGACCGGCTTGATGCGAGATGTGGCCGTTGATCTAGAGATGGGAGAACATCTAGTGCTCCTGGGCAACCAAGTGAGTCGCGAGACTTTCAACTGCATCGGTCCTGAGACTGAGCGATCCTGTAGGGTGTTGGCAAGAACAAGATTATTGACCGGTGAGTGTCACATTGGTTGCAGATACTACACTTCCCTGACGATGGTTATCCCAGGTTATGTCAGGTATGGCGATTATACTCATAGTGACTTTAATCTTCGAGTTATGCTGACCACGCTCAGTTACTCCGACGGCCCCGCGAATACATTCAACTTCATCGTGATACGACCGTCAATCAACTCATGTTCACCACTGTACTGTCCCGAGGTACCATTGAGTACAGCGATTCGCCCCTTTTGCGCGCTATCACACATGGACGAGTCATGGTCGTTGACGAAGCTGACAAGGCCGCGGAACATGTTGTCGCAATCTTCCGCGGGCTCGCGGGGCACGGCCAGCTGACCCTCGCAGACGGACGTAGGGTACGTGCGGAGAAGGAGCGCGAAGGTGATTTAGTCGTGCATCCGGACTTCAGACTTATTCTCCTTGCGAATCGACCTGGCTACCGTAAGTGCACGTCGTCTCCGAACTGTGCGGTGCATCTCATGCAGAATCACTAGCCTTCTTGGGCAACCACTTCCTTCAGGTGCTCGGCGACAACTTCAGCTGTCATGCAGTGACGAATCCTGACCTCGAGAGCGAGAGGAAGCTGCTCTCCCAGCTTGCGCCTGATCTGAAGGAAGACATGATCATCCGACTGGTCGGCGCGTTCCAAGACTTGCGCAAGGCGTACGAGGCCGGAACCTTGACTTACCCCTACTCGCTGAGAGGTACGACCTCGTCTACACCGAGTGGGATGTATGTGGCTGACGGACTTGTAGAGCTCATAAACATCGTTCGGCATATGCAAACGTACCCAAACGACCCGCTTGAGACCACACTGCGTAATGTCTTTGACTTCGATGTCTACAAACCGGAGACAATCACGAGATTGGGCGAGATCCTCGATCATCACGGGTATACTTCATGCGTTCATTCGGGAGGTTTAGTACTCACTCATCTGAAGGTTGGTGGTCAAACGTCTTGGGTTGGACGCAGCCCGCGATACGGCACAGAAGAAAGTACTGGACGTGAAGTTCGAGCCGAAGGGAAGCACAGAACTTTCAAGTCCAAAGTTTGGTAAGGAGGACCCGCAGAATAAGCCTCATACAGGAGGCAACACGTGGGCGGGAGGAGTGAGAGACTTAAACCAGAGCTTGGACGGTAACGGACGCTAACCATAGCACAGACTGGCGGACGAGACACCGCAGGTATGGGTGGTCGCGGCGGCTACATGCGTCTATTCAAGGGGCACGATATCAACCAGGTATGATGCAAATCCCAGGATTGTAACTCTACTGAACTCTTTCCGAAGGTCTCTGATGCTCTCAAGAAGGACGTACCTGACCATATCAAGGAAAAGGCGCGCGAGATGGCCCGGCAGGAGTTGGCACGCAGGCTCGAGGAACTGGACATGAAGGTCAGCGAAGCCAAAGGCTACGGGGCGCTGTTGACCGCTGTGGAATCGCACATTGCAACCTTACATGACCTGCTTGAGAGTAGGTCGAGTTGGTCTTCATACTGCCTGACGATGTTCAGACCAATCATCGTAGACTTGGCCGCGAGAGAAGAAGAGCGTGTTTGGGTCAAACGACAGACTGATGGGGAGCTGGATGACAGTCGTTTGACTGAAGGTTTAACTGGCGAAGCGACTGTGTACAAGCGCAGGGGAATGGCAAAGCCCGAGCTAGGTCGACCGCAAATCAAGTGAGCTGTGCCGCATCTCACTGTTTTGCATTGGGTTGATAACACCTGCGTAGACCGAAGCGGATCCGGTTTGTCTTCGACATCAGTGCTTCGATGTATCGCTTCCAGTACGACGGGCGGTTGCAGAGAAGCATGGAGACCGGTAAGTGATTTCCTATGGTTTCCACTCAATTCATTAGGAACGTTGCTAAGCGTTCCCTAGCTGTCATGCTGATGGAAACATTCAGCCGGCTAACTCGAAAGGACAAATATGTTTGGGATGTGAGTGTATCATGCTTCATACAGTTGTGCCTAAATGGCTGACTATGTTGACCAGATGTACGGACATGTCAGTTGATTCTTTTCGCAGCAAGTCTATCCTCTTACGGTTTACTAGTCTGGAGACTCGCCGGTGATTCCTCTGGTCGAAACAGACAACCTACCTACCGAGATCAGGGATAGATGGAAAGTCGTCGAGAAGATGGAGCTGGTTACCCAGTACGCTTTTGCGGGCGATTATACAGGTGCGGCGCGTCCTGCCTTGCAATGGTTCTGCCTGACACAGATAACCGCGCCGACAGTGGAGGCCATTGACCAGGCAGTGAACGACGTAGCGAAGTTCGATGCTGGTGAGTGCTGCCTCTGTATTCGCGCGTCTGGTTATATCGCTACTCACGTTGAACCTCCAGATGACTGGTTTGTGATCACAATTACGGATGCCAATTTTGCACGCTATGGCATCAGCGAGGAAGATCTACAGCGGGTTATGACCCGCCAGCCGAAGGTGCACACTGCTCTGATTTGCATTGGAGAAGGCGCCGAGGCTCTGTGGTAAGAAAGCAAATTCCACTGTCAATGCGATTGATCTTTACCCGTTGCAATCTCGTGCAGGATCCCCAAGAAACTACAGGGTAGGGGTTTCCGCGTTACGAACACAGCAGATATCCCGGTAGTGCTCAGAAGTATCTTGTCCACTATGATGGATCGATAGATCTGCGAATCTAATGCTAAACATACACGGGATGGAAGGAGAGTAGGGTAGTCCATGAATCACAACCTACTCTACACGAAGCAGCTCGAAACATTCTGACAGCGATACACCAAGAAACTCAGCCTGAAGTTGAACGGTCCTAATAGTACAAAATAGATGGCCTAGTCCTCAAATATACTCTGCTCCGAGCCCACTGTGACAACGGCTACAGGCGCCACCTGGCTGACCGCACTCCGGCGGTCCTTCACAGAGCTCTTCGTCGAGCTCTTCGTCGAGCTCTTCCGCGACCTCTTACTGAGTTTTCTACTTCTTCTCCTCTCCTCTGACATCTCGCTTACTGCGTCTAGCTCCACAGCGACGCTCTCCCGAGTGAAGATGCTGCTGCTCGTCGGAGTGGGTGTGTACCGCCGCGGGACGCTTCCAACGCTCTTGATGCGAGGTTCGCGTGGGCGAGCTGGAGGCACGTCGGGGAGGTCCGTGCTGTCCACGCTGCCCATTCGAAGCGGCTGGGCACGAGCTTCAAGTGTACGCGACTTCCGTGCTCGATCGCGTATCTTCTCCTCAGAGGCAGAGTCCGGCGGGGAAGGCAAACCGGTGCGCATAGACGTAGGCGTGGGGAAGGCGGCGGCAGCCTGAGAGTCAGTTGACATTTGCTTCTTGTGATCGCCGTGGCCGATGAGCGTGCTATCTTGTGACATACGTGGCTCCGGGACCTCATCGATCGTGTTCGGGGAAGCGAGGAGGTCCTTGGAGGGCGCCCGAGAATGCGAAGGCAGCGTCCGAGCGTCCCAACTATCCGCGCGTGCAAGCGACTGCTCACCGATGGCCATCATGATGGTCTGGTCGCTATCCTGGCTGGCGGATGGTACATGCGAGGTTCGGAACGCCCCCTGGGATGAGCCTGTCGTATACGGGGTGCCAGGGAATTGCGACGTGAGCGCTTGCAATAGCTCGATGGACGAGGCATACGAGCTCCCTCGGTAGGGTTCCTGCGGCTGACGTCCGGCGTACGTATGTCGTGCGTACGCCCGGTCGACGCGCGTGACGGGTGCAAGGATCGCAGATGATGGCACGGATAGCACAGAGCCATTCCTGCTGAGCGAGGCGAATGCCTGCGCCTCCTCGATCGTCTGTGAATACCCGCTTGGTGACGCTGATGTTGGCGAGCCCGACTCTGCAGGGGTGCTGTGGTGCTTGTTGCGCGTCTCGTGGCTATAGCGGCGCAGGCTCGGGTGGTCGCGCTGCGCCGTAGCCCATTCCTCCATCGCGACGTGCGTCGGGAGGCTCAGCGAGCGGAAGACACCCATATGCGGATGCACGTCGCCGTACGGGTCGATGCCGAGCTGCGTGAGCCGGTTCAGCGCGCTCTGATCGAGCAGGTCCGACACGCGCCGGAGTTCGAGTTGGGGTGCGTCAAGGCCGTTGCCCCAGTGCATCGTCACGCGTTCCTCTGGGCGCGGCCGGAGAGGTGGGTTGCGAAGACGAACTGTGGGGAACGAGATATCTCGGTCGTCGGGGAGGGTTATGACATTGAGAGGAGGCGTGCCCATGCGTGCATGAATGAGAGCCTCTACTGACGAACCTGGGGCCGTACTGTCGGACGGACGGACGGAAGACCGCGGGCTGTTACCGAAGCGGATGGAGATGGTGCGGATCTCGTCCAATGCGTTGGATGCCATCGCAGAGAGTCGCTCCAGTTTAGGATGCAGGCCGCCGGTCTCGGGATCGTACTGGTAGCCCTCGAGCTGGCGGAACGTGCTGTGGCGCGGGTTGCCGATCAGGCCCAGCAGCTTCGAGCGGCGACGGTGCTGGACCGCCTCGGACTTAAGCATGTGGAAATCCTCAACGGTGTCCACACTGCATGGGAGAAGTCAGCACAGATCTTTCGAAACATATTTCAGACAAACGCACCCGTTGAACGCGCCGATAATGAGACACGCCCGTCCGAGCATGCGCAGCGCCCGCCGCAAGAACGCAAGCGCAAAACCGCCGCCAGCAAAGCCAAGGATGGTCTCGAGTGACCCGAGGAACATACCAGTGACCAGCCAGGGCGACCCACGGAACATCTGCGTCTTGAGTTCACCGTCGTCGGACTTCTCCGTGGCGAGATCTTGGCGGTAACGAAATGCGCGAGCGAGGCGATTCGCTGCGAGCGCGAAGATCAGCAGCTGGTAGACGAGGAGAACGGCGAGTGTGAGACTGTCGAAGCCGACGTGAATCTCCTGATTCTTGAAGCCAACGGAGAGCACGCCGTTCAAATCTCCTGCACCGACGTAAGCACAATAGCTGCGAAGGCATGAGGCGAACCTACGGTAAGAGATGCCAGTAAATGAGCCGATCTCGTTCGCAGCGACGATCACAGGGAGGAAGAAGATGAGGGTCTGTTTCGCGAGAAAACGGAATTCCCGTGGAAGGCTGGGAATGAACTGGGAAGCCGTGAAAGTGTAAAGGAATGCAGTGTAAAGCAAAAGCGGGATCGAAGAAAGGGCGCCTACGAAGAATCGCTAAGTCCAAGATCGTTTGCGCGAGCAATGTCCGCGTACCTGTCAGGATGTCCAGAGGCCTGAACACACCGAGCCGTGAGGAGGCGGCCGGAATGACGTGCACCAGGAGGTCGAGTAGAGCTAGGCAGCAATAGGTGAAACCCTCGGTTGATAGAAATACATGCTTTCTGGAGGGTCAGTCAGCGTACGAAGTATGCCAGATCGTAGCCAAGCAGTCCAAGGGCCTGTTTGCAAATCGGAGTAATCGTAATTGCTAGTGCTGCGCAGGCGATCGAACACCATGTCAGGAAATGGTCCCACTGTGCATTGTGCACCGGTGTTGCCGCCGAACATGTCGTTCTCATGCACGCACGACTGCAGCAAGTGACCGTTGTGAGCAAGACACTCAACGCTCTCACGCGCTAACGGGATGTGCGAGGGATTCCGCCAATCCGACACAACCCAAGAATTGCATGACTGCGGGCTTTTCGGAGCATTACCGATGCGCTCTACCTTGTTGGAGGATTCGGGTCGCGCTGCGCAAACCTCAGGGGGCTTGTAGGGTCAACCCCGCACGTTGCGCCAGGCCCTTGTGGTAGTTCATATGGCCGCGGTTATGAAACGCCGAACTCACCTGTCACAACCTCTCAAGACAACTAGGCCTACGCAGAAGACCAACTCGAGGCCCGGCGGGATGAGGAGAACACCAGACTCGACCTCTGTGAGCGATTGACAGCGCAGAATTGGGGCCTGAGAGAGACAGATTGCGTGCATCGAGCGAGGCCGGGGGAGACTTGGAAAGCTCAGAAACCAGACAAAAGCATCTCAGATGACACGGGCCGGAGTGCGAAGACCTGCGAGCAGCGACCGCGGATAACGAAAGCGAAGGCGAAGGCGAAGGAGGGGCCAGGCAGAAAGGAATGGACTGCAGGCTGGCTGCTAGAGGGTGCGCCGGCACCTGGAAAGGGAGGAAGGGGAGGGTGAGAGAGGGAGCAGGGCGCGACGCGGGCATGACTAGCGTGATAGGGGCGCGCCGAAGACAACTGTTCGGATTGTGTTGTTCTGTTCTCATCGAAATCGAGACTCGCAGTTACCACATCGCACCCGTCTCCCTGGCGATCCCCTTGCCTATTCTGGCGCCCACGGTCTCCGAGCCGCCCGCCTTCCCGCGCGCCGAATTCGCATCCAGTGCCTGCCTTAGTGTCCGCAACATTCGATTCGACAAAAAACCCACTTGTGCGGACTGATATGTGCACAATGGGCACAAAACGGGCCAGCCAGGCTTGTTGAACTTGAGGCCCTCGGTCTGTCTGACTCCGTGGCTGCCAGTCGGCACGCCACAGTGCTACCACGCTTCGCGACGGGTCCCGCCAAGTAACCAACCAATTAAGGGCGTTGTTGCACTTGCAACAGCGCATGTGTACGACGCTGCTATTGATCTTGATTTTCAATAGGCCGGCTTTGTGCTGACCCTGAGAACGGTACCTACAAGTCCGCAGTAGCGTTGAGTTCCGCGTTCGTCACGTCTTGGATGCGATGCCCAACTTTGTTGCCGGAGCATCGCCTTTCGTCTTGCAAGCATAACGTCTGTCAAATAACGCATAGGGTGGCAGAGGCGTCTGTTGTTGCTCACCGTGATGAGGATCAATTGAGGATGTAGGAGAATGAGTGCGGTGACCGGTCATTCAAGCCACCGAGCTGGTCCATGCGATACCCCATGGGGAGCATCATCATGCTGCCGCCTGCGGTTGTTCAGATTGTCTGTGTCTCAGCACTACTTCTGACATCTATCGACTTGGTTCGATCGTATACCCTGCGTTCATCTGACTTGCATCCTTACATTGCAGGAGGCTGGCCTTGGCAGGAACAGATGAGCCATTTGGAGGCCGTTTGGTGCTGCACTGGCATGTATGCGCCGCAGCATACAAATCTTCGCACATTTGCGAGTGCATTGCTGTTTTTTCATGAGCTCGAAGTAGACACTTGCGACTGTCGATAAGTATTACAGGCAGTGAAATATTGACAACGAAGAAGTGTATGGTTGCCCCGGGGCTCACGGAAGTTGGAAGGACGTTACTGACAGATTGCTGAAAGAGAATCCAAGTTGCATTTGCATATATTTGTTCGGCGCGACATACCCAAGTGCATCGACCGCTAGCAACCACCGACTATCCCCACGTACACCAGCGCATATCGGCACACAGTATCATGACTTTTGCTGCTCACTGAATTCTTCATCTATCATCGCATCAGCACTGCGCTTCACCGCCGCAGCTCACGACGAGTCGGGCGACTCGACCCGGACAAGCGCGACCGTGTCGGTGGCGCGTCCATACGCATCAAGCACACTCAAGACTAAGCAGCCATGGCGGCCTACTTTTTCGCATCACCGGTAGACGTGGACATCAAGCTCGAGGCCGAGGACGAGCGCAAGAAGGTGGATCTCAAGCTCGAGAAGGAGCGCGCTGTGTCATGTCCGGTGTACTATGACGGCGACGCAGTCGCAGGGCAGGTGCGTCCACACGTATCGCACATCCACTCACAGACGTCCGACCGCGCGTCCTAGGTTACGGTACGTGTGCGAGATGGAAAGCGGCTCGCGCATGAGGGTATCAAGGTGGAGTTCATTGGCAGCATAGGTGCGTCGCGTCCTAGTCGTTCAGGGGAGCGTGATGGCGAATGTGATTGTCAGAGCTGTTCTACGACCGCGGGCACCACCATGAGTTTCTATCACTATCGCAGGAGCTCGCGGCCCCGGGGGAGATGCGCGCGGCGCAGACGTTTGACTTCCTCTTCAAGAACGTGGAGAAGCAGTACGAGAGTTACCAGGGGATCAATGTCAAGCTCCGGTGCGCTGTCTTCCGCCCTCTCGTAGGCCATCTTGAAACTGGGCTGATGTGCCCTGTTCCCCGGACAGATACCTCGTACGCGTGACGATCTCGCGACGAATAGCAGACGTGACGAAGGAGAAGGAGCTATGGGTGCACTCCTTCCGCATGCCTCCCGACAGCAATAACTCAATCAAGATGGAGGTCGGCATAGAGGACTGCCTCCACATCGAGTTCGAATACAACAAATCCAAGTGCGTGTCCAGTTGAATGTTTTCAATGACTCTGCCCTCCTCCCTCCCTTACGCCTTGCCTGCCTTGCTGCAGATACCACCTGAAAGACGTCATCGTGGGCAAGATCTACTTCCTGCTCGTGCGCATCAAGATCAAACACATGGAGCTCTCCATCATCCGCCGCGAGACGACCGGCGCGCCCCCGAACCAGTACAACGAGAGCGAGACCATCACCAAGTTCGAAATCATGGACGGCGCGCCCGTGCGAGGTGCGTTTGCTCGCTAGTATACTGCGTGAATGTTCTGACGGGTGCTGACAGGGGAAACAATTCCGATACGGCTGTTCCTGGGCGGGTTCGACCTGACGCCGACGTTCCGGGAGGTGAACAAGAAGTTCAGCGTGCGGTACTACCTCAACCTCGTCTTGATCGACGAGGAGAATCGGAGGTATTTCAAGCAACAGGTGAGCATCATTTGCCACTCTTCCGCCTCTCACTCACTCAAAATCGTGGCCGCGCTCCTAGGAAATCACCATTTTCCGTATTCCAGAGGTACGTCAACCTGTGTCCTGCATCGTTTACGTCTCACTCATGGGCTGTACACATAGAACTGATGGCTATGGACTCTGTGTACTTATTATACGTATTGTTTATTCTGGAACTCACGTCTCCCGCCCGAAGTGTCGTGTTTCACTGTCCCCCGTAAGCTGACGGCTATGCCTCCACATCCCGCGCCTAGCACATGTCCTGTCTGTAACACCGAGGATACCTTCACAGAAAGCCTGGTCCGATCTGTAGACAAGCGATGCCTCTATATCCTCTTCAAGAGAGGGTTCAGGTTTCCATGGGCCACGAGTTCTAGCGTAACGCACCAACAGATGAGAACAGATCTAGAAAGCCGTGACCATCCATTGAGATACCGGCCGGTCCCCCAGGCCTATCCATGCTCCCGGCCTTGGACTGAAGTCGTCTCAAGCACCTTTCTGTGCACATGTCGATCCCGCGCACACTGCTGCACACAACCACTAGTAGCCTCATAAGTTATTTCAGGGCGATGCACGTATGTATCAGGAGCGCATCTGCCTCGCGCAAACGGGCCGAGCAAGTGCGTCAGACTGACGCCGAGGATCGCGCGTGCGCCTACGGCCGGTGGCTGATCTCTTCTCCTCCTCCTCCTCCTCCTCCTCCTCCTCCTCCTCCTCCTCCTCCTCCTACGAACGCTTACCGTAATACCCAAGCTAGAATTGTCAATTTGAACTCGACAGTCAACTATTGGCCATATATCCACTGTCCATTAGCAAGTCATGAATCTTGACATTTCATCGCACCGCGTCCAACTAGCCCTGGCAGCGTTGGGTGCGTCAGTTGCCACTGCCGGGCTCTTGACCGCCTACCAGCAACACAGCAGACACCAGAAGCGGCGCGACCTCGAGCAAGAAATCAAGCGGTCGCTCAAGAACCAGGGCGCAGCATCTCGTGTGCCCAAGACACCCGCTGCGCAGGATGCTGTCGCGGACATTACGCTCGCGGCTAGGCAAAGCGAGGAATACGAGTACGACGACGAGCTCATACGGGAGCAGCTTGCGCGGAACTATGCCTTCTTCGGTGAGGAGGGGATGGCACAAATACGCAAGGGGAGCGTCGTCGTGGTCGGGTGTGGGGGTGTAGGGAGCTGGGCAGCCATCATGCTCGTAAGATCGTACGCTCTCTGGCTAGGCATTCTTGTCCGTAATACTGACAGCTTTTCTGACGGCAGAGGCATCTCTAAAATACGTCTGGTCGACTTCGACCAGGTGACGCTGTCGTCGCTGAACCGGCACGCGACCGCCGTGCTGGCGGACGTGGGCACGCCGAAGGTGCGCTCCATCGAGCGGACCATCAAGCAGATGGCACGGTGGGTGCAGGTCGACGCGCGGATAGACATCTGGCGCAAGGAGCAGGGCGGCGACCTCCTCGAAGGCGCGGACTGGGTCATAGGTGTGCGGCACCGCAGGATACCAGACCGAACGCACGCTGAACCTATTCTCAGACGCCATTGACAACATAACGACGAAGGTCGACCTCCTGAAGTACTGCCATGACCACGGAATCAAGGTACGCAACCACGTCTCATCTCTCCGGCCTGCCGCCCAAACCCACCGAACATAGGTCTTCTCCTCCATGGGCGCCGGTGCGAAATGCGACCCGACGCGCATCCAGATTGCCGACATTTCGGACACGATGTACGACCCGCTCGCGCGTTCCGTCCGGCGGCGGCTGCGCCTGCAGGGCGTGTCCTCCGGGATCCCCGTCGTGTACTCGACGGAGGTCCCAGGCGATGTCAAGCTGCTCCCGCTGCCTGATCAGGAGTTCCAGAAGGGTAACGTGAAGGAGCTCGGCGTGTTCGACGATTTCCGCGTGCGGATCCTCCCCGTTCTCGGTGCGTTATCCGATCGGGCCTCACCTCGGTGCTGTGAAGCTGACGGCTTGTTGCGTGGTAGGCCCCTTACCGTCGATATTCGGCCTGAACGCAGCGACGTGGATCCTCTGCGAGCTCGCAGGGAGACCGATCACGAACCCACTCTCAGTCAAGGGCCGGAAGAAGCTCAACGAGCGGCTATACCGCGACCTCCTCCACCGCGAGCAGAAGATCACCGGGCAGACGATTAAGTGCGTGCGCACTCCTCATCGACGTGACCATGCCAATGAATCTCACTTGACCTAGTAAACTGCCTTTTGACGAGGATGCTTGCGGCCTGCTCTTCGACGACATCCACCGCGGACGCTCCGTCGTCCCCCCGCGTGCCGTCCCCTCGCGCCCTGCGCTTGTCCGGTGGGACGCAACCCAGCCGCTCGCCCTTGGAAACTGCGTCGCGATGGAGGAGAAGGACGCGGACAGGCATGTGAAGGAGTGTTTTGAGGGAGGGCGGAGGCCCGAAGACGTGTGGGGAGAGGAGTGTGCGCGCGTGGTGGAGAGGCGGAAGGAGGAGGTAAGAAAAGTGGAGGCATGGGTATCATAGCACTTCCACTGACCCTGTACTTCGGGCATAATCAGTGAGATATTGCACTTCCATGCTAAGTCCTAAGTCCTCGTCTACGATACGTGATAAATTCATACGCCACTCCACGCTTTCTCCTCCGAGAATGGTGCAGTATCTGACTGCATAAGATATATGCTGGGGCTTGATACCATGCCTTCCCGCCACAAGGTCGACGAAGCACAATGGATATGTTCAATTTAAATACACTGATAACTTTTACATGCTTGAAAAGAAGCCCGCGCGAAAAGACCACGTTATACAAGGAGTGTGAAAGGTGCAAGAGCCCGGTACCAAGATCGCAGTGTCTACGACACTGAAAGGAATTAGCAATGGGTATGGGTCGTTGCGACGCGCGCAGAGGACATCCCGGGCGCTCGCTTTTACGCGAGCAAGGAGCGGGTGACGTTGAAGGAGCGGTCGAGGACGTGCACGCCGCGCTTCTTCGTCGTCGAGGAGGACGGGCAGAAGGTGACGGTGTAGTCCGCGGCGAGGCTGGACTGGCAGGTCCAGAGCGCCGTGCCGCTGCTCTCGTCGTACGCGTACGCGTATGAGTCCGGGCAGTTGTCCTCTGTCCGTCCGGGTCAGTTCCTTCGCGAAATGCGTGTGGAGGTGGGATTACGCACTGAAGTAGGAGTAGTACTGGACGCCTGAGTTCGGGCAAGTCGCAGGAGTGTTGTGGCTGCCCGAGCAGCAGTTCCCCGAGTCCGCTGTTTCACGGAAAACCAAACGTCAGGGACACCGGTCCGCACACTGCTACGCAGCCACAGAGCATGGCATACTCACCCTGGTTGCCGTCGAGGTTCGCTTCGCAGGCACTCTTGCAGCCGACGGCGGCACCGGTGGAGTCGTACGGGCCCTTGATATCACTGGGACCTGTGCAAGTGATCGAAAGATCGTTAGCTTCTGGACCGCCATGCGTATATGAGGCTAGAGCGCTTACAATTCGCGTTCAGGTCGACGGGGCAGCTCGCGACCGCGCAGTTGACGGTGTTGGTGATGGTCATGGGGATGTTGAAACCATCCACGAGGGAGACTGCGGAGAGTCAGACGTGCCTCGGCGAGGGATCGGAACGCAACGTACCATCGTAGTTGTCCGTGCCGTCAGCCCCGAGCGTGAACTCGGCGACAGTCGCGGGCGGAACGCCCTGCGAACAGCGGATGTCAGCTTTGCTGCGACCTGTCCGGATATTGATGTGGCGTTGTGACTTACAGTACCGCCAACTTTGGCGCACTCGAGACCGCCGTTGCAGCCTCCGTCCGCGCAAGAGGTGGACGGATCAGTCGAAGAAGAGAAGTCACAATCCCGGCGACCCTACAAATTAAGGTCAGAGATACATGGCGCGACTAAGCGTGAAAATCCGCTCACCCAAATGCGGCCTGAGTTCCAGTCACCCGGGACTGTGAAGCTCACTGAAGTACCTGCTGCCGCTTCCCAACTGAAATATCGTATTAGCAATGCCGCATTAGAGAACTCAGGAGTATTTACCCAGTGGGGTAGGTTGGGGCTGATGTGCCTGCGCCGGTGAAATACTGTGCCAAGTGCGTAGTCAGCATGAAGTCAGACTGACATCCTAGTGGCTCCTTACAGCAGGCCTGTAGACCATGAGTGATTGTAGGAAACGGCGAAAGAGTGACTACTTACCAAACAGTGTAGTCACAGTTGTTGACGACCGTGAAGGTACGGTCAGCGGCGACACTGGCCACAAAGATCAAGGAAGCAGCAGCGATGCTCTTCATGACTAAACCTGTAGACGAGTGGAAGAAAGGACTGTAGAGTGTTGTTTACCGGGGACCTGAAGATGAGGAGCTGGCCATGCTCCTCCCTTTATACACTGCAGCGCATGTCAGGCATGTCAAGCAGAGTCGTCAGAATGAACTGAAGAGCAACCGGCATCTCTGCAGCGTTTTCGGGGTTGTTGATCGAGGGAGCAATGGACTGCGAGGTGAGAGCGGTGCGCCGTATGCTCACTCCACCCCGACATGCATTGGAAATATTCGGGCGGACTGACCCAAAAGGCAAGAAATCAATCAATTTATCAGTTGAGTTGTGCGATGCACGGGGAACAGTCTGAAGTAGGCGTTGTAACGACGCTGCGTGACACATACAAGTTTGAGGGTGCGAGTGCGCGCTCGTCGTCGCAGTCGGCAGAACGAGGCGGACCTCAAGGTGGGCACCGGCTGGGGCCCAATTCCACATGAGCACAACACTAGAACACGCGAACACAAGCCAAAGTCAGCAGGCGCACATGTAAGCATTTGCACACGACCACGCACGTTACGTAGTGTAGCCTAATGGTTCTTCGGGAAGGCCGATGATGTATGTAGCAGACCTCGTCTCTTTGTTACGGGTTCTGGCAGGAACTGGGTAATCTTGATCGTATAACATCCTGCGCGCATTTAATTTTGAGAACCGTAACGGCGGGAATACACGTTACCGCACGGGCTATCAAGTCACAGGCGATACTGGATCGGACTCTCACAGCGGTTGCCAGCGGCATGCTGCTAAGGGCGGCTCGGAGTAGGCTGCTGCTGCTGTTCCACCTGCTCCGAACGCGAGAGACCACAGCTACCCGACTTACAGGGGTTCCTAGTCGTTTGGCCTTGCGCAGGACATGTCCAGATAATCTGAGATGGAGGTTTGAGTGTGGCGGATTGCCATGCTGCCGTCACGGTGGTGATGCTGCGCGCTGGCAGGTGAGCGTCACCAACGCATCTAGATCTGTGGCCAAGATCGCCCTATTTAGCAAGTGTTCAAGAACGTCGCGTCGACTCGGACTGCTAGCATCGACGATGAACGTTCCAGGCTTGTGTGCTCAGCTTGAAAGAGACACAACGGACGCTTGCTCACGAGCTACGATCAGCGTGTCCTAACCCAACGATGCCACACCCAATCCCAAGGTTGTCCCCATGTTCTTTGTGATCCAAAAATCCAACTGTGCGACCATGCGATTGCAGTCCGCCAAGCATCTACATCATGTGCAAACTGGTGCCGACGTCAACTGAGTGTAGATTAGGCTCTTCTCAGGCTGAGCATTTCGTGACTGGCAGTAACGATCAATCGATATGCTCCAGGTCAACCGACCTCTGCAGGTACTAACAGCCTGAGTCGTGGGTTGTTCTCAGGCTGACAAGAGGAAATAATACGCATGAGAGTTTATTAGATAGAGCATCCAGTGACCAGCCAACGCCGTACATCGTAATCCGTGATACAGTCTTCGTGGGAGACAAAAGAAGCCCTATGTCAAGGACCAACCGTCAGTTAAATATTGACGGGAGAGGAGCCGTTGATATCTGGCGAGCAAAGGACTGCTCAAGGGCAGAAGGTGACCGTGTAGTCGGCGCCTTTGCTTGCGTCGCACGTCCAAAGAGCAGTGCCGCTGCTCTCGTCGTAAGCATAGGCGTACGAGTCGGGGCAGTTGTTCTCTGCGTAGCCACACTGTCAGTCGTGTACAATCAGATGCCGTCGAATATGACGTACTGAAGTAAGAGTAATAAGCGACACCGGACGATGGGCACGTCGCCGGTGTGTTGTGCGAGCCCGAGCAGCAGTTGGCCGAGTTGGCTGTGTATATGATATCAGATTCCTGGCGTCAAAATCGGATCCTGTGTAAACGTACTCTGGTCGCCGTCAAGGTTGGCCTCGCAAGCGCTCCTGCAGCCGACAGGGAAGCCGGAAGAGTCATACGGACCCTTCAGTGCGTCGGGGCCTACTCAGTGCGTCAGACGTCATGAGTGATACGCTGTGCGGCTTTCAAACAACCCACAGTTCGGTCCGAGGTCCACAGGGCAGCTAGGGATGCCACAGCCGGCAGTGTTGTCGATCCTCACGGGGAGGTTATAACCGTCGACAAGAGAAACTGGAGGAACAGACCAATCAGCCATTTACAGGTCGCTGACGTAGAATCGAACTCACCATCGTAGTTGTCGACGCCAGTGGTTCCACCGAGGGTAAACTCTGCAACAGTGGCAGGCGGTACGCCCTAAGTGCACCTCGTGTCAAACGAAACCTTACATGATGAGAGTATGGAGTTGCTCACAGTACCGCCGCTGAGAGCGCACTCGAGGCCGCCGTTACACCCGCCGTCAGCGCACTGAGTAGCCGGGTTACTGATGCTGAAGTCACAGTCTCTGCGACCCTACAGTAATGATCAATGAGAGCCGCTCATCGTCGGCTGAGAGTTGACTTACCCAGATACGTCCAGAGTTCCAGTCGTCGGGAACAGAGAACTTAACCGAGGTGTAGGCGGCCGCCTCCCAACTAGAATTATAAAATTCAGATTGAATTTGTCGTAAGGATAATATCTGCACGCACCCTGTAGGGTATGACGGGCGGGAGGTACCGGCGCCGGTGTAGTACTACATCGTGGACAGACGGTCAGTAAGCGGTAACGGGGCGCATAGCTGAGGAGTCTTACAGCCGGCCTGGGGACGGGCTTCTGTCAGATGGTGGTGGAGCGCGAAGAGTACGATCGGACTCACCAGATAGTGAACGGACAGCCATTGTAGATGGTGAAAGTTCGATCCGCGGCAGCGCCGGCGGCGAAGACGAGGGAGGCAGCGAGAATGCTCTTCATCCTGTTCGAGTTGTGTACGTGAGGAGAACTGCTGTCGCCGTGCTGTTCTGTGGGAGGGATCGAGCGTGGATTTTATACTCCTCTGACTGGACTCCTCTCAGGCACCGAGACTCAAGGACAACCATGGGTTAGGCAGCACGTCTGCGCCTGAGTACACAGACCTCCATCTGCCGGATGGCGACCATGTGATGGACGTTCGACGGGGTTGGGCGGTACAGAGAATGCATACGCAGGATCAAGCGGTCAGCGAGGTGCGCGACCTGCCAAGTCCGCCCAACAGAGGCACAGGATGGATGTGCAGTTCTGTTTGGGAGTTCTGGCTCGATGTTGACTTCGTGGGCAGCATGATGCTCGTGTTCCCCTGCCGGGTCCGTCGCTAAGCGGAACCTTTGTCTCGAGAGGTAGTAGTCTTCCTGGGGTCTATCGAGGCCCGATTCAGGACAGCACATGATAAAAGGGCCCGGATGACCTACCAGTATGACCATTAGAGACGACGCATGCGAACAGAGGACCGCGCGGGCGGACAAGTGCTCCATGCGTCACGTATACAGTAGTAGCTGCCGGTATCTGCTGCAGATGATACCTGCTGTCATCCAGTATGCTGCCTCGAGATTGAGCACAAGTTAGGGGCTTGCAATCGAAGCACAACATCTGCAGAATGGAATGTATCAAGCATCCTTGTCTGTTGAACACTGGTCGAACATCGCATTTTGTGAACGGTGGCAGCTTCAGATGGGAATTCAATCATTACATCTGTCGGACCTGTCACATCTGTCGAACCTGTCGGCGCCGCTTGATCGTGCTCGACCTTGTGCACAGGTCATTCCACATTATCAAGAGGTGCATTTTGACTTCCACCGTATCAGCCGCTTCGGCCGATCACCAGCATGATCGCAAATAGTACACTTGTGCAACCCGTCAGATCTGGATTTTCAATTTCGTCCTTTATGAACATGAACGGACATACCCCAGAAAGAATCGTGTCTGTCATCGTTCGCACCACCATGTGCTTCGGCGTGAGGCGATCACATTGAAATGCACAACTGACTTGACGCCGCTCAGCCTCAGAATGATGAGGCTTATCGGCTTCCTGCCGCGCACTCTTGTGTTGTGAGAAGAAAACATAGGACCTAGTAGATGAGATGCACATCATGAATCCCAAGAGCTCACACCGCCTTCACTGAAGCGCGATTCTGCATTGTCACCGCCTTTGCAACAGGCAAAATGTCATACCATGGCCCGACCACGCAGCCCCCGTCACAAGCAACGACCAGGGACAAGATCTTCCGACTATACACACCCATGTGACAGTCCGGTCGATGTTGTGCGCCTTCCCTTTGGGCTCGGGGACCGCGCATGGTGCCAGCGACCACATGCTACCGTGCTGCAAAGAGAGAGGGCCCCCGAGTCTGAGGTCAATCTGAGGTCGCCAAGTGACGAGTGCGAGGCAGGAAAGGTGTATCCGGTGACTCACCAACGACACCGTGACGGCGGCAGCAGCAACAGGCCCGGGTGCCTCTAGAGCTCTGCAGTCAGAGAGGCCCACTGGGGACCTATCTTCACGACAAGCGACTCGAATTCGCATCCATGCCGTGGAACAGCCTCAGTACACGATCGGCGGAATACCGTACGTACCGGCCCATGCCAATGTGGCGGTTCAACCCACCCGAGCTCGAGCGCCCACTGAGCGCCCCGAGCGAGCCTTCCGTTGCCAAGCGTGACTTTTGATTCTGGGGATCTCGATCGTCGAATCTCAGGTTCAGGGACGCCTGATCATCCCTTTATCAACTGAAATGGCCATTACGTATTGCATATCTGCTATACTGAACGCCATACCGCCAAGTACAATGCCTGTCGATAATTGAGAAGAGCGGACATGCACCACAAGACGATGGTACACGTACCACGTACATGAACGCAGTGTATACCTGGGGGAGGGCCAAGGCTACCTTGAGGCCCAACACCAGCTGACTCCCGCCCGTTAGTTACGAATGACATCGGCTCGAGTCGACGGTCGATACGCTCTCAGTCCATGACAGATGCACATGCACCCGAACAGTGCATCCCACATGCTCGAGTGGGACCAGCACTGCGCGCGTCGGGTCCTCTCTTCAGCGCCGCCAGCCTGGGGCGGGCCACCCAGGAGCCACCAATGAGCATTGAGCAAGCGTGCGCCCTCCGCATGGCTGCTTACCACGAGGATCCCGGCCACCATCAGGTGCGTCGCTAAACTGGCGCAGCAGTAGCAACTAATGCAGGCCGCGGCTCAGGCCTACCTAGCCGATTTGGTCCAGAGAGCGTATCGATCGCCCCAGCTCGCGAAATACCCTCAAGTTCGGGCCTATCGGAGCCCACATTGTACATCGCCCCAGCATCGCCCAGGTGACCAGCAACGCCCGCGAGCAAGGTGGTACATACGTTTGGCCGACCACCTTCTCGATATTTCTGGCAGGACAAGAACTGAACAGTGGAAGCTTCACGCGATGGAGAAATCGACGACTCACCCGAGGATGACCGCCAGGCAGCCAGGGCCCAGAGCAGCAATGAGACTCTCGCGCGTCCAGCGCAAGGTCGCCTTCGCGCCTGACGCGTGCAGCATATCGCGTTCGGATCCGTGCTGGCCTTCATAGCGCTATCGCAAGCAGCGTGTGATGGAGCTTGCAATGCACACCGGACGTACACCACGAGGATCAACTTCGTCTGGGAATGGGACGATGATACAGAGGTCCAGCCAGTCAGCGCACTGCGGTCCGGTCCTATAGCTATCTAGAAATACAACAGTACTCTTGGTACATTCAAAGCAAACGAACGAAGGCGATAAGTTAGGGTTAAGTTCAGGCAGAAGCGTCAACAGCCCAAGTAGACGAAGATTGAGATGGGGGCATACGGCAGGCGCATAGGCGGCATATGTGAGTGAGGCGATGATAAGGCATATCGGGTGGGCGAGCGAGCAAGGGGTTGGCTTCGCGAAGCGGCCGAGGCGCCTCATACGAGATGGTGTGCCAAGGTCCTCCGGTCGGGCGCGAGAAGGCAGAGGGTGAAGAACGTGCCAATGAAGATGCCTGTCAGCAGACAAGACGCGGACCACGCGAACGCGTCCGTCCTGGACTCGTCCCCGGGCGCCGCCTCGTCTGCCTCCGCCTGCTCCCCCGCGAAGCCAGCCTCCGCCTTCTCCACGTCCAGCTGGGACAGGGCCATGACAGTGGTGGTGGCAGCGGGTGCGGGCAGCTCGAACGCGGGCTTCGTCTCGACGGGCGTCGCCTTCGTGCTCGGCGGGAGGCACCTGCGCATCCGCTCGCGCATCTGGTATCGCTGCGCGAGCTGCTCCAGCCCGCCGACGATCTCCTGCATGCGCGTCGCGTCCGCGAGGGCCTGCACCCTGCGCGCCTCGCGCACCTCCTCGCCGACGATGTGCACCATGCACCGGACGAGGCCCTGGATCTCGGGGTGCTCCCGCACCCACCACTGCCCGCTCCAGCGCGAGATGACGAACGCGAGCTCGCACGCCGTCACGGTCGCGGTCGTGAAGTCCTCGAGCGCGAGCCGGTGGAACCACGGACGCAGATGGCAGAGCGCGAGGCGGACAGCGCCTGCGGTTGTGTCCCGGGTGCGGCGGTCGACAGGCATGCGCAGGAAGCGGTCGGACATGTCCTGGCAGAACTGGCGGTAGCTTGGCTTCTTGCGGGTGAAGTCCCAGGCAAGCCGTGAGAGGGGCGTGTCCTTGCCATCGATGGGAGTGGGTGCATCGGGTTGGAGGAAGTAGGAGGGGAGCTTCGGGAATATCTGCGTCAGAGGAACGGAGGCGAGAACAGCCGTGCCAGGGACGTAGCCCCACACGAGGACGTCTTGCGCCTCCAGGGCAAATCGGTACCACTTCCAGTGGTCAGCATGACGGCTAAAGGCATTCTGGTCAATGTGTGATCCCTACGTGCAATTAGATCTACGCACTCTTTCGGAGCCGCTTGCCTGAGCAGCTCGACCGCCGTGACCGCGCGTCCTGCGACAACGCGGGCATCTATGATCGCGATCTCCACGGAATGCTTCATGTTATGGTGATATCTCCTCGTTGCCTCCCAGATAGCCCATGCGAAACTGAAAGATGTCGACACATAGGGAGACGACGAGCGGGTCGTCCAGTCCATATGTTGTACAGCGTCGGCATATGTGGGTTCAGGTGGACTGCGGAACGGCGAGGACGATGACTTCTGGGACGAGAAGCTGGACGAGGCGAAGTCCTCCTCGAAACGTGGGCCGACAAAGTAGGGGTCTGTTCGGTCATAGAACGGGGAGAGCTCGCGCGGTGTGTGCACCCGAAAGAGAAAGGGATTGCTGCTGACGAGCTTGTCAAACTCGACATCCGGCCCGAAGCCGTACTGAGGCAGCGCGTTGCGATCCTGGACTGATACCTCCGTGGACAGAGCGCTTCCAGGACCAGCAGGAATGCCCATTCTGCGAGAGGATGGGAGGGAAGGGTGGGGATGAGTTGAGCTTGGGCGATGGTAGATGATCCGAAGGATGCTCACCTCCTCCCGGGCGCACTTAAGGACTCTGGATAGAGCTAGTGCTGTGCCCAAGCCACGCACTTTCAATACGGGCAGGACTTCCGGACCCCATCCTTCGCATGCGAAAACAACGAGGCGCGCCTCGCACGAGCCGGGGAGGAGGACTGCCACGCTCGTGGAGGCCGGTCGGACCATCTAGTAGGGACGGGGTTGAGCTAGGACATGAACGACAGGGTATAACATCGGAATTGGTGGCACAGACGAGGATCCGGTCAACGTCGAGGGCGAGGACGACGTCCAGAACGATGGCGAGCGGTGTCTGGCGTCCGAGTGATATGACAACGTGACCGGGGGATTGATCAATCGTTCTGGCGAACGGGTGGGCGCTCATTTCCCTGGACCCACCTTCCGCATTCGCACAAAGAACACGCCCGCGCCTCCAAGACAGATGATACGAGACGAGTGCAGAAGTGCAGAAGACGCCTCGGAATTGCGCTAGGATCCAAAGAGGCAGGCTGATAAGCTTGCCTTCGCACTGAGGATCCGGGCTGGTTCATCGGACCTCATACCGGCTGATGACAGGTACCTCAGCGTGCCAATTAACATGTACGCAAGGGAGAACAACAGACGGGGACTCAGATCTGCTTGGCTACGACTTGGATAACGAGTATCGAGCGCAATGAGAGTGCGCACCAGCTGCTCGAATTCAAGTACTTGATAATGTCGCCGATCAACAGCCGAAGCTGAACTTGAATGCCCGTGATGTTGCGGTACAAGTACTGCGATGATCACTTGCGCAACCTGTAACGGCGAGGATGTTCATTGAGGGTAGAAGGAAAGGCGCGCGCGATTGCGACTGCGAGGTAGGAGGGCGACAAGTATGACAGCTCTCGAACCGGAAAGACCCGGCGCACGGCGACAGCAGTATCCTCCTTTAAATAGGACCCGGTACTGACAACAGCGACGCCAATCGCGCAGCCCAATTTTCGGCAGGCCAGGAGGAGTGAGGGTTGGGGTCTCATGTTGTGTGACGACGCCGCATCCGGAGGGCGACTTGCCTAATTAGGACGTTTTGTGGCAAAAAGTCACCTGTCCGTTGCCAGGCGCCCGGCGATGCACTCCTCTCAAAACATGGCCACACTTGTATACGTACTTCAGTCCAGTCGCTCATCCTTCAATCGCACATCACCAGTGTTCCGGCGAATCATTTTCGCACCCGCAATGTCTGTTGGCACATTTGCTCGCTCTTGGAGCACGGAGTCACAGCACGGAATGCCCCCAATGTGTGCTACTTACGCCCAGCGGAAATCATTCGGGGTATCACAGTATGAGACGACTGACGTCTGAAAAGCAGGCTCGAATGAAATGAAATTTGGTCAAGTCTTGGCGATTGACTCAACGCTGAACGTGCATGGCTTTGATGCAATGCGACGCAGCTCATGATCAAACGACACGAGGTATACATGGGCTGCGCACCCCCTCAAACGCGAGCGTTGCAACTTGGCTGACGTCTTCAAGGCTTCTTGCTGTCTTGCTGATAGCCCTGACACTGCTGGAACTCATAGATATCCTGGGTTATGACGCCTTCCCTTCGGCGCGTGCAGTTGGGCAACTCGAGCAGGCCTGCGCGGACGAAACCTGGCTTTGTTCGGTACTAGGAGTCAGCGCGCGACCATTGGTTCCCCCAATGTTGATCTTGCGACGATCCTCATGTTGATTACGCGCTTACCACAAGTGTTGAACGCGATGCTCACGTTGCCAGAGCCCTGGGCGACCAACGAATGAAATCCTCTGAAACCCCAGAGGCGAACGAGCAAGTGCGTGGTCACCGTCCGCTCTATGTCCGTGATTGACCCTTCGCCCAGCAATCCCTATCAGCAGTTCAAGCTGGACCTTGCTCCAGTGCCTATCACAAGGTCCTCTGTTAACCCCGCCATCTTCAATCCGTGCGTGGCCATTGTACTGATATGCCCGTCTTGGATCTGTTGCTAACACGTTCTTCGATAGGATAAGGGCTTGGATGCTCATTGACCTCAGCTATTGTTAGATCGCGGGAGGGCATAGACATTGAGTGGAGCGCTTCGGCCGACTGTCAGTACTTGAGATGTCGGAGGCTATCGTCGGTACGTGTCTGTTCTGTTCTACAGACTTGCGGGCTTGGTACCTCGTTCCTCTGACATTGAGTCGATCAGAGACCCAGGCCGCTTCGCTGAAGTGCCACGTAGCATCAGAACTTGAAGACATCCTGCTCAATAGCCCACTAAGATGCCTGGGCACGCGCGCCAGTGAGTACACAGGCGCCTTTGTTGTGGAGGTTGACACTGAAGTGATGGTTGCCCTCATGGGCATTGGGCAGCATCTCGCGGAACAAAATATCGTAGTCTGTGAGGCTACTGCAGACCACGTCCGTGTGTAGGATCTCCGTCAAGATCAGCACGTAGCGAACAGGGAGAGCGCCTATGTCGAAGGATTACGTCGAAGGATCCTCGTTCGCAAAGCGCCCTTGGACCACAGTCCGGGCACAGGTTCATCGAATGGTCAGTGCCAGCCTGTCTTGCCTTGCGAGTCCAGAAGCTGTCGCCGGCACATTCACCTCGGTCCGCGCTGCCTGTTCCGTCAAGTACGACGTCAGGACTGACGGAAGAGGGCGAGGATTTCGCTTTTTTGTCTGCTTTATTTCCTTCTTCAACACCGGGCGCCTCGTTTACGTCGGGACATTGCTGACGTCGAAACAGACCTCCGACAGACAGAACCTCGGTCCAGCCACGCCTTCGGTATTCATCGTCCCCTAGGAAGGTATGATCGACTGGCCTGGTGAGCTCCTTATGGCGATAATGCGGCACCTTGCCAGGTGGCGCGGTGACTGCTTCATCCATGGCGATGTATGCGCACGTCAAGTCTGCCGCCAATCACTTAACACAGCAGATGTCTATCCACAGTGGTGGGTAGCTGGGCGCTGAGCGTTGGGCCGAGGCCACGGCGGGGAACGCAGGCATCGGTGGGTCTGCCCCCGCAGCGCCCTTCGCCATACACGTCGAGTCTTCAGCATGCAAGATGCTATCGCCGCAGCATCTCCGACGTCCTCTCTGGCATGCACACGTCCAGCCACCCAGTCTTCCTTCGGATGCGATCGAAGCACCTCTAAAGTCCCACAACTCCCTGGCAGCTATCAATGCACGCAATACACACTCGCCAACGTATAACAGTCCACCCTCCTCTCCCTCCAGAGTCGTCCACACTCAGACTCGGATTGATCCCTTCAGAACACAACACCCATCCACCTAGACGTCATAAAACTAGACGAGCCATGCGTCCAACAACTCCCGTCCGGCGTGTCCTGAACACAGACGCTCTCGCCGCCTCCCTCCGCTCCTCCACCAGTGCAAGCACCACCACCGCCCCCTCCGCCTCTTCGTCCGCCCGCCGCCAGCTCGCGACGGTCTCCGCAGACCTCCCACAAGGCGTCCCCGAGCTTCGCCCCATCTTCGACATCTTCGACGCCCCCGCCCGACTCGGCACCTCCCCCGCGCGCCTGCGCCTCCCCCAGCGCGCGCCGTCCGCTGCCCCGTCGCCCCGGTCGCCCGCGACAAAGCGGCCGACGCGCCTGATGATGCCGAGCCCCATCATCTTCGACGGGCCCAGCGGGACACCCCCGCGCTCTCCCCCCGCGTCCGCCTCTACGTCTGCCTCCTCCCCATGGATGTTTCCCGACTCCCTCCCGCACACACTCCCACCACCCGAGACGTTCGACGGGCCCGCCTACGTGCGGGGCCCAAGGAGGGAGGTGCGCCCTCCCGCCGGCGCCGGTGCTGGCAAGAAATCGGTGCGTGTGCGCGACGTCCCCTGAGCTGGGAGACAGCTTATTGTGCATGCGTGTCGTCTAGCCGCGGCTGACTCCGTTCTTGGTGCCTCTGCTGGGCATGTCCGGTGCTGCAGGTCTTTTCGGGATGAATGAGAAGGGGCCGCGGGCGGACTGACCGGCACGGCAGCATTGAACAGGTATTGTTCTATTGTCTATCAATACGAAAGGTGCTCTGACATGAGCTGTGTGGATAGGATATCCAGTTGGGCAACCTCATTCGTTACGGATCTGATTGCCTACCATCTTAGACGTCGACCTCGTCGGCGCAGACTGACTACCATCGCATTTACCAAGCTTGCTTGTAGATTAGAACCGTAGAAAAGGGGCGTTATTAGGGCACACGTACACATTCAATGATTCATATAGACATCTCCGCCTGTACTTGTAGTATGCATCAAGAAAGATCAACGAATTTCATTCTTCGGAGTTCCACACCGCTTGGTGTGCACGACGCAGCCATCGGCGTAGACAGGTCAAAGAAACATGTTCTCGAGGCATGGGACTGAAATCAGTGCGTGTCATAGCCGCCCGCGACACTAGTCGACCAAGACAATCCACCGGAGTACACGCAGCGAGGAGCATTGATGCCAAATGGGATACACCATGAAACAAGATGCTGAACTACCACAGAGCAAAAGTAACGATACAGTAGACACTTGCACTACGTCTGCTCGGCAATGACGATCTTCTTCCTCGCCGCCTTCGGCTTCGTCTCGCCCGCCCGCGTGTGCTTCCGCCTGTGCTCCTCCTTGACCCGACGCGCCTCCAGCATCGTCCGCTTGAGCTGTGACGCCTTGTACACCGGCCTCGGTATGTGCCGACTCCTACATCCACCAGGTGAGTCCCAACCCGTTTAGAAAAACACGTTCGCAAAACGCACCTCTGCACCCTGTCCACCTCCTTGTCCATCTTCCACCTCTGCTTGAGGCTCTCCCGGTACTCGATTGCCGCGCGCTCCCTCGCCGTGACCACGCCGAGCTTCTCCGAGGCGTGCGCCTTCCATATGCGCACGTTCCCGTCATCCGAGCCGGACAGCACGAAGCGCGCGTCCGCGGTGTAGAGCGTCGCCATGACGCGCTGCATGCGCTTCGTGTGGTAGACCTCCGGTTGCGTGCCCGCGCCCTCGCGCCAGACCCGCACGGTGCGGTCCCAGCTCCCGCTCACGAGCTCCGTCCCCGTCGGCGCCCAGTCGCAGCTCATCACCGCCGCGACGTGCGCCTTGTAGATCTGCGTGGGCGTCTTGAGCGCGCGGATGTCGAAGGTGTAGAGGTTGTGGTCCTCGGAGGCGAGCAGGATCGTGGTCGGGAAGGTTGGTGACCAGGCGAGCGAATTGCTCTGCATCTGTGGGTCTACGTCAGGCACTGTGGATGGTGGGGGTAGGTTATGGACGCACCTGCATGACTATTCGACGTTCGGCCTTTCCTGTTCGGATGTCGTACAGTGTGAAGGTTCGGTCCGAACCGATACTTGCGAGCACTGAAGATTCTGAAAGGTTGAAGCGCACTGCATTGATCGTTTCTGTCGATGTCGGGAACGTAAGGTTGGATATGGCAGCGCTCCTGCAAAGCGTCTCAGTCCGACTTCAGTAGGTAACGGACTGATGAATGCCCACTTCGTTTCATCCCAGATCTGCACCATATTTGATGCAGTAGCGAAGAGAGGGTCTGACCGATGGTGGTCTATTGAGCTGTGAAGCCGTATGAGCAGGTGTGCAGAATACAGTGTTTGAGACTCTTACTTGAAGGCTGATTTTCCCGGGAAGACTTTGAGGGGTTTCCGACTCTGCGGACAGTCAGAAGCGACCTCCATTTGGCTATGATGTACATACCGTAGAGGGCCCAGCACGATCCTCGTCCATATCCTCTTCTGACGGCCGTATGCTCCACAACTTGATATTCCGGTCCACCCCACAGCTAAGCAGCCTATCGCTATCCGCGAAGCATATCCCGGTCACTTTGCCCTTGTGCGCATTCTCGACGTGCAAGACCTTCGTTCGTCTTGATATGTCATGTAGAATGAGTCCTGGCAAATCGAGAAGCCGAGTAAGAACCTAGCGTTGCACATGCAGCGCATCGCGACGGAAGACACGCACACACCTCCGTCCCAGCTCCCGCTCGCGACCATGTCCAAGCTGTCCGGTTTCCGTGCCATCGTTTCTACTGCATCTACATGGCCCTCCAGAGCGGCTACGAACGGCTTTGCGAAAATTCGCTCCATCTTCGCGGCGTTGAGCGCGCGCATACGTTCGCGCGCTCGTGCAAATGGGTGCTGTAGAGGGTCAAGATTTCTTGATGTTGGTGTTGGGTCCCCTGGTCTCGTTGGAAGGTGCGCCGAGGGTGCATGTTGTAAGACCGATATTTTCTGGCAAGGATTCCGGTAAGCATCAGTCATTCTGCAGGTCGGTAATGCTCACCACCATGTTTTATAGCGTGAGCAGTGTTCTGAGATGTAAAGGTGACGCGGTATGGTGATTTTATTGTCGCTGCGCGCCTGAACAGGCGTGAACGCGGAGATGATCGAGGACTCGGAGGGAGGACAGTACTGAAGTTTTCCCAATTTGGTAGGCCACAGCGGCATGATCACGTGGTCACAATATTCACCTCCCAGCGCTTAAGGACAGCACCGTTCTAATCTGTCCGGATCTGACTATGTCGCTGACAAGAGCTGTACAAACACGTTCTCATCGATCATCCATTGGCTAGTTCTGGCCCGGACTGGCTGGAGAGTGTAGTGTCAGTATAGGTCACTGGACAATACCAAGCCAGCGTATAGAGTACTTGCTGGGTATCATGAGGTCCCAGTAACCTAGAGATGCGACGTCATGTTGAATCTACATGTCCTAGTGCATTTTTACTACAGCGAGCAAATTGTTATGTGCGTAAAGTAAATAAAGTCGCCTCCCTGTCCGTCTTGCGTTGAACTTTTGAAGTTCTTCCGACGACACCAGACGAAACAATCATTTCTTTTAAAAGTCCGTTGATGTCATACTGAGAATTCACCGCCACAGATCGCGGTTTGACGGTCGCCTGTTTTGCACTCACCGACACGACCTCCGACTCCCGCAGTGGCACTGTGCTTGTCATTCTTCCTCACTCGCAGCCGAGTGAGTCACATACAGGAGCCCTCATAGCCTCGGACAAGCTAGTAAGGCCTTCCCTGCTTGCTCGTATCATCCTCGGTCAGACGACGGCCACAACCTGTTCAAATCGTATGTTGCTAATCACGGCATCTCAGGACGCTACCTCCGCCCAATCTGGACACGGCGCCGGACATCCACGGACATGGCAGCCAGCAAAGGACAAGACGAGCAGACGCACTGCCATATGCAGGCGCCACGCCCCGATTAGCAGCCGCCCGCCGCCCGTACAGCGTCCGCTTCGCGAATCGCGGTATGCGTCCCAGCTTTTGCGGACAGCTTCCCGTCACATGCCTCCGACGCCCGAACGTATATTAGGTTGCCTGGCTGACCGCGAACGCATTCCCCCCTTCCCCCCTCCCGAGACTAAACACCATGGCACCTTCCTTTGTGGCGGTAGCAGCAACCCGACTGGGCGTAGGCCTCATCTACGCCATCGCGAATGTTATCCTACCAATCCGGCTACTCATCTGGGATCTCGCCCTAACTCTGTACAACGCGTTCGCACCACTTCTGCCCGAAAACAAAGTCGTACCAGAAGGACGGCCGGGCGCGAACGGCCTGTGGCCACAGTACATCCCTCCTTCAGAGACAGACAGCCGGAGTTGCTGTCCCATGCTGAACGCGATGGCAAACCACGGTGCGTAGTCATGTGCGCGCAAAGCGAGATCGTGCCATTGAACGTAGGGTCGCTTTTGCACGCTAGGCATTTTCCCGCGAGACGGGCGCAACATCACCTTCCGCGACATGAACACAAAAGTCCGCGAGACGTTCAACTTCGCACCGACCTTCTGCTTCTTCGTCCCGCACTACGCCGCGGACATGCTCAACCGTAATTACTGGACGGACAAGTTCGACCTCAGCGACCTCAACGCGCACAACTGCATCGAGCACGACGCGTCCCTCTGTAGTGCGTCGTCCACACTCGGTCCGAATGCTAAAACTGATGTGCTTTCGCAGGGGTGGACACCTTCCACAACCCCGACCAGTCAAAACCCGCACGTCGCCTGATCGAGGAGTTCCTCGCAAGCGGGACAGGACCGAACGGCGACATCACCACGAGCGATCTCTCGCGCATGCTCGGTAAGCGGCGCGCCGAGTCCAAGGCGAAGAACAACCAATACGGCCAGACGACGTTCCACAAGCTCTTCGGTGCCTCCAAGTGCGTTTACCTGCCCGACTCTCCTGCATTCGTGCTCACGTGCTACAGCGGCTCGACCTTGCTCACGATTTGCGGCGGTCGTACGAAAGATCTGCGACCCATGCTCCTCGAGGAGCGCATCCCCGACGAGTGGCAGCCCCGCATCCGCAACCCGGGCGGCCTCACGATGGCCACCTTCCAAACCACCGTGATCAAGGTCGAGCTCGGTATCAAGGAGGAGGTCGAGGATACCCTGAGGCTCCTACGTATGGGCGGCATCGGCGACGACGCCAAGAACCAGTGAACGCTTGTAGTCACCATCGCATTGCAGCATAGCGTATGCCTTGCTGATGTATTTAGGATACAAATCGAGCTTGAGCCATTAAATAGATCAGCGACGATGTCCTTGTACAGTGCGAATAATAACACTATCAACATGACCGCAAACCTGGGACTCTCAATAGAGGTAGCCTTGACGAGATGAGGTTGACGCATGAAAGCACTTGATCTCCATACTGAACTAGATGTATGATTCATCGTTCGTGTAGGTAGGTATCCCCCTGAAGCCGCACAGCAGGGCGGAGACGCGGTGCGGTCCAGCGCCCTAGTCGTGAGGGGTGTATAGAGACTGAAGTATGTTGTGGCTTTGCGACGGTTGAGGACGTTGAGGCCTGAGGGCGTAGTGCCCTTGACTGATCGTCTCGTCCAACCATAGCGTCGCTGACAGGCATGCCAACGTGTTTCTCGAGCCGCACCTTCTCCAGGCCTTCCATGGTCGTCCTCGGTAAAGTTGTCCTCCTCTGGGTGTAGCTTGTGGTAATAACCTGCGATCCTTCTTCTTCCTCGCCCTTGCTGATCTGGCCATCCTCTTCCTCTTCGCTCGAGGTGTTCCTCTCGACGGGCAAATAAGGTCAGGCGGAATTGGCCCTCGTCCACAAGGGCCTAAGCTCAAGCAAGCGAGAAGAGTCGACTGATGCGTACGCGTGTTCTTGTCCTTATCCCTCCGCTTCGCCCTCAGCTCATCGAGCTTGCGGGTCGACCCTCCTTATTGGCTACGCCACGCACACCATGCTAGCCTACATTATGGGCCAATCATGGGAAACTGAGGAAGGGCAGGACTGGCTCACCTTTTGCTACTATCATCGTCTCGTTCACTTCGAGCTTTAACATCCGCCGCTCGATGTTGCGCTTATCTTGTATACGTTGCACGTCGCGCGCATCTGCCCTCGAGCGATTACATTTTTCCTGCCTTCATCTTCGCTCTCAGTGAGCTGCATCTGACGCTTCGTGCGCCTCTACTGCACTGTAGATGGTCCTTCGAGTGATTGCCAAAGCTGTGATTCTTTGACTCAGTTTTATGCCGTTTGACCCCGGACCCTCGCGCAACCCTCACGCTTGACATTATCGGCGTTTCTTCTCTGAGCACCGGCTACCTTGAGGCGTTCTTGAGAGATATCTTTCAAGGTGGATATGGTTAGACTAGAGGGGGAGGGCGTAGAGTGGTGGGAGAAGGCAGGGTGGCGGTGAGTGTCACTGTCAATCGCAACGTCCCCGTACGGCGTCGCGCGGTCCGGAGGTCGCCAGCCACTGTGACGGAGCACCGTGTTTTGGCCTGCTTGTCTTCTACCACAAACCAGCAAGGTCTGGAGCCAACTCTCGTGCTCTCCGTCGTGCGTCGCGCTGGTCAACATGGTTTCTGCGGATAACTTGAATCTGGACTGTCTCGAGCTTATATTTGCATATCTGTATGGCAACGACTTGGTCTCTGTCTCGCTCGTCAGTCGGTCGTTTTTGGCGGGAGTCATCTCAAGACTCTACCGTAGCTTGATATTCAAGTTAAACCAAGCAAAACGATATCCTGCTGTGCGTGTTTACCGCTTGGGTCCTTCATTGTCCATACTTAGATGTGTGTAGATCCTGTCACCGTTTGCCTCTGTGCTCCGCCACCCTCACCTAGCCACCCATGTACGGCACATCGGTACGACTGCCGCCACGCACCTGCTCGGTGATATCTACTCATCGCATTCTCAGACATACGGGCGGTGCCCAGCAATAAGTCCGTTGTGCACCCAGAGTTCATGCGCGACTGCGCTCGCACCATCGACCTCTGCGACAATATCGTCTCCTTCACATGCACACCTAGCGTCCTAGCGTCCTTCCTCCTCAGTCTCCAGAAGAAGCTCTCGCTGCAGCATATACGCGTCAATGCTAACCTGACGTACGAACAATCGCAGCTTTTCGCCAAAATATCAGGCCTCAGGAGCATCGCTTTGGACACCGGCTCGCCGTATGTGGTAGACGTCTTACCAAAATGGATAGCCTCGGTGAAGACTACATTGATGAACCTAACATTATTTGTGCGTTACTACTTCCGCGATACAATTCTCTGTGCTCAATCACGGTATGCTACCGCAGTCCATCCAAGAGTTGAACGACTGCATCCTGGAAAGCGTACTCATCGACCTTCCACATTTGACTGGATTGCACGTCATTAACTGCACCAAGATCGACCACAATACAGTCCTGCGCCTTACCTCACATACACCAGATCTGCGGAGTCTCTCCTTTACGAGCTGGGTACGTACATGTTTTGGCACTTACTTCGCCAGCTCCATCTCATCAGCCTCTCAGGACTCTCCTCGGGCTGCGGGTTCCATCATAAATGGCATCATCACCCCTCTCCGCCGCCTTCGCCACCTCACGATTGATAGCCATCATTCCCTCTCCCCGACCAACACGCCCGGTCTCTGGACGTCTTTCATCCAGAAAACACGCATGTGGTCAGCCCCTCTGCGTTCCATCACACTCAGGCTCACCGAGAAACTGGTCATCGCGGACGGTTTCATTGATGAGCTCCTGAACGCGCACGACGCCACGCTTACGCACGTAGCCCTGCTGAACTGCTCGCTGAGCCTGGAGAGCGTCCGCAAGATCTGCAGGCGCTGCGCGGAGCTCGAGCGGTTCGCAGTGAGCATCCCCATCAGGGACATCGTACGTCCGTAGCGCTGCAGTGGGGTCGCATATACTGACCCTCGTCTGCGCAGTACTCATTCGCCGAGGCGCTCTCGCGGTCGACGAGTCTCCATACGCTCAGCGACGTCAGCGACACGCATTCTTCGCATGGCACACGGGTTGCCGTGTCTAAGCCGGACATACGCACCATCATGGGGATCGTGCCCAACCTCCGCAGGGTCATCACGGACGAGCGTGTGTGGACGGTACGTCCCCCAGGCCCCTCTACCATCTCAGTTGTCGTACTGCCGACGTGTGGACTGACTTTACCTCTTGCCGGTATGCAGGCTGAGAAGCGCAGAGACGGTGGGTTCCGGCTGGAGCTGAAGCGGAAGACGTCTCCGCCTACGCACTGGTTCATGCCCCCGTCAAAGTCGTACCAGTATTGATCTCTTGTACGCCGTCTCCCGACGACCACGCGGTCAATGACGATGTTTGCTACGTGCGGGTTCACGCTGCCTCCGGTGTCGGCGGGAACCTGGAGTGTCTCAGATGCGAGCTCGGCAGCAGTGTCAAGTGGATGGCCTCAAGATGGCCTAGTTAGGCTAGTACAATAAACGTACGTGCTGTGTTGCGGGCAGCATTGAGAATTAGCGTAAGGGTCGGATCACCGAAGGTAAGCTAGGATGTTGCACATCCAGCCTGAGGGTGGGGATGTCTGGCGTAACGACCTCGGACACTTTTCTGCCTCATGGCATTCTTGCGCACGTCGATCGCGGTGATTGCTTGTGGAGTAGGACCATGTCGCTCTAGGTTCGACACAAACCCCTCACGTGTGAGGGCCGTGTGGAGGGTCTTGGTATGAGACTACATGTCGCTCCATTGCAAATGTCCAACTCACAAACGCGCAACGTGCGCTTAGATCTACATACATTGTCTACAGGTATGACTGAGTATGACGATCATCACTCGCCAATCCTCCAGTGACTCGGACAGCTCGAAGGGTCCATTGCAAGCTTCTAACACGATGACCTGTTTGTACGCCGTCTTTTGACATGTCACCGATGCATTGCAGTATCTCTGCAGAAAGTCTGCGAGAATGTGATTAGGCAGACTCGACATGCACGACTGGAAGAAACTGACGCATGATCGCAGCCAGTCTGGCGCAGCCGACTGCACTCAAGACAGGATCTCAGGCCACGACAGTGTGCAGTCAAACGACTTCGACGGGAGATGCCACTTATGACGACAGCGAAGTCCGGCATGTCGACACCTAGACTTGAGCTTGACAGGCACGATCACAGTAGGCGTGCACAAAGAAGACAACTACCGGAGAGCTATCTTGGACACTGCGTGTTGATCGTGATTTCCCGGCCGGGGAAATCTGCAGGACAAGTCAGCTTTCCGGCGAGCTTCCTGTAGATGTCCTGGGAGCAGCTTTCCGTCCAATGTCCGTTGTATATACAAGTTACATAATCTAGTCGCGCGGGCAGGTGACCATATCAGTCGCGTCGCGTCGCACGCGTATGCGTTCGAACGCCACTGTCGAGGCTCGAACATTGCGCGCATACATCCGTGACACTCGCGCTCAGCTTGCTCTCAACCAATACAACCCAATTTTTCGACTCTTGCAGCAATGCCCAAGTCTACTGAGCCAGCACGACAAGCCCTCCAACCTACTAAGCCGTACAGTAATCCGATCTGGCAGCGTGCAGGAACGGGGCTTCATAGATGCCCATGTAGTGTCTGCAAGATCAATCCTCATAGCGACCTCCAGTCTCGGAGCAACATCGGGAAGCATTTGCGGAAAGATCAAGACCGAGAGAACAAAGCGCAGCTACTGGAAAATAGAAAGCTTCGCAGCAACTTGATTGCAACCCAAGGGGAACAGCCAAGCAAATCTGACCGCGACAGACCCACGCCGAGGGAGACTAAGGCAGCGTTGGAGGGGTTTAGTGTCGGCGGAATGCGTTCCCACCACAGCCGCGACCAAGAGATTAAGGATGAGCCTGCGGTACGAGACCTGTTTGTCACAACTTTGCGCCGGCTGACTGATGCCATATTTCAGATAAATCAGATTGTTGGCTTTCACGGAGAACCAAAAGAGCGAACGCCAATGTAATGTGTCCATCTTGTCCGACTTTAACAACAGATGCTGACAGTGTATGACTTTACAGGGAACACTCTGAATTAGAGTATATGGATCTGGACGCGAGTGAGATGCTCCCGAAGCCACCTCCCCGGCACGATAGCAATAACACCCTGCCAACTTCAGATTCTGAAGCTCGACCACGGTCAGCGGTCACTGTCGTTCACCCGCATGCCGCATGCGGCGAGTCTCTCCCCGGTGTTCATTCACCTCCCATGTGCTCCGGGTCACCATCTACTCGTCCGTCTCCCATTCACTTCCCTGCTGTTGCCAGGTCATCGCCGGTCTCGTCTGGCAGCCTTCATGTTCCGACTGTTCACTCCGAGCCAGCGCACGTCAGCGCCATTACACCGCGTGTTCACTCTCGCTCTCCGTTGCTTCTCTCGCCGGCGGCCTCAGTGTCTGTGTCTCGTTCCGAAAGTCCGACTATCGACGTCACGGTGCATTCCTCGTTCGAAGAGAAGGCTCTATGTCAGCAGCCAACTACCACAACAGGCGAAGAAGATGAAGAGGAAGCCCCTGCTCTCGAAGATGACCCTGCGTACGCCTCACGGGAAGAACTATTCGATGACCTTTTCCATGGTATACACCATTCCGCAGACCTGTTCTACGACGGCCTTGCCTGTGAACCGCCAGCTTTCAGTGAGGCTCCCGTTATTCGGAACGCGTATATCGAGGCGTTCATTTCGGCTACCTTCGACCATGCGACCCACGAAGCGGTGCAGCGCAGTCTGAAGAGTCACCAACGTACGATCGCATCCCTCGACCGGCGTCACGGTCAGGAGACCCCGGGACTCGACAAGATGGCACTCACTCTTCGTACGGTGGAACGTCGTCTTGGCATCGACCCTGATCAGTGCATCGTGTACTACTTCTTGTGCAACGTATGCTGGTTTCGGCATCATCCTTCCGAGCTATACAAGCTCGACAGCCCGGATTGTACCCAGGATGGCTGTTCAGGGACGCTGTTCACGGCAAAGGTGATGAGCAATAAGAAGACCAAGCGCATACCGGTGAAGATCTTCCCTGTCACCCCGCTTAAGCAGGCGCTGCAGCGAATACTTCTCCGACCAGGGAAGTACGAGGAGTTTCAACACTGGCGGAAGGAGGGTGACGAACCGGGGCGTGTACCGCCTTTGACGGCACGCGGGATGGACGCATTCGAGGATCCCTCCGTTCGCATGCAGGACGTGTATGACGGCTGGGGATGGCGTGCGATACAAGCAGGCCTGAAACGGCGTCGTGGTGGGAAATGGGATGTCGAGGACGTTGATGTTCATGAAATTCATCAGCGGTTTGTTTCTCTCCCATGCGGCCTGGTACTGATGTTCAACATCGACTGGTAAGCGTTTTGTAGTACAGGGATCATGGTCGCTATCGCCGTCATGACCTGGACAAACACTGATCACGTACTGATTTGGAACCCTGCTTGCAGGTTCAGTGCCAGCAAGCGATCACATCACTCGACAGGTGCGGTTTATGTTACAATCTGCAACAATCCTCGACACAAGCGGTTTCTGAGGGAGGAGAGCATTCTTGTATCTGGCATCCCCGGACCGCATGAGCCATCGCTAGAGCAGCTCAATCATATCCTTGAGCCCTTCGTTCAAGATGTCAAAGAACTCGAGGACGGTGAGCTACTATCCAATTTGTGTAACCGTTACAGAAAGATGTTCAGTATGACTTACTGGATTACACAACTACAGGTGTGCTCATGAAGGTTCACGGGAAGGAGGGTGTGCATCCAATACATGGAACACTGTATATTGACGCCTCCGACCTCCCAGCCAGTCGTAAGGCAGCCGGTTTGCGTGGGCCAACATCGAAGGACTTTATGTGCTGCTATTGCTACCAGAGCTTCGATTCGCTCACAACTGCAGACGCGTTTGATTCGGAAAGTGAGTTTCATTGTGTTTCGACTTGTTTGAATCTTTACGGATATCTATCATTACTTCTAGCATTTCGTCTGCGAGATGACTGGCGCTTTCTCAAGTACGCGTTTAGGGCACGCATATCAGACTCTGAGGCACGCGATGAGATTGCAGAAAAGCGTGGCATACGCTGGTCTATCTTAGATGCTCTTCCGGGATGGATGCCGGCGCAAAACTCACCCCCAGAACCGATGCATGCGAATTATCTTGGTAGGTTTGGGTTCCTTTATCTCGACCTTGTGTGCTATTGATACACTTTATATTGCACAGTCCAGATCAAACATACATTCCAGGAGATCCTGGTTGGCTCTGGGATGTTCACTGCTCGTAGCCGGAACGACAAGCCACTCACGAAGTTTGAAGACTTCCTCAACTCAATTTGGTGGCCTTCGTCATCTGGACGTGTACCGCAGAAGGCGAGTAATTCATTCGATGTTCAAATTCAGTACGCCTTGATTGATTTTCTTCTGAAAATCTGGCAGGTCGCCGATGGCTGCTCAGTCAAGGCAGACCAGTGGCGCAACCTTGTCCATGTACTAGCAGTCGCCCTGTACTGTGCATGGCAGACAGACGGCATCATCCCTGATACCGATGCACCACGCCCCAAGCCCAAAACCAATGTGGCGAAGGCCCTTTCAGCAAAAGAACGACTGTTGCGGTTGCGACGACATGCTGTTCTTGCGGCACGCGATAATGCGACGGCGGCCGAGTTCGATGCCGCAGATGCTTTAGAGATCAGTCGGAACTACCAGGAACACTACAGTAACGTTCTCGAGCTCTGCACCGCTCTGCGGATCTGGGGATCACAGTCAATATCACCAGACGAGGTGATACGGGCGCATGAGTGCCACGCTCGAGCATGTCAGGCTTGGGCGCAAATGAACTGCCACTTGACACCGTACTTCCACCTCGCTGCACACAATCCCCAGTTTTACCTGCGCCTAGGCCCTTCGTACGCATGGTGGGCGTACCCATATGAGCGGAACAATGGGTTCCTCGGTCGTTTCAAGACAAACGGACACACTGGTGGGGAGCTCGAGGCGACAATGATGCGCGGTTGGATCAAAAGTCAATTGATACATGATCTTGTAAGTGCAGAATATTCCCGGTCTTGAACATTGCTGATTATCACGAATTCTCGGAGATTCTGCGCCTTGACAACCTTGATCACAAGTCAGTAGAGGACATCGCCGTCCTTGAGGAATTGCGCAGTCTTCTCAAGAGCAACAGTCGGCCGAATCATCAACGTGGTACACTCCTCAATCTCGTTGGCCAGATGGTTGCCCGGGACACTGGTGGTACGCCCTCAACATTACTTATCAATTCAAGTATACAACTACCCTTCTACGCCTGTTTCGCAGAACGACTCAAACTCCCGCAGCAGTCGAGAAAAGTCAAGCTCGTTGATCTTGGCATATACGGTCTTGTCTTGCGTTTTCTGCAGCATACCTGGGGCGATGTAGTGCACCTCGTTCCAGCCACTGCACCTGTCGACGCCGGGGAACCCTTCGTCGCCACCAATATTCCCACCTATTCGCACATCCTCGTTGATGGTCTTCGATACGGGGCATATACAATGCATCGTGGACGAACGTCATGCTATGGGTACATCGACGGTCGTTGCCCTGTGCGTATCGTTCATCTACTGACCATCAAGCACCAACGGCGCGACCGCGCGCTGGCCCCGTTGGAGATAACATGCGCTGTTGTACAGCGTTTCTTTGCAGATGAGAACATGCCGGTGATGCCCTGGTCCATGCGGTGCGTTGCGAGTCAGCAAACACAGCAATGACCCAGCTGATTGCATCATTTGCAGTTCGACAGACCTTGGCATTGCCACTTGGCACGTAGATCGTTTTGCTGCGGCCGAGATCGTTCAGGTGACCCGCTTCTCTGGACACTTCGCCCTTGCAGAGGTTCCGTACCAAGATCACAAGTTCTGGGTCACCATGTCGCTATGTCATGTACGTTGTGCCTTGTCAAATCCACGGGACTGTGACTCACTGTGGCTGCTGACACAACTCACACTGTGATGACGGCAGGACGCTCAAGAACCTGATGTACTTGAGGACGACGATAGCAACGAAGATTTCTAGCGCCTCTGGTCATGACGGCGGAAGCTGGAACGTGCTCAGCCTCAGCAGCACTCGTACATCAGGCACGTCTGACGTTTCACATTGATTCATCACACTAATTTAGCACAATGTACAAGGACAATCTTGGAAGACCAACGATATGAATCAGGTACCGCTACATCATTGCCATGTCAGCGAGCAATGCCGGGTCAACTGGGATAGATTGAGAGCCAGTCCGAGTCCCGGCGGCCTCCTCCTCACCCTCGTCGTCACTCGTCTCATCCCCCACCTCGTCCCCTGCCTCATTCCCCGCCGTCCCCGGTTCAGCATCCTCATCTACATCCACCATGTCTCCGGAATTGCCCTGAGACTCTACTATGCCATTCTGACGAGCCCGCCATTCCGGATTGATCATACCATCGGGTATCTGGATCGCGTTCTTGACCTTAGCCAAGCTTGGAAGCTCCTTGTCCCTCGGCTGGCCACGGATTCGAGTAAGGAACTGGTGGCTTGACGGCTTCCCCCTGCGTCCCTTCAAAATTGCTTCGTCGAGGCTTTGAAGCAATGGCCCAAGCTGCAGGTGAGTGTTGAATTCGGCTCGAATTGGAGATCAATACCAGATTGATACGCACCGCAGCTAGACGATAAGTAGGAGGCCGCGCGGTGACCGCACATCGAGCATTGCTACCAGCTCCCTTCTGTTTACCCGCGCTGCACTCTTCCTCCGAGGTCTCCGCGTCGATTGCATTTGGTACGTCGTGATCTTCAAGTTCGTCTTCGGCCCCGGACTCATCAGTCGACATGTACTTGGTTGTACTGAAGAACCAGTCATAAGCGGCGTCTGCCAGCTCAGGGACCTTGGTGCGCGCAGCCGCGCGTTGACGCAGTTTCTAAGGTACGTCAATGAATGACACGTGTTGTTAATACTACACGCTTCTACAGGCTGACGGGGAACGAAAACATACCTGCTGCTTGCGCGCCTCATGGCGTCTCTTCCTCGCCTTCCTCGCCTTTTCCGCTGCCGACTTCTTCGTAAGTTTATACCTATCCCTCAGTGACTCCCACACAGCCTCAACCACGGCTTCAATGTCAGACAGTGAGTAGCTAGCCAGCTGCTCCGCTGTCATCCCCGAAAGCCACCTCAGCCCATCTGTCTGAATCTTCGATGCGATCTCCTTCATCCACCCGACTTTGTTTGGGTAAACTCTGTCCCAGGTAGGTCGGAGACGGCGGTGTACTTCACCCGGCGTACCGATGTCCTCAACTTCAACCCAGAAACATCCCTCGTCACGGCTTGGCTCAGGCAACGGGCACTTGTGGTCGATACCAATCATGTCGTACACAGCATTACGGGTCATAGCCTATCCCGCAAACGGCCCGGGTGCGTCATTGATCATTGCCTCAGTTACGTGTTTGTGCCACTTACCTGCAGGCGCGTCTTCCGTACAGAATTGCACGCTTCGGACGGCACAGACACCTCAGGTAGATCTGTTCAAAGAGCACAGTGAGTATCAATATGTCAGCAAATCACAGATACGCACGTCCAACCGAGTTTGCAAGCAGGCTCAGGTGTTCGAGTCTCGGGGTTATCTCTTCGACGGTTGCCTGCAACTTGTCGACGACTTCTTCAAGCCGAGCAACCCGTCCGCGCAGAGAGTCTTCGCCGACGCGGATAGCACAGTCGAGCTCCTCGGTCATTGCCCACAGATTATCGATTTCTACCCCGTTGCGTTCGGTCTCTCCAGCATTGGCATCCAGCTCGGCACGAGTCTTCGCAACTGCGCTCTTCAACCCTTGGATAATGTCAGTGGTCGCTTTACTTATCTTCACAGCCTTCTGTCCCGTGCCGCCGGCAAGAGTCAAGCTAGACGCGGCTTGCGCAGTAACCGGGGGAACATGTGAAGTTGTTTCTGTCCCTGGCCCGGCCACATGGTAAGAAACACGTATGCTTATCGGAATCGTGAAAACTTACTGACGCCAGCCTGCTTCACTACAGGACTCTCGCTCCTCGGAGCACCCTCTGCAGAGAACGGATCGTTGAACCCGCTTGTTGGTCCAAGCCCTGGGCGACTGGCTACTGGCTTCGGCGTGGCCCTGCCACTATCAGTGAGTGGCCCCCGATCCGGATTGATATCGAGCCGTGGTCGCTTAGACGGATCTGGACGCGAGTCCGAGTCAATCTTCGCCGACGCTTTGGTTGCCTTGGGACGCTTGGCTTTGCTAGGCATCGCTGCGGGGTGTGTAAAGTCGGTGTAGGAAGACTCGCCGTGTTTTTGAGTACCTCCGAGTCGTCATTTGAGTGAGTTTTCCTGCGCATTTGACAGGTGTTCACCGTTGTTTTCTTACCCAGTACAGCTCTCCAACGTATCCCCTCAAAACGCATGCGCTGATGTCACCTTGCGACATCTCCGCATGGCGGCCTGAGGCGATCATTGTACGGTGGATCTGCGCTCACGGCGCTGTGTCGTGAGCTTCAGCGCGACAAATCATGTCAGGCTTCTATGTATTCAATGTTTTGTATGCTACTCGACTCTACAATACATTTCAACAAGCCATGTTACCGCATGATGGGCTAGTGCTGGCACGCGGGCCCCCTGAGCGACCGAGCATTTGTGGGGCGGGTACTTGACGGGAAGTGACAGGAAACAAACTAGAAATTGATCGAACATTAGAACTTCCCTGTCAATGACCTGCCAATACCCGTGCCGTATATCACATGGATACTCGTAGGACATGCCGGGTTTCCAGCCAAAATCCTGGGCGTACATTTGGCTTGACGCGCGGTGGGAGCTACTTATCTATGCCGTACCAACAGCGCTTCGCGAACTTGACCACAGTCGACCACATTACGCATATCCGTGGAGGCGTACCTCGCTCCTTTCCCACTAGTAGACCCAGAACTGGCCGCGCTGCCAGTCGGCCTTGATAGTGTATCTCCTCCGATTTTCATCCGGTGTTGGGCAATGTGGCAAATGAGCTACATCGTATTTGTGTGATTGGTGATGGAATGACAGTACAATACCGGCTTAGACGACCCTCAGAAAAGTCGTCTTAGTGATCTGCCTACGGGAGACTAATTCTCGAAGTGGCAGCGGCTGTGACGTCGAAGGTTGCATTGTCCGCCCTCGGGCTGCGGCGATGTAGTATGGTCTTGATGTCGGCTGCCGTTCTGCTAAGATCTTGGTCGGCGTATGAGATGGTCTTCATATCGAGGACGGACAACATGGCGGGTACGAGTATGGACTATGTGGCTGGTAGCGCATTCAAGTCGATTTCGATTGCTACGGTGTAGTAGGACCTCTTCGTAAAGGGGTCGTTTGCTGCGCGGTGGAAGTGAGCGACGATGTCCACTGCAAGCTGGAGCGTACCAGAGAAGCAAACTACTGTCCTGGGTTATCATCCGGAGCACGTGGTCACATCAAAGCATTCTGCGGCTTCCAGTCAGAGAAATGAGTACGATGTGGACACTGACACCATGACATACCCGCACCTGTGACTAAATGTCAGCTAGTCCACCGTGAACAAGCGAAGGAATTGGTTAGCTCTTCCAGCTAAGTCCACCGCTCGGACAGCGCGGATGTGTCGGCCTTTGATATGACTGTAGCTAATCCCGAGCTGGTCCGTATGCATGTCGGATATTGGGCTGCGCCACCTGCTGCGCTGGTGTGACACTGGTCTCTCGGTGGCACGATCCCCCAGTGGCTGAGCGGTTTGATCGCGATCTGCGTCCCGTCAAACACCGCCTGTATATGATTTCAAACGATGGGGCCTGACAATAATATGGACTTAGCTGTCAGAGGCTGTCAGTCTGTCGGTAGAGATCCAGCGAGATGTGCCGGCATTCGTGACCTGCCAGGCTGCCTCTATACGGGGCCTCGCCGCCTCGCTGGGCTTCGGCACGCATTGATTTTGCCAACTTGAGCCTAGTTCGAACGACTATCGATTCCATGTCGCCCGTGATGATGGATAGGATGACACGCACCAGCGGAGGTACTTGGAAGGTACCATTTCATTGACGCATGAAAACTCAGCCCGAACACGAGCTGCCTCGATGCTTCGTGGATCAGAAGCGATAGATGTTAGGCCAGGGGCCAGAGCAGGGTCTTTCGTCCAGGAACGACCACGTGATGGCGTGCGAGACGAATGGACCCACTGGCACCTACGAACCGGAGGAGTCTAAGTCTTGCTCCCGACCACGATGATCCATCAACGGTGTTCCCTTCGTCCTTGCCCGGTGCTCCCTCGGGTTCAAAAGGTTCGCCCCAGAGCAAGCAAGGAAGAACGTTCGCCCGGTAGGAGGAGACACAGCATGCTGCGTGCCAACCAAGATCTGCATGCCAGCAATTGCCCTCGCTTGCTCGTGTAACTGTACGTGAGCCACCTCTTGGCCACCTCCGAGTCTGGCCTATCAGAACCGTTGACAAAGGAGACTCACTGCCAGTCGTTATGCCATCGTGACATGCGGTGGCAGTGCTAAGGCTGTTTCCCGCGAGGGAACGTTACGGCCGCAGCCGACCCCAGTCCCTTGCCGAGCCTTCCTCGCCGAGACGCAGATCTTGCGCGCTTTGTCGAGATTTTCTGATGCCGCTGGCGTAGTGCGCCTCGCTTCCGATCTTCGACCTCTAGGGCGGCGCCACCGGCGGGGATCTCGTCGTTTCAGTCCGAGCTAGGGAAGGCTACGCCATTCTTCGCTATCATGTCCGCTTTCAGTAACCTACGGTGCAACGCAAAGACCGCAGCGAGTCGGACCCATCGCGCGCCTGAGGCTTGATGCATATTTACCGCCACGTCTCTAACCCAGCCTGTCGCAGCGGTTAAGCGAATGTACGCTCTAAGTATGGCACGCGGAGCGACCTGAATCAATGCTGGGGTAACGCTCGTGGTGCGGCCGGGGTCTTGGTAAGTTATCTTCCATCATGAATTCGTCTGACCCTGGACTAATCTGGATTCAGGTGCTCGCATGTTGACGACAGCTCCCGTCCCAGGCCATGCCTGTATTTATAACCTTCATGCTATGATGCAGGCATCGTTGACCCTCCCCTCTGTGGCCCGGCCTCGTACACCTCCAGCCTCGTTTCGTTATGTCGGACGCTTACATGCAATTCTGGGCTTCTCCGTCCGCGCCGGCGACCGCCTTCGGGCGCCACCGCCCTCTCGCACCCCTCGCCGGCGTGCATGTGTCCCCAATCTGTCTCGGGACAATGAGCATCGGCACGACATGGGCCCCGATCACTGGAACTGTCACCAAAGAGGTGGCGTTCAAGATATTTGACGCGTATTACGGGGCCGGCGGGAACTTCATTGATACGTCGAACAACTACCACGACGAGGAGTCTGAGGCGTTCATTGGGGAGTGGATGGAGGCGAGGGGCATCCGGGAGGAGATAGTGGTTGCGACGAAGGTCGGTCTTGACGTCGTCCGGAATCGCAAGAGAGTTGACGCGCGCCGCAGTACACTAGCAACTACAAGCGCGGCCAGAAGGTCGGGCAGATGACGCACTACGCGGGTAACAACATGAAGTCTCTGCACAATTCTGTGGAAGCCTCCCTGAAGAAGCTCCGCACCGATCACATCGACATTCTCTACGTGCACTTCGTAAGCGTCATGTCTGAAACCGAAGCCTCCGGCCTCACTCACCTGAAACACGAACCAGTGGGACTGGACTTGCGGCATTGAGGAGATCATGAACGGCCTGCACAACCTCGTCGCGGCGGGCAAAGTGCTGTACCTCGTACGTCCGGCCATATCGTTGTCGTCCGAAGGCACGGCTCATCGGTCTCTAGGGCATCTCTGACACCCCAGCATGGATTGTGGCGAAGGCGAACACGTACGCGCGGTGCATGGGCAAGACACCATTCTGCATCTACCAGGGCCTCTGGAACGTCATGCAGCGGGACTTCGAGCGTGATATCATACCTATGGCGCGCGCGGAGGGTACGCACCGAGTTTCCTGTCCAGCTTGCAGATCGTCCTGATGGTACTCTGTCATGTCCGCAGGAATGGCGCTAGCCCCGTGGGGTGTCCTGGCGTCCGGCAAAATACGGACAGACGCGGAAGAAGAACGGCGTGCCCAGACCGGGGAGCGAGGTAAGTCGCCTGAGCGTATGAGAACCAATCGATCCAGAACGTGCTCGCAGGTCGTAAGGACATGGGCAGCGACGATTGGAAGCGTACGCCGGCGCAACGGAGGGTTTGCCAAGCGCTCGAGAAGGTGGCAAAAGAGGTCGGCGCCAAGAGTATCAGAGCTGGTGAGTGTGCCTTCGGTGTCCGCCCTGGTGCCGGATCATGCTAAGAAGCTGCCTTGGACCAGTCGCTATCGCATACGTGATGCAGAAAACGCCATACGTATTCCCAATCATCGGTGGCCGGAAAGTCGAGCAGATCACAGACAACGCCGAAGCACTCGAGATCGCTCTGAGCCCCGAGCAGATCACGTACATCGAGAGCGTGGTCCCATTCGACCCTGGATTCCCTGGATTCGTGTGCGTAAGTAACGTTATTGCTGCTGGGCTAGCTGCGGAAACGTGAAGCTGATTGATGACTTGTGGATAGGGCGACGGTTCGTTCTATATACCGCTTCAGGGTTCAGCAGGCAACTTCGACAGATGGCCTACCCAGCAAGCTATCCGACCCAGTGGCAGCAAATCGGTTCGCGCCCTCAACGGTGCGAACGGGTCGAATGGTCACGCGTGAGGTGTTCCTGGGCTCATTGGAGGTATACAGTCATCGACCCCATGTGGTACACGAGTGTGTGTGCGCTTCTCCGCAGTGTGCGATCGTTATCAATCGTCGTATTTTGGTACTTACTCCAAGTCTTCCGAGAGATTCGTTGCATCCTCATGAGAATCAAGCGTAAGGTTTCGTGAGTAAGCACGTACCTTCGGCCTCGTACCCATCCTTTTTCCAACAGTAGTCGCTGCGGTGGTAGGTAGACCGTAGGGTGCGGATTGGGCCCTACGACAGACGACGCGCAGCGCGTGAACCGCGAGTTGTGCTGTATTTGGCCTACTTTCCATTTTAAGTTGTGGTCGCGGTTCTGCCACCATCGACGGTACCGGCGTGTAGGAAGTCCACACCTACAGTCTTCGTTCATGTCGTAGCTCAAAGACAAGAGTCGGAGCGAAGCCTTGACGAGCAAGGATAACGCGTCCGGGGTACATGCCGGGTGTGTACCCACTGTGGCGCGTGCGAAGCGCGGCCCGAGCGTGGCCCTCCTCCGAGTCCGGATCCCCGGCACGTCGACTGCCGGCAGGCGCACCGTTGCGTAAGCCCGGTAGTCCCTCCTCCCCGGAAAGCGTTGTGGCACCCAGAGGACGCACATAGGTAACCGTGACAAAGCCACATCGCCAAACGCCACATTTCGAACTTCAAGCTTCAAGCTCGAGCTGTGCACTGGGGGTGCATATCGGGCTGTCGTCAAGACGCGTAACATGCTGCTCTCCAGCTCCTCGACAGTAGAGGGAACCTACAGTTGACCTAGAAGCCGGGCACGCTATTTCAAGGTCTGCATTTGCCCACGGCAGGACATTCGAGACCGGGTGTACTCTCTTCCGTCATATCCGCATGCAACCTGAATAGGCACTCGACCGCCACTCTTAATCAGAGACGTTCCAGGTTAAACTTGGTTAAACGTTAATCTCAAAGAAACCAGCTTCCGCCGATTTCCCAGCTGCTTACGGAGCACACGCGGGCGGGAATCCACCTCAAAATCCGGAGAGGCTTTCAGAGGCTTTCAAACATTGACAGAGGCGTTTGCGCGTCGAACGCCGCTGGTAGCTTGTCAGCGTACATCCGGCGGTAACGAACGCACCAGGGAAGGCTCGAGGATGTCACGATCGTGCCCTCTTACGGTCCCGCCATGACGCACTTGCCTTTGCTGACGCGATGAAAGCCCACAGACAGCCCGAAATAAAAACCCCGTCCGTGTCGACGAAGGGCACCAGTGTCTCCGTCTCCCACTTCATAACAGCCCGCTCCTCTTACACTCATACTGCGCGAGCAAGATGTCCCTCTTCCACATTCCTCCCCCACCCACCAAGACCCGCCTGGGTCGGCACCGTCAGCTCTCTAAGCTCGCGGGGGTGCACGTCTCGCCGCTCTGCCTGGGAGCGATGTCCATTGGCGACCAGTGGGAGAAGATCGGTTTCGGCGCCATGGACAAGGAGAGCAGCTTCAAGCTGCTCGACGCATTCTACGAGGCCGGCGGGAACTTCATCGACACCGCCAACAACTACCAGGACGAGACGTCCGAGATATTCATCGGCGAGTGGATGGAGCAGCGCGGAGTCCGTGACCAGATGGTCATTGCAACGAAGGTAAGTGACGCTTCGACGTCCACGGACGAGGAGATCCCGAGGCGCTGATGCCCCCATTCGCAGTACTCCACGAACTACAAGCGAGGATCCGATATTCCCCAACAGACACACTATGTGGGGAATAACATCAAGTCCCTCCACATGTCCGTTACAGCCTCGTTGAAGAAACTTCGCACGGACTACATCGACATCCTCTACGTCCACTGGGTAAGTGCGCACTACGTGACCTCCAGGTCGTCAGGCTGATGAGACAATGACACACAGTGGGATTGGTCCTGTGGCGTTGAGGAGGTCATGAACGGCCTCCACAACCTCGTAGCCCAGGGCAAGGTTCTCTACTTGGTACGAGAACTCATCTGATCGGGAGGGGCAGTTCAGACCCTAACCTCCTTTCTAGGGCATATCCGACACGCCTGCGTGGCTCGTCTCCAAGGCGAACATGTATGCGCGGATGGCGAACAAGACGCCGTTCGCGATCTACCAGGGCGCGTGGAGCGTCCTGCAGCGCGACTTCGAGCGGGACATCATCCCGATGGTGCGTGAGGAAGGTGAGCAGTCTCAACGGCTCGCTATATGCGTCCGCCTCATGCCGTGGATGTAAAGGCATGGCGCTCGCGCCCTGGAATGTGCTTGCTGGAGGGAAAATCCGGACGGATGCTGAAGAAGAGCGCCGCCGTCAGACGGGCGAGAAAGGTGCGTTCAGTGTCGGTCTTGTCTGCTAGTCTGACTGATTAAATCCCGTCACAGGTCGCCGTACATTCGCCCCTCAATGGGAGCGCACGGAAGACGAGCGCAAGGTCTGCCTCGCCCTCGAGAAGGTCGCCGGAGAGGTTGGCGCGAAGAGCATCACTGCAGGTAAGCTTTCAACCATCCTGATTGCTGCAGGCTCCGCTTACGGGGACGACGTGCGTAGTGGCACTGGCGTACGTGATGCAGAAGACGCCGTACGTGTTCCCGATCATCGGCGGACGCAAGGTCGAGCACCTGCTCGACAACATCTCCGCGCTCGACATCGCGCTCAGCGAGGAGCAGGTCCAGTACCTCGAGGGCGTCCTGCCGTTCGTCCGCGGGTTCCCGCACGACATGATCGTAAGTGTCTCAGTGTACGAGGATGCTATTGGCAAGATTGCTGACGGCCTCGTTCCTAGGGCGATGGCACGGGCTACGGATTCTTGAACGCGATGGGTGGTTACTTCGACCGCTGGCCGCGCCCTCAGGCCCTCAGACCGACGGCAGCGTAGAGGGTCCAGGAGTTCACAGTCGTGCTGTGCATTGCGGATAGGCATGACGTGTAGGGAATAATCTGTTGTAGTATACAGCAATGAACGCCGCTCAGACTTCTGAGCTCGTACTACTAGAGTGTCTTCTGCTCATTCATTGTAATTTGTAAGTTACCAAGTACGCAAACGAGTACTTCTTTGGATTGATCTTTGAAACGCCACAAAGTGCCGGAGATCTCCGTTGCTAGCGGAGTCGCAGCAAGACCGTGACCGTGAGTCTGAGTGCCGCTCTCGTTCAGGTTCTTGCCATGATAAACCTCCTTGCTTACACTGGCAGGATTCAATGTGCTGCTTTGACATGGCTTGTTCGAGATCATGATCGCCGGGAGGGACCTGAGGCCTGAGGGACTCTGCCCAAGCTCGGCTCGTATATGCGTCTTCAGCGTGGCCGGCTAGACTCGGATGAGTCTACCGAAAGCGACGCGGTACGCAATGACAATCGTCGCCAGATATCACCAGAATCAAGTCCGGGTCGTCTCAAGTACAAGTACTTATGCGCTCCCGGCTCGGGTGTGTTTCAGAGGTCCAACAAGTACTCCACGGACAGTGACCGGAATGATCCTACTCTGCGATTGCAACGAGACAGCTGTCCGTGTGGACGCAGGTTCTGCTGTGGACGGAGTCTCGCCGGGAGGGCGGTGCTCCAAACCTCAGGCCTCAGGCTGAAGCTGAAGGGTCAAGCCGTCATTGCCTGTATTCGGCAACGCCAATCTCGCGCTACAATCTTCTGGAAGGATACTAGCTTCGCGGTACTACGGTACAGTTATCCCCGGGAACGAGAACAGTCGACGGATCTCCGTCTAGAATTCAAGGGGCAAGTCGATCCTGGGGAACGTGTGCTCGACACAGTCACTAGTACCCGGTGCGTGGCAACCTGCATCTGGCCTACTCTGCAAGTACGCATCAATGAGGGCGCAGAGCCTGTTGCGACGGCCACTTGTCAAAGTGCCCGCCACATTTGAATGGGTAAGAGTATTCCGTCCCGTCGCCCTAGACCCCGCACTGATTAGCTTCCGCAGGTCCGGCCCAACAAAGTGAGGAGGGACACTCACGATGATGTTGTATGGGAATCCAAGTTCAAACGACTGCGTGCTGTCTATGAACGCGATTTGCTCGGGGCTGAGCGAGATCTCCAGGGCCTTAAGATTATCCATCAAGTGCTCGACCTTCCGGCCCCCGATTACAGGGAACACAAAAGGCGTCTTCTGCATCACGTATGCAATCGCAACTACGCAATTGTGAGCCACATCGATCGTGAGGTCGCCGTCAAGTCGCGGACACGTACCGGCCGTGATACTCTTCACGCCAACCTCTTCCGCGACCTTCTCGAGAGCCTGGCATACTTTTTTCTGTTCTGGCGTACGTTCCCACTGCCCGTTTCTGGTCCGGCCTGCGTGCAGACACCTGTTTGGCGGTTGCGAAAAGACAAAGCAGACCAGTGCGAGCTCACCATGTTCACCACTCTGGCGACGGCGCTCTTCCTCCTCGTCGGTGCGAATCCTGCCACCCCCCAAGACGTTCCAGGGCGCGATCGCCATGCCTGCTCACACTAGCGGTGAGAGGGAGCCCTTGTCGGACCGCATATAAGCAAGACGTACCCTGGGCTCGACACATTGGGATGATCTCGCGCTCGATGTCACGGTCGAGCACGCTCCATGAGCCCTGGTAGATGACGAATGGAGCCTTGCCGGTGAGCCGTGCGTACATATTCGCCGCTGACACGACCCATGCTGGCGCATCCGAGACTCCCTATTGACATTCAGCACGCAGGAGAGTATTAATTGTGAATGATGCTCACAAGGTACAGCACTTTCCTCTGTTGCACGAGGTAGTGTAGGCCGTTCATAACTTCTTCAATGCCACACGTCCAGTCCCACTTTCCACGGGCAGGGTCAGCCAAATCTTATGGATATGTGCGCGCGGCTTACCCAGTGGACGTAGAGGATGTCTATGTAATCCGTCCGCAGCTTCTTCAGGGAGTCCTCGACGGAAAGGTACAGCGACTTCATATTGTTTCCCGTGAATGTCGTCTTCTGCCGGTAGTTCTCCCTGCGCTTGTAGTTGTTCGTATACTGAAAGACAATTGTTTAGATAGTGTTCCACGCCAATTCGTTCCCAAATGGGGGTCACCGACCTTGGTCGCTATGATCAATTGGTCGCGCAATCCGCGCTCCTGCATCCACTCGCCGAGGAATTCCTCAGAAGTGCCGTCCTGGTACAAGTTCGCGGTGTCGATGAAATTGCCGCCCGCATCGTAGAACGCGTCGAGGATGCGGAAGCTTTGCGCCTTGTCCATGGCGCCCATCTGCGTCCATTTGTCGCCGATGCTCATTGCTCCAAGGCAGATGGGCGATACGTGTACGCCCGCGAGGGGCGCCAGCTGGCGGTGGCGGCCGAGCCTGGTCTTCGGCGTCGGCGGTGGGGCCCAAAAGTTTTCCATAGGTGGGTACAACTAGATTGAAGAGAAGTCGTCGTCGTCAGTGTTTGTTACGGACCTCCCTTTTATCTCACAGGTGTTGGCCGATCATTCCACGCTCAGTCACCGTCTTTGTGTTTGACATCGGTTGGCAGATTGCATCAGCAAAAAGCCACCTAATCATCCCACATAAACACCCTAATTAGATAGATGAGACGGGCCCTGTGACCCTTCTAGTGTAGGCTCGCTTCCGCACATTCATCTCCTCCTCCTCCTCCACCTGGACATCACTGTTACCAGGCCTTATTACGCTGACACGCCCATCAGGCGCGGCAGCCTAACAAGGTTCTTTTCGCCTCTACACGCCATCTGCCAGTTTCTTGCCAGTCTCGCCCGCTCCCTTAGTAGCCGGTGTGACGTGCGATGCGCCGGCCGATGTCGACTATGACCAGACGCAGGTTCTGCTGTGGACGGAGTCTCGCCGGCAGGAAGGTGCTCCAAACCTCGAGCCAGGCTGAGCGCTGAAGCGCTGAAGTGTCAAGCCGTCATTGCCTGTATTCGGCAACGCCAATCTCGCGCTACAATCTTCTGGAAGGATAATAGCTTCGCGGTACTACGGTACACTTATCCCCGGGAACGAGAACAGTTGACGGAGAGAGAGCGAAGTTCTTTGTTTTTATACTGCGCGACAGGCGAACGTAGCGCGCCAAAGCGCAGTGTAACTATCTACAGTAAGTAAATAGAGGAAGCAGTTGACGGATCTCTGTCTAGAATAGAATTCAAGGGGCAAGTTGATCCTGGGGAGCGTGTGCTCGACACAGTACCCGGTGCGTGGCAACCTGCATCTGGCCTACTCTGCAAGTACGCATCAATGAGGGCGCAGAGCCTGTTGCGACGGCCACTTGTCAAAGTGCCCGCCACATTTGAATGGGTCAGAGTATTCCGTTCCGTCGCCCTAGACCCCGTACTGATTAGCTACCGCAGGTCTGGCCCAACGAAGTGAGAAGAAACACTCACGATGATGTTGTATGGGAATCCAGGTTCAAACGACTGCGCGCTGTCTATGAACGCGATTTGCTCGGGGCTGAGAGAGATCTCTAGGGCCTTCAGGTTATCCATCAAGTGCTCGACCTTCCGGCCCCCAATGACGGGAAACACAAATGGCGTCTTCTGCATCACGTATGCAATCGCAACTACGCGATCGTGAGTCAACACTATTGCGAGGTGGCCGTCAAGTCGCAGACACGTACCGGCCGTGATACTCTTCACGCCAACCTCTTCCGCGACCTTCTCGAGGGCCTGGCATACTTTTCTCTGCTCTGGCGTACGTTCCCACTGCCCGTTCAGTATGGTCCGGCCTGTGTGCAGACACCTGATTGGTGATCGCGAATAGTAGAAAAAGCAGACTGGGAGCTCACCGTGTTCACCACTCTGGCGACGGCGCTCTTCCTCCTCGTCGGTGCGAATCCTGCCAGCCCCCAAGACGTTCCAGGGCGCAATCGCCATGCCTGCTCACACTAGCGGTGAGAGGGAGCCCTCGTCGGACCGCATATAAGCAAGACGTACCCTGGGATCGACACATCGGTATGATCTCGCGCTCGATGTCACGGTCGAGTACGCTCCATGAGCCCTGGTAGATGACGAATGGAGCCTTACCGGTGAGCCGTGCGTACATATTCGCCGCTGACACGACCCATGCTGGCGCATCCGAGACTCCCTATTGTCATTTAGCACGCAGAAGAGTAGTAAATGTGAACGATGCTGACAAGATACAGCACTTTCCTCTGCTGTACGAGGTAATGCAGGCCGTTCATGACTTCTTCAATTCCGCACGTCCAGTCCCACTATCCAAGGACAGGGTCAGTCGAAAGTTACGGATATGTGCGCGCGGCTTACCCAGTGGACGTAGAGGATGTCTATGTAATCCGTCCGCAGCTTCTTCAGGGAATCCTCGACGGAAAGGTACAGCGACTTCATATTGTTTCCTGTGAATGTCGTCTTCTGCCGGTAGTTCTCCCTGCGCTTGTAGTTGTTCGTATACTGATAGACAATTATTTAGATATCGTGCCACGCAAATTTGTTCCCGAATGGGGGTCACCGACCTTGGTCGCTATGATCAATTGATCGCGCTATCCACGCTCCTGCATCCACTCGCCGAGGAATTCCTCAGAGGTGCCGTCCTGGTACATGTTCGCGGTGTCGATGAAATTGCCGCCCGCATCGTAGAACGCGTCGAGGATGCGGAAGCTTTGCGCCTTGTCCATGGCGCCCATCTGCGTCCATTTGTCACCGATGCTCATTGCTCCAAGGCAGATGGGCGATACGTGTACGCCCGCGAGGGGCGCCAGCTGGCGGTGGCGGCCGAGCCTGGTCTTCGGCGTCGGCGGTGGGGCCCAAAAGTTTTCCATAGGTGGGTGCAACTAGATTGTAGAGAAGTCGTCGTCGTCAGTGTTTGTTACGGACCTCCCTTTTATCTCTCAGGTGTTGGCCAGTCATGCCATGCTCAGTCATGGTGTTTGTATTGGTGCCATCGGTCAGATTGTGGGGACCGGAGAAGGTTCAACGTTCAACGTTCAAACGTCCATGGCTGACTCACTCAAACCCTCTGCGTACGCCGATGTTAACATCGCTTCGCGCGACCATGCCAGCCGAACGCGTCACCGGCATGAGTACTTGCGCGCCATGCATATGCGTGAGTTCGCGGCTTCTGAAAACAGAACAAGGAGCTAAAATACTCGGCAACTACAAGGCCCGCTCAGATGAAAACAGACTGCGCGCGCCTCACTGCCGTACTGACGCGGTTTAAATGCTCATCATAGCCTCGAGGTGACACCCTCGCCGATGCAATTGTGCTTGGCATGTAGACGGACAGCTGGCAGTCAGTATAAGGAGAAAGTGGCTGATTAATTGACCGACGTCGGGCCTCCGAGTTGGATCTAGTGTAGTATGCTCGATGTCGTGACGATGCCTACCACTGCGGACAAACCCCTTTGTTTGGCGTCGGATTAGTCTCAGATCATCGTTAGAATGAGTATATCATCTCGAAATCCGAACATGAATTATTATCGGTGACCGAACATTGAAAGGCACGGCTCCTCATTGGCTGCCTTTCAATGTTCGGTCCAGGAAAATAGATAATATTCGGATTTCGAGATGATATACACGTTCTGACAATGTTCTGACGATGTAAGCGCTCCGTGCAACCTGCTTTGTCCGCAGTGTACGTACTGACGCTTCATAAGTAAACGCGAATCGCCACAATCAGAGTCCGACGGTTTCAAGCAGGAGCACAGGGCAATTTCACGTCCCTAGTCGATACTGGTCGGTGATCCCGGTCCACGCAACTGAACAGTGCAGCATGGCTGACAATTCGCAAGCTCACACACCCGAAGTCTTTGATCGCACAGTGAACTACAGTACTGGGCGCTAAGACTTCCGAAACAAGAAATACACTAGGACTGGGTCACGTGTATGTACAGGACTGACCAGTCGTTGGTTGACCTTGCACCCTACGTTCGTCTCGTCTCAAGTGCGTTGGACCGTTTCTTAAGAGAAAAGTGCATTGTCATGGGGTTCAGATATGTTGTCGGTGAGCGTCAAGCATCTGACTTCAAAATCTCCTTGACTCACCCCAGTTTGATTGAATATTTCTGCAGAACACCTGGAAGAGGATGAAGAGACATCCAAAGCCATACCGAAGTGGGTAGAATTGGAATACATGGTCCTCTCCCCGCCCGCAGAAAGCCAAAAGCCCAGCTCACACTCTGACAGCACATGCGGTCACTCGCAGGGCCCGGCGCGCATGTGCACTTCACGCACCTGTCCAAGTCATCTTGTCAAACTCTCACTACTCTATTTTCCGCCGATACCGGCAGTCGACTCGCTGGGGCCTCAGTACACTCAGAACCGATTCTAGATCTGATGCAACACTTGTCGATACCGATGGAGAAGGTGTGCTTGCTCGACCCGAAGGCAGGAAAAGAGATCTCTCCTGAGGACGGAGACGGTCGTTTCGAGTGCTTCCTTTTCGGGGTACGTACGTTCGATCTGCGAAGTTGTAACTGTGTCCGCGCACCCCTCACGCGATCAACGTAGGGTATCCTGGGTAAGCTGTCAAAGAGAGTGCTCGAACACGACGACTACTCAACCGACGCATAGGTGATGACCCACCGCGCGATCGAACGTCCGAACTTCGGGTCCTGGGTTTCCCTACGCGGCACCTTGGGCCTATCCAGATGACAACGGATACAGCTCTTGGAGTTGCAAAACTGGTCGTACAGGACAAGAGTGAGTCTCAGCTTTGCAACCCGTCGAATACAGAACTGAAACATCGTATATGTAGTTCCATTGTCTGAGATCCCTTACATCGTACGTGCCGCTGCAGGACATCTCTGTGCTCTCATGATGAACGAGCCTAACAGGACCACCCGACGATTGTGTTCAATCCAAAGGAAAGCGTGGAGATGCCGTTTCGTACGTCCATGCGCTCACATGCACCGCGGTAACTCGAACCTGATGTTGGCGACCAGGGTACATCGCGGAGAACGGCGAACCAAAACTCCCACCCGGGATGCGCGAGCATCTACACGAAGATCTCAACAAAAGCTTCGATTTCTGAGGCAGTGATAGAGACAAAGAACGCATAGAAGCACATAGGTGATGTATAAGTACTTTACAATGCATGCAGAGCGAACAGGCAATAGTGAGCAGATACAAGTCCAATCCATGGTAAAGCGTCAGAAACCGCTGGAGACCGAACATAATGATGGCATGCCAACTACGAGACCAGCCACCTCCCAAACCAATAATTAACAGTAACGTACACCCATCATATATCTACAGCAAGGAAGGAAATGTGGGGGCTACCGTGGCGAAGCCGTGGCTTGCCTGTCTAGGACGGACACCTCCCATGGAGGTGGCTCCCGGGGCACGTCGGAGAGATTCACGTCTGCGTTAGCATCGCGAAGTCGATCGCGCTCGTTCATGCCCATACGGACACGACACCGGACGAGACGCAGCTTCGTTCGCTTGATCCCTATGAAACATCCATAAGAGCGGACTTTCACCCTATCTGGCGCAGACCTACATGTAGAGATTGTCTCCCGGTCCTCCTCAATATACGGATTGTCCTTCTGCAGGAGGTCGTCCTGCAGCGCGTACAGACACCAGAGCGCCTCTTCATACAGCTTCTCGCACTCATCAGGGGATGCCATCTCGTTTGTGAGCTCCTTGCGAGCTGCTATCTTACTCTGAGGAACGCATCAACACAGCATCAACATTTCACACCTCAAGTCACTCACAAGGCTGAGAGCGCGGTCATAGATGAGTTGGTCCAAGAATGTCGGCGGCCCCGTGTACTGGGCCGGCAACCACGTCTTTACCAGGGCGGCGCGGTCATGGCACTTGTTGAAGTGGTCCTCGAAGTAGGTCAGAGCTGCCGCAAGGCGGTGGTAAGTAATCAGTTTGTGATTGAACATATGTTACGAACATACCTTCGTCGAAACCTTCGCTAACCTCGGTGTCCCCGTCCGGATCGCGCATCTGCAGATGCTCATAGTAATGACACAGCTTGTTCACGCCGTTCTGTGAGAACGACATGAGGAGCATGTACAGCGCGACGCAGGTCATCGCGTTGTACTCCGCCTGGATATCTGCGTTCTTCCGCTTCACAGCGTGCCGTTCAGGTTCGCCCTCCCGCCGTATGAACTTGGTCGGGTCCGGCAACGGCTCTGACAGGGGCAGGGATCAATGTCCGCGGAGACCGGGCAGATGCATGCAGACGTACTCTGAGGTATAGCCTTGACATACCCGTACATCTCGTCCGCCCAGTGTGTCAGCACCTCTGTCTTCTGCGCGAGCTCCTCAAGCGTCGCCAGCAGCTCGTCCTCCATCGCGTCTCGCTGGCCATTGACTTGCAGCCCCAGACCCTGTGCCCGACCTGACAGGATGGTTTGCCGCCGAGGCGATGACGACGACGGAGCGAACTCCTTGTAGTACGTCGTCCGCGGACCGGACGAACCAAAGAGCTTCTTCGTGGCGATGTTCAGAGCGCGTGTCAGTGCATTCGAAGCTGCGCGGGAGCCGACGCTCGATGGTGAGGAGGAAAGAGCGGGTGCGTTGGGGTTGGGTGGGGGAGGGAATGTAGTGTTGGCATTGGTAGGGGAGGACGTCTCGAAGTCTGTGTAGTCCGATCGTGTCCTCGCGTGCGGCAGAGGTAAGGGCGTCGGTAGGACACGTCGATCGCGCAGCGGACGTCGTCGGGCGGTGCTAATCTCTACAAGGGAGGTAGGTCTATTGGGAGGTGCGCTGGGATGAGTGAGCCTAGTCGCCTTACCGTCTACTGCCCGGTTGATCTCCACCGCTCGCTTGTCACCTACGAGAACATATTCACGTCGAAGGAGGCCATCCTCTTCGGTCTCTCCGGGTATGTCAGACGACTCTCCGGATGCCGGCTTGGGCAGGAGAGAAGGCTCTTGCCGCGGTGACCTAGCTGGTGATCTAGAAACTTCGACAATCCCGTTCCCAGTGCCAGTAGGACTACTGAAGGAATATTGGAAAAAAACACTAGTACAGATAGCCACACGAGCGTACCTGCGGCCAGACGGCCCACCCTGCGGTCCTCCGCTCACAATCTCCCGTCTCCGGAAGTTGAACTTGCTGGGAGGTATCATCGCTTTGGGATCGAGCACCTCTGGCGGGATGACCTTGTGATGTTCTGGTGTAATGATCTTGCCATCTGGGCCGTATTCAACACCTCCGTCGTCCACTAGCTCAGGTGTTGGCCGCGGAAACTTGGACTTCGCCATGGCGGTACTCCCGAAGAAGTCCTCGAAGCTACATCGCTCCGCAGGAACGCGCTTCAGGAGATTGCGGATGAGTTTCTTGACGTCGCTGGGTACGGGCTTGAGCTCCTCGCCCGCGGCCTGTGTACGAGACTGCGCCTGCGGGTCCTCGTCGGGAAACTTGATTCCCTTTGACATGTCGATCTTCTTGAGGAGCTCGATGTGGTTCGAGGCGCGGAAGGGCGGCTTCCCAACAGCCATCTCGTACAAGACCGCGCCCACCGACCACAGATCCGCTTTCGCATCGTACTTCTCGTAGCGGAGAATCTCGGGGGCCATGTACAGTCTAAGCATTCGTTAGTCAGGACAGCATGCGTCGCACACACAGACGCACGGTGATCCGCAGAGCGTCTCCGCCATCATGGCCTGGGGCAATGACCGTGCAAACCCGAAGTCGGCAACCTTGAGAATGGGCACGCCGAACGGATGTCCCCTCGCGAGATCGTCGGGTGACGCGGGATTCAGCAGCAGATTCTACGACGTGTCATTACAAGAACTCGTTGAGACTCTCGGCCGTCACTGACCTGAGGCTTGATATCCCTATGAATGAGGTTCCGTTGCCGCAGGAACTTGAGAGCACGAGCTTCATGAAGGTCAGGAGGGCTCAACGGCGATGGTCAGAATGCTCACCGAGCTGACGAAGGAAGCTACGGACCACTATTTCGTCCAGTCCTCCTGTTCTCGGGTGCGGATAGTACGTCGGAGCTGCGCCAGGAGAAGGTATGTACTCAAGGCCCTCCACCCTGCCTCGCTTCTTGATGTAGTTCGAAAGGTCGCCTCCGGCGCAGAACTCAATGATGAGGTATATATTTCTATCCGCACGCTGAGGATAGAGATAAATAGGCAGACCAGCCAGAAAAGTCACTCATGCTCACGACAATATCCAGCAACCTCGTAATATGTCTATGCGACAGCGCCTTGAGGATCTCTATCTCGCCCTGCAGGTTATCGAAGAGCTTCGGACTGAGCCCTGCCCTACTGACGGTCTTGATCGCGACTGGCCGGTGTGTTTGCTAGATCCACCCGTCAGCTAACTCAAGTCTGGAAATCGCGCCGATACGCACCTCATGATAACCCCGGTACACGGTCGCAAAGCTGCCCTTCCCGAGGTCGCTCACGATCACATATGGCTTGACCTCCTCATCCTCGATGCGTCTGAAGGTGGACTTGTCTGAGCTGCCGCTCGACGTCTGCTTGAGCGACGTAGGGGCCGGGGCCGGAGCCATCAGATGTCGCACTAGTCTTGCTTGCTGAAATTCAAGAGTTATGCGCCCAGAGGACCTCTTTGCGTTGATATGGTGGTTCAAGTACAAGAAGTGACTTCCAAAAGGATCACGTAAATCATGCGCGACGTGAACGGCCCATTCGAGGCTTTGATTTCGAGTAACAAGCAGTTGGAGAAGAAGAGACGGAACCGGCTCACTCAGACTGGCACTGAGCCAGACAAGATTAGATGGCAGCTTAGTCAGATCTAGGCGCTGGCCAGTCAACTACCTACTTAATTAACTACTGCCGTCCGCTGTCGTGCGGAGGGCCCTTCGGCAGTAGGCTGGGACGAGAGTCGAGACTAACATTCGAATGCAAGAAAAATACAAGGTTGAAGGATTCGACGCACACAGTACTGTACACGTGACTGGGCCTGTAGGCGCTGGCCAGTAAGTACTTACTTGAGCTTGAGGCCGGCCGCAGCGGCCAGAGAAAGAAATGCGTGCGGCTGTGGCACCGGGGCGAACCTGGCATATTGTTCTGACTGCTGCTTCACAAAGCCCCCGGACGACAAGAGTCAAAGACGTATGATTGCCGGCGGCATGGCATCTGCAGTACGTGCATTGCAGGGCCACTGATAAAAACAGCCGACGAGAGACATAGGTCATTGCTTGCTGGGGGTACAACATACACAGTATTCCTGGACATCTCAGGTCACCATTGGGTATAGATGCACGATCCTCTACCACCTGTCATATTCGAAACGACCATGCAATCTTGTCACGATCTCTTGATAGTCTGGCTCATTCTCCACCGTCATGTACCCGTGACGGATCATGAAATCCAGGATCGCTGAGATGTGTAAGTGCCCATCTTGTATACGGATAGCGTGACGCACCAAGAGCGGTGTTAGGTTTGAAAAGGCCCGCACGCATACGGGCTATGACTTCCTCCAAAGGAAGTAACTGAATAGAGTGGCGTAATCAGCCCGTTACGGCCAATCATCAGTCGACAACGGAAGTCTGACCTCGAATGCTTCTACCTCGCCATCGAGTGGCTTAGGTCGGAAAGGAGCAGGATCAACCCCAGATGGTACCCGTAGGTCATAGACATATCTGGCACGCGTCATGAGTCAGATACCTCTCTGACCAGCGGTCATTCGCACTCGACTTCGGGTTGGAGCCATCCGAGAGGTGACCTGGAAGCAAATGGTCCATGAGTACTATACTCCGCCCGCGCGACGGACAGATAGTACATACTTGAAGAAGTAGCTCACGCTACCGATCGTACGTGCATGCTTCCGGATGATAGCCTCCTCGATACTGGCCTCTTCCATCGACTCCTTGACCAGGCTCTCAAACGCGCTAAGACCCGATGGGATGCCGCCCGCAACCGAGTTGTCCAACCACCCCGGCCATGTCTGCTTGCTCCTGGAGCGCGTCGGTACCCAGATCCTGCAGGCTGTCGGTAGGCCGAGGTCGTCCTGGTCTTCTTCATAGACCGTCATATGAACCCCATACGTGACCACGCCGAACAGCGCGCACGCCGCGCGCTCCATCATGAATGCGTAATTCCGACTGTCCTCCCGGTCCGTGCCCACAGGTGTCCCGAATTCCTCGGCCTCGCTCGGTGCATCGTGTGGGCCAAAGGGGTGTCGGTAGATGGGGTACATCTCGCCGCGCCATTTCTTGGGACCGACTACGTCCGGCCAGAGGCCCTCGTCTCGCCAGCGCTGGCAGAGCTCCTTCATCACGCGCGACCGAGCGGCGGATGTGTTGACATGGGACGCAAAGCTGAACACTTGCTTGCCTTCGTGGGTAGAGCACTCCCATGCAGGGCTACTCTGATTACTTTTGATCTCGCGCAGAAGCTGCTCGACGACGGGCGGTCGTAGCAGGCCTATTGCAGGAGCCCCCGGGTCGGATGAAAGGCGCCATGCCACTAGGTGCTCCGCTGTAAGGGCAAGGCGGAAATTATCGCATGTCTGTAGGATTTGCACGAAGCTTTGAGGGGCGGTGGGGGTAGGTCCAGCCATCGTACAACAGGTGCGTTCAGGATGGCAGGGGGGCGTACCAGTTGAATCCGCTGCGTCCCTGGCGGTCCGAGTCACCCGCGCGAGATTACTTTCAGCGGTAAGTATGTGACGCAGCCATCCACACGAAGAAATAGGGAATCCAGCCAGAAGTACCAGAAACGGTCACTACATGCCAATGGGTGTGATTGTAGTAGTACAACTGTATGTTTTGGTCAATGGTAGTCTTCAGTCGTCGGGCGCTTGAGGCACGTACGGGTAAAGAGCGCTAAGGCGCTAATTCTATCATGTTCGTGTGGACCTCCATGAGGCCTCGGAATCCAATGCCTCACGCCAACCTCACGCTACTCTGAGTTTCCCATAGGATCCTACAGAAGAATCTTTTGAGCGTTGGGAGGAAAACTTCGAATGTCAGGCTACTAAGCCCTCGCCGTTTTGGGTCCTTGCTAAGGTACGTGTGATGAAACACTTGCCATGTCTTGTCAGATTGTGCTAACTGCTATCGTTCTTCATGTTCGCAAAGGTATCCTTATGACGTTGTCGACTAGGACTAGTTGTTGCGCGCGATAGTCACCAGGCCATGACAAATCTCGCCGTAGTCAATGCACAATACGGTATCTGGAATCGAGCCGTCCGCGTCATACTTACAAGTTCGCCGACTCCTATTCCATGTTGGCGCTTCGGATCAATCTGTGGGTTCATCTTTGGTCTTCCCAAGGCATCAGTAGCCCATCATCGCGGGCAATGCAGTCGAAGCAATGTCGCTCGGATGATAATGGGCAGCATCTTCCTACGGGCCATGAACAACCGTCCGAAACTTGTGTGCATACAATGCCACATGAGCCCTGATGTGACTCGACTTCGTACAGATGTTTCGACGGCGAGATGTGACGCAGCGAGCATACCCTCTCACTTCGACACCGAGGTGCGCGTTTTGCCCGTGAAGCCCGGTTGACTGAATCTCATTCGTCTATTACCTCAGTGCAAGGACCTGTCGCTGGCGCTCCGGGTGTTTGGGTCGACGAGTTGCTTATGTGACGGTGTGAGTCGAGGCGCATCCTTCGGAGCGGGAAATGGGACTCGCGACTATATAACAACCCTTCGCAGACCACACCATCTTCAACAGGATCCCCCACCAGTCCGACCGTGACTTCCCATCTTAACTGACAGTTGCATATCATGTCGTCCAGAGGCCCACGATTCTCGAGGTTCTGGGCAGAATCTGTGCCCCCTCCACCGGCTACGAAGCTCGGTCGCCACAGGCAACTGGCACCTAACGCTGGCATCCATGTCTCTCCGCTCTGCCTCGGTGCCATGAGCATCGGCGAGAAGTGGGGCCCGCTGGGAATGGGCGAGATGACCAAGGAGCAGAGCTTCAAGCTCCTGGATGCATTCTATGCGGCGGGCGGGAACTTCATCGACACCGCAAACAACTACCAGGATGGCGAGTCGGAACAGTTCATCGGAGAGTGGATGGAGACGCGCGGTGTGCGCGATCACATGGTGGTAGCCACGAAGGTCAGTCATCTGATAGTCTGGTATTGGATTGTATAGTTGATGACCTTCCGTCTTATGACAGTATACGAGCAACTGGAAGCGCGGTGCGGACCTACCGCAGAAGACTAGCTACGTCGGGAACAACATGAAGTCGCTCTACCTATCCGTCGAGAAATCTCTTAAAGACCTTCGTACGAGCTATATCGACATCCTCTACGTCCATTGGGTCAGTCCGTAGCACTCCCAACACACTTGCGACGGCTAACGGTTCTCTGGCAGTGGGACTGGACATGCGGCGTTGAGGAGGTCATGAACGGTCTTCACCACCTCGTCGCCGACCGCAAGGTGTTGTATCTTGTACGTGTATCGTTGGATGCTATGCGCGATATGTGTGACTCAACAGAATGACGTGTAGGGCGTCTCTGACACTCCGTCTTGGATCGTTGCCAAAGCGAATATGTACGCACGCTTGACGGGAAAGACACCTTTTGTAGTGTATCAAGGTGCCTGGAGCGTTTTGCAGCGAGACCTGGAGCGCGAGATCATTCCTATGGCGCGTGCGGAAGGTATAAGCCTCTGGCTACAAGGTTGGCCCACATAGTTTACGTGAAATCTTGCAGGTATGGCCATTGCGCCGTGGAATGTGCTCGCCGCAGGCAAAATTCGAACGGATGCGGAGGAGGAACGCCGACGTCAATCCGGAGAACATGGTAGGAAAATCGCCCATTCATCGGGGTTGTCTTGACTGACTCGTCCTGCTTAGGTCGTAAGATTGCGAGCGATGCCTGGGAGCGTACACCCGAGCAAAGGGAGGTCTGCAAAGTCCTCGAGAAGATCGCCGGCGAGGTCGGAGCTAAGAGTATCGCTGCCGGTACGTCACCATCGTGAGCAGATCCCTCGCTTGACCTAAAGGAGTGTTGTAGTCGCGATTGCATATGTCATGCAGAAGACACCATACGTATTCCCAATCGTGGGTGGGCGCAAAGTCGAACACCTGATGGACAACATCAATGCTCTCGACGTCAGCCTCAACGAAGAGCACATCGCGGAGGTCGAAGATGTATTGCCGTTTGACCTGGGCTTCCCTCAGAACATGTTTGTGAGTCACACGCCTCGTCGAACGTTTGCTAGACGGCACTGAGCGGGTCAATCGTAGGGCGATGGCTCGTGGTATGCTCCAATCTATCAGTCAGCAGGCCAGTTCGAAAAGTGGCCTCGCCAGCAGGCAATCCAACCTGCTGGAGGTAGCTGATACAGTCTGTCACTGAGAGAAGCTGTGTATATTACTGGGGTGCTCATGCCTATCTAGCAGTGTATGACATGCAATCCATAATGTACCCAGATCAATGACATGGCTGTCTAGGCACCTTTCTCTCTCAGGCATTGCTGGAGTACTTGATAACAAGTATATGGGCATTTTCACTGAATGGATAGAACCTAGGGGATCAAATGGAGATACTGGCATGATCAAATCTATCATAATTGACATACAACTATGCAGCATGACAAAGATCTACCTTTACTTGGGACTGCCCCAGATCTTCTCCATCGTCCCTCTCGATACTAGTAGCAATCGTAACTGCAACAGGGTTCATGGTAAAGGACTGTCCAGTATAGGCTACACTATGACTGTCTTGTGGAAAGCTCAAACCCAAAGAAGTATGAGGGGAGGCTCTCTGTGCCCAGCCTAAGCCTACACGGGCATTAATGAGCATACAAGCTATGCCAGCAATAGGGCTGAAAGTATCTATGCAGAAGTACTGCAGGTTACTCTTTGTTGTGTAGGCCACCAAGAAGAAAAAGGTCCAGAACCTGTTGAAATGTTCATTCAACCAATTGTATCTCAATTAAACAGTCACTCACAGATAGAGCATGGCACTCTCCACAACAGTGACAAGAACATTCTGGGAGAAATCAGAAATTCTCAGTCCAGCTCTATGTGAGTATATCAATTGGATCCTACCATGATATTTGGACCTCCTATTGGCCTCAAGTGCTGGCGAACAGACCAGACACGGAAAGCTATACCACCTGGGTCAATGAATGTGAGTGTGAAACATGTCAGATGGTAGAAAAATATTGTAATCACATGAGCTATAGATGTTGGTCCTGCAGAATTGTAAGTAAAGGGCTCACTATCTGTTTGGAAATAACTCACACCCAGGTACAAGCATTCCCTGCGGTAATCCAGTGGCTCATGGTACCAAGAAATACTTCATCTGAAACACCAGCTTGAAAGTGGGTCTGTTGATACATAGCTGCAATCATTGTAACTAGGACAAATATGAGTCTGCAGATTTATTCTGATATGTAGGGCATACTGACCACATTGTCCAAGAATAGCTAGTGCTGGTATGATGACTATGACATAGTTATAATTCCATAAAATCCACAGGCGATAGGCCTTCAAGGCATGTGAGGATCAGGGGAAAGCACCAAACATTGATGGGACTTACCAGCATGGTATCACACTCAATCAATGTGGCCATAAGGAATGCTGTCTTCACAACCGCAGTGGGTAAAGGCAACATGGCATAGTATGCTGATGGAGATGCTCCACTGTCAAAGTAGATGAAGGCATCAAAGAGCCGTGCGACAATAGTGATCCAGTGCTGTGTAGTGCCATCAGGATATAGGACTACCGACAAAGGATGGAAGTAATCTGTGCTCACCCCTGTTACTGTGATTGTAATGAGTATTGACCCTACAAGGATAGGGTTAAACAAAGCCAAGATGGTACGTTTGAAGTCCTGGTGAGATGCAGCCGTCCGGGAGAAGTGGAAGTAGATCGATGCGAAGGCAAGAATGAGGAATATGCCATACAAAAAGCTTTCGACTGCTGCGGCAGCTAGAGACGCGCTTGCAACAGAGACCTGGGGCATCTTCACAGCACTGTCGAGGTCCACAGTTTCGTTGCAACTACGGCAAGCTACATATAATACCGCCATCGGCACAGGTCCATGACACGGCCTAGTACATGACGTCCGTACGACGTGTCTGACATGCTCCGATAGCCTCTCAGGCTGATGATCGTTAGCCATATGCACAGTTCATCGGAATGATAGATGTCATGTCCAGGCTGTTGAAACAACAGGGCCAACGCGTGTCCGTGCCGACACGCCGCAGTGTGAAGTTACCGTACCCTCGACGTACCTCACCGTCGATGATACCACATATGTGAGCTTGTGTATTGACTCTTCGCGTATCACTTGCATCCCCGCCCGAGAGGGAAAACAGACCGCACGCATTTCTTGATTGTTTCCTGTGTTGCTCGCTTGTTCCGCATGACGCCGCCGCTAGTATCAACTGAGACGCCAATATCATAGCCACGATGGCTGCTTCGGAGCTCCAGACAGCCAATGATGTGAAACCGCATGACACATCGCAATATTGACTAGATCGCGATTGTACTGCGGAGCCGTCAGCATTATGTTGGAACCTGTATATAGTTGCAGTAAGGTTCACTCACCTGGAATCAACACCCTGGAATCAACACGATATCGAAAACAGTCTGACAGACGCTTGCACGAGGCGTCATGTAACAGCGCTCTGACGTGCTCTCGAAGATTCACCTGTGGACAGTGCGGTACACAGAAGCTGCACACACTCGGATATACCAGTCAACTAAGCAACCACTGGCATGACCGACCTGAGTACGTCAAGATCACGTAGTACCTACTTACAAATGGACTGTCTCTTGTGGACCGGCAAACCCACAACCCATCCTAAACTCCGGCACCCGATAGATGAGCTTAGACGGATATCAATACATAGTACCGTGTTCCAGTTGGAACCCGCAGACGCTCTCGTGTACAACGTGGCCGTATTGCATAGCACTGACGGCGGTCCAGTATTCTGCAGCACTTGTCTAAGAGTCAGTGTGCAGGACTATCGTGCATGAGAACGTGACGAAGTACCAGATGCGGGATGACTTGTAGTCATATGCGGTACTCCAATCGTATCCCAGTTGACAGATTTCGCGGGTACGTCAGTGGACTTTCTCAATCCTGAAGTCGCCGCGGTGCTCGTGCATAGTCGTGGTAGAGGAAGACCGATTGAGAATGAACTGTAAATGCAGGTACAGCGGGTAAGTATACAGAGATGCTGCGATCGGACTCACCATATCGATTCGTAGTTCCAAGTTTCAATCACAGCGAGAAGTTGACTGGCAAGCCACGCGCCACGTCACCGCACGGCGTATGACCTGGGATCAGAAACGAATCAGATGAAGCGTGTACAAGACGTGGCAGCCTAGATTGATCTGAATGCGTCATGTTTATGGGTTCTTGCAATGGAGGCGAAGCCGGAGACAGAACTTACCAGTGGTACGGGACCGGGGAGTAGGCAGCACCGTGCTGATTGATCAGTGTGCGAGAGGGCCTTCAAATTCCGTACGTTACGCACCCCAGAAAGCGGTGTTCTACGGCAGCACTGCCAACGCTAACAGCGCTCACAGAACAACTTGAGTCTTGAAGTCACAGAATAGGGTAAGTTCCTCGCGTTCGTCGTTGTGGCGCCATTCAATTTATTGATAACTACAAACATAGATGTGAGTATATATGATAATACGTTGCTGTGCGGTACCTTGGATGACGCAGGCGGCGCGCGCGACGTGAGTCACTGTGAGCGACATGTGCCACGCAGAACTGTGTTCTCGGTGGCGCAGTGCACGTCCCGAACAAATACACCGGAGATGTCGGTCAATATTTGGAGATTGTCCCAATGGGGCTGACGGGAATGCTACCGCAGATTCTGGCCTAGGTTCTTGCTAAGTAGGTTCGACACAGTCCCCTCACGTGGAGGAGGAGGAGGGGGTAAGGAATGGGTTGGGAATGGGACGGCCTCAAATCACCCGATGTCATCTCCGGTGATAAGATCGCTATCTACCGGCCCACGCTCTCAAAGCCGCTCAGCCAGCGCATGTACCGTACCGATCGCGCGCGGCAGCCTGTAGCACTGGAGGACCTCTTCACGCCCAGAATCAAATACATGGACGTCCAGTGGACATTTCAGAATGATAAGTGCCGAAATCTTCTCCACGAGTGGCAAGCCGAGCAGATCGCAGCATGTGCTAATACGTATCGAATACTCTAGTCGTCTCCGAGTTCGCCGCGGACCATCTGCTATTTGCCATCTTCTATACTTAGTCAAACATGGTACTGATGTTCGTAGTGCTCTGCGATCCCGATAGACAAATAGTGTTTCGGTAAGTGCTCGTGCAATCGCACTTGAGTTTGTACTTATGGTTCAATGAACAGCACTCGTAGGTGGTAGCCGCGAAGAAATCAGCCTGCGGATAGGCCTCTAGCAAAAAGCGAGGAAGGCACGATACCATCTGAATTCTGGCAGCGAGGTTGCTGATCATGGCGCTCGTCACCCCGTGCGTACTACCGGAGTCCCGAAGCTCTCGAGCTGTCTCACTGGCAGATGTCGACGGCTGTAATAAGGTTATTGAGGACTTCTCATCCCCCGCTGCACACAAACGTTGTATAAAGTACGGCCCATGTCCACGTTCTCCATTGTGTTTCCGCTGACTCAAACTGCTGTCATGTCCACGCCCTTGCGCCTCCTCCCTTCCCATCCTCAAACGCAAGGCCGCTCCTGCGCCACATTCAAGGTTCCGCCGTTAGACGGTACACTGACATTTCCCCAGTTGTTCGACTTCCATGAACAACATTCTGCGAATCATAGCCTGTTCGTCTATGCAGAACAGGATGGTACCATCAATGCCATCAACTGGACTCGAGCGTGCGTCGCTATCCGGCGAGCTGCTTTGCTAGTCAGGGAGCATGTGGGTACTATGCATGTGGGAGGACCTACGGATGCTCAAGAGGTCCCGGTAGTCGCAATATTATCAGCCTCAGGTTTGTCCGGTGTGTATGACAAGGATAGCACTGACTGTGAGACGTTGCAGACGCCATTCCGTACGCGACATTGATGATGGGCATCATGCGTGCGGGTTACACTCCCTTTCCCCTCTCAGCGCGCAACTCAGCTGCGGCAATTGCTCATCTCCTCGCCCAATCTAACGCTGTGCACATCTTCGTGGGGCTTGACCAGGCTATGCGTGACTTGACTGTAGAGGCATGTGAGCTTCTCAAATCGCAATACGGCTATGTTACTGTCCCGGGCACATCGTCTATGCCTGTATTCGACGACTTCTACAACGCGGGACTCAAGGGAAACACCGCGCACGATGTTCCATATGTGCACCCGGGGTTGGACAAGACCATTTTCTACCTGCACTCTTCGGGTGAGTGCGACAGTGCTTCTACATGCACCGACCTTAACGGTATCGTGTCAGGGTCTACCGCTTTTCCGAAACCTATTCCTTGGACGTATCGCAGAATGATACAGATATCTAGAGCGGTGTTCTACGGAGAACGTGACTTGACTGGTCGCACAATGGCTCTGTTTGGAATGCCCATGTTCCATGCGATGGGCATCATGTCAACAGTATTTGCGGTACGTTCATATGCACAGGCGATGCGGCCTAATGCTGAATAACACACATTTTCAATGATCCAGTGCGCCTTCGGCCAAGTGATCGCCGTACCTGCACCACAGACACCTCCGGCTCTCCCGACTGTTGAGAACATTATCCAAGGTGCAATGGCAACCAAGGCCGATCTCATCATGACCGTGCCTTCCCTGGTTGAGGTAAGTGTTACATAACCCCATTGGTAGGACTTTCATAGTCCACTCAACATCCATGATCAGGCGTGGTCGCATAATCCGGAGTGGGTCAAATGGCTGGCTACGATCGATGGCATCGTGAGTGCGTTTTTAAATATGCAGTGGATCACTTGACCTGAAGCGACGTCGCATACAGTCATATGGCGGCGGCCCTCTCAACAAGGAACGTGGCGATTATCTCGTTTCACAAGGGGTCCGGATTTTCTGTAACTATGGATCGTGAGTCACGTTCTGCCCGTCAATATTGCACCTCTCTGAATGTGTCGCCAGTACGGAAAGCGGTGTAATGAGTGAATTTCTACCAGGTAGGCTTGTCTTTACATGTCGACATTCAGATCATTTGACGCTTTCGTAGCTGAGACGGGGATGAATTGGGAGTACTTCCGCTTCGGATCATTCTTGAAAGTCAAGCTTGAGCCTTATGTCGAGCATGAGTACGAAGTTATCGTTGTGGTATGTGTACATGTTTCTCTGGGTATCATCCGATCATGAACGTTCGCTGCAGGAGAACGAGCTCTTGCGACCGAACGTAATCAACGCCAAGGTCGATGGAGTGGATGCTTACGCAACCTTTGACCTTGTCACTCCCCATCCGACTGAAAAGGGTCTCTACAAGGTTGTTGGTCGCACCGATGATCAGATCATGCACAGTACTGGTGAAAAGGTATGTACCAATCAGGACTTCTGCAAGGTATTTTAGACCAACGAGTGTCACAGACGAACCCAGGTCCTCTAGGTGAGGTCGTTTGATCGGCAGCACTCGACGCTCAGCTGATGTTACTGTCCCAGAAACTATGATGAACCAGGATCCGCACGTCCGAGGATCTGCCATGTTCGGTCGTGGACGTTTGCAGGCTGGGATTCTGGTCGATCCGAAGCCAGAATACACTGTCGATCCCTCCGATGAAGCCAAGCTTGCAGTGTTCCGCAACATGATCTGGTAGGTCGGGTGTTGGACGCTAAAGTGTGGACGCTTACTGATGACTCTACTCAGGCCGACTGTGGTGAAGATGAACACATACGCCCCGCAGCATTCGCGAGTATTTAAGGAGGTGCGTCGCACCTTCACTTCGTCGTTATCATTGTGATGTTTATGTGATTCCAATGTCGTTAGATGATCATAGTCGCAAATCCGGCTAAACCGTTCACATACACACCCAAGGGCACCGTACGCCGTGCCGCTGCCATCAAAGAATACGATGACGAGATTAACGCGTTGTACGAACTTGTGGATGCGAGCTCCCAGTCCAGCGTTGCATCACCGGCAAGTTGGGACGTCGCCGTGACAACCGAATTTGTCCGCAAGACGGTCGCCCAGATCATGAAGAATTGTCCGCAAGACGGTGACGACCTCTTTCAACATGGCTGTGACAGGTGAGATCACATATGTCGCCTGCGGATACTATGGCTCATGATTTATCATGGCTAGTCTCCAAGCTACCTATATACGAAACACGCTGCTACGTGCTGTTCGTGAGAGCTTGAAGATCGACACTCGCCCTGTGACTGAAAGTTTCGTGTACAACAATCCGAACATCAAACTGCTCTCTACCTTCATCTCGTCTGTCGCGCTCGGTACCTACCAGCCTGAGGATGATACCACATCTTCTACAGATCGCGTCAACGCCATGCGTGCTATGGTTTTACAGTATACTACCGCCTTCCCTCTACACAAAGCGGACCTGAGTGCCAAACGTCCCACCGGCGACATTGTCCTCGTCACGGGTACGACGGGGAGTTTCGGCTGCCATCTGCTCTCTCAGCTTGCAGCGAAGAAGGATGTCAAGCGGATCTATGCTTTGAACAGGGCCTCGGCTGACCAGCAATCGCTGCACCAGAGGCAGAAGGAGGCGATCGCTTCCCGGGGGCTTGATGCGCGCATTCTGGACTCCGGAAAAATCCTGCTGCTGGAGGGAGACTTGACGACGGCGCGCTTCGGGCTAAGCGAGGAAACATTTGGGGAACTACGTCGCACTGTCACCCATATCATACACAACGGTACGAAGCCTGATGCTTTGATGACACTCATGATGATCCTGACTACATCTGCCACGCAGCGTGGCGTGTCGACTTCGTCATCAACCTCACCTCCTTCGAACCACAGGTACAAGGTGTCCGTGCCCTGATCGAATTCGCTCTCTCCTCTCCCTTGCCTGAGCCGCCAAAGTTCCTCTTCGAGAGCTCCATTGGCACACTTCAGAGTCAGTCTGAGGATTTCCATCATAACGTTCAATACTCACTACTTCACCTACAGATGCTCCATCAGAGGACGTAATCGCGGAGACGGCAACGATGCCAGAGTGGGCTGTGGGCACTGGTTACGCGGAGTCAAAATGGGTATCTGAGCAGATCGTACTCGCCGCCGGTCAGACGACCGCGCTCAAGCCGCTCATCGCCCGACTTGGTCAGATGTGCGCTGGCCCTGACGGCGCATGGAACGCGCACGAGTGGTACCCGTCTATAGTACAGAGTGCACCCACAGTAGGTTGCTTCCCCGATGACGAGAGGGTAAGTCTTGCTTTGGCTTCATATACACGCTCGATAAGACTAACACGGTGTTGCGTCTCACAGCTGATCGATTGGCTACAGCTGGACCTCGCAACCGCAGCGCTCATTGACCTCCGCAAGGCCTCGAGCCCTACTAGCCTCGTGCACGTCGTCCACCCGCTCCCAATCCCATGGCACGACCTCGCCGTTGCCGTCTCCGCTGAGTTGGCCGTCCCACTCGTGCCCTTCGCGACGTGGTTGGCAAAGCTCGAAGAGTACGCTGCGGCGCAGGGCGACCGTACTGCGAGGCTGCATGCCCTGCACCTGCTTCCGAAGTTCCGCGGAATTTTGCTTCAGGAAGACAAAGGGAGGATGGCGTTGGGGATGGCTAACATGGATATCAGTCGTGCAAAGGAGGCATCACCAACACTGGCAGACCCCAGGTTGAGGCAGCTCTCTGTGGAGGACGTGACGCGGTGGATCGCATACTGGCGCAAGGTTGGACTCTTCACTAGAGCGTAAGGCGAGTCGGAATGTGTTAGTTATGCATGTAATTGTAGGCTTTGAAGAGCAAGTATCCGAATATGGTCTGAGCATCGGATAGAGTACGTTTGTACAGAAACAAATTCGCTAGGATGACTCAGCACATACCATGATCGAAAGACGTTGCCTCCTCATTGACAGCAAACGAAATAGTGCTAGGCGCATACGTCGAGTGCGCATAGAGAGGCCAGGTGGACTCTCGACCCTGGTGAGGCTACCGCCCGCCGTCGAGCCATTCGCCGAGCGTCAACACCCGTAGTATGTCACATAAGTACGTACAAGACCACAAGTCGTCAGAGTTGAGTCGGCGTATAGTTGAAACTTGTACGGCGTGAGGTAGATGAAGACGACACACTTGAAGGTAGACAAGAAGTGGGATACATTATTACGATGACATATCGCCTTGCGACGTTCGGTGCTAGACATGCCAGACACTCGTGCAGCACGCCTTTTCATCGGAATAGGGTCACGCGCGTACCGACGGCGTAATCCGATAGCATCCCGGCAAAAATCATGAATCCGAGCGTGCCGTTTGCCTACAAATATGGGATGTCAGCCCTTGGACCATTTGAACCATTATATGCTACCTTGAAGATCCTGCTACAATCTGAGCTGTCGTCTAGGTCGACCACGATAAGCTGCCAAGCTAGATGGCTTGCGGTGCCTGCAACGCCAGCGAAGAAGAGAGGGCCTTGATGGTTCATGATGCCTGCAAGCACAAGGCATGCGACGAAGCAGGCGGAGAAGAAAGATAGTATGAGGCGAGTCCAATCTCCAAATAGGAGTGCCGTAGACTGGACACCCGCTTTGATGTCGTCGCGACGATCTTGACAAGCGTAGATGGTGTCATAATGAACGGTCCAGCTGTTCGGAAATATAGTAGACAGACATTACAAGAGAACATGAGAGCTGACTTACCAGACACCACCTACGAATAGAACTGGTACAATATACCAATCCATTTCGCCGAAATTAGCCACCCATGAGACGGGGAAGCCCCATGTCATGGCAAGCCCTGCAGTGTCGTGTTAATTCTAGGTTCTGACATTGATATACGCATGATGCGCGTACCGAGCCCTAACTGAGGCCAGTTAGTCCACCGCTTCATCAGAGGGTATAAGGGATCCAAAACGCAGAGGCAGAACAAACCCCACATGAAGCTGCCAAGAACGTCAGAATGCTCTCTGAACGGTATCTGCGTACTCACGCTGCACCTCCAATGTGTGATAGGATGATGAGACATGTGATGAAATGCACGGCGAGGAGAATGCTTGCGCCACGGATAGAAACGTCTCCTGAGGCCAACGGACGACTTCTCGTCCTACCTGCGTACACATACTTAGGATCAAATTGGACCTGACTGACGCCGAATTTGGGACGCAACACGCACCGACTTTCCGGTCAAATTCGGTGTCACACATGTCATTCCAGATGCAGGCCGTGCTATGCCGAAGCGTCACGCCAACCAGGTATGTGATGAGCTGAATCGCAAGCGACTGGAAGGAGAGCCGCAAAGCGTAGGCACTCATGATCAAACCCCACGCTGCGAACCGTTGTAAGCATGGTCGTCCTTCCATTGCTGACAATCTACTTACTACATGGCCAAAATAATAAATCCACGCCGGTGGGGAAGTTGTGTTTTCGCGTCAACTTGAAGTATGCCACCCATGTCCCATTGTATGGGGTGGGTTGCTTACAATGCCTGGTCCTGTCGAAGGATGCAACTTGAGAGGACATCGCTTTGATTCAATTACGCGTATGGCAGTGCTTGTTTTAGGTGTCTCAGTGCTCGTAAGCCTTGCGCAGACTGCTCACCTAGTGCTTACAACCTGTTTCACGGACTTCAGACGCGACGCATTGGATAGGCGACTTGAAACCGGATGTTTATACCATGGGTAGCTTAGGTCACATGGAATGGAACAACTGAATCAGAGGACGCTCGAGCGGCCATGTTCCTTCACGTCCAACTGTAATGCCTTGCGATCAATATGTCGTGAATATCACAGAAGAGATGATAGTTACCAACGAGTCCGCGAATTGTGGCGCCTGGAGGACCCGGCGATGGCTTGAAAGACAGCGTACTCAATCGCATCTATCCCTGCTCCGAGTGTCTCGATCAATCAGACGTATCGATGATATTGTATGGCAGTCTGAACTCAACTGTCACAGAACAGTAAATACGTTGACAGCGAATGCCGATATCCCGGAAAGGGGTCAATAACTTGAACGCCGACGGTTCTAACTTTAAAGACAGACCTATGTCGAAGCAAGATCAAGGGCAAGTGAAGCGGGCTATCAAATCTTCAGAGCCGGATATAGTTCAGCGCTGAGCTGTTTGTTTCCTGTTCATCCTGAATCTTACCACAAACGCCGACTAAATGGAGTTATCCTCGAAAACGCCTACGGACGCCGCCGGCGGGTCGCTTTGCTTTCTGTAGTCTATATCGTATTGTGATGGGAGGCGAACCCCACGCACCGCGATCGGACGTCTGATACTATAAGTGTGTGAGTGGAGGTTTACATGTGTGTACTACAGACGTACCGGGAAGTAGACTAATAAAAGCGACGCAATTTCATCACGCCTCGGAGCCCAGATATCTGGTACCTGTGGTGAAGAAACAGTCACATATATCAGCAGCCGTGGGGTTCGCATCGCAAGGGCTACCTCGAGGCTTTAGGCCAGAGCTTCAGATTTAGCGATGTAACAGATACATGGAGATCAGAACAGTTATCAGAGCCTCAGTTTTGGCTCGCATTTTACATCATGGCATTACTCCAAAGTCCATACTCGGACTCTGCGGAGCAGGCGACGTGGCGTAGCCCCAGCGAGGTCCGGTTCCCGATATGCATTGACCCAGGGACTCGGTGGATTTCACCTACAACTAATGCTATAGGTCGTACCGAGGGCAGTACCTGGACGATACGTATGTTGATCACGCATTTCATGCAGTGCTCCGTGTCTGCCACGATGCGAAGTGAATCTATATCAGTAACAAGTCATCCCGGATTGCGAGGTGCGTTCGGCACACAGTCGCGGGTGACAACCGTAGTAGGGAAGGGAACCCCGGGTACCACACGTACACGCTCTGGGCGTCACACATCCAGTGTCTCCAGCTCACTACGACATAGCGTTCGAATCAGCGAGGAGGCCGAGAGCTATGTAGGATGCGAGCGACAACGCAGACGCACCGTATCCGGGTAGACTGCGCCCATCCATCCTACGCAGATGTGGTATGAAGCACGATGCGAGCGGCTACGCACGATGCGGGTTACTTGCAGTAGCCCTTACAGGCATAGGTCATTCACACCCAGAAGCCTGAGGGTGCTTGATACCTACTCAGCGTGCGTAAAGGGCAGGTCGCCGCCTGCTGCAACAGTGCGGGGGACACTCTGTTCAACGATGAGCACCTTATCCCTTATCCCAGACGACGCGGACGGCATTCTGTTTGAGCTGTTCATCAGGGTCGTGAAGCGTCTCACCTTGGGCAATGTGCAACAGCCACGCGTGATCCGACAAAAGCCGGGACAGGCTATGTAGAATAGCGTTGGTTCTGAGAGAACCCGGGCGAAGAAGCAGCCCGGAGGAGGCGATCCATCTGACCACGCGCCGTGCGGTGCATGACAGCGTTGCCCGACCTTAGAAGACCGTCCTCTCCCCACTCGAAGAGGTCTTCTTTAGGGTCTGCCGAGGGAAGACTAACCCGAAATGTAGCCATCGTTTAACGTAACGTTGAACAACGACTGGATACATAGTTGGTCATCTTATAAGACCCAAGACATATGGCGTCAGCTATCGGTCAACCGGTCAGTTATGGAACTCACATAGGCAACCACGAGTAAAAGCGAGCGATCTCATATTTGCACTGAGGCACTCCCGTCTAGTACACATCCCATATTGCTGAGCTGATCCTCACGGCATCGCCCAATTCCAAGACATCATGCACCCGCACTACCTCAGCTCTCTGCTGAACGGCGCAGCTCACCGCAGCAGCGGTGGCCCAACTTCGCTCGCTGGCCGTTGTCTCCCGTCCCTCATAGTTCCCGCCCTCGTCTGGCTGCGCCAAAATAGTCCCAAGGAATGACTTGCGCGACGCACCGATCAGCTGCGGATACCCCGCAAGCTGGTTCCTCCCCCGGCAACTCCACAGCTCGGCAGTGAGCTTGCTCGCATCTCTCAGCAACTCCAAATTGCCCTCGACCGTCTTGCTGAACCCGATACCAGGATCGACGATGACGTTCCACCTCCGGATCCCGCCCGGGCCCTTCACGGCCGCCTCGACTCTCTCGCCCAGTTCGACTCTGACTCCCTCGAGCACGGTTCCGCACCCGTCCGCGTCCTGGGCATATGCATACTGCGAGTAGTCTTTGTTCGCGGACGCCTCTCCACGCGAGTGCATCAGCACGACAGGGACGGCGAGCTCGCGCGCGACGCGGCGCATCTCGAGGAAGTCCTCCGCGGAAGATTCGTCGAGCGGCCACCGGTTCCCGACGAATGCGTAGACATCGTTGATGCAGTTTGCACCAGCACGTACGGCCGCTTCTGCGACCTCTGATCGGAAGGTGTCCACGCTGATCAGGACATTCGCCGTTTTTGAGCGCAAGGCCTGGTCGTCACCCTCATCCTGCCCGATGGCGCGGATGGCCTCAATGACAGGAACGACGCGCGAGGTCTCCTCCTGTGGAGACACCCACGCGGCCCTCGGGCGGGTAGAGTAGCCACCGACGTCGATGATCGCGGCACCACCAGCCACCGCCGACTTCGCGTACGCGAGGGCAGCAGGGATGGTGTTATGCTTCGAGCCATCCGAGAACGAGTCTGGCGTCGCGTTCAACGTGCCCATGATGTACGTCGTGCGGCGCTGCTTTGCCTTGCTTGGCGCGACAGGATACGTCCAGTATGCAGCAGTAGGTGGGACGGGCGGAACGTCAGAGAGCGACGGAGACGGCGGCCGTGAAGGAGGTTGGGTGGGGAGCCCGTAACGCGGAAAGGGCGTTACTTTGTACATGGGCGCTACGTCCGGACCTGAGCGTGCGAGGAGCTCGGTGAAGAGCGTGCGGACAGACTTGTGTAACGTCGGATGTACGTATTCCGGGATCATACTTTTCATGGTCAGAAAGGGTCATGAACACGACGTTGACTGATGACGCACTCTCTCAACGGCCGGAGGACGAACTCCCTTTCCGCTATGCGCGGATGGGGTACGACGAGCTGGCCTGCCAAGTTGTCCAGCGCACCTCGCTCAGTGGCAGGCCGTGAATCAAAGACCTCCGAATCGTACGTGAGAATGTCGAGGTCGATCGCTCGTGGGCCGTTTCGGAAAGACGTGACCCGCCCGACCGTTGCCTCGATATACTTGACGTAACTGAGTAGCTCCAATGGTCCCATGTCTGTCTCGATCTGGTGTGGTAGAATTGTCCTGTAAGCATATGCGCAATTCAGTTCAACAACAGACACACCATGCATGCGCAGTTGATGAACTTCGGCTGATCCGTGACATACATTGGCGCAGTCTCGTACATGAAGCTCGTATCAACCACCACAGCTCTCGGCGTCTGCATCCCCTCAGGGGGAAGGTCCAGAAGACGGAGCGCAAGCTCGATATTGGCACAGCGATCGCCCAGATTTGCGCCGAGCGCAATCGCAGCCCGATGAGGGTACCTGACCGGTGCCTTCCGCCCAAGGACAGAAGCGAGCAGAGAGGCAAAGGTTGGTGTCTTGCTCCTTGCTCGTTCCGACGGCGAGACCTTTGTGACTTCCGAAGCGTCTACAGCTGATTCGCGCTGGTAATCCTCCAGCGTACGTGAGACCTCCACCTCCGCTGCCTCCGCGACCGGACGCAGCGCATGCGGCTTCGAGGCTCGCACTGTTACACGACACGACGGCTCCGTGCATTGCGAGAGGGCGATGCGTGCTACATACGACGCAAGCGCTTCCAGCGTAAGATACGAGCTATCAGTCACACCCTGCGAGGCTGAGTCGGCAAGCGCATACATGTGTGTATCTGTGGAACGCACCTGCATGATGGTCGCTGCGAGCCCTCGAAGATTCAGAGGTTCCTGAGGACTGCGCGAAGCATCGAGCGTGACGTTGAGTAAAACGGGTTGTTTTACATCCCGCTCCTCCGGGTTCACTCCGATGATAGTCTGACACTCCAGTCCTTCGAGGAAGGAACGCCATGCTGCAGCGTGCGGGACGCTCCTCGAGGAATATATCTCGATACCAGCTGTAATGTCGGTTGAAAGAGCGACGTTGGCTCTCACCGAGAGCTCCTGCACCTCCGGATGTCGGCCATAGCACGACGTGCACACCCGCTCCAATAGAGCTTCGAGTGATAGAACGCTTGAAGTGCCCCGCACCTGCGACACAGTTTCCGAGACCGACGCATAGTTGATAGAGCGAGCCAAGTCGTCCGTTGCAGCGGTGGAGCGTGTGTCATGCACGATGGCGAGGGTGACTAGGACGCCTTGTTGGTCTGTCCCGTCTCCGGTGGTTGATACCGGGACGTTGATTTTCAAGTCCCTGATTCGTATAATGTCATGACGGCCTGTTGAAGCCTCATTACTGTGCTGAACAGCTACATGTCCGGTCTTCGAGGAGAGTTGTCTGCCCGAGTCAGGCGCTCAGCAACATTGACGATGTAGATTTTGGTTGTCCACTCACCGATTATCCACACTCATACTATGTACATACGGAAAGGAATGAGAGGGACGAGACCAAGGCCTCGAGCGACGCTGGATGTGGTGAGCAAAAGCAGATCGCCATCGAGGAAAGTGGCAAAGCGCGGACATGTGATGGCGCCTGTAGCAGTCGCGGTCGTGGTACATACATGGTTTCACCATGGACTTCACGAACTCCCTCCAGAAACTCGCCAGTTACAGGCAACGGCAATCGGAGACCTCGAAGGAGGCTCTCACAAAGGGTGTAGGCCTACTGAAGAGCGGTGCGTACGCCAAACGCGGGGACGAGGGTGAGTTATGGCTGCTGCGAGGTCGACGTGTGCTAGCCTGACACGTTCGCGCTTCGAATAGGATGGGACAACCTCGAGAAGCTGTACCTCGCTGCGTTGGACCAGGGGGATACTGAAGTAGCTGACGTGAGTCGTATGCAGGGCCATGGCCAGCGATCCGCACAGCTAACACGACGGTGGGGATACTGTTCTGGACGACCATAGCAATGCCTCCAGCTCATCCTAGACGCGTTCCCCGGCTCTCCTCGCGCTGACGTCCTACAAGGGCTCAGAATGGAGGCCACAGAACCACCCGAAGTTGCTTTGAAGTTCTACGAGGAGCTGCTGGAAGCGGACGAGACGAATGCTGTGAGTTCATTGACGCGTATGTGGCCACATGGCCACTGACACTGCGTAGGCGGTCTGGCGTCGGAAAGCAGCAGTACTCCGGAAGATGGGGAAGGTCGACAAAGCCGTCGAGGAACTGTCCTCGATGCTCGATACCTTCTACACAGACGTTGGTGGCTGGCTGGAGCTCGCCGACATATATTCCTCATGTACCCAGTGAGTCCTCTCAGCGTCCTCGGGTCGTTCTCTTCGTGACATTGCCGCAGATACACACATGCGCTTCAGGCCCTATCTCATGCTCTCATCCTTGCCCCGCAAAGCCCTTTCTATTTCCTACAATTCGCCGAAACCGCATACCTTGCCGCCGACATCACTTTGTCACTGAAGATGTTCCTCGTCGCCGTGGACATGACAGATGACGACGACGGCCCCGTTCCCCCACAGGACTCGATACCGACTGGGCTTACGCTCCGCGCGTGGTACGGAGTAAAACTGGTATGTTGCTGCGTCCTCAATACTTAGCAGAGACTGAGCGCAATCAACAGTGCACGCACCGTCTGATCTCGGAACCACGTCTGCTGACATCTTCAGCATCGCATACACCCGCACTTTCCACTGGGATGATGTCCAGTCTCGACGAACTCGCGACGGAACGGTTACGCACGGCGTATTTGAATATCAAGGGGGAGTCTCCGCCGAAGGTCGACAAGGAGCTCATCAGCGTCCTGGCTACCATCATACAGTGAGATGGCCTTTTACGTTCGTCGTCACTCATGTACTTTGACATCATTCCCTCATGATATCTATTTGCGAAGCCTCAGCAATTGCGGTTTTTGGAGGTCCTATGGTGGCAGAACTTTGTGCAATCGTAGAAGGATAGCATTCATTGCTGACACATGAGCTACAGCTATGTCACGTAGATGATACTGAGTGTCATCTCCAGGCAAAAACAAAGTTTCAGGATGATTGACGAAGTATTGACGACGTCATTTATACCGACTGGTCGCTGCATGCGTGACACCATTCGAGATGGTTGCGTTGCGGGGATGTACAGCGACGCAGCCCAGGGACGTGACGAGATGCGTCTCTACGGAACGATCATACGCACTATCGCCCTTAACGTAGGCAAGCGATTACTGTCGCCTCAATCACACGTAGGATGCTCTTGAATCTGAATCATAGTCGTGTTGGGGGCATATGCATGCGTGAGAGTAACATACGGGGAGAGCGAGAATGCGAGTGATACAACAACGATGCGATTCCCCAAGCCTGCAACGAGCCCGGACCAACGTCCGCAGCAGAAACCGAAGGAGGCGCGGCTCCCTGGCGATGACACTAAGCGTCGAGAGTGTGGCGAGGAGAAGGTTTACTTCTCGGGGTTGGGGTTCCTGTGGAGACATACTTGGTCAGCGCCCGCACGACGAAAGGTGCAAAAGAATGAAGGAGTGTCAGATAGGAGCGAAAGACAGATGCATGTTTATCAACATAAGTTTTCAGTGTGAACTATGCTTGGTTCGGTGTATCATCTTTGGAGGCGAGGATACCAGCATTGGAAGAAGTGACGACGAGACTCACATTCTCCGCTTGCCACCAGGAAGAGTGGTGACGTTCACGAAGCTGGATCATAAGTTAGCCTCGCGATACCCTGAAGAGATGGATGACTACGCACCGACGGTTGTAGAGCATCCGCTTCTTAGCACGGCCCTTAGGAGTCTTCTTCTTCTCCTGCTTTTCGACCTTGGGGGTCTGCGACTTGACTTTGCCGGCACGGGCGAGGGATCCGTGAACTACACAGCGGCATCATCGCGTTCAGCATCAGAGCCGCTCGATATCGGACGAGGAGACAAACCTTTTCCCATGTTTTCTTGAGGCGGGGGTACGGGGCTGGTCGCTGTGGGTAAGAGTGAGGAGAGCAGCCGGTGCTCCTGTACAGTCAGCGATCTAAGGTTTCGATCCAGCGTGCTTACGTACGCATCAAGATCTACGCTAACCCGCTGGCCACGAATACCGGCGTCTATGCGATCTTAGAACTTGAATGCTCCTCGAGGCTCGTTGCGCCGGTATACCCAGGCCTTGACACAAACCCCTATGTGACTACCATTGGAAGCTCAAGGAAATCGTTGTATCTAGTCTCTCAGATTTTAACACACTCGCTCTTGAATCTTTGGCGAATGTCTATGCATGGATACTTGCTCCAGTGGGTTGCTGCACCTGAGTGTATCCATGCTGCTTTACCTAGTGCCCTTAGCGGACCTCTGGTACCTCTTTTGCCGAATTTCCCGAACTGAACTGGAAAATCATCTCTGGCGTCGTCGCCCGCACCCTGACCACCTAGTTCACTGCGTGTCAACGAATCCATCTTCCGCCGTTGTCCATGACGTAGTCTACGCCCCATGGCCGCACGCGTATATAAAGGCGATGCTCATCGCAGGGCGAGATATTCACCTCCTTCACCACTCTTTCCCGGTTTACCATCACCTCCTGCGTCTTTCGACTCATGGGCGGAAGAACGGTTATTCTAGTCGTGTTTCGTTCACATTAAGGACGCCAGGTGTGTTCCGTCTGCACTCCAATGACTGCCTGTAGCTCAGACACCGATGCTGTCGATGGTGGTGCCTCCTGGGGAAAGGATCACGTCTGTATGCGCGGAGGACGCTTGCGATTGCACATCATCTCGTTCTTGAAGACAGCCCACCTGTACGTGACCATGCTACTGTTATAGTTCTCAGTCGGTCAGGTTCGGACAGCGCGGTATCGCGATTCATGTCTGCCACAGACAACTTGGTACAGTTTCGTTTCTGTCACGAAGTGTCTCGTATACATAAGGCTACGCGTTCCGGACGCGCACAGATGCGCGTTGTCGTGACGTCACGCGTCGAGTTCTCCACTCTGTCTTTCCCCGTTTCTGCCCATGCTAAGCAGCCGCCGACGGCACACCAGTGCACTGCTTACGGTTGGATGATGTCTCTGGGAAAGCATTTGGAGTCGATGTCTATTTTCCGCTCTACTGGTTCCGTCGCTGTTCCGCCGAAGAGTGTGCCCGTGAGCGGACTGCACGGACAAGTCTCCGACGGCGAAGCGTCTCGTCAGCCTCCTCAGGATGATGTCATGGACCACAGCGTTCGCCGTCAATGAGGCGCAGGTGTTGTCTTGGGAGACATAAATACATTCGCTTGGTTCTGGACTGAGCTCCGTACCAGTCTTTCTAACCCGCCATCTTGTAAGTACCCGAGCAATTGACCATGGACCCGGAGAACAAGCCAAAAGGTCCATCGCCTCACTACTCGCTCTACCAGCGTGAGGTGTTCAAACGAGGAGGAGAGACAGGAGAGCGTAAGTCTTCATCACCTGTGACACTCGCGCCCTTTCTGATCTGCAACACATGTGTAGTTCCGACGTTCTCTGTGCACCCCGAGGAACTGCAGGAATCTACCAAGAAGAAGCTCAACGACAGAGGATACTTCTACGCCAACTCGAATGCTGGGATTGGGTGGACAGCCCGCGCGAACAGGGAGGCGTTCTACAGATGGCGCATCATCCCTCGCACCCTGGTCGACACCAACGTTCGCGACCTGACCAGTGAGTTTTTCGTACCAAGACATCTCCTCGGGGTGACATTGTGGTCTAGCAACCATCTTCGGCCACAAGATCCCTGCGCCGATCATGTTCGCGCCGATCGGTATCAACAAACTATACCATTCCCTCGGCGAGCTGGTCCCTGCGAAGATCGCTGGAGAACTTGGCATTCCTGTAAGTTCGAATCTTGCTTCATCTCATATCCGCAGACTCAACGGGTTGTATGCAGTATTGTCTGTCTACGGCCGGTTCTCAGTCAATCGAGGATGTGGCAAAGGCCAATGACCTCGGTGCATCCGTCAAGAATGAGAGTAACAATGTGCACTCGTACAGCGGACCGAATGGTGGAAACGCCAAGGGCCCGCGATTTTTCCAGCTCTACATGGGCCATGACGACGAGATCGTAAGTGTTGTAACTTAACTCATAATGAGAGGACATGCGTTGACTAGCTGCCTAACACGCCAGACACTGTCGCTCCTTAACCGGGCATGGAACTCTGGCTTTGACGTGCTCATGCTCACGACGGACACCTGGCAGCTCGCCTGGAGACCGACAGACATCAACATCGCGAACTACACGTTCTACTACCCCAATGCTGTAAGCGTACTTCTCTGTCTAATCGAGGAGCGTCTCCTTTGAAGCGGCAGTGTAGGCTGGCAATGAAATCGGTGCATCCGATCCGGTATTCATGAGGAAGCACGGGGAGGAGCTGAAGAAGGACTCGGGCAAGTGGATTGACCACAGCGTGTGGCACGGGAAACCGCACACGTGGGAGAAGATTCGTTGGCTTGTAGGCGAGGTACGAAGGCTTCTCCTGCGCGATATGAATGAGTACTGAGTGGCTGCGTATACAGTGGAAACGCATCTCCAACGGACGCCCGTTCGTCATCAAGGGCATCCAGAACGCGGAGGACGCACTGAAGGCGTACGAGGTTGGGTGTGAGGGGATCGTCGTGACGAACCATGCTGGTCGCCAGGTGGACGGTGCTGTCGGGAGCCTGGAAGTCTTGCCTGAGATCGCTGAAGCCGTTGGCGACAGTACGTGTCTTTCATTTCGTCTTCTGCGATGGCCGGAGCTGATTTTCGGCGCGCATCCAGAGATGACTATCATCTTCGACTCCGGCGTCCGGACTGGCGCGGACGTGTTCAAGGCGATCGCGCTCGGCGCGCACGTCGTCGAAGTCGGACGGCTGTACGTCTGGGGCATGGCCCATGAGGGCGAGTATGGCTGTCGGCATGTCATGAAGAGTTTGCTTGCGGTACGTCTTCGTTCCGTCTGGAATGAAGTTTATTGCTAAGGACGATATGCTTGTCTACACAGGACCTGGACATCCTGATGACGGTGGCGGGCTACAAGAGCATCACGAAGGACGTGCATAACAACAAGAAGGCGTTGAAGTATAACCCGAGTGGTGTGCCGCCTGGTCCGGGGGAGCACGCGAAGTTGTGAGCGGCTCCGTCCCGGCGGACTGTACTACCGCTGTAGAAACGGCAACAGGTTTTTGGATGGTCTCCTTGGTGTACTATATACGATCCTGTGTAGAATACTGTATGGTTGGTCTTGAATCGCTTTGGTGGATCAGTTTCGCGCATGCAATGGCACAAAAACGGGTACATATCCATCACGTGCACGTGTTCAGCGCGCAGATCGCGTCGCGAGACTCTGCAAGCCATTGCTGCAGCCTCACTCTTTCCCAATCTCTCGACTTCACTCATACGTGTGTTCGTGAAACGTGAGTTAACTTGGGGTGCCCTTCATTTCTTCAGTCGGCGAATATCCGAACCTCAGGGTCGTCGAGCCTACATGAATGACGTCGCTGGGCGCCCGGAATTGCGGGTCGCTCGATCAAGTTGTGTATGCCCATATACCTCCCGTCGAGGCGAATTTTGACTACACTACTCGCTGAGAACCATCATACTCTCTTTGCGAAATATCTTCCTGCGGCCACCCCCACACCTGGGTACATCGTCCACGGCACTCTGTATCAGCAACGATCTAGACGCAAGACATCCGGGCTGGTCGATACTGTTCATCTGCGAGGGTCGCGCGCAACTTCGAGGCAATCCGCTACGATGACCTCAGCCGTGCTGGATCTCAAGATGCCAGAAGAGAAGAGCCCTGTGGACACGCTGCGCGCGTTCCTCGATCGTACGAAGGCTGAGTACCTCGAGGCCGTGCGGAATGGGAGAGGGAAGGAGTGGACTGTCGTAATGGGGAACGAGGCGGGCGGTGCGTCCTGTTTCTGCTTTGCTAACGACATCGCGCTCAATCCTTCACTGTAAGGGTAGACCTTGACTCGCTCGCATGTGCCGTCGCCTATGCATGGTACCTCTCCGACGTGCAACAGACACCGGCCGTCGCGCTCGTACAGACCCCGCGCGGAGACCTGCATCTACGCGCGGAGAACGCGCACGCACTCGCGCTCGCTGGGGTCAGCCTCGACGAGCTGCTCTGCGTCGACGACGTGCTTCCCCCTTCCTCCTCTTCCCCATTTCCCTCCACGACGTTCGCCCTCGTCGATCACAACCGGCTGAACGCGCAGTTCTCCGCCGACAATTCGGCCGCGCGAGTCGTGGCGATCATCGACCACCACGCCGACGAGGGCCTACACACCGACGCGGACCCGCGGATCGTCACACAGGGCGTAGGGAGCTGCGCGGCACTTGTCGCGTTGTTCCTCCAGGACAAGTGCGCGGAGAAGATACCCCCGGAACTCGCGGTGCTACTGCTATCCGCGATCGTGGTCGACACTGGTGGAATGGTTCCGGGTGGCAAGGCCGTGGAGGTCGACCGGCGAGCAGCGGTGTTCCTCGCCTCCAGATGCACACTCGCCTCCCGATCCCCAAACCTCGCCGCATCTTCATTAGCGCTGAGAAGTCCTGCCGCGATCCCGCCCCTGCACAAGTCCGAGGCAATTCAGAAGCTCAACGGTACCTTGCAAATGAAGAAGAACTCCGTCGCGCATCTTGGGGTGCGCGACCTGCTCCGGCGGGACTACAAAGAGTACGCTCACACGCCCGCGTTCGCACCTAGTCGGGAGCTGCTCATTGGGCTAGCGTCTGTCCCACTCGGGCTTGCGACGCTCGTCCCGAGGGACGAGGCGCAGTTCGTCAATGACACAAAGCACTATATGGATGAGCGTGGGCTGACTGCGCTCGGGGTGCTCACGTCGTTCCGAGACGACAAAAAGCCGGGGAAGGGCGGGAAGGGCAAGCACCGCAGGGAGCAACTCTGGGTCGTACATGCAAGCGACGATGTGCAGTCTGAGCTGGCGCGCAGGCTGTTCCGCGGTCTGGAGGAGAACGACGTACTGCAGCTAAAGAAGCGTAAGTGGGAGAAGATAGGAGCGGACCCTGCGGTCTGGGATCGGTCGGGGGGCGCGTTCGGGGAGGGATGGCGCGTGAAGGCCTGGAAGCAGAAGAACGCAGATGCAACGCGGAAAGCGACCGCGCCAATCGTGAAGGCCATAGTAGAAGGCCGGGAGTAATGATTTGTACAGATTGTCGTAGTTCACGACATGCGGTGTCTTAGATTTGCCCCCTTCTCTCGGTACGTACACTGAGTGATGTGGTGGGATTCCCCACTCACACAGTGCAAGTGGGTCTGGACAGCGTCACACGGGGCGACGTCACGCGTGGCAAATCCTCGTCGACATACTCCGTAGAATCGCAAATATTGAGCGAATCATCGTCTTCGACGAAAGCAGCGGCAAGAATGTAAACTAACGACGTAACGCAACCGGCGCGCAGAGGGTTCAAGTACATGCGTTGTTCAACAAGTACATAGTATACGTATTGCTTGCGCCAGTGACATTTAGTGCTACACAGTAGCTACAACTTTTCCACAGTACGGAAGATGTCAGTCACGTAGAGTCATGTTGTGGGATCTCGAGATGAAGCAGTAGAAGAAAGGAGTAGAAAAAAGTCAATACATAAATATGCCTTCATACGCAGGAAGCAACACGTCCACATACGCCCGCACACTGTCGTACACAACGGCTTCTTCGTCGCCTTCGAGCCTCAGAAGTATTAGCCCATCTTTGATCGTCGCTGATACATCTTGCGCGGCGGGCCAGGCAGGCAGCACGCTGCTCTCGATTCGCACGGGCATCCTGAGACTGGTGAGCGCACGATAATGCTTCGCAAAGAACGCGAGGCCCTCAAGGGGCGCAGATCGTGCCGCCGTATCGAGTGTTGGACTCAGCGACCCGGCGTAAGGGTCGTCGCCTTCATCCATCAACGCCAATATCTCCAAGTGCGGGAATGCCTCCGCGATGCTCCGACAGATCTCGAAATCCAAGGCGATCGCGTCCCCAAATATTTGAAGGGATACGAGAGAGTCCAGACGGCCCAGGACCGGCCGAAGGATCTGTGAACCGATGTTCCATTGCAGGTCCACCTGTTCGTCGTGGTGGAGGTAGAGCTTGAATTCTCGTAGGGAATTCCTGAACGGAGCCCGGCTCAGAGCAGTCATATGAGCGAGAAGGAACTGCTCGCTCAAATGACTTTGCGCCCGAGCTTTGACCGTGAGCTCCAAGCATTGCAGTTCGGTCGAGGAAATCGACTTGATAACCGCGAGAGTGAGGTCGTTGATCCAGTGGGCGAATAGGCGCAACGACTTGAGTGAACGGAATGGTCGTCCCGGCGGGGCGGCAACGGGATCCGAGTCGCTGCTTAGGTCAAGTCGCGCACTGATGTGTTCCAGAGTCCGCATAGTAGAGAGAACACGTAGGGCGTTGATGGTGAGTGGGTCGTGGGCGTCGAACGCCGATATACGTGTGGTTGTGAGAGGGGCCAAGGTATGCCCGGTGAGCGGTGGGGGCGGCCACGTAACACTGCTCGAGGGGCCGGTCATGTGTAAGGTCTTGAGCCGAGGAAATATTTGTTGAAGCCATCGGAATACAGGCTCTGCGTGGCGTGCACGCGCGTTGGAATAGAGCTCTTCCAACACTGGTGCTACGAACAGGCGACTGCCGAGGAGCATATCAAACCATTTTATGTCATTTTCAACTCTAGCCGTGCGGCAGGCAGGCAGCAGGACCATTGAGCGAGGTATGCCTTGGAGAAACCGTACGGCACTGGACAAAGTAATGTCACTGTCGAATTTCCAGGTAAAAGACTTGATGTGAGAGACGTAGAAGGCTAGGCGGCGGACATCGAAGTCGGTGCCATTCTACTCGAGGACATGGAGTCAGTATCTGGCATGCAAGAGCCCGTACAATTGACGCACCAATCGCGTCGGCTTCCATATCCATTCATATTGCTGCCCGTCCTTGATCCATGTGTGCCCAGGGATTGTGGACATAAACGGCCTTAGGCCAGTTACGTCTCGCCAAAGGACCGCGACGGCGACGTGGTAAAAGGTCTTGCAGGTCCTGGCCATCCTGGCCACGTCCCTGCGACTGGATTTACGAAGGTCTCCCATGACCATCTCTAGCACCTCTTGGATTCGCAGACAGCGGATAACAGCGACTTGTTTCATGGTTGAAGTAGAAAATGGTTGGTCTTGAAGCGCATTGTCAGTGAAGCGAGTCCTAGATGATACAGCAAGCAACGTACCACGGTGTTGGCGATTAATTGCAAGGTCGGAAAGACGGGGTGGAGCGCAGAGACGAAAGGGCGAGTGGACGAGGGTACTTGAGAGTGCGTTGTTCGAGTCGCGTCCTTTGAGGCGCGCGGTTTGCCGAACTTTGAGCCACAGCGGCCACAGCGACCACGGCGCTTATGCAAATGGTCGAGACAAAGCGAGAGCCCTTTTGAGACAGACAAGTAGGAATGGCGGAACGCGGCACGAGGCGGTAAGCCTTGGCCCAAGCGACGATGCTGGACCAGGGCCCTCAATGACGCTGCGACGCTTCTTTCCTCCCGGCTGGCCGGTTGATGTCCAGCAGCGGGCCTTTCTCCCTCGCCTGCCTCCATCAGCTTCAGGATCATTGTCAACGTCGCGTCTCTTGCGGATATTGGTAGAGTGCAGCTCACCCGATTCCATATGTCCGTGCTGTCTTCACTGGACACGCGCCAGACGCAAGCTTTGGGTGCGACGAGTAGCACTGTGAAACGCAGGCCTTGTCCGAGACTCTGAGACATCCGCCAGCGTCCCTAGCGGAAGGGCTAAAGCCTTGCAACCTCCCTGAATACTCCAGATGCAATCAGGTAACGCACCGACCGGTACGCCAGACACATATTCTCTTATTATACCTGGATTGACCTTGTAATCAGGTCCACAGCATACATGGTCCAAGGCATGAAATGCGAACCTGCTTCACTGCGAACTTATTTCCCTCCTTCGAAGGCCAGCATGCCTGTCATTCTTGGCGGTCGGTATGTCGCTACTCCCGCCTGAGTGTCTCCTCATCCCCGCCGCCTGTGCTGCACGCGCCCATACCAGTCTTGCCCGTCACAGTCTTGAGAGGGATGATGCGCCTGTCTTCAACGTCGCCATCGCCTCTTGACGAATAGACTGTATCCGTTCGTGAGAGCGTGCGTTGCGGCTCGCCGAGGGCGAGGCGTTTGTAAAGGACGACTGTATGTAGGACATCAGATGAGCACGCTCATTAGGCCGAATTTCGACTGAAGGCGCACCAAGAGCGAACACGCGCGCGTTTGGACTGACCGAGGGGCGTTATACATACTCGCCTTGACAACCTGCTTAGCTTCCGACTGTCAAATGTCTGCAAAGCGTAAATTGCAGCTCAGCCTCAGAGTTTCAAAGTGCACTGAATGCGGTTCCCGACCGACAGTGTAATATTGACTTACGTCGTGGCGCCGACTCGCGCGAGCCGCACTCGTTATGCTTTCTGCGATGTGACAATCTGACTTCCTGCAGCGTCGCCGTATCTTTCTTTCTTCCAGAACCTCCAAGCCACCGACTACCTCTATGGCCATGCGCGGAGCACAATAGCCTGAGGAACGACCTGGTCCGAGTGCGACGTAGCTGTCGCAATTCAAGGTGCCATCGTCGCTTGATTCAAAGGTTGGCTCCTCCAGCGACCAACGACGAGTCTGAGCTCTCTTGAAAGGTGAGCGAACATACTGCTCGTCCACAAAATCATGAATCACACCTCTTGAATGAATCACACCTCTTGCGCAACAGTGAGTGTGACCCCCGCTGTGCGCAGTGGGAAAGGCGCTTTGTGAGGTACGAACGATGACCAAGTCTCGAGATCGTGCTGAGTACGTAGATTATGTTTCCCTCAGGGATTCTGAGGAGGACGCAGACAAAGCATGTTCGTACCCATTTCATGATTACCCATGGTGGATTGGCGATAGACTTTTTTTCGCGTGATGTAGGCAATCGGTGATCTAGCCGCCCCGGCGGCAAGTCTTGCGGATGGACACCACGACGACGCCCGACGCCCTCAAGCTGTTCTTCATTCTGGCAGATAGCCCGCTCTACTTCTCCTATATCACCGCTTTCTTGAACCAGAGGAGAGTGGGGAACGGCCGTGTATCGCGATATGGGTTCCTCGTCAGTTGAAGAATCGAAGGCGCACAATCTGACGGTCCCTGTCCACCGACTTCCGCACGAGCTGCTCTCCAGGATATTCCAACGCACCCTTCAACGGAACGGCGACCGTGATGTGAAAGGCTCATTCCGGCTCACGGCTGTGTGCAGCCACTGGCGCGACGTCGCGCAGACCTCGCCTGCATTCTGGACGACAATCCGCCTCGACGACGACGTGCGGATGCTCGAGCACTTCCTGCGCTGCTCCCGCAACGCACCGATAAGCGTGTATGCGAACGGGTCGCGCGACGCCAGCTGGGCACCGAAGGCGCGGCTGCTCCTGCCCCACACCGGGCGCATCGCCGTACTCGACCTCCGTCTATGGCCCGCCGTGCGCACCGAGGCGGCCTGGTACCACGTATCCACCCTTCTCAGCCTCTCCATGCCGGCACTCAGGTCATTGCGCGTCGACGCGAACGACGTCGGGGTCTTCGCGCTGCCCCCGATCGACCTCGGTCTCTTCCCGCAGCTGCAGTCGCTGACGCTGCACGAGACGGAGCCCGCGTGGGACCCCCCGGTGCTGCCGCATCTGACGTTCGTCCAGATGTACGGCCTCCTGTGGCAGCAGCAGCCGAAGCTCGACGACCTCCTTCGACTGCTGTCCTCGATCCCCCACCTGCAGACCCTCTTCTTCGTCAATTGCGGGATGAAGATCGCGCGCAATCACGGCGGGAACGCCTCCGACGAGCTCATGCGCACCGTGGTGCCCCTCCGCGACATGCGTTCTCTCAAACTCAAAGAGGACTCTCGCCGCCCGCTCGTGGTCATCCGCAAGTACATCTCGATCCCGACCACGGCCACAGTGGACGTCGACGCGGACCATGCCTTCATGCCCTACCCTCTCACTTGGAGCAGAGACGTTCGCGACCCCGGAGCGATCATGGTGATGGGCTGGATGCGGCGGTTGCAGCTCGCATTTCTGGAGAGAGGTCTCACAGACGAGGTGAGTGACGCTCCGTCTGTCCGCTCTGAACCGGTGTCAATCGCGCCCGCAGGATGTGCTCGGAGCCGATAAGCTTCTGACTATCGTCGAGGACTACAAGGACATGACCGCCGAACGTCTCGCTGTGAGTCGTCATTACGTACTCAGACCACCGTTCGCTCTTCCGAGTGGCATTCTCGCGACTTGTGCTTGCTCATTTGCGTATCTGGCGCAGTTCTCGAATATTATGATGGTCGTCCGTCGCATATTTTCGTTGCCCGCGCACAAAGTGCACCGCAGTGGCGAGTTCAAGTTCAGGAAACGCGCCTATGTTCTCTACCTGAAATGGCAGGCAATAGCAGGCTCAGGTCGATGAATGCTCTAAGCTCACCGGATGGTTGTGTACGCACATATCACGACACTCGGTAGGATGATACCATTATATCCCATCTCGGCGGAATTTCGATCTATATCATAGTAGTTCTCGACATCGCAGTCATACCTCAGCTACGGGCAAGACAGGTCGTCGAATGCCCATCTGACGTGTGATATGTGTATGTGCGTACAGTTAAGAGGAGTGTATGTTGTTCATTATTGTAGTATGTGCACTGCTTCAAGTCTGTTTGCTCTGGCGTCCATGCATCGTGGGTCAGCGTAACTTTACTCGGTGAGTCCGTACTCAGCCAGATAATCCATAGTTTCGTGGAAAGGGGCTCACTACAGCCCGAGGTTGTAGCAATTAAAAGCAGCCCGTCCGCAAGGGGGCCACATCTGAGACACTGCACGTCGTGAACCACGGCAGCAGTCTACACAACTCCTAACTCCCGGCCTTCCACTATGGCCTTCACGATTGGCGCGGTCGCTTTCCGCGTTGCATCTGTGTTCTTCTGCGTCCACGCCTTCACGCACCATCCCTCTCCGAACGCGCCCCCAGACCGATCCCAGACCGCAGGCAGTAGGCGGTCATCAGACCGCCCACTCACTCTCAACGAGGTCTTCTTTAGGGTCTGCCTAGGGGAGACAACCACTCACTATTGCTCAAAAGGTGTGAAATCATTTGTAGACGAGCAGTATGTTCGCTCACCTTCCAAGAGAGCTCAGGCCCATCTTTGGTCGCTGGAGGAGCCAACCTTTGAATCAAGCGACGATGGCACCTCGAAATGCGACAGCTACGTCGCACTGGACCAAGTCATTCGTCAGGCTATTGTGCTCCGCGCGCATGGCCGTAGAGGTAGCCGATGGCTTAGGTTCCGGAAGAAAGAATGATACGGCGACACTGCAGGAAGTCAGATTGTTACATCACAGAAAAATTAACGAGTGCGGCTCGCGCGAGTCGGCGCCACGACGTAAGTCAATATTACACTGTCCATCGGGAACCGCATTCAGTGCACCGTGAAACTTTGAGGCTGCATTTTACGCTTTGCAGGCATTTGACAGTCGGAAGCTAAGCAGGCTGTCAAGGTGAGTGTACAATGCCCCTCGATCAGTCAAAACGTGCGCGTGTTTGCTCTTGGTGTGCTTTCAGTCGAAGTTCTGGGCTGATGAGCGTGCTCATAATAAGTTCGCAGTGAAGCAGGTTCGTATTTCAGGTCTTGGAGCATGTGTGCTATGGACCTGATTACAAGGTCAATACAGGTACAACAAGAGAGGATGTGTCTGGCGTACCGGTGTGCGTTACCTGATTGCATCTGGAGTATTCAGGGAGGTTCCAAGGCTTGAGCCCTTCTGCTAGGGACGTTGGTGGATGCCTCGGAGTCTCGGACAAGGCCTGCGTCTCACAGTGCCACTCGTCGCACCAAAGGCTTGCGTCTGGCGCATGTCCAGTGAAGACAACACGGACATGGGATCGGTGAGCTGCACTCTACCAATATCCGCAGGAGACGCGACGTTGACAATGATCCTGAAGCTGATGGAGGCAGGCGAGGGAGAAAGGCCCGCTGCTGGACATCAACCGGCCAGCCCGGGAGGAAAGAAGCGTGGCAGCTTCATTGACGGTCCTGGTCCAGCATCGTTGCTTGGGCCAAGGCTTACCGATTTCGTGCCACGTTTCGCCGTTCCTGCGTTTTGGTCCAAGCAGGGCTCTCGCTTTGTTTCGACCATTTGCATAAGCGCCGTGGTCGCTGTGGCCGCTGTGGCTCAAGGTTCGGCAAACCGCGCGCCTCAAAGGACGCGACTCGAACAACGCACTCTCAAGTACCCTCGTCCACTCGCCCTTTCGTCTCTGCGCTCCACCCCGTCTTTCCGACCTTGCAATTAATCGCCAACACCGTGGTACGTTGCTTGGTATCATCTAGGACTCGCTTCACTGACAATGCGCTTCAAGACCAACCGCTTTCTACTTCAACCATGAGACAAGTCGCTGTTATCCGCTGTCTGCGAATCCAAGAGGTGCTCGAGGTTGTCATGGATGACCTTCGTGAATCCAGTCGCAAGGACGTGGCCAGGATGGCCAGGACCTGCAAGACCTTTTATCATGTCGCCGTCGCGGTCCTTTGGCGAGACGTAACTGGCCTAAGGCCGTTTATGTCCACAATCCCTGGGTACACATGGGTCAAGGGATATGAATGGATATGGGAGCCCACGCGATCGGTGCGTCAATTGTACGGGCTCTTGCATGCCAGATACTGATTCCATGTCCTCGAGTAGAATGACACCGACTTCGATGTCCGCCGCCTAGCCTTCTACGTCTCTTACATCAAGTCTTTTACCTGGAAATTCGACGGTGACATCACTTTGTACAGTGCCGCACGGTTTCTCCAAGGCATACCTCGCTTGATGGTCCTGCTGCCTGCCTGCCGCACGGCCAAATTTGAAGACGACAAAGATTGGTTTAATCTGCTCGTCAACAGTCGCCTCTTTGTAGCACCAGTGTTGGAAGAGCTCTATTCCAACGCGTGTGCACGCCACGCAGAGCCCATATTCCAACGGCTGCATCAAATATTTCCTCGGCTCAAGACCTTACACATGACCGGCCCCTCGAGCAGTGTTACGTGGCCGCCCCCACCGCTCACCGGGCATACCTTGGCCCCTCTCACAACCACACGCATATCGACGTTCGACGCCCACGACCCACTCACCATCAACGCCCTACGTGTTCTCTCTGCTATGCAGACTCTGGAACACGTCCGTGCGCGACTTGAACTACGCAGCGACTCGAATCTCGTTGCCGCCCAGCCGGGACGACCATTCTGTTCACTCAAGTCGTTGCGCCTATTCGCCCGCATGATCAACAACCTCACGCTCACGCTTATCAAGTCAATTTCCTCGACCGAACTGCAATGCTTGGAGCTCACGGTCAAAGCTCGGGCGCAAAGTCATTTGAGCGAGCAGTTCCTTCTCGCTCATATGACTGCTCTGAGCCGGGCTCCGTTCAGGAATTCCCTACGAGAATTCAAGCTCTACCTCCACCACGACGAACAGGTGGACCTGCAATGGAATATCGGCTCACAGATCCTTCGGCCGGTCCTGGGCCGTCTGGACTCTCTCGTATCCCTTCAAATATTTGGGGACGCAATCGCCTTGGATTTCGAAATGTGTCGGAACGTCGCGGAGGCGTTCCCGCGCTTGGAGACATTGGCATTGATGGATGAAGGCAACGACCTTTACGCCGGGTCGCTGAGTCCAAGACTCGATACGGCGGCACGAGCTGCGCCTCTCGAGGGCCTCGCGTTCTTTGCGAAGCATTGTCGTGCGCTCACCAGTATCAGGATGCCCGTGCGAATCGAGAGCAGCGTGCTGCCTGCCTGGCCCGCCGCGCAAGATGTATCAGCGACGATTCAAGACGGACTAATACTTCTGAGGCTCGAAGGCGACGAAGAAGCCGTTGTGTACGACAGTGTGCGGGCGTATGTGGACGTGTTGCTTCCTGCGTATGAAGGCCTATTTATGTATTGACCTTTCTCTACTCCTTTCCTCTACTGCTTCATCTCGAGACCCCCACAACATGACTCTACGTGACTGACATCTTCCGTACTGTGGAAAATTTGTAGTTACTGTGTAGCACTAAGTGTCACTGGCCCAAGCAACACGTATACTGTGTACTTATTGTACAACACATGTGCTTGAACCCTCTGCGCGCCGGTGGCGTTACGTTATTGATTAGGTTACTGGCACTCATCTCGACTTGGTCTACTGCACAGCGCATACTCTGCGCACCTCTCAGTGGTACCTCCTCTTCTCTCTGTTCAAGTGCCTATGATCACCTCCGCAGTCAATGTTTGTCCTGTCCCTAGCGATTTTGTCGCTCAGTGCTGGACTTGCGCGCTGGGGTGACGCGAGCGCGTCTCGGCGGACACTCGCGCGCGCTGAGCCGCGCCACATTTGAATTTGAACTGTAGCCTCCGGTGTCATTGAACGGTGCTAGAGCACCGCCTTGTCTTCCCAGCACTGCCGCTTGGTCGCGACGTCGAAGTCTTACCACCATCTCGTGCCGACGGTAGTCTGCTTCAACTAACGGGTCGAATACCGCTCGACTCCTTAGCGGAGTTACATAAGCACTTCGATCTCCGCAACGCGCGTGTAAATCTCGTCGCGCGCGACGCGTCACGGTCAGGCTCGACGCGATCCCCTATACTATCCTCGCCTCGTCGCTCTCTACCCTTCATGTACCATAGCCGTCGATAATCAATGGAGACCCCGGCTTTGCACAGGGACGTTACACACTCATTTACACAATTCAACTCACCCGAGGGCCTCGCGTTCTGCCGCAACATCGCCTCGAAGAGCCTCCCCTGGGACCCTCACGACTATTTGAACTCGAGGGCATTTGCAAGGCTCTCGATGGGATCAACGTCTTCGCCATAACCCTAATGGGACCCGGCAAGACGGGCTTCCTCCTCATCTACGTGATTGTCGCTCAAGCCATCGCGAAGGATCCGGAGCACTGAGCAGCTTTGGAGTGTCGCAAGACAGTGTTTGCTCTCCTTGGCCCGAACGGCGCGGGCAAATCAACGACGTTCAACATGTTCCGCCCGTCTCTCACTATAGCCTGCTATACCGTGGCGAGGAGCTCACTCGGAACGTCCAGGTGTTGGTACTATGCGCAACGTCATTGGACATTTATGCGGACCGCCTGGCTGTACGGCTGCCGGGTGGAAATCAGCGCAAGCTGGCGTTGGCCATCGCGCTCATAGGTGCGCTCACCATGAACATTGCGCTGATGCATCGGTGGCACTAACCTTGGTGCTTCAGGGAACTCGTGCTCGATGAGTTCTCCACGGGTATCGACACTTGAGATGGAGGTCGTGTTTGCTGCAGCTGTGGGCACAACCGATGCACTGGCCCAACGATATGCCACCTACGAGGTGCATTTCTGTTGTCCGACGTGCGATGAGGTCGTCCGCGCACAGGAGCTCATGACACAAATTCCCGGAGCATGCATGGCAGACGACGTCGCGACGCGCTTCAAAGTGCCGCTCGGGACGAACATGTCCCTTGCACGACTCTTCGGGTTACTCTCATCGCAAGAGGACTTCGCGCGGAGTTCACCGTACAAAGAGCGGGATTGGGGAGCATGTTCTTGTCTCCAGTCCGCTCTTTGTAGAGCGAAGGTCATCCGAGAGAACGATGTGCTATGAGGACCGCTCGACGCCTAAGCGGAGGTGGCGGAGGACTTGCTGATAGTGGTCAGCCATTGTTTCTCTCGAAGCCGTGGCTCTCGTGAAAGCTACGTCGGTACTGTCAGTGTCACGGTCTCAGACTAACTTAACAAGCACAAGGCCCCCAGCCGAGTTGGACAAGTCGGCTTCCGCACGAGTCGACACCCGGGTCGCACGGGCAATCCTCGCGTAGTGCAAGGTTGACGAGATGGATGCCATATAGGAAAACCCCGAGACCGACATACCATGTAATTATCGCCTGCATAGCCTAGTACTACAGTAGTGGCCGATGATGCCAATCTTAGATAGATCTAACACCAGCCACCGGCAGTCCGGCCATAGCCACCGGCAGCTCTGCCGTAGCCACCGGCGTTACTCGGCCATCACAGAATGCGTCCTCCAGGAGTCGAACGGTGTTGCGGGCGCGTTTTGAAGCAGACCCTAGACGACCGCCCTCCTCCCCTCAGAAAGGTCGTCCTAGTGGACTGCCTACGGGAGACTATGCCGACGGTGCCGTGACGTTCCGCAATCCCCAAGTCCTTGTCTCTCGCTTTGTTTTGTCATTTGCTCAAGCACCATGGCACATTGGCAACTGTGGCTGCTGTGGCCCAACGCATCTTGAACAACAGGGCCTCAGGCTATAAGTACCCTCGTTCTTGAAATGCCCTTCTGTCTCCGCTCGCCCCCCCCCCCCCCCCCCCCCCCTTCTGACCGCTCAACTTGAATAAGGCGCCGTTACCGTGGTATGTTGCCCGTTGTGCTATCTTCAGAATAATATCGCTTACGACTCGGACAAAGTACTTAGACCTATCACTCTCTACATCCAACTATGCCAGAAGACGCTGCATTCCGCTGTCTGAGTGTTCAAGAGGTGCTCGAGCTGGTCATATGTGACCTTCAGGAATCGAGTTGTGGGGACGTAGCCACGATGGCCAGAACCTGCTAGACCTTTTATCCTGTCGCCGATGCCGTCCTTTGGCGAGACGTATCTGGGCTGAGGCCGTTGATGTCCACAATCCCTGGACATGTATGGGTCATGGACATGTACTTATTCGTTTGGGAGCCGAAGCAAATGGTGCGTCAATTGTACAGACTCTGGCATCCCTGATCTTGACTCCATGCCGTCGAGTAGAAGGACACCAACTTCGATGTCAGTCGCCTGGCCTTCTATGCCTCTCACATCAAGCGTTTCACTTGGAAACACAGCCACCTCCTCGATTTCTACAGTGCCAAGAGGTTTTTGGACGGCTTACCTCGCTCGATGGTACTACTTCCCACTGCACGCACGGTCAAAGTGGAGGGTGACAAGGAGTGGCTTGCACTGCTCGTTCATAGTCCCATCCTCACAGCGCCGGAATTGGAGGAACTACATTTCAACGCGTGCGCCCAGGACGCGGAGCCCATATTCCAACGGCTGCATCAAATGTTTCCTTGGCTCAAAAGCTTGCACATGACTGGCCCCTCGAGCCGCCGCCGCCACCACTCACCAAGAACACCTTGGGCCCTCTGACGACTACGCGCATATCGACGTTCGACGCCCACGACGAATTGACCATCAATGCCTTCCGTGTGCTCTCTGCGATTCCCACCCTGGAACATGTCAGCGCGCGACTTGACCAAGGCAGCGACTCGAAGACCTTCGCCGCCCCACGAATGGCTGGACCATTATTCCCCTCACTCAAGTCGTTGCACCTATCCACGCGTCGGATCAATGACCTCACTCTCGCGGCTATCAAGTCGATTTCCTCGACCGACCTGCATCGCTTGGAGCTCACGGTCAAAGCTCGAGCTGAAAGTCACTTGAGCGAGGAATTCCTTCTCGCTCATATGACTGCTCTGAGCCAAGCTCCGTTCAGAAATTCTCTGCGAGAAGTCAAGCTCTACCTCCATCACGAGGAACAGGTGGACCTGCAATATTCTATCGGCTCGCAGATCCTTCAGCCGGTCCTGGGATTTGGAGGAACGGGCTGCGCCTGTCGAGAGCATTGCATTATTTGCGAAGCATTGTCGTCGGCTCACCAGTCTCACGATACCCATGAGAATCGACCGCGACAATGCCTCCGCCCCCCGTGGAAGATGCGTCGGAGACGATCAAACATGGCGACATATTTCTGAGGTTTGATGTTGATCCAGAGATCGCTATTGACGCCATTGTAGCCAATTTGGAGTATACGAGCGAGTTACTTCCTGAGCGGGATAGCGACTATACATCTACTCTGGCCTCTCATAGAGCCTTCTCGTCTCCTGAACTGCAGGGCATTCTCTCCTCTTTGACAGAATCGTAGCCATCGTGTACTAGTACCTCATGATCAAGCAAGGTGCATATCCGCGCAATGGAGAATCGATAAGCTTCAAGCTTCACGGAGCTCGCTGCAATATGTCATAGAAATTATATACAACCTGCTTGCTGTACTTGCTACTCGCTCCAGAATGTGGAAGTGCTGTGTCAAGTGTGTTGTCACCCTTATAAATTGACAAGTGACTCCAGTACGGCCTGGACGTGCCTATGGTAAAGATCAACCTTTCCACGACCCACCCCACGACCTGCGTGGCGTAACTGACAGCAAATCTCACAACGATAAGTAGTGCAGTGATTGTGAACGCGCGCGACACAGAATGACCATTCATCCTGTGAATGCCACCAATGTCGTCGATACGCCGTAGCACAGGCTCCGTCTTGGGGAGGTCGATCCAAGGATTCCTACGCGCCGCCGTGGTAATTATGCCAGTCCGCGGTCAGCGAGTGTATCAGCCACAATGGGGTCGTTTACACAAGTACGCTCATATTCGACGGTTTGAGTCCAGTCGGACTCAAACCATCGCATATGAGCGTACTGACCCTGGACCGTTACGAAGATCTCTGCGGCTTATTCCACCAAGCACCACGTTAAAGAGCGAAGCCCCTGTGAGATGTCTGACGCGGAGACTCATTAGCACTGGCGAACGCATATCGCCGAAGGTCTTGTAGACAAATCATGCCCTTCAGCACACAAGATCGAGCATAGCACATACATCTATAATACACTTAGCAGCGTAGACCGAGCGGATAATGGGAAGCGGATGATATATAGCCAGGACGAAGTGAACACGATAACAACGAGAGCAGTCCTGCAGGTTGTCGTCAACACTCGGAACATATACAGGCGTATATATGAACGCACCTCTCAATTGTCACTCCTTTGCCTCTGCTCGTTCTGCTTCTCCACTACGAGTTGCCAACCACCGTAGAGCTGGTTGACGATGGCACTACGCTTCAGCGTCGCGAGCTCCTTCGACCTCTCGTTGTAAAATGCAGACAGCTTTGCGGGGTCAGACTCATTCTGTTGGTGAGCATGACATGGTCAGTAAGCACAGGCGTAGCCAGGCCTTCGACGAGACACACCTCGATCTCCTGGAATGTACTCTTCGTCCGACGGATGAAGTAGTTGCGGAAGTTGTACGAGCTGAACTCCCGCGAGGTGCGCATTGTAGCGTTGAACAGCTCGGTGAGAGCCTGCTTCGTCGGTGCTGCAGCCATTGCGCTCGTAAGGTAGATGTAGGTGCGAGGGTGCGCAAGCAGCGAGGTGGAGGAGGAGGATTAAGAGCCGAAGGGCCTTGGGTGCTCGTAAGCATCCGGCGGCAACGTGACCCTCCTCGCAGCGCGCCGGCGCCAGTCTGCCATTCGCGCTCCTCTCCTTCCGCCAATGCGACGTTTCCTGTTTGCACTGAATACACCTCTGTCGCCACGCCTCGCAATGTCACAAATTCGACTGGCTGCAGTCTTCCAAGAAGTCCTGTATGCAATCGAGACGGGGCCCTTTGAAATCGTACATTCACGCCGAGGCTCGTCGTACGGTCGTTTGAGTGCTGGCTCAGCAGCGCTCAGCGCTCAGCGCTCAGCGCTCAGCCTTGGCCTCCAGACTCGACACAGGAGCATGGACGGATTCGTTTGCATACGTATGAGGATGGGGTGGGTCATGGATGATGACTTGAGAGGTCGCGCCGAGTCTTTTGATACGCTTCTTGGCGTTCAACGTTCAAGTCCTTGGGTGCATGCCTCAGTTTGTTTGCGTACAGGCCCGAAGATGAGTTCCTACTACGGCAGTACTACCGGACTTCCTGCATGCGAACGTGCAAGGTGCGCTCACCAACGTAACTGTCTTTCGGAGCCTGAGCCAGCCACAGTATTGACACCGTTTGGCCATAGATGGGCCTTCGACCAGGAGCGGGCGCACTTCGTCTGCCTGCCACAAGTGCAACGGTCAACTCTCCTCCACCCAACCCTCGTCTGCATTCCTTTCGACCGTCGTGACACTGTACTCTCGCTTCCGTGCGGTTAGCCTCACTCTTATGTAGCTCCGAGTCTCAACCCGGGCAAGTGCAAGCCTCGAGGCTCAGACAGCGCTGGGTGGCCATGCAGCACCTAGTGAACATAGCCACTCTCTGGCTGCCAGGTCATTGCATTGTCTACAACCCTGCCGTGTTTCCTGCCGTCGCCCTCAAAAAGAGCGTTCGTGTGGCGATAGTGGCCTCGTGGCTATCGCACTACAAGATCGCATCGTGATTCAACGCTTCGTGTACACTTCTCCCGCATTCGCCACTCGTTGTCTGGCTGTATTTCGATTAGCCGCGCCTTTGTGTGGTCCTTCGTGATGAGGGGTGAGTGGCAAAGGGGACGCTTTGCTCAAGCAGACCGGTGGCGAAGTGGCGAAGCATCCGTAGTTAAATAGCAGGTGAGCACACGACTCCTCCTCACCCTCCCGTATTTTCACCCCCGATATGTTCAGGCGCATCCTTCGACATATTACCAGGCTCTGCTCGCCTTGGCCATTCGAAGGCACCGACGACCGCTCGAGTGATCTCTCGTCGACCGTCTACGCCTGCGAATGGACGCCGGATCACATCCCCGTCACTCGGCTGTCCGTGACAGCCCAAGCCGGCTCCCAGCACACCAGCGCGCGATCCTGGATATCCGCCCTCGCGCGCGCACCCAACACCGGCCAGGATCCAGGTCCACAGCCTAGTCGCAGGGGAACGGCGTCGCGCGAGAAGAAGCCGAGGTGAGCTACTGTTCCTTGCGGGGTGTGGCGCGTCCTGAGGCTTTCTCTTTTCAGGCGGCGCGGGAGGAGGAAGGAGCCTCCGAAGCCTACAGAGTCGATGATGATGGCTCCGGTTGTGAGAGGGGGAAAACCAAGGCAGAGGGTGTCTGCTAAGCCAAGCCAATCGTCGCCGTCGTCAGGGATCAGGTAAGCCTATGTTCTTTCAGTAACGTTCACCATTCACCCTCCTCGCACTCTGCAGCAACATTCCGTTGGCGGGCTCCGAACCATCGGATCTGGGCTCGATCCCGTCTTGGCCATCCTCCGAATCAGCCTCGAGGCATGGCTCAGACGGTCACCAGAGGTTCGTCGTACGCGGTATCGTCGGCGAGGGGGCATTCGGCAAGGTCTATTTGGTCCGGGATGTCGTCGCAAAGCAGGATGCTGCGATGAAGGTCGTGCGCATCACCGGCGGCTTGTCGTCAGCCTACGACTATCGCTGCGTCATCACAGAGGTTGAGGTTCTGCACAGGCTCGGCGACGATCCCCAGGCGTTCCTCCTGTCGCCTTATATGGGCTGTGAGCGGCGCGACTGGTTGTCTCCTTTCGGAGATCTACATATCCTGACGGTAAGAAGTTCGTTGGATATATGCATCCCATGATGCTCATAACTCTCGCAGAGATACTACGCTGGAGGGACCTTGGAGTGCTATCTGGGTCGCTTGAGCCACAGAGAAGTATGGCTTGTCACCGCAGAACTGGTAAGCACAAGCCTATTATAGAGTCGCGCAAACACAACGCTCACTCCGCACAGGTCATGGGCCTCCGGTGGCTCCATACGCAGGGATACGTCCACCACGACCTGAAGCCCGCTAACATCCTCGTCGACAGCGCCGGGCACTGTGTGATCTCCGACTTCAACTCATGCAAGCGGCTGGAGAACGGGAAGCTGCGGCGATGCACGGCCGATGATGTGGTGATCACGCAGAACTACGCCGCACCGGAGTTGGTCGACGGTCGGGACGCGGAGTATGACCAGTCGGTGGATATATGGTCCTTGGGCGTCGTCATGAGCGAATTGCTCACGGGCAAGGTACGTCTACGGACACGTGTCATATGTGTATGGGGTGCTGAGCATGGCTTCCAGCTGTTTGGAGACGAAGGAAGCAGCACTAAGAGAAGCCTGAGCCAGATGTGCGACGATGCGCTGTCGCGTATGGCGGCGGTAGAGGGCGCATGCAGCTACATGGTCAACCTAGCGTGCAGAGTGCGTCCGTTTGGTCTTCGTCCTATCCCCGTCCCCTGACGGCTCGCGCAGATTCTCGTAGAAGACCCGAGCGAGCGGATGTCTCTGGACAGTATCTCACGGTATCCTGGCTTCGACATACACATGTGGGTGATTGGCAGTGCGTTGGGCCCGCTCTGTCTCGCTGACACAGGTTGCGTTCAGGGACATCAGGTGGGAAGACGTCTTGCGGAAGCGTGAACCAGGCATGTCGTTCCTCGATGTGGTCTGTGTTGCTGTGCTAAGGCATTCGTGTAGCTATCAGGACCGTGGTCCCTCTCAAGCCCGAGAACGTACACTCCGGCTCTGCGAACGCACCTCTCCGACGAGCCCGAAGCCACGAGTGGCTCGGATTCAACGCAGAGTGTCGCAAACAAAACATGGAATTTGAAATCGTCGACGACGTCTGTGTCTGACGATATTAGCATATGTACAATCGGTGCGTCGCAGGAAGTCTGTCACAACCTCCGCTATGGCATACTTACGAGGAAACAACAGTGTATACTTCCTATCATACTCCCTAGTAATACAAGACGTCGAAAACTGGCTTGTTACAACGTTGCTCCAATTCTATATCTCTTGCATGGATACTTTCTGAGGCGGTACGTCGTCCTTCTATGAGCTCCACACATCGAGCACTTGTGGTGGTGGCATCACAACCTGTGTTCGTGCTGTTCGTCTTCGTTTCTTGTCCACAGATATAAGGTTCCGTCAACACGAGTCGCCGTCGTGCGTCCTTTAACGCCCATGTGCCGTTCATACAGGGCGAAGGGCAAATGCTCCTGTAACCCAACTCCCACCATGAGAGTCGCGTTTGCTTCAGCGTCGTTCGCCTTCCTCAGCATCGGTTTGTCGACGGTCTCCATTGGCCCGGAGTCGGTCCCGGGGCTCACGACGGCGAACTTTGCGAGGTGAACTCAGGAGATCGATGCTACCTTTGGTCGATGATGGGCACCGCTCACTCCGTCTCAGGAACATCTACCGTGAAGCCGAGGGTATCGCTTACCAAACACAAGACGCACTCACAATCAACAGTACGTCCAGATCTTTATCTCAGTTTATCGGCGCATACTGAAGGTAGAACAGACGTTGTTTCTTCCACCAACACATGGCTTTGGTCACCGCGAGGAGCCGGAACAGTTCCGGGACTGCGCAACTTCGCTCGGCCAACGTGCTCAGGACTACGCAGCCTTCTTGTTTCGCCAAGCTGAGCAATCGGTGGACTCCACTGCTGCCGTGCAACTGCGCGACATCCAAAACACGATGCAAGATATCGTCCAGGAGGCAGAAGACTTAAGAGGGCTCTTCCTACCGGTCCACACTGAGTCGTTTGATGATATCCGGCGAGGTATCGAGGAGGTCCTCGCAGACCTTTTGGAGAAGTTGAAGGACGAATTCCCGCCGCCTGATCATGCGCCGAATCATATCGAACGAAAGGGAAATGCGTCATTGGTCCTTGGTAGAGTAGAGGAGGCCATCATCGGGGTTGTTGTGCAACATGGGATGGAGGAGGAAGAGCTCAGGGCACGTCTCGGAGCGCGTCGAAGTCGTTATCGTTGCCATCGGGTCGTGCACGTCGCAGTTCCCCTGTCCAGCATTCTCCTGATCTCGATTCGTACCTCTACCAGGCGATTTGGCGGAGCAGCACCCATACTTGACCGAGACGTTGCTCGTTGCAGGCATCATGCTCATCGTCCCGGAGTCTTGGATCCTTCGCCCGCTGTTCAATTTCTTCGGCATGTCCCCGAAAGGCCCTGTTAAAGGTGAGAGTCAGCGTCTCCGCCATATCTTGACAGTCGTGTAAGGGCACATCATGCTTACGTCGTCGGCTCATCCATATGTTCTGTGGTCGCTTGGGCCCAAAGGTCATTCTATGGTGGAAAGATCCCGAAGGGGAGCTGGTTCTCGCACCTACGTGACAGCGTGCAGCTATGGGAGCCTGGAAGCCGGCGGTCAGGAAGACCATACTTGGTACCATTCTACTTAGCCGGCATTGCTTCTATGGGTGGTATGTTTGCTATGTGCGGCAGAGCTTGAAGTAGTCCGTATTGTTGAACACGGGATACTCATACGCGATCCGGCGCACAATGCACAGATGATCGTACATCTCCCACAGCAGACTCGGAAGGCCCGGCACTCGCAGGCTGCCCGTCGACAATGCATTCGAGGCGGGATCATTGCTGCTGGCTGAAGGCGTCGAGGAGAGCTTGTTGTTGTAACTCCCATTTATTGTCGCGTTAGGGCGAAGCCGAGGAGAGCTTGCCCCGTCCGCGCAGTGCATCTTCGGCCGCGCTAGCATGTATAAGTCCACGCACGGTGCACCGCTGTGGCGGCGACGCAGGTGCGTTGTCCGTGACAGGAAACTGTCCTGCTTCCTTTGTGCGTGGAAATAAGGTTCCGTCACCACGACTCGCTTCCTTCGTGCGTCCCTAAACGCCCATTCATCCTTCATATATAAGGCCTGGCGAGGGCGAGGACTCTGTCTATCCTCGCCCACCATCATGCGAGTCGTATCCGTGTCGGCGTGGTTTGCGTTTGCGAGCACGATCCTGTTGACTCTCTTCATCGCTCCAGCATTGGCCACGGGATCAACCAGCTCGGACTTCGCTAGGTGAGCACAAACAACATTCTCTTGCTCGGGCATTTCTCACATGAATATAGCAACATATTCCACGAAGTGAAAGGGATTGCTGACAAGGCTCATCATGGAGTGAATAGTACGTCTGTTGCAGCCACACGGTATCTCTGTGTGCTAAGCCGCGACACAGAGGTTGTCTCCGACGCCACTCGACGCCTTGGAGAGCGCGCGACACTAGATCACTTCTGGCATGATACGCTGTCGCTGGGCCAGCGTGCCCAGAACTATGCGACCTTTCTCGTGGACGAGGCCGCTAAAACGGTCGACAAGTCCACTGCCGCGCGACTAGGTCATGTCCAAGCAATGATGCTGACCATTGTATCCGACGCTGAAGACTTGAGAGGAGTCATCGCACAGATGCAGGGCAATTCGGTGGACGACATAAGCCATGTTATCGAGAAGCTATTCGCGGACCTCTTCGAGGAGTTGAAAGACCAGTTTCCTCCGCCTGACCACGCACCGAACCATGAGGAGCGAAGGGGCCATGTGTCGCTGGTCATCCGCAGAGTAGAGGAGGTTCTTATCAAGTTCTGCGTACAACACGGGATGCAGGAGCAGCACGCCCGGGCGCGTCTTGGCCCAATCATGAAGCACGTTCAAGATGTCGTTGTGACCATCGGTCCGTGCCCCTCGTCCAATAACTCTTGTCTGAGAAACGAGCTCATCTGTATCATGCTGCACTAGGTGACTTGGCTGAGCAACACCCAGTCTTGCTTGAGACCATCCTCATCTCCGCCATTATGTACATCATCCCCGAGTCGTGGTTCCTCCGCCCGTTGTTCAGACTCTTTGGCATGTCCCCTGAGGGACCCATCAAAGGTAAGAGACATCCTTACTGTGCTTTGCGACGGATTGTGGTATGTTGTTTTATGCTCACATCGGTACATCTTCAGGATCCGCGGCGGCATGGGCTCAACGCACGTTTTATGGTGGATACATCCCGAAGGGCAGCTGGTTCTCGCACCTGCAACGAGCAGGCATGAAGGCCGGGCCCTGGATGGGCCCGGTGAAGCAGGCCGTAGGTGGGCTCCTCCTAGCGGGTATTGGAACTGCAGGACGCATGCTCGCGGGATTCGGGGGGGCCTAATAACAATGAGCACGTGAGATGGACATCGTGGAGAAGGGGTGGCGTCTGGAGGCTTGAGCTTGTCCGTGGTTTGTGTAACCTTTCACTCGTACATTTGCATTGGGCATCGCGTATACAGTGCAACTAGTGCAACACAGTTCTCGACGCAGTCCGTTTCCATGGGAGCACACTCGACCTATCCGCGATCTTGCAAGGCGAAGCGAGTCTCGCTGTAGGTACAGACGAGCACGCCAGCGTTGTACACCGGTCACCCCTCAGGACGTACATGCGCATGGAGAGGAAGTGTTTGCTCGAGACGTGCGCGACATCGTCGCGTACGATGTCTCATACTTTGGCATGAGGATCGGTAATAGGTAGGAGAGAGGGAATCCGCGGTGTTCGTGGGGTGGCAAGCTGGGTCTCGTCGGACCCGCTAGGAAGCGTAGCGTCAGTCGCATGCCCAGCAACGAGAAGAACGTTAGTCGTGGAGCTGACCTCGAAGTGTTGTTACTTCCCTCGAGGCCATGCTCCGGTTGGGTCATGGGCATGATCTCGACGGAGTACGTATCGGAGAGCGCTGCTCGGACTTGTTTGCGCATGTTCAGTCTGCGTTACGATTAGCGATTGAGAGTAAGTCGGTGCAGAGCTCTTTCTTGATGATGCAGAGCGAGGACACTCACACTGCTAGTCCGGTATTGCAGTATACTTCGACCATCTACCGTGAGCCAGGATATGGTTAGGGACGCGCGGCTGTGGGGCTTACTATTGATCTCGGCGAAGTAGACGACGGCGGTGATGTTTGTCGACCCGGAGTAGATGTCATAGATGTACTTTCCACAGACCACGATTCAGTAACCGCTGCACGAACGGGAGCGAAGGCAAGACATACGGTGGTGAGAGCCACGAGTTGTACCATACTGTCTCCGTCGCGTCAGTGCGATCGTCGATGTATGCCGAGCTGGCGCGGACGTACCAGAGAATGATGCCGCGGTCGGCGTTGTATTTGATGAGTCGGTTTACCAGGCTCTCCGTCCTATTACCGCGAGCGCGTCGGTAATCGGCGCAATCAAGTCAAAAAGAACAAATGTACGTACGGACTATGAAGGCCAGACCGCGCCGCACTTAGTGTCCAGCACAGGACGAACGTGATGTAGACGTCTGTCAGAATGATGATGCATGGCGGAGCCAGGGCCACTAGGGACTGGGATTCGCTGTAGGTGAGTTCGATGCTACGGATGCGAGGTCGCGAACCTACCTTTTTGTTGAATTTGCCTTTGTAGTAGCTTGCAGTGTGTGCGCGTGAACGGGATACGAGACCAGTGACGACAGGGGACTCACATAGCGTAGTCGATAACTGGAGGGTTGGAGAGTGTCAGTCATGCCATCCACGGAAACTCGGGGATACGTACTGGCAGAACCCGTTACTTGGACGAGAGGTCAGTAGCATTGGGTAGAGCGCATACAGTAGCCACTCACGAAGCGTGAGGATGGCTAGCACGACCTGCATAGCGATGAGCGTCAGGCGTTTGTTGAACGACGGTCTACATACCGCAACACCCATGATCAGTCTGCGTTGCCTGTGATGCCGTAGGACTGCGCAGAATCACGTCGGTGAGCCGTGCAAGTTACACGAGCATTTGACGCACTATGCTTCATAGTGTTGATGTAGAAACTGACGTACGATCGGTAGGGTTGTCAGTACTACCCTTGACAGAGGGAAACCCCCGTTTGCCTCACCAGTGTACTGAGAATACAAGTATCCACTTTGTATGTCTAGCGTGTCAGTGTGAGGAAAGAGTATCATAGTAGTGACGCACTCCGAGTATATTTTGCGCCTCGACAAGTGAACATCAGTTAAGTCCAGCAAGAGCGAGCAGCTGGGACCTACTCCATACGCCCTGTATACACCAGATCAGTACGTTCCCATTCTTGTATCATAAAGACCACTCACACTGACAGATGCGCTATACTCTCGAGGTTTGCATGATTCGAGATCAAGTCTTCAAAGAGGACCTGCGTAGACGGCGTTTATGTTTTGAGCACGCATACGGCACGCACCCTCATATTGCTCTCGTACCTGCAGGGAAATTGCCTCCTTGACTGTAGCTAATAGTCTGCTTTCGAATATGAGATCATGATGGCGAATCGGAACCGTGAAAGACTGACAGCCACCACGCAACCTGTACGTAAACGAGTTCGTTCGCATCTTCTTGTTCGTGAACAAGTTGTACGCACCAGGTACTTCAGTCGTCTTGGGTCTTCGCGATACACCCAAAAGTAATACACGGCCTGAGACACGGACAGCCCGTACAGACTGGTCGAATCCGAGTATGATCAGCCGCGGAGTCAGCGAGGCGCGAAAACACACGACCACTCACAATTCTGACAAAATGGCACCTACGAGGCCGCACCCGATCGTCGTCCCCAGGATGAACTCGAGGCTGGCCATGGTGAACCGCGTCCGGATTGGCGTGACGGTGAGCAGGACACGCAGCCCGCTGGGGACATAGACCTGGGGAAAGTTTATCGTTGAGCCTCACGCACATATCTCCGGAACCAAAAGGTACCATGCAGACGCAAGACGATCATGTCCGGTTCGGCGGCGTCTTCGGTGCCTGCGGAAGATGTTAGCACCTCGCTAGCAGTCGCTAGCACTGCCATCACACTGGATCCCGAGCGCGCTATTGTGCGGTTTGCGTGCGGTGCCGCATGTATCTGAATGAATCGCGAGACGGAACAGACGGAACAGATATATCCCGATCAGTGCTGGTCTGTACATTGAGTGAGATTCAACCAGGAGCACAGAGCGGCGGGCTGGATGGCAGGGAGCATATTCAACGTACGTGGCGTAGAGGGAACGTTTTGTTACGAGACCGCTGTATGTCGCATCGTTCGATTGCTTGAACCCGCACATTCGCGCTCGACAGTACCCGCGCTCAACACGCACCATAAGTACTACTGTTGGATTTGCAAACCAGGCGATCCTCCCAAAATTATCCCGGCGGTCTTCGGCTTTCACCACAACGACATACGGGCCAACAACTACTGATGTCATTGAGAACGCCGAGCCTATTCGACTTGCGAGCCAGCCATTTAGGACAAGGACAACGAGAGATCCCGGCCAATTGTAGGGCCCTTTGCAGTGAAGCACAAGATGGCCGCAACTGCGCGGCGCCGCGGGCCTCTGTACACATGGAAGCGCCCAAAATACCTCGTTCAGCCGCTCTGCGTTCATCGTCGCTGTTCCGGGTTTCTGGTCATAGCGCCTGAAACGACATGCGATATATATCAACTGATGCTCATATGAAACATAGCATGATTGGTAGGACGGCAAACCACTCGAGAAGTCTGCCGGGAGCACTTATGATACGCTCTTTCGAGGTATAGTATCTGGGCACCTCAGTCCTCCTCAGTGCGGATAGTCCTAGACTCATAGCGACGCCGACTTTGACACGTCGAGAGTTGATATGATTTGAGAGGGTCGACCGTCGTTCGATGAGACAGCGAAGGATGGAAAGTTGAGCGAAGGAGGGTCAAAGGTCGACACACTTTTTCACACTGTTGTCAGCTTGGTGACGATGAGAGCGGGAGTACGAGGCCTATGCTCACCCTGGGTATGGTGCAGTAGAACCACAAACAGCCAGTGATTGCGAGGACACATCGATTGGTCTCTGTTGATCGAGAATGGGGCACCGTCGTAGGGCGTTTCGTTGGACATCTGCCAGCGGTGAAGCACCTTGTTTTCACTGTTCACAGCAACTTGACGGGCACATGGATATGTACCCGAGGATGTGCAAATATATGGACAGAAAAGCGAGTTGTTAATTCGCCTAAGTCCTCGGTGGTAAGACGCTTCTAGTCGACCTAGGAGCGACGCGTGCAAACTCACCATATGGCCTTCATCCCAATCCCCTGTAGCATCCATGACATACGTCTACTCAAGCGGTACTAGTAGGGGAAGCCTCCGTGTCTGCTGTCTGGGCGTTATACATTCGATACCCATGCTTGGTTTGTCGCCTCTCAGGTCGAAGTTCTTGAGTGGCTGACATAGGGACCAGTAGACGAAGTTTCCAGAACTCATCTAGTGAGATAGTACAGTTCGTGAGGATTGTTGAGTCTCATGGTGAAGGTTGAGAGCAAGGAGCGGTTGTGTGCCGGTCACGTTGTCGGGCCGCGTACATACATGCCCTCCGGGGGCGAGGGCCTCCTCTCAACCAACAAAAATCTGCCCCTCGTGTCTTTGACCTCTCTGCGCCCCTCGACACAATTGGCTGCGCAGCGGACGAGGGAGACTCCCTCAGAGCTGATAACCACCTCGTGGGGGGTACTCCTTGTCTGAGATTATGTTCCGTACTTGTCCCCTGAAAACCCGGGTTTGCGTTCTGCTTTCTATTCCTTGGACCTATTGGTGAAACATACGCGGTAGGCTATCCAAGCGCTCATCCCAGGAGAACGAAGTGGTCTACGGCGTTGGAAGGAGTGTTCAGTACGGCGGCCTCGCGTCACGGTGGAGAAGCAGGTAAAGGAAATGAATCATCTCTGAGGTGAGCCATATCACGTCCATTGTCTGTGACGCATTATCCTGATAGAATTTTCAGCCGTGTTACTGGCAATATGCTCGAGGTCGAGTTCCCGACAACGCTCCAAGCTTGAAATCGCCGTGTATAGACTACGAACAGGTACAGAGCGACAATGAGCGTGCTCTGATCGCAAAGCCAACACGAGCTGGGAGTGCGGGTAGCAAGCAGGAATCACCGCGATAGCGCGACAGACACTGAACACCGTCAGCAGTTCTGCTGCTAGTGCCGCGTGCCGCATAAGAGAGCTGTCGCAGAGTCCATTGGCAGAACTCACTGAGACGTCGCAAAGGGGAGTTACGCGAACGTATGGTACGCCTGTTCAATATGAGCCGTTAATCAACCTGTCTGACATCTGTGTTGATAGCATCCAACATCTTGGAGGATTTATTGCATCGTGCAAGCATCGTGGGTGAGCTCATATACTGCCAGCCTCCATTCCGTTACATGGAATGAAAAGCCATCACATTTGAATCTGCATGTAAACAATACATCTGAGCTGGATACTTCACATCATAGACGATGACATAACACCTACTGGTTGTTAGCCACGCACCCCGTCAATTGGTACTCGTCTGCTCGCTTAGGGGATGAAATTGTACATTCTTGCCGCCACGTCGTTGGATATGTCGTCGCGACAAGGATGTCTCTTAACGACCGCGATCTTTGTTGGCGTCGCCGCCGACGTAGCGGCGGTAGAAACGACCATAGGAACCAGACTGTGAGTTTCAGTATGCGGCAATGTTCACAGAACACGTACTCACACATCTGTCCAAAGTACGCCAGCGCCACTCAACGTTCTACGTCTTGCTGTTATGCCGCCACGTCGCTCACCAGATCAAACCTGTTCGTAAAACATCGTTCGGTCATCCTCACTCGCACCAGGTTCTTGTCAATGGCGTACGCTTTCATCTAATTCCATCCTAGAGCCCAGTGACCTCAGCACTCCAATAGATCATCGGAAACGAGGCCAGCAATGTCAAAAGCGGCCGCTAGCCTCGCAGGAGAGTAACAATGGCTGCATGGCGAATCGATGTCAGTCCAAGTCCAACAATCTGGAACAGAATCAGTCACTGACAAGATGTTTCCTCGGGGTTCAGACGACGACCGACGCAAACTTCGGGCAGTTTCCAAATCCAGCGAACAAACGGCTGCGTCAACACAGGCCTAGCCAATCACCGCGCGGTCTGAGCTCGTCGTCGTTCTAGAATGGACGTGCCCTTGTACTCTGCGTGCGCGCTGGGTCTCAAATCCGTCGGAGAGTCGGAAGCGCTTGGCCGAGGCTGGTGGCTGCATCGAAAGTCAACATCGACGGGCGCTTGGTCGTGACCGATTGCCGTCCGACTTGTACCGTACCCGCACTCCTCGCCCTCGCACTCTGTCCTCGCGGTCAGGACGGCTTCTACTACCTGGATTTCAGCAACAACGCTACAACGCTATATACGCGATCACTTGCTCAAAACATCAACTGCGCCTCGCATTGCATTGCTACCAGCTATGTCGACTTCAGACATTGCCTCCGTTGAGTCCGCGGTAAGTCGTTAGTACCTCTCCTCGTTGTGTTGTGGCCTTACTATGACGTGGGGCTACAGTCTGAGAATTGCTTGGCCCAACGTAACAATATCATGGCTCTCTACGAGTCGTCTCCGGTCTACCGAGTACTTTTCAACGAGGACCTATTCGAGAATGTAGTGCGGCTCCTGCTCGGCCTAGGGAAGGGACGCAACCACGGCTCTGTGGCCAGCCTAGCCTGCGCATCGCGAGAATTCATGCACACAGCACTGCGAGTCCTATGGGAGAGGATGTGGTCGCTCGTCCCCCTCCTCAAAACGGTACCCGGGCTTGTATGGAAGAGCTCCCCGATAAATAGTGGTGATGGAGTGCAATGGGTACGTCTAACGGACTCTCCAGCCCTTATCGCACCTCCTGATGTGTTGCCAACAGCACGTCGTAGTGCCCCAGGATGATCCGACGATGCTTGCGCTCGATACGGCGGCCTTCAGACGCTATTCGGCATATATCAAGTGCTTCGCCTGGTTGACGAACGACGAAATTACTCCGGGGACCTTCAAGTTCTTCGGGCTGGCGCTGTCGTCTGTCAGGCCGTGGTTCCCATCCATACGTTCCCTCGTATGGTTCGAAAGGCGCATGGTAGTCACCCTCCCTCCCGTGTGGGTCTTTGGCGTACCGAGCTTGGAGGGCTTCTTCATCACTGCGTCTCGCTACGAGAAATGGACGTTGATCAACATACTGAAGGGACTGCCGGAGCGCTGCCCCGGCCTTCAACATCTCAGTATCCAGAACCCGGTGCACCCCGAGGATACGCGCCTGGAGGAGAGTTCCGACTTCGCCGCAGCGTTCACCGGATTTCTACACAAGTGTATTGAGATCTCGTCGGGCGCGCCGAACCTTCGTACCCTGCTTTCGTGCGTGCCCATTCAGTGGGAGGACATCATGACGCTGGCGCAGATGCCGAGGTTGGAGGAACTCGCGATTCATGTGTCCAAGGAGGAACCCAAGGATTTCGAGGCGCTCCCCGTTTTCGCTTTCCAGGGCCTGCTCGTCCTGAAGCTCTGCCTCGAGACGTTGGGCGGTCACGGTGTGGTGGTTCGCTTGCTCGATGGCATCGGCTCCCTGAGACTCAAGGACATCGACGTGTCGATCGCGCACGTTGCCCCCCGCGAACGAATGGTACACCAGTTGTTCGAGACCCTCTCTCGGAGCGCATACAGGCAGGCCGTCGAGCGGCTTGTTTACAAGGCTGCGGCTCACCAAACGGACGACTCGTCGCAGGTCCTTTCAGTTTCAATGTGCACACTTCAGCCGCTCCTACAGCTCTCGAACTTGGCGTCGCTATCCGTCACGGTGCCCAATTTGTATCTGGAGATGGACGACTTCTGCACCCTGTCCAAGGCCTGGCCGCACCTCACGGCAATCGACCTCCAGCAGACCGCAGGCATCACTTATATTTTCCCCGTTGATTGGCTGGCCCCATTCGCGCTTTACTCGCTGAAGTTGAAGACGATAACAGGAATCGACGTGATGGAGGCGATTCCTGGAGAATCTCTGGCGGCTTTCACTGATGCTCCGAATCCCGCGACGCCAGTCGAGGCCGTCGCTTGTGGTGTTTACGAAGACAAACAGTCGGTTCGTGATTACTTAGGTCACCTATTCCCGAAAGCTGTACTTCATATCAAAAATGCGTCTAGTTGACCGACTGTTCTGTTGCAGGCGTCGACTTTTTCTTCTTAGCTACTTGCCATGTAGATCACTCTCAACGTTAGATGCCACATACTGGATCTGAACGTAACGTTTCCTCGTGATCTTTCGCGACAATGCGGTTACATTACAACCATGTTCAATAGTAATGCCACGGGTACCCATATCTATGTAAATATGTGGTACGCACTCGGCATGTCCTCCACGGAGTATACCCATGAGCAGATCAAGCTTCAAGCCTTGAGAGCAAGGTGGGACAAGAGCGTATGGAAGACGAATGGCCATGGTCATGATGACAAAATCCGAGCGCGACCGTCCCGACCACCACATGACGATGCGTCCGCTACGTACATCATGGTCGCGGCTAACCTACAGGTCATTCCGTCGAGTGTAGATGCGATACAGGGTAAGTTACATGTATGCTCTCGGCCTTCGAGGTACTGTAGGAAACATCGCAAGTCCTCCTGATCTACTAACTTAACTCACCATGACACCACACCATTCTTTGACTACGCCCGATCTCCGTCTCCGCAGGAACCTTGCGTTGATGTGTTCCGCATTAGGTCTACTCATGCTCGCCTCTTCGCGGCTCATCGTCGTGGATGAGGACAACTTTCTATGTCTGTCTGATGTCAGATGCTGATACCATGGCCGGACCCGATGGTGAACGTGCAGAGCTCATGCGTCAGCTGGCATACACACCCTACGTGCAAAGTCACAGATTGAGATGGGACGAACTCACGAACTCATGAACTCATGAACTCATTCTGTTGTCTGGTCCATGCTTTCCGAGCAAGATAGGGCCGTAACGTAGTGTCTACTGCACAACTCGGCCGGCCGAAAAGAGACAGAACACAGAGCAATCGCCGCTGAGGTCGCATTGCACTTTGGCAGACCTATGATGGCCGCTAGGCCCGAGCACCTTGTAGACTCTCGGGTGAGGGATCCCATGACGAGAGAGGATCTTGAGTGCAGTATGCTGCACGCCGTGTGGCAGAAGAGGCTGCGAGAGGACATGGTGGAGGCCGAAAGCAGAGACGCGAGCGCCGGTTGTTTTTTACATACGCGACACCAAGTCGAGCCGGAGGGCGTCAGGCTATCCGAGTTTTGAACCACCTGCTCACGAGTCACTACACGACGAGCAGCCTCTCTGTCTGCACGATACCGCAGTAACAGCAGCGGCGAGGTGAACTCACGTCTGGATGCTTGATGCTACTGGCTCTGGCGACCCGTACCATGGGAGACGCTTTTTGGGACCCCTGAGCAACGGGATCAAGACGCGGCGTCCGAGTCTAGGACTTGTTCTCCTCGAGGATCAGCTGTAAGACGTAGATCTGCTACCAACGTCTCACAACGCGGAGAAAAAGCAAGATTACAACGTGTGTATTCAACGTTCAATGTTCATCGACGAGTGCTCGTAGCCCGCATTCGTCACAAAGTGTTGCCGTGCACGCACTGGCAGTCGACGGCGATGGGTCAGGAGGCGAATAGCATACATGAAGCCCACTGAGAGTTGTAAGTCCATACTTCTCTGACGGCAGTCACGACGCTGATGCGGCGGCACAACAAAAGCGTCCAAGTTCACGTCATGACTCCTGGTCATTCTGTTGCGCCTACTCAGGTTGTACCCATCGCCCCGTTATGCCGTACTGAAGCTCTCCAGCGTGCTTTAGCTGCATGTGCTATCATTGAACTCTCGTTATATGCCGATGGTTGAAGGCTCCCCACGAGGCGTCACGGATGATCAGGATCCGAATGCAAACACGAATGCGACTATGAGCCGTTACTCGTCAAAGCAGTATCAGATGCCCGGCCATGGGTGACATAGACATATGGGCAGTATCAGTCTCGATGAAAATGCGCATTCGCGTTGAGATAACTCACCTGTCTGCAAATCGGCCCCTACAGCACGCACGATAGGTATTCATCCCAGTGCAGATAAACGGTGCAGTCCCTGACCGCTACCGCAGTTTCACTAAATACATCGTAATAGAGTATGACGGGTCCTCTGTCCGGCAACGCTGATGCTGTCGCACCGCAAGCTATTCCGGTCGACTTCGTAGGTGAGCACACGTCTGCTATGTACGAATGCGTAACTTGCCTGCTGACAGTCGAGTCTTCTGCTCCGCCTAGTGCATCACGGCTCTATGCCGCCATACTGTACCCTTCTCTGTCGAGCTTGGAGTCACCGCGACCCATCTGCAAACTTCGAGGTGGTTGGTCCTGAGGATTGGCATTGAGCTGGATGCGACGCGCTGATCAACTCGTCAACACACCTATGATGAGTGAGTGTCACGTCCACCTTTGATGGCGTCCAGCTGGACTCTTCACCGGCAGTACGTATTGCTTCAAACAAAGTGAAACCCCGGTGTGGTAAGGCTGCAATGTGTTCGCCTCCGGGCCTAGACGACGGCCCGCCAGAGGTTTCCTATTCGAGCGAACAAATAGGTACGTCCACGCCTTCTATCCAATCCCAACACTCGATGACCCGACAATGCTGTGCATGTGTTAGAATGCACGCGCCCTTGTAATCACGCTGGGCCTCAATCTGGGCGGAGGCTCGGGGGCGGGCGGCTGTGTGTGGCTTGTGGCTTGAACATGCACGCGCGCTTAAACACTTACCTGTGGCCCGCGTCGCGTCAGTTCAACTCGAACCCTGCTCCATCCACCCTCGTACTGTGCCCCGCTACTTCCGGCGTAACCGTGCGCTTTAGTACACTGCTACATCGTAACACTACCCCGCCACATCGTGATCAACATCCCTATCGCAATGCCTGCCCAACTATTGCGCTCGATCCCCTCGACCCTCTCGACTCCCCCGTCCCCCTCTAAAAGCACGGTCAGTCACCAGTGCATCTCCCCATGACTTCATCTGACTGAGGAGTTCTAGCTTGCCTCTCCTGAGGCCACCAAGCGCGATGCTTTCCTGGCAAAGTATAGATCGTCCCCCGTATACCGAGTTTTCTTCAACCCCGACCTCTGCGATATCGTTCTTCGGTTCCTATACGATCCCGACCGGCCAGAGACCCGAGTCTCCGTCGCGCGCCTTGCCCGCACACACCCAAAGCTACACCACATGGCGAGCCGCATCCTGTGGGGAAACATGGACTCGTTCGTCCCTTTACTCAAACTCATACCGGGGTTCACTTGGAGGAAGTGTCGTGACGAGCGCGGAGACACCCGTTGGGTACGTGTATCATTCTCCATAAATCGCTCCAATAGCACGTCTCATCTCGTTGTGCACATCAGGACGTCGAAGAGGCCGATGCCACTGACTCTAAATCGTCCCAAACGGTCGTCGACACCGTCCGATTCGAACACCACTCCCGCTACGTCAAGAATTTTACCTGGATCGACAGGGACCTAACGCCACGGACGCTGTCCTTCTTCGTGGACGCACTATCGTCGCTCAACAAACCGTGGCTCCCTACTGTGCGAGTCTTCGAAGACCTCTCGCTTAACACCATACCACCATTCGCGCTTTTCGCTTCACCCAGCCTACAGGACCTCTGGGTGACCGCGTCGCTTGTCAAAGAAGAAGCCTTGACGGCGATGTTTGACGAGCTGCCGTTACGCTGTCGCAACCTTCGGCATCTGCACGTACGGGCGCCGCCGAGGTGGACCAACGAGCGGGGGCTCGGCGAGTCCGAGGCGTTTTATCCCGTCTTCACAGACTTCCTCCGCAACGGCATCGATGGGAAGGCGCTGATGGGCCTGCGCACCCTGCGCATGTCCGTGCCCATCGTCTGGGAGGACGTCGTCTCTCTCGCGCGGTTGCCCCGTCTCGAGCTGGCTGACGTGTCCGTGTATATGGACCCGGAGTCGACGGCCGACTTCGAGCGACTGCCACCGGGCTCGTTCCCCAGCCTCACCAGCTTCCGGCTCCACCTGACCGAATTTGGCGCTGCGGGCGAACATCTGTTTGATAGTATCGAGTCCACCTGCCTGGCCGACCTATCAGTGTCGATCTCGGATGTAGCCCCCGATGCCACGAAGATGCGCAGATTCTACGAGGGTCTGACTAAGAGCCCGTTCTCCAACGCGCTCACGAAATTCTCGTTCGTTATATCGAGAATTTCTGAATTGGAGCCCAGTAATCTCGGCTCACGAACCATGACGTCCTCGATGTCTACCTTGCGGCCACTTCTACAGCTCCGCAATCTACGCTACCTTACCCTCGGTCTTCCCCGAGTCACCCTCTCGTGCAACGACATCAGCGCTCTCGCCTCCGCCTGGCCGCGTCTCAAGACGATTAACATTCACCAAATGTGGGACGGCGTGACACCTGTCTGTGTCGAGTCCCTCTCAGCGTTCTCCACGAAGTGCCCGAAATTGGAGCGCATAGGCTTTGATGTGTGGGCTGGCGACAACAAGTGCCCGAACGAGACGTGTGGGCACCCTGTCCCGACGACGTCTGTGACGCACCAGGGTTGCCGGGTTCTGTGTGCCGATGAGCGCACCTACTATTACACGGTGGCGTATCTCACATTGCTCTACCCGAAGACGAGCACACGGGAGCTGGAAGACGAGATCATGCAGTACGTTGGGCGAGCCAACGCTATCGCTGCAGGAGAAGGCGCTGCAGGTGAAATCGTTGCCGGGGAAGCAGCTGCTGGTGAAGTGGCCGCTGGTGAAGTCGCTGCAGGGGCAGTCGCCGCCAACGAACTTGCAGTCGCTGCCGGCGATGCACAATGAACATCATTCTGTATTTCAGTAGTTTTTTGGTACTTCCCGTCGACTCACTGTAGCACTAGACGCGCCATTTGCTGGATCCCAGATGGTACATACTGGTACTGCCAGTGAGACGCAGAGTCTGAGAGACTTGCGCGCGAGGACTCGGAGGAGCTCGGATGGATCTCGGCACAACTGGCCCCGGCGCTAGCCTGTCTGCTCCGCGATCCGAGATCCAATCGACCTTTCATTGAAGTCGACGTCCACTGACGACTTCTCCTAGCCTCTCCTGCTGCGTCCCCACCTGGCTACCACGGCGATAGTTCCTACCCTCAATTCACGCGAACTTATATATACTACATGCTCAGTTTGTCTCTAGTCTTCTCTTGGAGTATGGTATCACGCAAGCCCAGCTGACGCGTACACCGTCTTCCCCGTCGTCTTTTCGGGGCCCCGTGGACCAGCTACCGCAGAGGGTTTACCGTCGAAGTTCTCCTTCGGGGAGATGGGAATTCTGCTGAATATAACCCAAGAAATCTTGTGCAGTCTACGCGTTCCGCGTTCGTCTTGGACAAGCTCGCCGATCCCAGCCAATTCTCTACTTCCTCGGAAGAGCGATCCCGATGAAAGGAGAGGCCTTGAGCATACCCATCGTTCCTGGATGTGAGGTTTCAATGCCTGACTTGTCGAGATTGTTCATATGGTTGGGGTCGACTGTGCTGTCGCTCAGGTACGTCGCCACTTCGTGCTTGGTCGACCGTATGCTAACCAAGGTATTAGACCCAGAGAACGCGCGGTGACTTTTGTGTCCTGAGTTAGACACGTCCGAATGGCTACGCCTAGTATCAATGACAGTCCAACGCATGGCATCAACAAAAGTCTGGAATCGACACGGACGGACACTGCGAGGCGGCCGATACGATGCGTTCAACCATATTGTTATCTCCATACCGTTCAGTCCGTATACGTGTGCGCCAGGGTCCTCTCGCCCTATGTCCTCCCAAATCCTCGCAACGTGCCGCGTCGGTCGACACGTTACTCGACACCGTCGGCCATCTTCTGAGGAGTCACTTCTGTATCCGCTCGGTAGGCCTTCTGTGCTTTGCTCGCACCCATACCGTCATTGACCCAGTAGCTAGTACAGCTTTCACTGCCGTTCTACGCTGCTCGTCAGGTCGATTATGCGAATCAGTCGTCGCATAGTGACAGGCTGCGCCGTTGGGTGAGGGGCAACTCGAACGCGTTGAGTGCGGACGGATCAGTATGCGCCTCGCCCAAGAATGGTTCTAAGGTTAGGGCATTACTTTGGTCGTGGCGCCTCGAGCTGATTAACGTTCGTCTTAGATTCACCGCCATCCCAGTCTGCAGTGGATTGGACGAATGTATGCGCCACTGCCGCGACCTACTGTAGCCGCCGACGTGCGGTTCGTTACACCTATGAACTATACGGACCCCAGGCCTCAGGCTTTCCGCTAGCAATAACACAGCCTCGAGACGTCCTCGAGTCTCCCCGCTCTTCTTACCCACACCCTCGCTGTCACCCGTTGAGTCTCCTAGTACTACTGCGTTAGGGAGATGTTGCTCAGACAGGAACCAAGTGTCAGTGTTCTATGTTCTGTGTTATTCTGTCGCGCGGGCCTGATCAGTGATTGAGTATAGCTCCCTTCTTCGGACTAGATTCGACGTGCTATTCAAACTGCGTGCTCATCATAACCAACCGCCCTCCCTGCAGGGCATCCCGCCTCAGTCGCTCTCTACTCGTAAATCGGCCACTGAGAACTCGTAGCTGCGTTGGTCGTTCCCTCTACAGAGCCTGTCGGAGGCGCGTCGTACGCGCCGGCCCGTGGTCGTATTTTCTAGACTCGGTTTCTATGTAGATTCGACTCTTCGCCCCCATTACCCGTCGCTCTATCCTCGCATTCCGCTCGACATCTTCTCGCTTCCCATCGACGAGATGGACCGATCAGCTCTCCCCATTGCTGCGCGGGTCTGCGTGGCTTGGTATCTACAAGCTATGCCCGACCTCTACCGCGGCATCGGGATTCATAACCGCGGAAGTTACGAAAGGCCAGTCAAGATGTCTCGCGCCGCGCCGCGCGCGAAGGAGTGGCTCATGGCCGTGCGCGGGCTCAACGCGTTCGATCTAGACACGCTGGTCAGTAGGGAAGGATAGTCGTTCAACCACTTCTCCTCTCACTCGGTCGTCTGTCCCTTGGACCTCGATTCCTCAGCATCTCTGGATTACCTCGTTGCACGCGGCTCGATCACCTCTCGCACTTCAAGTTCGTCCGCACACCGCACATTGCGTCTATCCGCGTGTACGTTCAAGAACATCTCACAGCCATTTCGGATATTATGCGCCTTCCCCCATTTGGCAGATCTTGCTCTTTGGAAGATCGGCGACTGGGGTTCCATGTCTCGCGAGCCCACGAAGTTGACGTCTCGTGCACGCCTTCGATCGAATTCGACATGGTTTGCATGTTTCCCTGATCAGTGACGTCGAACGGGACAACACGGTGTGCATGCGCGTACGCTGCAGCACAACGCTTGTCTGCGCGATATCCCGCATGTACATTCAGACTTCCGGACGGTCTATGTGAGTCCGCACAAGTATTTGCAGTTGTGCGGACCTGATGTCATGATTTAGATCGAGTGCGTGGCTGTCTGAAAGACTGTATCTGCTAGCATGGCGGTCGGGATTGTGCCGCTGAACGACTCGGCTCGCGCCGCGTCTTCAAGCTGCAGGCGCAGAGAAGAGCTACGGACCGAGGAGAAAAGCGACGAGGCTGAGAGAGGTGCTCTTATTTGTCTGCTGCTTAGGTGCGGTCGTCACCTCTCGACTGTCCTATTTGTACGCCAACGGAAGGGGTTGCTAACACAGCACCTGCGCAGGAGCACGCCGTCGCCTGGTAGACCAACTGTGAAAACGAGAGAGAGTCGAGTATGCTCGGCTGGCGTTATCTAGGTGAGCTCATGCCGATTGCGTGTATGCGCCGGGGTTGGCAGGTTACGTCGAAGAGGCAGACCTGCTGTCTAAGAGTCTTCGCGGTACTCCTGCGGTCGGAGCTACCTCCCAGCCGTACGGCCTATGGCGTGTGACTGTGTTCCAGGCCATTACTGGGAATAGCAGTTGGGCACCCGGCGTCTACAAGGCAGCTTGATTTTGGAGCTTCTGCTCCTTCGTTCCTAGACGCTTGCTGCTTTCTCCAATGCTCGTAGTTGTGTGCGCGTTTCGCTGTACCGAGTGTCGGGTACAAGGCAGAGAAAGACGTTCATCTGCGCTGGTAAAAAGTGCCGAGATGTTGCTCGCCAGTCACCATAACATATTAACAAGGGTAGCCGAACCCGCACCACACGTTATAGGCCTCGTGTTGCTTGTCCTCGGAAGCACTCTTTGATCTCTGCTCACAAGTCGTTATCAGCACGCACCATCGTCGAAGTTGCCGCGCAGGTCTCTCCCTGACTCTCACCGTCGCCGTTACCCTCTCCCGTGCAGTCTCGCTTTCCCTCCTCAGTCACCATGGCTAAGAGGCCTAAGAAGAATATCTTCAAGTCTTTTCGGCGACAGCCCTCCTCTACGCCTGAGCACAAGTCAAGACCTGCGAGTAAGGGATTTCATCGCCTCATGTCGCTCCTGTGTCAGGGAGGTTCCTCGCCGTCCCCACATATGTCGAGGTCGCCAAGCCCATCCCGAAGACAATCCAGTTCGCAGGCAGTGCGCCCCCAAGCAGACTCGCTGCTCGAGCATTCAGATGCCCGCCTCCCAGCGGGGGCCTCCGATTCCGACGCTCCCAGCTCAGGCGAACAACCTGCCGATCCAGGCGAGGGCGTCGAACCCCCTGCAACGTATGAGTCCCCCAGTAGGGCCATGATAGGCCTAGCTGTGTTCAAAAGCGCGCTGCAGATCACGGAGAGGGCCGCCGACGTCTTTCCCCCTCTCAAGTCAGCCGTGGGAGGTCTGCTGGGAATCCTCGACTTGGTCGAGGTACGTCAGCATGCAGTAGACCACAGCATCTGTTGACTTTGTTTGATCAGACGGTTGTCGATGTGCATGAAAAATTCAAGCGCATCGCAGAGAAAGTCTCCCTCATGACGGAGGTGGTTGAGATGTATCGATCTTTGGACTCAGGCCGTCAGGGCGAGATGATGAAGTACCTGGACAAGGTCGCGGAGTACGTAACGTAGAACTTGTGTGCGCTCTATGATACGACTCAACAGATGTCCACAGCGAACTCAACGCAGTGGAGGAAATCGTACAAAAGAAACAGGATCGCAAGATTAGCAAACGCATAGTTCTTGCGCCAGCCGACGTCGACGAAGTTGAACGACAGTTCCGTGCTGTTGGGGATGCCACGGACCTTTTCCTTGTAGGTTCGTTTCAGCCTGAATATACGACGACTTTGCTCACAAGGATGCAGTTGTTAGTCAACGTACGCCAGATTGCGGCATTGGAAGAGTTGCGTAGGCTTAATCAGTCATCGCATGCAAACTCAGCCAGCCGGATCCAGTTTGGTCAGTCGCCATCAGCCCTTCCTCACTTTGGCTTGCTCTAATTCATGGAACCTTTAGATTACCTGGACAAGCTGTCTGGGAGTGAGTCGGCCCGCTACGATGCGATAGACATCCCCTTCTGTACCACGGACACCCGCATTCAGCTCCTCGAAGACGTCTTTACTTGGGCAGCATGCAACGAGGGCGAGGATGTACCGTCGATCTTCTTCCTGAACGGAGTCGCGGGATCTGGGAAGAGCACTATTGCGAAGACGTTGTGCGCTTCGTGGAATCACGCAGGCCGCCTGGGTGCTAGTTTTTTCTGCTCTCGCCGCAAGGCCGAGCAGCGGGATGTGCGGTCCATCTTTCGGACACTTGCGTACCTCCTATCACTGTCTTCACCCTCATTCGCGGATGAGGTCGTCAAGGTGCTGCGAGAGAACCCGCTCGCTGCCAGTGCGAACATCGAGGAGCAGTTTCGTCTTCTGATCTCCGATCCAGCGACTGCCGCGTTCACTGCAGTGGGTCCAGTGCCAGTCGTCGTCGTGGATGCTCTTGATGAATGCGATGACGCGGATGCGACAGAAAACCTGCTGAAGGTCATCGTAAAACACGGACGCCAGCTGCCTCTCAAGTTCTTCATAACTAGCCGGCCCGAGCATCACATCAGGACCATGTTCAGGCAGCCAGGCTCGCGACATCTACGGCTGCGTGACATCGAGCGCGATATTGTTGACGAAGACATCCGTATATCTCTGACGGCAGAACTGTCCGATTTTGAAGATGTTCAGTTGTCTCCCGAGGACATCAAGATTCTTGTGGACCGCTCGCAGGGTCTGTTCATCTATGCGGCCACGGCATGCAAATACATCAAAGCGCGTGATGTACCAGAGCCTCCGCAGGAGCGGCTACGTGAACTGGTTGCTCCGCATGCAGATCATCCCCCCACCGGTATTGATGAGATGTACGACTACATCCTTGGCCAAGCTCTTCAGCGCTTGAATGGCGACCAGTCGACGAGGGTTCTGCGGTGCTTACACGCAGTCGTCTGCGCGCGCAATCCCCTCTCTGTCCCCGAATTAGCGCACTTGCTATGCCTCACCCCTGACCAGGTCCGCTATGCACTCGTCGCTTTGCATTCCGTGATCAACGTCCCCGACCATGACGAGGAACACGGTCTCCTGACAACATACCATGCTTCCTTCCCAGACTATCTCACTACACGGACGCGGTCTGGATCAAAGCGATGGGCGGCAGACACTGGAGCGACACATCGCGACCTTTTCCTCGGGTGTAACAAAATCATGGAGACTGGCCTGTTCTTCAACGTGTCGGGGTGTAGCACATCGTACGCCAGCAATGCAAAGCAGCCGTCGCGTCGAGAGCTCCCTTCGTATCTCGTTTACGCGTGTCGATTCTGGATCGAACACCTGACCATGTCGTCCGTCTCGGAGGAACGAGCGACTCAGGATGTCTTGGCTTTCTTCGAAAACAAGTTCCTATACTGGCTGGAGGTGTTGAGTGTTTGTAACTACACAAATGTAGCGTCTTCACTGATCATGAGGCTGGAAGTCTGGCTTCGGGAACAGGTGTGTCCCTTTGCATGCCGTCCTGTGGATACATGTTGAGCCCACACCCAGCAAACCAGACAAAACACGGAAAACGCGGACGTGTCACGATGTCTGCGGCTTCTGCTGGACGCGAATGACTTCCTCATTCGCTTTGGGATGCCGATTCACGACAGTGCACCACATATATACATCTCGGCTCTTGCGTTCACACCTCCAAAGTCGCAGATCAGCCAGGTATATCGCGCTCTACTGGAGCGTCGATTGAAGGTGGATACTGCGGAACGGCTCACACCATTACCCCTCCTGGAGATACACGAACAATCCCACGTTCGCGCACTAGCCTTCTCAGCCGACAGCAGTTGGATCGTGTCTGCCGGAAACGACGTCCGCCGCTGGAATGCAAGGACAGGGGAGTCAATTGGCCAGCCGCGGCAGGGACCTGACGTTCCGCATTCTCGCCTCGCGCTCTCACCGGACGGATCTCGCGCTGTGTCCTGGGACGCCTGGCACTCGAGTGCCATCCATATCTGGGACACTACACTGGATCACTCCATTGGACGGTCGCTCAAAGTTCCTATGGATGCCACATCCGACAGCGTGGTAGTGTTCTCGCCCGATGGCAAGTGCGTCGCAGCCGGTATCACAATGCCGAAAGGTCGCGACTTCGCCATTTGCAAATGGGACGCGGACACGGGTGACCCCATCGGCCAACTGCTTGAACTGGCAGGATCGGCGTGCGACCCGGACGACCGCGAGTTTGTTTCGATTGTGTTCGCACCCAATGGCAAGCGAATCGCTGCAGTAAGCGGAAATGCTGAAAATGCTGGGTTGTGGGATGCAGAGACAGGCACTAAGATTGCAGCACCATCGAATTTTTGGGCAGCTACATTCTCACCAGACAGCGCATTCGCTGTGTACGGGGAACCCAGTGGTGCTATTCATGTCCGGGACGCGGAGACTGGTGATGCAATTGGACAGCCGATCCAGGGACACACAGAGGGCGTGCTTTCGCTCGCATTCTCGCCGGATGGCAAGTTCATTGCGTCCGGGTCGTATGATACCACAGTCCGCGTCTGGTCCTTCGAGCATGGCAAACTTGCCGGTCATCGGGTGCTGAAGGGACATGCAACCTTCGTCAAATCGGTCGTCTTCTCGCCGGATGGACGCCTCCTTGCATCCGCCTCGGATAACGGGGAGATCTGTATCTGGGATGCAGCCCAGACTACTACGGGGCACACGGATTCGATTGGCGAGCGGCCCAGGCACACTAGGGACGTGACGTTGGTCGCATTCTCGCCGGACGGCAGACAGGTTGCATCTGCATCGCTAGACGGAACTGTTCGTGTCTGGGATGCACATACAGGTGCTGCGGTCAGAGAGCCACTGCTGGGACTCGGTCATGACAGCAGTGGCTGCTGGCCAATAGCCATCGCATTCTTGGTGGATGACAACAAGATCAATCTTGTATCTTGTTCAACTCGCAACTCGAGGGGCTACAACAATCGTCGTGGCCCTGCAATCAACGTGTGGGACATGGAGACGACTCGGAGCAAGTCTGGTGAGCGGCCACACCATGGATACTGGGGAAAGGATGGCACGTACAATGTATACGCGCTCTCGCCGGACGGCAAGCGGATCGCACTTCGGGCGAAGTGGCGGAAGGAGTCGTCCATTGAGATTGTCGAATCGGCGACGGGCGCCCACATCGTGGACATCGACATGTCATCCCAAGCCAACTTAACATCCGCCACGTTCTCGCTGGATGGCAGGTTTATTGCAGCCTGCTTCAACGATCTCACCATTCGGGTTTGGGAGACAGACACTGGTACCTGTGTTGTGCCGCCGCTCAAGGTCAAAACGAGCGAAACAGCAGTCGCGTTGTCGCCCGATGGCAAGCTCCTTGCGTATACCTCCGATCGTTGGCGGTGTGTTCGCATTTGGAATCTCCAAACCCATATCGAGCAGTCATGCATTGAAGACGCAGACATAGTGAGGTCACTCGCGTTCTTGCCCGACGGAAAGCACCTCGCGTCCGCGTCGCGTAAGACGGTTCGCGTCTGGGATGCTCAGACGGGTGCTCTGGTCCTACCGCCTCTCACAGGACACACGGATATCGCGGTGAGGTCAATCGCATTCTCGCCAGACGCTCGGCACATCGCAACCTGTTCAGAGGACGACACTATCCGTATCTGGGACGTGACCGTTGGGGCATCGTATGGACCCCAGATCGTGACGGGATCCGGTTCACCCTCCCTCATCGATATCTGGGAGTCGCATGGTGCGGAGTTCGATATGACATACTACGGATGGATCATCGGCCCCAACAAAGAGCTCTTTGTTTGGGTTCCCCCAGAATATCGCACTGGCTTGTTGTGGCCTCGCATGACTGCAATCATAGGCGTACATCCCGTTCGTCTCGACCTCCGCAACTTCGCACATGGCTCGAGATGGGCAGAGTGTTGGCGCTCAACGTGAAGTGGCAGACATGGTACGTCCTGCAGTATTATTTGCGCCTCAATAATCATCATGCGGTATGACTCTGCAGATTGTGCGTGCTGTGTCTGAGGACTCGGTCCTGTCGCTATGACGAAGGGCGACTCGGCGAATCGGGCTGAACGGGCTGGTGTGGAGGTGCTCATATTACGACGCGTACACATGTATATATAGACCCTGAGCGAGATGAGTATTGTTGTGGAAGATCTTGACCCTGCAGGCGATACAGCTTGCCCTCCTTTACGAGCATATTCAGTCTCCTCCGGCCAAGATCCCGCAGGTTCGAAGCTTGTGATGCTGGCCGAGGAACGGGGCACGGTCAGCACGAGCACAACGAGCCAAGAAAGCGCAAGACATAAAGCAGCATCGCGCATACCAGCCAACCGTCGATCCAACCCCGCTCCTGCCGGCCCTTCGCCACGATCGCCCTTGGACAATATTGCCATTTCCCGCTCGCTTGATGTCGACTGGGTCCTTCCGACCGACGTCCATCCGCTCCGCTTTGTCCTACGGCCCGCTCTCCTCGCCAACACACACATCTGTGTCTCCCCCTCCACCTTCTACTGGCACGCATTCTCCCGCTTCACCTGGCAACCTTCGCCAGGGCCGCCGCACACTCTTCGATCCGGCTGTGGTCGCACTTGGCAGTGGTGAGGTCAGAGCTAAGCTTGGAGAGCGTCCGCACACGAGGGCACTTCCTCATTACATGGCAGTGGTAGATCCCTTCCACCTACAGCATCCCTCCTTCCCGCTCAAGCACGTCGATGTCGTTGTCAATTAATCTTGCCGTCCATGATACCCGGCACCCGGACGCAGTGGCTCGCTCGTCTTGCGCCCTCCGGCCTGAAGCGTCCCCGAAAGAGTGAGCTCTATGATCTTAGCGGCGCGCTGCGCGACCTCTATCCGTGTCTGCGAGAACGTAGTGATGGCATTAGGCACCACACACAGAATGGCAGAGGTGAACGCACCCTTGCGGCTGATGTTGTTTACGCCACGCCTGCGCCGCCCTTCTCCACGTGAACGACCCTCCGTGAGTACCGCTTTAGAATGTCGAGGTACGTGCAAGCGTCTCCACTCGATGAAGCAGCTCCTTGGGAACGAGCAGACGATGCTCGTAGTGACCTAAGACTCCGATGACCCACGTGGAACTTGAAACTGTAGAGCTTTCGACCGGAAGCCGGAACAGATCCGAGGAGACCACCAACGCGGACTCGGAGGGCGTCATGCGCACATGTAGGTGCCGTGCCACACCATGCAAAGCGGGAGTCAACGGGAAGGTCGAGGAGAACGGGATGACCGACGTAGTCGTCCACCAACTGCGAGTCGCGCATCCGAAGGTACGCGTCCACAGAACATAGCACGCATGTACTCAACGGTGCTTATGCTCCCAGCCATCTCCAGCGTGTTCACGTTCTCGGTAGGGGGTTGCCAGAATACCAGGCGTGTCGATGACTGGCCCTCGCAGGCAGCGATAGTCGAGGCGTCTGACGGGGAGCGGCGACTTGGTCATGAATGAGTACGGATGCGTGACGTCGACATCCGCGCGAGGCTCGGAGGGGAGGATAGGCGGCGGCTGACCATGTCTCTTAGGATGGGGGATCTCGGTCACGTACCGACCGCCTTGAGCATGCGCCTGCGTTGACATACATCGTCTGCATGTCGCGTGAGCCAGGTCAACATGTGCAGCGGGTCTGAAGGTTCACGAAGCGCGCTGCCGCGTTGTCAACAGTACGCCCGAGCCACAGGTGAGTGAGACAACAGTCAGTTCGGGGACTTGACCTGCACTAACCACACACCTTAGATCTTGGCGGTACGCGCGAACAAGGCACACCGGGGATGACGATCCAAAAAACCGGCGGGCTCGTCGCGAGTCAGCCGGTAGTAGCCGGAGGGTAAGCCGTCAAGGAGAGCGGCGAGTCGAAACTGACTGTTATTCGTGCAGAGGACTTCGTGCGCGAGTGGGACAGTCAGTCCCTCAAGCCCACGGCGCTCATGCTCGTGACCCCCTGGCCATCAGCGGCGATACGGCAGTGCTCGAGGGCAGTTGGTGAAGCACCGCCTCTAGGAAGGTACGACTCCTACTGCTTCGTACGTGTCGCGGACCTGCGGTTCAAACCGGCAGCATAAAAAGTCGAAAGATTGTTGTGTGCTGTCCAATCACCGCAGTGGTTCGCCGCAATCTCTCCTAGGACCACTGCGCGATGCATGCAAGGGCCGACCGGTATGTTAGCTCGTATCAACTTGACGTTTGCCTGGACTGACAGTCTCCTGGAGGACGACGTGACGCAGCGCCGCTGAGCGTGTACCGATTTGGCCGGGAGGTGTACGGGTGCTTCTGGGGACTTGCGGACACTCGCGCGACGTGGCTTAGCCACACCCCGGACACGGACGACCGCCTTTGAAGACGACCGCGTGAACATGGCAATTCATAGACATGCTTGAGGCGAGAACGAGTGACGAGGTTTGACAAGGTGAGGTTGATCAGTACGGCTTGGTGCGTGACTGACGGTCGCGTGCAGGGCATTCACGTCATCCTACCGGAATCCTGGAAGTGCTCTTCCTGGTCAAATGCACGCTGGATGGTGGCTGTGTCACGGTAGCATTGACGGCACGGATAAACGGGCGATGCGGGCGTGTGTATGCGGAGGTCGACGGGCTTGCGCGAGGCGAGCAGGTGGGTAGCGGCTAAGTGAAGAGTTAATAGGTAGCTGTTGACAATGGACAATGACATGACATACCAACCGAGCAGGCGTGTTGCCATCGCATGTGTCTCGCGCAACCATCTTTGCCTGCGCGTCCAGCATCCAGCGGCCAGGTACCGATTCCGACTTCTGTCGCCCTTGTCGGGCCCGCGCCCTGCGGCCAGAGGAAAGCAAGAGCGGCCCTTGAAGCGTCAAGAGCCGACCTGGAGCTCCAGCACTATCGGTTCAACGGGTTTCCCTTCGATATCATTCGAAGAATGATACGGTTATGTGAGTTATTCTTCCTTGATTGGCACATGCCCACGACCGCCGAACCTAGTCAATTACTGATAGATGGTACATGGTCAGCCGAATACGGCCTTATCCGAACCCATGTTCTGATCTTCTGCTCGATCCTTGAGAAGTCGCATAAGAGGTACTATCGCGGTAATTTTCACCGAGCACTCTGCCCCTGATCTTGTACCCCAGCCTCATCGGACTCACGCACCGCGTTAGCATGGATCCCTCGGCTCGCATCTATTCACGCTTCAATCTGCATCTATACAATATCGTCGTCCTCGTCGTCTCCAATGCCTGGGCATGGCGATGCTCTACGACCTCCACTCTCCTTCCGTTCTTCCATAAGAACTTGGGCGAGAGTGCCCATCTAGACGTGGGTGTCGGCACCGGGTATTACCCGGCGAAATCAGTGCACCCTTTCTCAAAGACGGGGAACGTCACCCTAGTCGATCTTAACGAGGCTACGCTGAGCACTGCGACATCGCGACTACGCCACGCGGGGTACAAGGGGACCATTGACGAGGTCCAACATAACGTGTTTCAACCCCTCCCCGAGAGCCTTCGCGGACGATTCGACTCTGTCTCCCTATTCTATCTTCTCCATTGTCTCCCGGGCAGAATGGAGGACAAGGGACCGAAGGTACTCGCTAATCTGGCGGACGCTCTGCGACCCGACGGCGTGCTGTATGGCGCGACCATACTGGGACGAGGCCCAGGGGTGTCGCACAATTGGTTCGGCAGGCGTTTGATGGGCCTGTACAACAAGAAAGGCATATTTGGTAATGCGGACGACACCCTCGATGAACTCAAGCGCGCTCTGGAGGGCTGTTTCGAAGAAGTGGAAGTGAAGTTGGTGGGAGTGGTAGCCCTATTCGAAGCGCGGCGACCGAAGATGAAGTGAACCGGTCAGTAGACAATTTGACATTGTCCATGCCATTCGGAACTCATTCTGCGCTTAGAACAAGATTCATGTTGCTTGACGTGGACGTCGTCGGCCATGTTATCGTGTTCATTGTTGATCTCGGACAAAGCTTGTTCCTGTAGACGTTCAGCGGCATGGAATGATTGATTCTCCCTGTGTGTGTCATTTATGCCCGAAGTATTCGTATGCAACCGAAGATGAAGCCACCTCGGAAGGACAGGTTGTGAACCTCATAGGGTAAAGCGCGTCAGCAACACGTTCCTGTCATTCTTGACTTCGAGGGCATACATACGGGCATGATGCGGATTGGGCGTCTAACGATCGCAGGCGGCTCATAGTGGCGCCTGTCTGACCTGTCATCTGTTCGACCACCGCTGGAGGAGGAGGAGGACTGCCACTGGCATCGTATTCAACAGTAAGTACTGGTACGAGTGTCACCTGTTTTAGTCGTACTGGGGTTTCGTCCAGGGACCAGCACACGGGTGATTCATACCACTGTTCGAAGGGCGGTGCTCACTTCATACGAGGGATCTGCCACTGCCCGTTTAGACAGCGTTTGCACAGCGCCTTCATGCGGAACTACAGAGATTTGTTGCGCGTGTCCACCTGCCAACCTCTATCGGCGCCGCAAGACTGACCGCCCGTAGACGTAACTCTCAGTGAAGTAGGTCTCTTCACCTGTTTGTAAAGTTTAGACAAACGCTCACCTGTCATCAACCCTCCAGGGACCAGCTCCATGTCGTCTTGAACTCATGGCTACCCGCTGGCATATCTGCTGTCTCGGCAGCCCTAACTCGGCGTGCATGTGCACAAATCTACTGATTCTCATCAGTAAGCCAGTGCACCTGCCAGGTGCATTCTATCGCCGAAGGACGTGTACGTCTGTGGTTGTATATGCCTTCTTGATGATCATAATACTCTCTGGCACGATACATAAAAGCAACGTCACGACCTACAGATAATGCATCGAGCCGCTTGCTAGTTGAACGCTCAGCCCAATGGAACCTTCCAGCTCACCGAACGCAACTTCTCCACTGACTGCGTTTCTGAACGCGGAGGAGGCCTTGTTGAAGAGCGCCATGGAAGACTATCATATTACGCGTATGATGTGGGGTGAGTATTCAACACTTTCCGGACTGCTCATGGGAGCTAAAGAGCATTAATCTCTAGCACTTTCTCTCGCGCTCTTGCTGTACGACTGGTGTATGCCTGATCTCAATACTGTTGTCACTGCCCGCTCACGTAATCGTTACACTTCCATATAGTGCTGACATTTGCCGATGAAGTACGTCTGCCACTCGGGTTCTCGACACTGATTCATCGACCATATTTTGATAGGTCAGATATATCTGGCAAGGCAGATTTCTATGGACGAATCTTCTCTTCTACTGGGTAAGCCGCGCATATACTCTTTCGAAAACTGGAACCGCCGGCTGAGTTTCTCATAATTCATCAGAACCGATATTGGCCGTGAGTGTGGTTCACAAGGGAACATGAGTTCTGATGTAAATATTCACACCCTGTTTGATTAGCATGTTCAACCTCATGTACGTATTAAGTCTATTTCGGCTATGTCGTCGCCATTGCTCACCGGTTCGTAGATTCGACAATATTGGTCTGTACTACATAAATTTCCAAGAGTCGGACTGACACCTTCCATAGTGCTTGCTACCGTTCATAACTCAGACGCAAAGGTACGTTCATCGATCGTCATTCGTGTAAAAGCCGATGCATAACTTCGCGCAGTTGTAGGTCGTGACTCGCATCATGCAATCTACACTCATGTCATTATGGCTAATTCTACGAAAGCTGCAGCAATTGGATGAACTTCTTGTCGTACGGTTCCATACCGTATGAAATTTCGATTTGCAGTGAGTATCAGCCATACTATCAAGTCTTATGATCGTTCAATGTGACATAGCTGTCTACATCATGCGCCTTTACGCTCTCTATGGGTGTAATAGGAAAATTCTTGTTTTCCTTTGCATCTTCTACGTAGGTGTCATCTCAAGCGAGAGCACGATTATTGGTATCATTGCACACGACTCTGTATGTGAGTGCACTGAGTGACTTGTGCCGGAATGCGTGCACTTGACAAGCTACGACCACAGTCGAACCGCTGCCAGGCCCTCTGCAAGAAATCACAGGCTGTATACCGAGTGGTATCAAGCCGTGGGCGTGGACGTTTTGGTTGCCGATGTTGACGTTCGAAACCCTGCTGTTAGTCCTCTCGCTCTTCAGATCAATGCAGTTGATCTTCGAAGACAGACGGCCGGCCATAATCTATGTTCTGCTGCGGGACTCGGTGATCTACTTCGGAGGTGTCGTGCTTGCCATTGTCACAAACGTGGTTGGGTGGAAAGTAGCCGGGGTAAGCGTCTTACATCGAACCTTGTGAACCACTATTCTGACTGGATCTCGTTGTAGAATGGACTATTCGCGGCATTCTTCCCGTAAGTCAGCTCCGACGGGTGTACGACAAGGCTCTCACAACTCATGGAATCAAAGGGTAGCAATAATGGCATTCTCCGTCCTGGCATCAAGGCTACTGGTGCGTACTTCCCTCCATGTGCGTTTGATACGCTCCGATGACATGCAATGCAGCTCAACATGCATGATGCCGTCGATCCTTCAAATCGGTTCCTACAAGCCACGGCATATGGTACCCGGTCTACGACCACGAACGGTGACCTGCCTACTCATGGCACAGCGTCCATACAGTTTGGACGGAACAGCGCGGTCGACCCGGAGGGAATGTCGGAGGCAGACGTTGAGCTCTCAAACCTCTGACTCGCAGATGTCATACTCTGTGCTTGCAAGTACTTGAAGATGGGTTATATTATGTTGTGATTCAAAGGACTGACTTCCTGGCTATGTGCGTTCTCGCTTGATCGACCACCCTACGATTTCGATCCTCATTACAAACGGTTTGTCTGGTGGGTTATGCACGAGTTGTAGTGAACAGGATTTCTCGTGACGAATACGTAGTCTCCTAGGAGACGGTGCGCCTGTCGAATATCGCAAATACAATGTTCCCGAATACCGTGTTCGAACAATTATGATGCTTTGGACGGTTTCCCGGTAGGATCGGATGCCCTCTCACTACAACTTCGAGAACCCCGGATCGTTGCCGTGTATGAGTGTCGCCGCCTAGCGCAAACGGCGTGCAGTGCTTGCGATGCACCTCGAGGTCCTTGACTTTGTAGTAGAGCCGCGTGTTCAGCACACCTTCCAGTGACCACGAGATGCTATAATGACGTTCAGTCGAGCGCGCTGGCACACCCCAGAAGAGAGAACGCACAGAGGTGTCAACAGTACGTCGTCTCCCTGGGGGTCGTTTGAGCGGATACGCTACGGTGTCCTGACAAGAGAAGCCACGTACCCCGCCGATGGTACTCGGCAACAGCCTCGAGACACGGAATACTGAGGATACCATGAGCGGGTCTCTCATGCAGCAGGACAGAGGTCTCACCGAGGAAGGCCTGTAGAACGCGGTCAGAACTGAAGTGAGGATGCGGTGATCAGAAAGGCGCACCAGGAATATCAGGAACCCATCGGTGTACAGGTCTCTAATGATGTCCATGTCACTCCGCCGTGGTTTACTGAACGCGTTCACGACGACAACGACCAGGACGAATAAGTCATAAAGTATCTATTCATGCCACGTCGTGAGTATTGGTTGCGTGTGAGACAATGTAGAGTGACACTCGTCGCACAGAACACGCACCACAACCGACCAGGACGCCGTCCGGAACCGCGACTTGTAAGGGAAGATACATGTATGTATTATCGGCGACGCCTGCACCTCCCCCTGTCTGTGAGGTCTTACAAGGCCAATCTCTGCAGCCTGGCAGCCCAGGTGCAACACCCAGCACTCAAGTAGGTAAACTATCCGTCTTGACACTCAATTGCTTCCAGCTCACTCACCGAATGCACAGGCGTTCTGTTGCGGTTTCACAGTACATTCGAAACTCGACCCACACAAGGAGCCGTATCGCCGTCCACACCTACTGATTGGTCAATCACCCTGAGTCGACGAACACTGCGTTCGGCACACAGTGCGGACAGCGCGCACACTCCGTTCAGGCCACACACCGTTCATACAATGATGAACTGCTAGTCTCCGAAAATACAAGGATAACGGTCATGCCGTAGGATCCAGTTGCGCAAGTCGACGCGTTGAAGCACGACGGCTGCGGGGAGACAGGTCCGCACAGACACCCCGGTCCTACGCAGCGAGCACACCATGTCGCCAGCAGCGTACCGTCATCGAGGGCAGCATACGCACACCGTGAACGTAATCGGGACCAGCCAGCGCCGGACGTGACGACCACCGATCCGCGCGGCGCGTTTTCCGACACTGTAATGGTACTTACTCACCTGCGGCAGCGCACGAAATGGACCCGAATCTCCGTGCGCGCTCGCAGATAAGTTCGACTCATCGGGTGCGCGTGCGTCCGCGGTGCCGGGACTGAATACTACTTCGCTCGTTCCCAAGGCACTGAATTGCGCTTGAGATCGGCGAAGTCGTTTGGAGTGCCGAACGATCGTCCGATGGACTAGCCGCCACAGTTGCAGGCCGCGTCCGCAGCCGACCCTTGACAACGATACGGGAAGACAGTTCGTCTTCCGACACTGTAACATCCGTATTGTTGGCCACTCACTTAAGCAGCGCTCGCCCACGCACCTCTGTCCACTCGCTACCCTCTTCCCTCTCCCTCTATTCAGCGCGCTTGCTCTCCCCGTCGACGTGGCATGGTGACCGCGATCCGCGGCACGAACGTTGGACTCGCCGCCACGCCACTTTCGTCAACCTGCGAGCGGAGTTCTGCTTCGCTCTGCTGGAGGGATTGACTGACCGCTGTCTCGCTGCGGGTAACGTCACCGCCGCAGCTACTGTCCGGTCAGCAGCGATGTCGCGCGTAGCCGGTAGCGGTAGGTGCACGCTCGCGGATGACGGTGTACAGGGCTGACACCGCCGGTCCAGATTCCTGTCGGACCGCTCTCAAGCGGCGGACCCACTGGTGGGTCGACGGGGAGCCGGTGGAGGGCATGAGCTGTGGCCGATGAGTGAGTCACTCGTCGGGCAATGTTGCGCAAACACTCACCGAACCGGCGGTGCTGGGGTGGGTCAGGAGAGTTCCGCTGGTACTGAGAAATGTACGGTGACGCTGAGTGGTCGCGAGCGCACTCACGCCTCGCACGGCTGTAGGTCCACGGTACGCAGTCCTGCTCATTCCGAATGAGCCGTGTTTCATGTCGTTGTAGAGGCGGCTCGTCGCGTGGCGGAGCACATGGTTTCCCTCCCACTTTGGTAAGTGTTCAGAAAGCACACCGGCACCTCGTTCGTTGACGGCGTCCGCTAAACACGACCCCCAGTGCCTGGTTCAATTGCGCGCTCACGACATTCCGTAGCGTACATTGCCTATCGACCTGAACCTCGCATCACCGCGAGCACGAGAACGGTCTCGGTCGCGGTGGAACCAGCGGAGGCTGATGCCCCGTCGCATGGGAGTCCGCGACGAATGGGACGCAGGGTTGTTAACCAGCCGAAGTGTGAGCGCGCGCCCGGCGGGTCATCGCGTGCAACGCATCCGCGGGATGCCGTAGCGGACGGTGCCGTACAGTGTAGGCGGTCGGGATGTTCGTCGACATGTGGTCGTACCGCGCTGTGAGCCGCACCTACCGCGAAGCAACGGCCGCGGAAAGGTGGAAGGGAAACCAACATAGGTGAACCAGCGGGGTGTGTGGGAGAGGGGTAGCCACGCGCACGAAGCAGTGAGTAGCCACCGCCAGGCTGCGTGAATGGAAGTACGCGTCCGGTGAAGGCGCGCGGCGCGTGAGCTGCTAGCGAGGAGTGCCGGTCGTCGAGTGGGGCTACGCGCGCGGCGCTAACTCGCGACGGACTGTGCCAGCGAGCGGCCGCCCCAGATAACAGAGTGCGGAAAAGCAGCTTACAAGCGATGGGCACCAGACGCGACTTGCGCGACGAGGTGAAGTCGTGTGGCAGGTGCTGAACAGTCGGCGTGTCGTTTCGGACGGCGTCTCGGCGTGTCGTTTCGGACGGCGTCTCGGCGTGTCTGCACGGTGTCCGCTGTGCTCCGTCCAGCGTCGCCGTCGATGTTCGTGGCGTTATGAGATGTACCGGAGGGGCAGTGGGCGCGAGTGGCCGGGTCGTTGAGCATGAGGGTCGAGTGCAGGTCGAAGACGCGTCTCCGGTTCAGCCACCCGTTGTGATTTGCAAAACGCTCACCGCGGGCAATGACACGCAAGGACAACAAGTCCTTCGTTCCTTTCTGCCGTTGGTCGCTGGTACGCGATGTCTCTACGCACGTCCGTGTGCGACGCTGCCTGCGCGAGATGAGAGAGAGAGGGGGCAGGGGGCGAGTGTTGGTGAGCGAGAGTACATATGCACTGGCGCGTGAGGCAGCGCGGACGGGTCGATGGAAGAGCGACGGGTCGTCGACGTCTGGACGCGACGTCTGGACGCGACGTCTGGACGCTGGCAGCGGGCGCGCGGTGCTGGTCGTCTTGCGAGGATCCGCGCGCCGCCGTCTGCTGCGGCTCCACCGCGTCGCAAGAGCGGCGGACGCACACACGCCCCGGACACGTGGAGCGAGGGACACAGAGGCCGCGCACGCTGTCGCCCTTGGACGAAGCAGAGAGCGCGGCGGGTCCGTCCGCAACCTTGCTCGCAGTCGATCGAAGGGGCCCAGCAACGGCGAGCAGCGAGAGCGGGGATAGCACGACCCGTGGTGGGAAGAGGAGGGCTATCCCAAATGCACTCGCAGGTGATGGCCGCGGAAGCAGATGGCAGAGGCCACCGGCGGCACTGCCCAAAGCGGCGAGCGTGAATGGCAAGCGTGACGGACGTGTCTCGATATATTACATAGAACAGCCGTGCGACTTCTGGATCCCCGAGGACTGACAGCAGCACACACACGTGAACGCCGGGCGGCCGTGTTTCATGTGCGGCCAAGTGACCAGCGGGATTGAGCAAGCTCGATCGCGAGGTGGAGATGAGGAGCCCACGACAGAGACAAGTCGAGCGGGTTCCTGTACAGCAGTCTTGGGACACTGGATGTATGCTTTGTGTCAATGTAATGAACGCTGCACGACCGCGTACCTGCACGATCCCAAGTCTTTGCGCAACATTGCGAGGAAGCAGTCCCTCCGCCTGTACGCCATACCACGCGATATTTCTCTAATTCTATATTCCCAGAGTTTCGTCGGGGCCTGTTGTGCCAGTAGTGCCGTTGAGGTAGACTGCGGACTCGGAAGGGGATGCGGTCTCTCGATGCGTCTGACGCGACGTCGGAGGTTCACTGCCATGGTCGTCGCGCAGGCGGGTCATGGAGCGGCGCAGCATGACAGTAGCTGACGTATGCGATGGGGTGCGGTCGGGAGGGCGGGCGTAGTGCGTTGACGGCGCACGTCGCTCGACGCACGGGAGAACGTTGGCGACACGCACACGTGACCGTGTGTTGCTCGCCCTGAGCGAATAGGCGCTCACAGTACCGACGCTCACATCGCGGTCGCGGTGACTTAATAGCGACTTGAACAAACAATAGACCGTCGTAGAAGGTCCACCTGGTCCGCACCCCCTGCGTTATGTTGTGAGACTCTTTCTGTGGCTATTCCACCTGACCCTGGCAGTCATTAGTGTTCTATGACTTCGCAGCCATCCAACCCCGAGACTGACGCACCAGTTGCCCCCGGGCCAACAGCCGGCGGACTCGCAAGGCACGAGTACTTCTGGCGCGATCGACAGCCATGGATTCGGGAGCATGGATACGTCTTGCGCCCGCGTTACGCACCAGACTGGAAGCCCTCCTGGCTGGGTACGGACAAGGATTACGAATGATGCGAAGATAGTCAAAGGACGTTGGTACGTTCGATCTTCAGAATCTTCGGCATCGCGCTTTACTCATTTACCAGGTGGATACTATCCTAGACGCCACCCAGCAGTCGGATGGTATGCTGGTGACGCTGAAGGCGATTGACACCGCCGTCCATCCGTTCGAGGTTGAAATCGGACAGTTCCTGTCGTCTGAGCAGTCAACCAAAGATCCGCGGAACCATTGCGTCCGCATCCTCGAGGTGCTGCAGGAGCCATCCGAACTCAACAAGTCAATGATTGTCATGCCCTTTCTCAAAAAATTCGATGCGCCGGACTTCCTGACGAATCGTGACGATTGGAGAGGCTGTCGCCTTCTTCAAGCAGGCAATTGAGGTACATGCACAAGCCTCGTATCAATACCCGTGCATTGCTGACAGGTACTTAAGGGACTGCACTTTATGCATGAACATCACGTTGCGCATCGGTGCGGCAGCATCTACTACTGTACACCGTCGCAATCCTGACTTGCTTGAACCAGTGATATCTTTAAACTGAACGTCATGATGGATGTCATACCAATGTATACGAAGAAGCTATGGCATCCCACTGCGGACAAAGTAGGTTGCACGGAGCGCTTACATCGTCAGAACATTGTCAGAACGTGTATATCATCTCGAAATCCGAATATTATCTATTTTCCTGGACCGAACATTGAAAGGCAGCCAATGAGGAGCCGTGCCTTTCAATGTTCGGTCACCGATAATAATTCATGTTCGGATTTCGAGATGATATACTCATTCTAACGATGATCTGAGACTTATCCGACGCCAAACAAAGGGGTTTGTCCGCAGTGTCCTCAAGTGCCCAGTTTTACGCGTGACTTCTCCGGATGGGCAAGGCACTGCAGTCGCACTGAGCGCCCACCAAGATACTTTTACATCGACTTTGGGTTGTCCCGCAAGTGCGATCCGGCGGACGGTCCGCCGCTGGAATTGCCGGTATTTGGTGGCGACAGAACCGTCCCAGAGTTCCAAGAAGATGGATACGACGTGCCCGCCGACCCTTTCCGCACCGACATCTACTACCTAGGGAATCTCATACGGACAACCTTCTCGAAAGCGAGTATCCGAACTCCCACGCTGCGCTGCATGGCATATACTAACCCGGAATATCTTCAGGAATACCGTGGCTTTGAGTTCATAGAGCAGCTTGTAGCCGACATGGTGCAGAGCGATCCGCAGAAGCGCCCGACTATCGCGGAGGTCGAGACGCGGTTCGACGCGATATCCCGCGAGCTTTCGTGGTGGAAGCTCCGAACGAGACTAGTGTACAAAGATGAGACCGTCTTCGAGCGTGCGGTGCTCAGTACGGTGCACTTCTTCCGCACAGCGAAGTTTCTCGCCAAACGGCGGCCTCCCATACCAACGCCCTTTCCGTGACCTCCTAGGACAACGTCACTAAGACTCATTGCTTGCGCTTTACGCTATCGTTGACCGTATGCTGTTAATCTACCTTGCTACTTATGATCCATTGTGTTGGAAGCTGTAATCGGACTGAGGTTCCTAGTGCGACATACGTCTGTCATTCACATGAAACTGTACAATCCGCGGGTCAGTGTCACTCCGTATCGATCGGTGTCCTGGGACCTGGATACGACGAATCATGCCAGTACCCAAGTACAACGCCTTCCGCACGGGTCATGGTGCGCCCAGGAGTCGTGGCCAAGGGCACAGCACCGTATATCGGCGACGTACCGCTATGTTTTACTATCACTTCTTCCATTTGTATTACCGATAACGTTAACGCAGAATAGCGTGGCAACAGACTCATCTGAGTCGGCGGAGCGCCCTCAGTACCCGCACACAAAGACGGCATGTAAGTCGAGGTTATGAGAACCAGTCCGCACACGGCCTGCATGGTGCGTTCCTCTGCCGTAATAGAGCAACGGTCAGCCAGGCGCGAAGACACCCCAATAGACACAGCCACTCACAGCTCTGACAGAGCGGCTCCTACGAGGCCGCACCCAATCCTCGTCCCCAGGATGAACTCGAGGTTGGATATGGTGCACCGCGTCCGGGTCGACGTGACAGTGAGCAAGACGCACAGCTCGCAGGCAACATCGACCGGGAGAATGTCTATCGTTGAGCCTCACGCATCCGTCTCCGAAACCAAAGCAGCTGCAAGACGATCGTGTCCGGTCCCGCGGCGTCTTCGGTGCCTGCGAAAGAGGTTAGTACCTCGCTATCACACTTGATCTCGAGCGCGCTATTGTGCGGTTCGCGTGCGGTGCCGAATGGATCTGAATAAATGGCGAGACGGATCCATGATACATGAGGGGTTCACTGTCGTTCGATGAGACCGCGAAGCAGCGAAGGAGGATCATTGCTCCACGTCGGTGGGCGGCGGGTGGGGACCGCGTGCGTGGTGAGCTCGTGCGGAGCGAAGAGCGGAAGGTGGAACGGGCCGCGCGCGGTGGATGCGAAGGCGTAGTCGCGGCGGGCGCGACGACCGCGAGCACGCGGCGCGCCGCAGGAGAGGGAGACGCTTGCGCTTGCGCAGGTCGTGAAACTCGAGCTCGAGCGCGTCGTCGAAGCGCCCCGTATGGGCGGCGTGGCAGGTGACGGCGACGTAGTTCACGAAGCGCTGGGCGCGGCGAAGGAGCGCTGAGAAGCTGGGAGGAGTTATGCCAGGCTTGGGAGGTACACTTCCAGTGATGACCATATACCTGGAGCCTCCAGGCCCTGCTCTGTACGACGAGCTGAACTTGATTGACTGTAGAGCGAACAAGCCCCCTTGTTCACCGTTTGACACCGTCACTTCCGCCCTATGCTCAACCGCGGTCCCTTGAACTGCATCCGCCTCGAGCGTCGCAAAGTCAATACCACCCGCCTCGCCCCGTCACGGACACTCCACCGCGGTTCGTCTCAGCGGACCGCACCAGTGCGGTGACGTCCGCATACTGCTCGCGCCGGCGATGGTACGCGTCGCGCGCAACGTGCGCTTCCTAGTGCGCCGCGGGCAGGTCGCGCTCGTAGATGGGACAGAGGATATAGCTGGTGCGGTCGGTAACGGTGCCGGAGGCGGAGGTGAAGGCGAGTTCCCTCAGCGCGCGCCGATAAGCATCGCTCTACTTGTGCGCGTCATACACCGACATAACGTCCCGCAGGACGTTGCAGATGTGATAGCGGATCGTCGTGGAGGGTATGTACGCGGGACTTCCCCAGGGCTTTCGTTGGTAGTCGGGGCGGGGCTTAGGCAGGAGCTACATACGCATATAAGAACGTTCCTGACACAGTGGATGTATACGACGATGCACAAACCTTGGGATTGGCGCATGCGCTATAGTCCATCTCGGTGGCGCCTCCCCTGCAACTGGTGCTCCTAGCGTTGGTTATTGCCGCCGCGCATCTCGCGGTAAGCCATCACTCCAGTAGTGGACAATGCAGGCACGCGGCTGGGCGTAGCTCAATCCGGGGCTGTGCTGCGCGGATTGCTCTGCTGAGACTGAGATAAACACGGCACGTCAGCCTGCAGTCGTCGTGCAACACACAAAGAGATCTACAGACCTGTCTGCCGACGCGGTCGCGTCGCCACCGACACTTGCCATGAGAGTCCCTGTCTTCTGAGTTCGGCCTGATTCCTGTGCCCCGGAAATGGGAATCCATATGCAGGGCACTTGTTGACCTGAACGACAGGATGCTAGATGTCGCGGTACTGATACGGTACTGAGAGTCCCACTGACTCGAGAGGAGACTCGCGCGTCGCGCGAGGCCTAGGATCTGCTCGGATGGATCTCGGCACCACCCGAGCCGGCGCTAGCGCGTCTGCTCTGCGATCGACGTCCACTGACGACCGATCCCCCTCTCCTCCTCCTCCTCCTCCTCCTCCTCCAGCGTCCCCACCTCGCCACCACGGCGCTGTTCCTGCCCTCGAGTCGCGCGAAATCATGGTACCATACTACGTGCGCAGCTTTGTCCGGATCCTGTCGTCTCTTGGAGCTTAGACTTGGAACCGCGCAAGCCCAGCTGACGCGCTCGCCATCCTCTCCGCCGTCTTTTCGATCCCCGTAGACTACCGACCGCAACGGGTCCACAATCGAAGCTTGTTTTGGGAAGACGGGAGTCCTGCCGCATATAGCTCACGAAAACTGTCGCAGTCTACGCGTTCGTCCTGGACAGGCTCACAGGTCTCAACCAGTGCTCTACCACCCTCGGACGAGCGACCCCGAGCAAAGGGGAGGCCTTGAGCGTTATCGGACGTGAGGTCGTAATGCGGAATATTCTGTGGCCGATAATGTGGATGGAGTTTGAATAGGGCTGGCTGTGCTGTCGCTCAGGTGCGCCACTACTTCGTGCTTAGATGACCGTACGCTAATCATGGTCTTAGACCTACAGTACGCGCTCTGGTATACATCCTTTTGTCGCCTGAGTTAGACACGTCCGAAAGTCTACGCCTAGTAACAATGACAGTCCAACGTTTACAATCGACAATTTCATCCCATCGACATGGACGGACACTGCGATGGGCAACACGATGCGTTCAGCCACATCGTTATCGTTATACCATTCATTCCGCATACCTGCTTCAGCAGCCTCATCTCTCTCCCCAAATTCTCGCAATATGTCGCGTCGGTTGACACGCTACTCGACACCGGCCGCCTTTTTGAGACGTTATTCCGCACCCGGTCAGTAGACCATCTGTGCTTCGCTCGCACACATACCATCATTGACCTACTAGCTAGCACGGCTGCAACTGCGGCTCCACGCTGCTCTTAACATCGATTATGCGGATGAGTCGTCGCACACTGACAGACGGTGCCATCGGGTGAGGGCAACTCGAACCCGTTACGTGCAGACGTATCGGTAAGCACCTCGCCCAAGAATGACTCTAAGGTTAGGGCAGCACATCGGTCGTTGCAGCTTGCGCTGATGTGTGTACATCCTAGATTCACTGCCATCTCATTCTGCAGTGCGGACGAATGTATGCGCCACTGCCGCGACCCACTGTAGCCGCCGACATGCGGTTCGTTACACCCGTGAGCACAACTATACGGACCCCAGGCCTCTGGCCTTCCGCTAGCAATAACACAGCCTCGAGACGTCCTCGAGGCTCCCCGCTCTTCTGAACCACACCCTCGCTGTCACCCGTTGACTCTGCATCCTAGAGCGCAGTCTCCTAGTACTACTGCTAGGGAGATGTTGCTCAGACACGAACCAAGTGTCAGTCTTCTATGTTCTGTGTTATCCTGTCGCGCGGGCCTGATCAGTGATTGAGTATAGCTCCCTTCTTCGGACTAGATTCGACGTGCTATTCAAACTGCGTGCTCATCAGAACCAACCGCCCTCCCTGCAGGGCATCCCGCCTCAGTCGCTCTCTACTCGCACCTCGGCCACTGAGAACTCGTAGCTGCGTCGTTCGTTCCCTCTACAGAGCCTGTCGGAGGCGCGTCGTACGCGCCGGCCCGTGGTCGTACTTTCTAGACTCGGTTTCTATGTAGATTCGACTCTTCGCCCCCATTACCCGTCGCTCTATCCTCGCATTCCGCTCGACATCTTCTCGCTTCCCATCGACGAGATGGACCGATCAGCTCTCCCCATTGCTGCGCGGGTCTGCGTGGCTTGGTATCTACAAGCTATGCCCGACCTCTACCGCGGCATCGGGATTCATAACTGCGGGAGCTACGCAAGGCTAGTCAAGATGTCTCGCGCGGCGCGGCGCGCGAAGGAGTGGCTCATGGCCGTGCGCGGGCTCAACGCGTTCGATCTAGACACGCTGGTCAGTAGGGAAGGATAGTCGTTCAACCACTCCGCGTGTACGTTCAAGAACATCTCACAGCCATTTCGGATATTATGCGCCTTCCCCCATTTGGCAGATCTTGCTATGTGGAAGATCGGCGACTGGGGTTCCTGATCTCGCGAGCCCACGAAGTTGACGTCTCGTGCACGCCTTCGATCGAATTCGACATGGTTTGCACGTTTCCCTGATCAGTGACGTCGAACGGGACAACACGGTGTGCATGCGCGTACGCTGCAGCACAACGCTTGTCTGCACGATATCCCGCATGTACATTCAGACTTCTGGCCGGTCTATGTGAGCCCGCACAAGTATTTGCAGTTGTACGGTTCTGATGACATGATATAGATCGAGCGCGTGCCTGTCTGAGTTCGACTGTATCTGCCGGCATGGCGATCGGGACTGTGCCGCTGAACGACTCGGCTCGCGGCGCGTCTTCAAGCTGCAGGCGCAGAGAAGAGCTACGGACCGAGGAGAAAAGCGACGAGGCTGAGAGAGGTGCTCTGAATCGTCTGCTGCTTAGGTGCGGTCGTCACCTCTCGACTATCCTATTTGTACGCCAACGGAAGGGGTTGCTAACACAGCATCTGCGCAGGAGCACGCCGTCGCCTGGTAGACCAACTGTGAAAACGAGAGAGAGTCGAGTATGCTCGGCTGGCGTTATCTAGGTGAGCTCATGCCGATTGCATGTATGCGCCGGGGTTGGCAGGTAACGTCGAAGAGGCAGACCTGCTGTCTAAGAGTCTTCGCGGTACTCCTGCGGTCGGGGCTACCTCCCAGCCGTACGGCCTATGGCGTGTGACTGTGTTCCAGGCCATTACTGGGAATAGCAGTTGGGCACCCGGCGTCTACAAGGCAGCTTGATTTTGGAGCTTCTGCTCCTTCGTTCCTAGACGCTTGCTGCTTTCTCCAATGCTCGTAGTTGTGTGCGCGTTTCGCTGTACCGAGTGTCGGGTACAAGGCAGAGAACAACGTTCATCTGCGCTGGTAAAAAGTGCCGAGATGTTGCTCGCCAGTCAACGAGAACAAGGGTAGCCGATTTCGCACCACACGTTACAGGCCTCGTGTTGCTTGTCCTCGGAAGCACTCTTTCATCTCTGCTCACAAGTCGTTATCAGCACGCACCATCGTCGAAGTCGCCGCGCAGGTCTCTCCCTGACTCTCACCATCGCTGTTGCCCTCTCCCGTGCAGTTTCGCTTTCCCTTCTCAGTCGCCATGGCTAAGAGGCCTAAGAAGAACATCTTCAAGTCCTTTCGGCGACAGCCCTCCTCTACGCCTGAGCACAAGTCAAGACCTGCGAGTAAGGGATTTCATCGCCTCATGTCGCTCCTGTGTCGGAGGGGTTCCTCGCCGTCCCCACACATGCCGAGGTCGCCAAGCCCATCCCGAAGACAGTTCAGTTCGCAGGCAGTGCGCCCCCGCGCAGACTCACTGCCCGAGCATTCGGATGCCCGCTTCCCAGCGGGCGCCTCCGATTCCGACGCTCCCAGCTCAGGCGACCAGCCTGCCGATCCAGGCAACGGCGTCGAACCCAGTGCAGCTTATGAGTCCCCCAGTAGGGCCACGATAGGCCTAGCTGTGTTCAAGAGCGCGCTGCAAATCACGGAGAGGGCCGCCGACGTCTTTCCCCCTCTCAAGTCAGCCGTGGGAGGTCTGCTGGGAATCCTTGACTTGGTCGAGGTACGTCAGCATGCAGTAGACCACAGCATCTGTTGACTTTGTTTGATCAGACGGTTGTCGATGTGCATGAAAAGTTCAAGCGCATCACAGAGAAAGTCTCCCTCGTGACGGAGGTGGTTGAGATGTATCGATCTTTGGACTCAGGCCGTCAGGGCGAGATGATGAAGTACCTGGACAAGGTCGCGGAGTACGTAGCGTAGAACTTGTGTGCGCTCTATGATACGACTCAACAGATGTCCACAGCGAACTCAACGCAGTGGAGGAAATCGTACAAAAGAAACAGGATCGCAAGATTAGCAAACGCATAGTTCTTGCGCCAGCCGACGTCGACGAAGTTGAACGACAGTTCCGTGCTGTTGGGGATGCCACGGACCTTTTCCTTGTAGGTTCGTTTCAGCCTGAATATACGACGACTTTGCTCACAAGGATGCAGTTGTTAGTCAACGTACGCCACATTGCGGCATTGGAAGAGTTGCGTAGGCTTAATCAGTCATCGCATGCAAACTCAGCCAGCCGGATCCAGTTTGGTCAGTCGCCATCAGCCCTTCCTCACTTTGGCTTGCTCTAATTCATGGAACCTTTAGATTACCTGGACAAGCTGTCTGGGAGTGAGTCGGCCCGCTACGATGCGATAGACATCCCCTTCTGTACCACGGACACCCGCATTCAGCTCCTCGAAGACGTCTTTACTTGGGCAGCATGCAACGAGGGCGAGGATGTACCGTCGATCTTCTTCCTGAACGGAGTCGCGGGATCTGGGAAGAGCACTATTGCGAAGACGTTGTGCGCTTCGTGGAATCACGCAGGCCGCCTGGGTGCTAGTTTTTTCTGCTCTCGCCGCAAGGCCGAGCAGCGGGATGTGCGGTCCATCTTTCGGACACTTGCGTACCTCCTATCACTGTCTTCACCCTCATTCGCGGATGAGGTCGTCAAGGTGCTGCGAGAGAACCCGCTCGCTGCCAGTGCGAACATCGAGGAGCAGTTTCGTCTTCTGATCTCCGATCCAGCGACTGCCGCATTCACTGCAGTGGGTCCAGTGCCAGTCGTCGTCGTGGATGCTCTTGATGAATGCGATGACGCGGATGCGACAGAAAACCTGCTGAAGGTCATCGTAAAACACGGACGCCAGCTGCCTCTCAAGTTCTTCGTAACTAGCCGGCCCGAGCATCACATCAGGACCATGTTCAGGCAGCCAGGCTCGCGACATCTACGGCTGCGTGACATCGAGCGCGATATTGTTGACGAAGACATCCGTATATCTCTGACGGCAGAACTGTCCGATTTTGAAGATGTTCAGTTGTCTCCCGAGGACATCAAGATTCTTGTGGACCGCTCGCAGGGTCTGTTCATCTATGCGGCCACGGCATGCAAATACATCAAAGCGCGTGACGTACCAGAGCCTCCGCAGGAGCGGCTACGTGAACTGGTTGCTCCGCATGCAGATCATCCCCCCACCGGTATTGATGAGATGTACGACTACATCCTTGGCCAAGCTCTTCAGCGCTTGAATGGCGACCAGTCGACGAGGGTTCTGCGGTGCTTACACGCAGTCGTCTGCGCGCGCAATCCCCTCTCTGTCCCCGAATTAGCGCACTTGCTATGCCTCACCCCTGACCAGGTCCGCTATGCACTCGTCGCTTTGCATTCCGTGATCAACGTCCCCGACCATGACGAGGAACACGGTCTCCTGACAACATACCATGCTTCCTTCCCAGACTATCTCACTACACGGACGCGGTCTGGATCAAAGCGATGGGCGGCAGACACTGGAGCGACACATCTCGACGTTTTCCTCGGGTGTAACAAGATCATGGAGACTGGCCTGTTCTTCAACGTGTCGGGGTGTAGCACATCGTACGCCAGCAATGCAAAGCAGCCGTCGCGTCGAGAGCTCCCTTCGTATCTCGTTTACGCGTGTCGATTCTGGATCGAACACCTGACCATGTCGTCCGTCTCGGAGGAACGAGCGACTCAGGATGTCTTGGCTTTCTTCGAAAACAAGTTCCTATACTGGCTGGAGGTGTTGAGTGTTTGTAACTACACAAATGTAGCGTCTTCACTGATCGTGAGGCTGGAAGTCTGGCTTCGGGAACAGGTGTGTCCCTTTGCATGCCGTCCTGTGGATACATGCTGAGCCCACACCTAGCAAACCAGACAAAACACGGAAAACGCGGACGTGTCACGATGTCTGCGGCTTCTGTTGGACGCGAATGACTTCCTCATTCGCTTTGGGATGCCGATCCACGACAGTGCACCACATATATACATCTCGGCTCTTGCGTTCACACCTCCAAAGTCGCAGATCAGCCAGGTATATCTCGCTCTACTGGAGCGTCGATTGAAGGTGGATACTGCGGAACGGCTCACACCATTACCCCTCCTGGAGATACACGAGCATCGCCGCTGGACATCACAGTTACCACATTGGCGAGCGCTAGCCTTCTCAGCTGACAGCAGCTACATCCTGTCTGCTGCAGATGACAACCTCTGCCGCTGGGATGCAAGGACAGGGGAGTCAATTGGCCAGCCGCAGCAGGGACCTGACATTCCGCATTCTCGCCTCGCGCTCTCACCGGACGGATCTCGCGCTGTATCCTGGTCCGAGAGTACTGGCTGTGTCTGGGACACTACATTGGATCACCCCATTGGACGGTCGCTCAAAGTACCTACGGATGCCACATCCGTAAGCTTGGTTGTGTTCTCGCCCGATGGCAAGTGCGTCGCCGCAGCCGGTATCACAATGGCGGAAGGCCGTGACTCGGTCATTTGTAAATGGGACGCAGCCACGGGTGACCCCATCGGCCAACCGCTTGAACTGGCAGGATCGGCGCTCAAAGGCTGGCTTTCATTGATTGCATTCGCGCCCGATTACAAGCGCATCGCTGCGACATATCCCCGTGACAATCTTGGCCTTGGAAAGTTGACCTTGTGGGACGCAGAGACTGGCGCTGCAATTGTAGAAGAATTCGCAGACGTGAATTCAGCCGTCTTCTCACCAGACAGCGCATTCGTTGTGTACGGGGAACTCGGGGGTGCTATCCATGCCAGGGACGCGGAGACTGGTGATGCAATCGGACAGCCGCTCAATGGACACACAATGACAGTATGCTCGCTCGCATTCTCGCCGGATGGCAAGTTCGTTGCGTCCGGGTCGGCTGATACCACGGTTCGCGTCTGGTCGTTCGAGCATGGCAGACTTGGTGTTCATCGGGTGCTGAAGGGACATACAAGCTCGACCGAATCGGTCGTCTTCTCGCCGGATGGTCACTTCCTTGCATCCACCTCGGATGACGGGGACATCTGTATCTGGGATGTAGCCCAGACTACTACAGGGGACGCAGTTTCAATTGGCGAGCCGCCCGGGCACACTGACGCAGTGGGGTCGGTCGCATTCTCGCCGGACGGCAGACAGGTTGCATCTGCATCGTGCGACGGAACTGTTCGTGTCTGGGATGCAGATACGGGCGCTGCAGTCGGAGAGCCGCTGCTGGGACGAGGTCATGAATGTGGCCACTGGCCAAAGGCCATCGCATTCTTGGTGGACGACAACAAGATAAATCTTGTGTCTTATTCAACTTGCCCCGACTCGGCCTCGGAGGACGACGACGATGACGATCATCGTGGCCCTGCAATCAACGTGTGGGACGTGGAGGCGGCGAGCAACCCTGGTGAATGGTCACCCAATGGATACTGGGAAAAGTATGGTATGTGGGAATTCGCGCTCTCGCCGGACGGCAAGCGAGTCGCACTTCAGTTTGGGTGGGAGAAGTTGGAGATTGTCGAATCGGCGACGGGCGCCCACATCGTGGACATCGACATGTCATCCCAAGACACGTTGAAATCCACCACGTTCTCGCTGGATGGCAGGCTCGTTGCAGCCTCCTTCTACGATGACACCATTCAGGTTTGGGAGACAGACACTGGTACCCGTGTTGGGCCGCTGCTCAAGGTAGACAAACGGGGTGGGGATTGCATCGCGTTGTCGCCCGATGGCAAGCTCCTTGCGTATAGCTCCGATTATTCGGTGCGTGTTCGCATTTGGAATACCCATATCGAGCAGTCATGCATGGACCACACACACACGGTGACGTCACTCGCGTTCTCGCCCGACGGAAAGCACCTCGCGTCCGCGTTTTATGACGGAACGGTTCGCGTCTGGGATGCTCAGACAGGTGCTCTGGTCCTACCGCCTCTCACAGGACACACGGATACGGTGTGGTCAGTCGCATTCTCGCCAGACGCTCAGCACATCGCAACTGGTTCAGGGGACAAGACTGTCCGTATCTGGGACGTGACCGTCGGGGCATCGCATGCACCCAAGATCGTAACGGGATCCGATTCACCCTCCCTTGTCGATCTCTGGGAGTCGCATGTTGCGGAGTTCGATAGGGGGTACGACGGATGGATCGTCGGCCCTCATGAAGAGCTCTTTCTTTGGATTCCCCCAGGATATCGCACTGGCTTGTTGTGGCCTCGCATGACTGCAGTCATAGGCGTACATCCCGTTCGTCTCGACCTCCGCCAGTTCGCGCATGGCTCGACATGGACAGAGTGTTGGGGCTCGGCGTAAAATGGCGGACATGGTAAGTCCTACAGTATTGTTCGCGCCCTGAAGCTCTCATGCGGTATGATTCTGCAGATCGTGCATCTGAGGACTCAGCCCTGCTGCTATGACGGACTGCACATTGGCGAATTCGGCTGGACGGGCTGGTGTGGAGGTGTTCACATTACAACGCATACACATGTGTACTATATAGACCCTGATCGAGATACTTAAGTGCTGGTGGAAACATGGAAGATCTTGACCTTGCACGCGATGCAGCTCGCCCTCCTTTACGAGCATATTCAGTCTCCTCCGGCCAAGATCCCACAAATTCGTAGCTGTTCATGCTGGCCAAATGACAAGGCATGGTCAGCACGAGCATAACGAGCATAGAAAGCGCAATACATACTGCACCATCGCGCATACCAGCCAAGCGTCGACTCGGCCTCGCTCCTGCTGGCTCTTCACCACGACCGTGCTTGACAACTTTGCCTTTTCCCGCTTGTTTAGCGTCGGCAGTCCTGGGCCCGACCGACGTCCATCCACTCCGCTTTGTCCTCGGGCTCGCCCTCCTCATCTTCCTCCTCCTCCTACTCGCACGCATGCTTCCACTTCACCTGGCGACCTTCGTAAGGGCCGCTGCGCACTCTTCGATCCGGCTGTGGTCGCACTGGGCAGTGGTCATAATTTGGCTTGGATAGCGTTTGCACACGAGGGTACTCACGAACTCTTCCTCACTACTCACCACGGTAGAGCCCTTCCACCTACAGCATCCCTTCTTCCCGCTCAAGTACGTCGAGCTTCCCGAGGATGTTGTCGATGAATCATGCCGTTCATGGTTTCTGGCGCTCGGACGTAGCTCGCTCGTCTTGCACCCTTTGGCGTAAGCTTCCTCGACAGAGTGAACATTATCTTAGCGGTGCGCGGCACGACCTCTATTCCGTGTCTGCGAGAACGTTGTGATGACGTTAGGCACCACACACAAAATGGCAATGGCAGAGGCGGACGCACCCTTGCGGCTGATGTTGTACGCACGGCGCCTGCCCCGCCCTTCTCCGCGAGAACGGCCCTCGGTGAGCACTGGTTTCGTTGAGGTCCGTGCAAGCGTTTCTACTGGAGTACGCAGCTCTTTCGGAACAAGCAGACGATGCTCGTGATGACCCATGACTCGGGCGATCCGCGTGGAGAGCCTCTCTCCAAGTTGCCCGTGGAGGAGACCAACGCGGACTCGGAGGGCACCATATGCGCACATGAAGGTGTCGTACTACACCATGCAAGGTGTGAGTCGACCAGAAGCCCAAGGAAATTGAACGGGATGATCAACACGACCTATCCATCGTTCAGCACGAACGCATCCGACAGAGACAAATTGTGAAACTCTGTTGCCGAGGATCGCGCGCGAGTAGGTGCGTCGCGGCCAAGTGAGGAGAGTGTTGGAACGTTGACCGCTGGGCATCTCCAACAGGGTGACAATGACACGACGTACAGACCGGCCTCGCGTGAACATGATTGCCTGCGCGTCCCAAGCGCGTCCAGTGGATCTCCGATACTACCGTGACCGTGCTTAGAATAGGCACAGGCAGTTCATGGGTGCGACCCGCACTAATCACACACATCAGAGCTGCACACGCATGAATGGCGGGCGACCGTGTTGCATGTGCGGCGAAGTGACGGCGGGATCGAAAGGCTCAATCGCGAGGTGGAGATGAGCAAGGCACTACAAAGACAGGTCGAGCGTGACGGCATGCGGCGAGCGGGGTTCCTTGGAAACCTAGAGTCTTTGGAGACTCTGAATGTATTGCAATGTGTCAATGTGATGTACACTGCGCGGACGCGAACCTGCACGATTCCAAGTCCGCGCAACATCGCGAGGAAGCAGCCCCTTCCTCTATACCCTATGTGCACCTGGCTTGCATGCGCAGACTTTGGGTTCCCGTGAGGACTCATTCATCACTCTGGATCTGGGCAAGCGATCCCTGTGATTAATACGTTAGTCCGCTTTTGCTGACTTACCTGTAGGACATCGCCCATCTCGTTTGTCAATTGCGCGGCGCGCGGTGGAGCTCTCTGCACGCGCAACAAGATCGGGAGCAGTAGAGCATAGACAAGCTCGAGAGCGACGTCGAGGTCACCTTGCGGGGTCTCCGCACTCTCGCTGCTGCCTTCGGAGGGTGACAACTTCGAAGGCCGGGGTCCTGGGAGTCTTTCTCCCCATTGAGCTGTGAGACGTTGTTCATTGAGGACGTGAACAGGTCGAGCGACGCGAGTGGCTTGTACGGCAACAGAGCGAGGAAGAGGCCGGGGTGTTCGAACCGGTGGTCGCCCGAGATGCACGCCCGACGCGACATTGCGCGCCCGGGGGCGAGGGGGAGCGCATGGATGAAGCTTGAAGCCGTAGGGGTCCGAGAGAGTCGTGGCAGCGAGACGGCTTGAGGTTGGTCGAGAGAGAACACCTGGCGTTACGAATAGCAGCACGGAGACAGCAAGAACCAGTCGGAAAGTGGTCGTCGCGCTGGCGGGCCGGTGCTGAGATCTGAGATCTGAGAGACTCGTGCGCAAGGATCTGTCCGGATGAATCTCGGCATGACCACGGGCGCCGTCGCTAGCGCGTCTGCTCCGCGATCGACGTTGGACTTGTCCATCGACCTCCACCGACGGCGAACATTGCGCGCGACCTCACAGTAATAAGTATATATACATGCTCACCTTTGTCTCTTGTCGAATCCTGGAGCTTCGTATCACGCACGCCCAGCTGACGCGTCCGCTGGCATCCTTCCTACCGTCTTTTCGGATCCCCGTCGACTACTAGTAGCTGCAGCAACGGGTCCGCAGTCGAAGGCTCGAAGCTTTGTTGGGAAGATGGGAATCCTGCCGCATACAACCCAAGAAAGTCATCGCATTCTACGTGCTTGTCCTGGACAGGCTCACAGGTCCCTGCCAGTGCTCTACCTCCCTCGGACGAGCGAGCCCAGCAATGAGATTGACGATATGGATGGAGTCCACTGCGCTGTCGTTCAGGTGCGTCACCACATCGTGCTTAGTTGGCCGTAGGCTGACCATGGTCTCAGACCCTCAGTACGCGCTGTATTCCTACCCTGAAATGGTCTTGTGCGTCCTGAGCTAAACACGCCTCAATGGCTGCGCCTAACATTGGTGGATATACAACTCATGGTCGAGGTTCTGGCATGTACAAGGACGGAGACTGCGAGAGCCAACACCATGCGTCCAAACCCGTCGTGATCTTCATACCGTCTAGTCCGTATGCATACTTCAGCGGCCTCATGCCCTACATGACCGCCCCAGTCTTCGCGACATACCGCGTCGGCTGACACGCCGCTCGACACAGCCAGTCATTATCCGGGATCACTTCTGTACCCGGTCAGTGAATCTTCTGTGCTTCGTTCGCATGCATACCGACATTGACCCACTAGCTTGTAAGGCTGCGACTGCGGCTCAACGCTGCTCGTCACATCGATTATGTCAATCAATCGTCGCACAGCGACAGGCTGCGCCGTTGGGCGAGAGGCAACTCAAACGCGTTGAGTGCAGACGTACCGGGAAGCGTCTCGCCCAAGACTAGTTTTGAGGTTAGGGCACTGCATTGGCCGTAGCGGCTCGAGCTGATCAGCGTTTATCCCAGGTTTATCGCCATCTCAGTCTACAGTGTATCGACGAATGTATGGGCCGCTGCCACGACCCACTGCAGCCGCCGGCGTGCGGTTCGTTAAACCCACGAGTACAACTATACGAACTCCGGGCCTGAGGCTTGTCACTCATAGTAACATAGCCTCGGGGCGTCGTCGAGGCTCCCCGCTCTTCTTATCCATACCCTCACTGTCACCCCCGTTGACTCTGCATCCTCTGCGGCGCTAGGCAGATGTACCCCAGACACGAGTCAAAGGTCAGTACATCCATCTTCTGTTTCATTCCGTCGCGTAGGTCTGATCAGTACTTGCTATAGCTTTGTTCACCAGTGCATCCCCCTCTACTCGTATCTCGGCCTTTGAAAGTTGCGTTATTGGTTCGTTTGCCAGTTATCTCCCTTCACTCGTGTATACCTATGTCACGAACACTTGCATAGGCATTCGACTCTTCACGCCCACTGTCTGTAGCTATATTCTCCCGCATACTGCTCGATGTCTTTGGGCTTATCATCAACGAGATGGAGCAATCAGCACTCCCAATTGCTGCGCGGGTCTGCACGGCTTGGTATCTTCAAGCTATGCCCAACCTGTATCGCGCCATCGAGATTCGTAACCGCGGGAGCTATGCAAAAGCTAGCCAAGATGTCTCTCGCCGCACCGCGCGCGAAGGAGGGTCTCATGGCCGTGCTCGGGGTCAAGGCGTTCGATCTAGACACGTTGGCCGTTCACAAGCGAGTACGGAAGGACAGACGGTTCATCCAGCAACGTTTCCTCTCACTTGTTCATCTGGCCCCCGGAATCCGATCCCCATCTGTGGATGACTTCGTTGCGCGCGTTTCGATCACCTCTCGCACTGTAAGTCCGTCCGCACGCTGCGGCGTTCGGCGTGTACTTACGTTCCACAACATCTCACAGCCGTTGCGGACAATCTGCGCCTTTCCCCATCTGGAGGAGGTTGCTCTGTGGAAGATCAACTTCGTGGGCTCGCAAGAAATGGCACCCCGGCCGCTGACGTCCGATCCCTCGAGTGCGACATGATTTGCACGTTTCCCTGATCAGTGACGTCGAACGGGACAACACGGTGTGCATGCGCGTACGCCGCAACACAACGCTTGTCTGCGTGATATCCTGCATGTACATTGATACCCATCTTCCGATCGGTCTATGTGAGTCCGCACAAGTATTTGCAGTTGTACGGTTCTGGTGACATAATGTAGATCGAGCGCGTGCCTGTAGGTGCCTGTCTGTGTTGGACTGTATCTGCCGGCATGGTGATCGGGACTGTATCGCTGAACGACTCCGCACATGGCTCGTCGTCAAGCTACAGGCGCAGCGAAGAGCTACGGACCGAGGAGAAAAGCGACGAGGCTGATAGAGAGGTGCTCCGAATCGTCTGCCGCTTAGGTGCGGCCATCAACTCTCGACTGTACGATTTGCACGCCAACGGGAGCGATTGCGTGCACAGGTCCACCGCCATGCGCAGGAGCACGCCGTCGCCCGGTAGACCAAGTGTGAAACACGAGGGACAGTCGAGTACGTTCGGCTGGTGTTATCTAGGTGAGTTCATGCCGATTGCATGCATGTGCGTCGGGGTTGGCAGGCGACGTACTGAGTGTTGTATGGAAGAGGCAGACTGGCTGTCTTCTCGGTACTTCTGTGGTCGCAGCTTTCTCCCAGCCGTGTGGCCTACGGTGCGCGACGGTGCATCTACTGAGAACGGCGATTGGTCTACCCAGCGTCTACAATGGCAGCTTGATGTCGGAGTGTCTGCCTGCGTCTGCTCCTTCGTTTCTAGACGCTTGCTGGTTACCCCAATCGTCGTATTTGTGTGCGCATTTTGCTGTACCGAGTGTCGAGTACAAGGTGGAGAACATCGTTCACATGTGCTGGTGAGTACTGCCTCGGTTTTCGCTCGCCAATCAACATAGTATGTGTAATGGACTTCGCACTACGCGTTATAAGCCTCGTGTTCTGTGTCCTCGGAAGCACTCATGACAGTTTGAGTTTAATCTCTGCTCACAAGTCGTTATCAACACGTATCATCCTCGAAGTCCCCGCGCAGGTCTCGCCCTGACTCTCATCGTCGCCTTTGCCTCTCCCGTGCAGTTTCGGTTTCCCACCTCAACCGCCATGACTGAGAAGCGTAAAGGCGGAAAGAAACGCTTTCTCGATGTTTTACGTCGACCTCAGTCTTCTACGCCCGCGCAAGCTCCGAGACCTGCGAGTCCGGCTTCGACAGCGGGGGGGTCTCATCGTCTCACATCTCTCCTGCATTGGAGACATCCCTCGCCCTCCCTGCAAATACCGAGGTCGCGAAGCCTATCTTCAATTCGAGGGAAATCCACCTCGCAGGAAGTGGGCCCACAAGCACACTCGCTGCTCGAACATTCGAATACCCTCCTCCCAGCGGGCACCCCCGGATCTGACGCTCTCAGTTCAGGCGACGACCAGCCTGCCAATTCAGGCGACCCGAGGTCGCGAAGCCCACCTTCATCTTCAACTCGGAGAGCATCCACCTCCCGGGCAGTCCGCCCGCAAGCCGACTCGCTGCTCGAGCATTCGGATGTCCACTGGGAAGCGGGCACCTCCGATTTTGACGCTCTCAGCTCAACCAGCAAGCCTGCCGATCCAAGCCCCAGCGTCAAATCCACTGCAGCGGGGATGACAGGCCTAGCCGTCTTCAAGCGTGTGCTGGAGGTCACGGAGGCGGTCGCCGAAGTCTTTCCCCCTCTCAAGCTAGCCGTGGGAGGTCTGCTGGGAATCCTCGACTGGGTCGAAGTACGTCAACATGCACTAGAGACCACATTATCGGTTGACTTTGTTTCATCAGACGGTCGTTGACGTGCATGAAAAACTCAAGAGCATCGCAGAGAAGGTGTCTTTCATGACGACGATACTTAAGAAGTACCAGTCTCTGCCATCAGATAGTCAGGCCGAGATGAGAGAGTGCGCTAAGAAGGTCGCGGAGTACGTAGCCCACGCTTCCATGTGGTTTGTGATGCGACTCAACTGTTATTTGCAGTATGATCGATAGAGTGACCAACGTCGTGCGGGAGAAACGCGAGCGTTACATCATTACACGCATCGCTCTTGCTCCAGCCGACGTCGACGAGGTCGAACGACAGCTCCGTGTTGTCGGGGATGCCACGGACCTTTTCCTTGTAGGCTCGTCTCAGCCCGAATATACGATGTCGTTGCTCACAAGGATGCAGATGCTGGTCAGTGTACGCCAAATTGAGGGGTTGGGAGAGCTACGTACGCTCAATCAGTCATCGGATGCGAAACTGGACAACTTGGTCCAGTTAGGTCAGTCGCCGTCACGGCTACCTCACTTTGGCTTGCTCTGACACATTCTTTCCTGCAGCTCTCATGCAGCGGCTCGACCCGATTGTATCCGCGCATCACGATGCGATGCATATCCCTTCCTGCACGGAGAAAACACGCATCCAACTCCTGGACGATATATATACGTGGGCACTGGCGGATGCACGACCGATATTCATCCTGAACGGAGCAGCTGGAACAGGCAAGAGCACCGTCGCAAAGACCGTGTGCGCTGCGCTGGAGGGGAAAAGCCGCCTCGGAGGCAGTTTCTTCTGTTCTCGCGGCGGCAAGGCTGGGCAGCAGGATGTAGAGTCCATTTTCCACACACTTGCGTACTTCCTATCGCACTATTCACCCACATTCGCCGCCGAAGTCGCTAAGGCTCTTCAAGATGCCCCAGACGTCGCGAAGTTTGTGATCAAAAAACAGTTCGATGTCCTGATCGCGAGGCCCGCCAAGATCGCATTCACCACGGCAGACGCGGCGCCGGTGCTTGTCATTGATGCTGTCGACGAACTGGAGTGGCCTCGCAGCAATAACGCTGCTACACCTAAAGATCTCCTGGATGTCATCGTAGATCAGGCACCTCAGCTGCATCTCAAGTTCTTCGTGACCAGCCGGCCGGAGGCAGGCCTAAGGGACATGTTTGGGCCCCTTGACTCGGACTCGCGCAAACATATGCGGCTACAGGATATCACCCGTAACGTCGTCGACGCCGACATCCTGAAATATCTGACCGAAGAACTCAAAGCCGTTCCGGCGTCCACAGATGATATCAGCACTCTTGCGGCTCGTTCTGAAGGCCTGTTCATCTACGCGGCCACGGCATGCAAATATATCAAAGCGCGTAACGTACCCCTCCCTCAAACGAAGCGGCTTCAAGCACTAATCTCGTCACGCGCGAACGCTCCCACTGGTATCGACAAGATGTACGACTACATCCTCGAGCAGGCTCTTCAGGGCTTGGAGAACAACGAAGTGGAGGTGGTTCTGCGGTGCTTACACGCCGTCGTCTGCATGTTCGATTCCCTCTCTGTCCCCGATATCGCGCACTTGCTAAGCCTCACCGCTGAGGAAGTCCGCTACGCGCTCGTTGCTTTGCATTCCGTGATCAACGTCCCCGACCCTGAGGAAGAACATGGTATACTGACGACATATCATGCTTCGTTCCTCGACTATCTCACTACGCGCACGCGGTCTGGATCGAAGCGATGGGCGGCAGACATCGGAGCGACTGATGGTGACCTCTTCCTCGGGTGTCTCGAGAGCATGAACTCTGGCCTTTGCTTCAACGTGTCGGGTTCTAGCACGTCGTACGCTAGCAATGCAGAGCAGCAACCGCGGCAAGTCCCTCCTTCGTATCTCGTTTACGCGTGTCAATTCTGGATCAAACACCTGACGATGTCGTCCGTCTCGGAGGAACGAGCGACTCAAGATGTCTCGGCTTTCTTCGGAAAGCAGTTCCTATACTGGCTGGAGGTGTTGAGTGTCTGTAACCACGCGGACGTAGCATCCTCACTGGTCAAGAGGCTGGAGGTTTGGCTCCGGGGCAAGGTGTGTCCATTTATATATTGTCATGCGGATACATGCTGACTCCCTGGCACACCCAGCAAACCGATCGAAACACGGAAAACGCGGATGTGTCACGATGTCTGCGACTTCTGCAGGACGCGTATGGCTTCCTCATTCGCTTCCGGACGCCGATCGTCAACAGCGCGCCACATATATACATCTCGGCTCTCGCATTCACGCCTCCGGAGTCGGAGATCGGCCAGGCATATCTCGGTCTGCTCGAGCGTGGACTGAAGGTGGATACTGCGCAACAGCTCACACCGTTGCCCCTCCTGAAGATACACGAACAATACTCCATTCGTGCACTAGCCTTCTCGGCTGACAGCAGATGCATCGTGTCTGCCTCAGCATACGATGTCTGCCGCTGGGATGCAAGGACAGGGGAGTCAAATGGCCAGCCGCAGCAGGGACCTGACATTCCGTATTCTAGCTTCGCACTCTCACCGGACGGGTCTCGCGCTGTGTCCTGGGACGCCTTGTACTCGAGTGCCGTCCATATCTGGGACACTACACTGGATCACCCCACTGGACGGTCGCTCAAAGTACCTATGGATGCCACATCCCGCAGCTTGGTCGTGTTCTTGCCCGATGGCAAGTGCGTCGCAGCCGGTATCACGATGCCGAAAGGTCGCGACTCGGTCATTTGCAAATGGGACGCGGACACGGGTGACCCCACCGGCCAACTGCTTGAACTGGCAGGATCGGCGTGCGACTCGAACGACCGCGAGTTTGTTTCGATTGTGTTCGCGCCCAATGGCAAGCGAATCGCTGCAGTAAGCAGAACTGCTGAGAATACTGGGTTGTGGGATGCAGAGACAGGCGCTAAGGTTGCAGAATCATCATATTCACGGGCAGGTACATTCTCACCAGACAGCGCATTCGTTGTGGGCGTGGACTTAGGCGGTGCTATTCATGTCCGGGACGCGGTGACTGGTGACGCAATTGGACAGCCGCTGAACAGACACACAAACCATGTGTACTCGCTCGCATTCTCGCCGGATGGCAAGTTCATTGCGTCCGGGTCGTTTGATACCACGGTCCGCGTCTGGTCCTTCGAGCATGGCAGACTTGCCGGTCATCGGGTGCTGAAGGGACATGCAGGCTCCGTCGAATCGGTCGTCTTCTCGCCGGATGGACGCCTCCTTGCATCCGCCTCGGATAACGGGGAGATCTGTATCTGGGATGCAGCCCAGACTACTACGGGGCACACGAATTCATTTGGCGAGCGGCCCGGGCACACTGGGGACGTGATGTTGGTCGCGTTCTCGCCGGACGGCAGACAGGTTGCATCTGCATCGCTAGACGGAACTGTTCGTGTCTGGGATGCACATACAGGTGCTGCAGTCGGAGAGCCGCTGCTGGGACTAGGTCACGACTGTGGCTGCTGGCCAGTAGCCATCGCATTCTTGGTGAATGACAACAAGATCAATCTTGTATCTTGTTCAAATTGGCCCTACTGGAAGGACTACGACGGTCATCGTGGTCCTGCAATCAACGTGTGGGACATGGAGACGAGCAACTCTGGTGAACGGCCACACAAGGGATACTGGGGAAAGGATGGTACGCGGGCATGCGCGCTCTCGCCGGACGGCAAGCGGATCGCACTTGGGTTGGAGGGGCAGGAGGAGTCGTCCACGGAGATTATCGAATCGGCGAAGGGTGCCCACATCGTGGACCTGGACATGTCATCCCAAGCCCATTGCAGCTTATCCGCCACGTTCTCGCTGGATGGCAGGCTCATTGCAGCCTGCTTCAACGATGGCACCATCCAGGTTTGGGAGACAGACACTGGTACCCGGGTCGCGCCGCCGCTCGAGGCAGACAAATGGCGTGCCAGTGGGGATCGCATCGCGTTGTCGCCCGATGGCAAGCTCCTTGCGTACTCCGATTATTCGGAGCGTGTTCGCATTTGGAATGTCCAAACCCATATCGAGCAGTCATGCCTTGAAGACGAGGGCACGGTGACGTCACTCGCGTTCTCGCCCGACGGAAAGCACATCGCGTCCGCGTCGCGTAAGACGGTTCGCGTCTGGGATGCTCAGACGGGTGCTCTGGTCCTACCGCCTCTCACAGGACACACGGGGTACATGTGGTCAATCGCATTCTCGCCAGACGCTCGGCACATCGCAACTGGTTCAGAGGACAAGACTGTCCGTATCTGGGACGTGACCGTCGGGGCATCGCATTCACCCCAGATCGTGACGGGATCCGGTTCACCCTCCCTCGTCGATCTCTGGGAGTCGCATGGTGCGGAGTTCGGTATGAGAGAAGACGGATGGATCATTGGCCCTCATGAAGAGCTCTTTCTTTGGATTCCCCCAGATTATCGCACTGGCTTGTTGTGGGCTCGCACGACTGCAGTCATGGGCGCACATCGCGTTCATCTCGACCTCCGCCAGTTCGCACATGGCTCGACATGGACAGAATGTTGGGGCTTGGCGTGAAGTGGCGGATATGGTAAGTCCTGCAGTATTATTCGCGCCTATAGTGCTCTCACCATGACTCTGCAGATCGTGCATCTGAGGACTCGGTCCTGCTGCTACCACGGACTGAAAATTGGCGAATTCAGCTGAACGGGCTGGTGTGGAGGTGTTCACATTACAACGCATACACATGTATATATAGACTCAGAGCGAGATGTGTACTGTTATGGACGTTATGGACCTTGCACGCGATACAGCTCGCCCTCCTTTACGAGCATATTCAGTCTCCTCCGGCCAAGATCCCGCAGGTTCGTAGCTTTTGATGTTGGCGGAGGAACAGGGCACGGTCAGCACGAGCAAAATTAGCATAGACAGCGCAAGACATACAGCGGCATCGCGCATACCAGCCAACCATCGATCCGACCCCGCTCCTGCTGGCTTTTCGCCATAGTCGCGCTTGACAATGTTAGATTTGCCCGCTTGTTTGGCGTCGGCTGGTCCGACCGACCGACTCATCCATCCACTCTGCTTCGTCCACGGGCCCGCCCTCCTCATCAACACACGTCTGCGTCTCCCCCTCCACCTTCTACTCGCACGCATTCTCCCGCTTCACCTGGCGACCTTCGCAAGGGCCGCTGCGCACTCTTTGGTCCAGCGAAGGTCGCGCCTGGCAGCGGTGAGGTCCGAACTAAGCTTGAATAGCGTCCGCACACCAGGGCACTCACGGACTCTTCCTCACTACTCACTATGATAGAGCCCTTCCGTATAGCATCCCTTCTTCCCGCTCAAGCACGTCGATGTCGTTGTCAATGAATCTTGCCGTCCATGATACCCGGCACCCGGACGCAGTGGCTCGCTCGTCTTGCGCCCTCCGGCCTGAAGCGTCCCCGAAAGAGTGAGCTCTATGATCTTAGCGGCGCGCTGCGCGACCTCTATCCGTGTCTGCGAGAACGTAGTGATGGCATTAGGCACCACACACAGAATGGCAGAGGTGAACGCACCCTTGCGGCTGATGTTGTTCACGCCGCGCCTGCGCCGCCCTTCTCCGCGTGAGCGACCCTCGGTGAGTATCGCTTGAAAATGTTGAGGTACGTGCAAGCGTTTCCACTCGATGAAGCAGCTCGTTGGGAACGAGACGTCGCTCGTGGTGAGCTAAGACTCAAATGACCCGCGTGGACACTATAGAGCTTTCGACCGAGAGCCGGAACAGATCCGAGGAGGCCACCAACGCGGACTCGGAGGGCGTCATGCGCACATGTAGGTGCCGTGCTACACCATACAAAGCGGGAGTCAACGGGAAGCTCGAGGAGAACAGGATGACCGACGTAGTCGTCAACCAACTGCGAGTCGCGCATCCGAAGGTACGCGTCCACAGAACATAGCACGCATGTACTCACCGGTGCTTATGCTCCCAGCCATCTCCAGCGTGTTCACGTTCTCGGTAGGGGGTTGCCAGAATACCAGGCGTGTCGATGACTGGCCCTCGCAGGCAGCGATAGTCGAGGCGTCTGACGGGGAGCGGCGACTTGGTCATGAATGAGTACGGATGCGTGACGTCGACATCCGCGCGAGCGACCGCGGCCTGTGTCGATGTTTCGCTTGTGTCCCATTTCAGCTATCTCCCATGATGATAGGCCCTCCTCGAAAAACCACACTACAGTATGCTCTCGTTCGAAGACATGGCGGCATAGCTCGCGGATTGGGAAGGCCGACTCTGACGAGTGTTAACACCTGTTCAGCTTGAACGCTGTCTCTGCGGGCACAGAATCAGACCAAGAACCGAACATATGAGACCAGCGAGACATGGGTGCAGGACATCCGCATTATCATGCTACACGCCCCGAATTGACGAGTCCCCGGATGTGGTTTGAAGGCCATGCTTTGGACTGCTGCGGCTGTATGCCGTCAGCAGAGGGTAGCGCACCATTATTCTCCATGATCGCGCTACGAACGGCGCACTGCGGAAGCGTCAGACAAGCAAACAACGAAGCGAGCGCGATCAGTACCTTGTGCATGGTACACATCACCCATTGAGTGCGCCAGCCCCCTGCGCCGTTCGTAATCAGTACAAGGAATCTAATCTGTCGAGAGGAGCGAAGCTAATCCGGCGTGGCCGCTGTAGCCAATCCAGATCACTCCTGGGACTGAAGCCAGTTACGATTGCTGCGTGCTCTCCAATCACCGTGGTTCGCGACGATCGCTCCTAGGACCGCTGCGCGATGCACGCAAGTGCATGCAAGGGGTGACCGGTATGTTCGGTCGTATCAATTTGACGTTTGCCTGTGTTGACCGTTTCTTCGAGGACGACGTGGAGCAGCGCCGTTGAGTATGTACCGATTTGACCGGCGGGTGTACGGGTGTTTCTGTAGACTTGCGGACACTCGCGCGACGTGGCTTAGCCACACCCCGGGCACGGACGACCGTCTGTGAAGACGACCGTTTGTACAGTGGACGGCCGCGGGAACAGGGCAGCTCATAGACATGCTTGAGGCGGGAACAAGCGATGTGGTTTGATAAGGCGAGGTTAATCCATACACTTGGCGCGTGAGTGATAATAGCTTGCAGGGCATCCACGTCGTCCTACTGAAATCCTACAAGTGCTCTCCTGGGTCAAATGCACGCTGGATGGCGTCTGTGCCACGGTAGCATCGACGGCACGGATCAGCAGGAGATGCGGGTGGGTATATGCGAAGGTCGACGGGCTTGTGCGAGGCGAGTAGATGAGTTGCAGCTAAGTGAGGAGTTAATGAGTAGTTGTTGACCATGGACAATGGCATGACGTACCGACCGGGCAGGCGTGTTGCCATCGCCTGTGTTTCGCGCGAACATTGCCTGCGCGTCCAGCGGATCCCCGGGGACTGACAGCAGCACACGCACGTGAACGGCGGGCGGCCGTGCTTCATGTGCGGCGAAGTGACGGGCGGGATTGAGGAGGTCCGATCGCGAGGTGAAGATAAGCAGCCCACAACAGAGACGCGTCAACCGGTTCCTGCACAGAATTCTTGGGACACTGGATGTATGCTATGTGTCAGTGTAATGAACACCATACGGCCGCGTACCTGCACGATCCGAAGTCTTCAACATCGCGAAGAAGTGCAGTCCCTCCGCCTGTACGGCATACCACGCCGTATTCCTCTATACCATACATGCCCAGAGTGCATCGCGCGCCCCCTATTCTTCCGGGCCTGTCGTGCCAGTGGTGCCGATGAGGTCGACTGCAGACTCGGAAGGGGATGCGGTCGCTCGTCTGACGCGACGTCGGAGGTTCGCTGCCATGATCGTCGCGCAGGTGGGTCGTGGGGCGGCGCAGCATGACAGCAGCTGACGTATGCGACGGGGTGCGATCGGGATGGCGGGCGTGGTGCGTGCGTTGGACGTTGGTCGTCGGGGACGCGCACACGTGACCGTGTGTTGCTCGCCGTGGACGCTGCCGCCCAGTTTGTGTGCGCTTGTACTTACATGCTGTTGGACGGCCCCGCTGCTCGCCCGCCTTCGGTGCGATGCTACAGGTGTCTTGGTGGCCACGCTCGCACTCTCCTCGTGCATATCAAGCGATGACAACGACGCATACACCCCGCATTGCCGCACATACTAGGCACTCGCCGGTCCTCGTCCTCGCACGATGCCCTCCAAAACGACAGACCTCGCCCTTCTTGCTACAGCATCTGCGCTTCTGGGAACCGCCACGGCTTCCTCGTACGAGACCCGCGCACAAGACTCATGCGCGGATATTGATGGAGAAACCTGTGTTGTCCCCGCTGACGCACGCGTTCGTCTGTCCTACTTCCCGTTCAATGAGACTCTGCGCCAGAATGTCCTCGACGTCGATCCATGGTGATTTCTACACCTCGGGTGACTATTACGTGGCCTCCGTCACCGAGTTTGGTCAGCCAGCGGTGTACATCCGCGACGAGTTGGCGCGGATTGGGAGCACAGGCTATGCGGTATGTTCTATGTCATCCGCAATGTTAACGCGTCTGATGTCCCCTATGAAAGTCCGACCACGCGTTCAACACGGATCTCTTCGATTTGGTCAATAGCCTGAATGACGGTCACACGAGCTCGTACACGTACTGCGTCTGGGAGACCTTCCACAATCTACTCCCCGCGCCGGCGATCTCCCTCGAAGTCAACGGCACTCAAGAGGTCTACATCGTCGCCGGTGTTGTAGACTTCATCTCCCTCTGTGGCACGGAGTACACTGGCTACTACGCCTCAATTGGTTTCAACTCAGCCCGGCCTGCGGGTGCATGCGTCGTGAGCATCGAAGGCACCCCGTGTACTCGTACGTAGACTACATCGCCGACACTGCCTCGCGGAACTACCTCGACCACGGCGCGCGCGTGGACAGCGTGTTCGCAGCTACAGGATCAACGGGGGCAACTACTCGCAACGATTCGGCGACCTCGCGGGCCCGGTGTTCCCCGACCTGGACAACCTGACCATGGAACTCATCCTCGCGAACGGGACGGAGCCCGAGACGGTCGTCATACCCAACCTGCCGGGCTACCTCGGACAGCCGTTCACGGACGCGGCGTTGTAGTGCGTGCTGACATACATACTCGTTGACCCATCCTCACGGTTTGGAAAGGTGTTGATCAACAGCTGAGCAGACAGCTGCGCGGCGAAGAACAAGACGAACGGCGTGGACTATTCGACGTAGGGCGGCGGCCGCTCGGCCGCGCGCACTCGCGAGACCCGCGCAGCGTTGGCGGCGTCGCACTCGCTGGGCGTCGGGATCCCGTCGCAGTTGGTGCCAAGCCTGACCGCGATCTACGGAGGAGACATCCTGTGGAGACATCCTGCCTGATAACAAGACTGGCGTGGTACGTAGCTCGTAGGGCATCACTGCGTTACATCTGCTCACGGTCGTTCGCATGGCACAGATGTTCGTTGGCTCGTTCGAGCCCGAGGACTACTACTACGGCCTCTAGCCCCAGGTCGCCGATGTCGTCCCTGCGCTCTTGGATACAGAGGTGACACGGCTACTGATTGACCTAGGCGGTGCGTTTCTGCTCCTGACATGTTTCGCCTTGATGACTGACGACGCATATAGGCGGCAACGTATGCCTGGGCGAGTTCCTGCTACCTTGCATGCGCAGACTTTGGGTTCCCGTGAGGACTCATTCATCACTCTGGATCTGGGCAAGCGATCCCTGTGATTAATACGTTAGTCCGCTTTTGCTGAGTTACCTGTAGGACATCGCCCATCTCGTTTGTCAAGTGCGCAGCGCGCGGTGGAGCTCTCTGCACGCGCAACAAGATCGGGAGCAGTAGAGCATAGACAAGCTCGAGAGCGACGTCGAGGTCACCTTGCGGGGTCTCCGCACTCTCGCTGCTGCCTGCGGAGGAGCCGAGAGTGACAACCTCGAAGGCCGGACTCGGGCACCGGACAGAGCCTCGGACGAGAAAGCTAGCTCTAGATGAAGCCTAGTCGTATGGTGGCTAGTTTACGTGCGAGGCATGCGTTGGGCAATGCCCAGGTGACCGCCTCCGTGTATCTTGCCACCACCGCCTTCGCTCAGTCCTTGCTGGTACTCGCGGACTTTCAATTTACTCACATATGCTGCGCGCGCATGCGAACTGCCGAACTCGCTTGGTCTCACTCGCCCACCGAGCACCTCCCTCGCACCTGCCCTACTCGCCCCACTTACACACCTCATCCCCTGGCACCCGCTCGCACAAGTGTGGCGCGTGCCTCCGCGTATCGCGCCCGCCAGGCCCGCCCTTCGTAACCGCATGTCATACAAACCCATTCGCCCACCCTAGCGCTCGCATTCCCTGCGCATCCTCCCGCCCGCATGCCGTGTGCGCTCTCCCATCTGCGCGCCTCGCGCTGACGGTTGAGGCCGCCTGGGGTTAGCACTCGGCGAGACTGAGATCAGAACTAGGACTCACCGCTTTCCTCCCCCCTCCTTCCGCGGCTCGCTGCCGTACACGCGTATAATGCGAACACGTCAAACACGTCAATATCTCGCGTTGCGCGTCGCGGAGGGTCGACCACAGACGCGTCGCTGGCCATGCGCAGCCTCTACCATTCCATGCACATTGGAGAGCGAAAAGTATTCCTCATGTTGCTCGAGCAGTATTGGGCTTCTCCGCGCATCGCGCACTGGCTCATAACGACGCGCGAGCTGTACGTCTCAAAGATGTACGAAGGGAAGGACCCGTATGGCCCCTACTTTGGGAGAAACAGAAAAGACCACCGCTTCATCCATGCACTGCCGATGGCTGGCGTGCAGGAACTTTGGTTGCAGGGACTTTGCTATTGACCCGCGAATGGCTCCATTCACTCCTCTTTCTTTGTTTCCTTGTCGCAATTCTAGCCGGTCAGATCACTAGATTTATCCTACGCCTGGCTCAATACCTTCGAGCTGCGTCGGATCATCAATGCCTTCCCCAGGTTGAATAGCCTTAGCCTGCACGGCAATGTTCGCGGCCCGCCTCACACAATTCGTGCGAACGCTACACAGTTCCAGCTTGAGTATCTCGGCCTCGACCTGCGCACGGGTTCAAAGTCATCTCGAATCATTATCCACTGGCTCGCACAGTCGCGGATCTTGCGAGATGCTCGAAGAATTAATCATACAGTATGTGGCCTTGATGTCTCAGACGATTTGGATACTAGCCTAGTCGATGAGCTGCTCGAAGCCGCTGGTCCATCTCTTCTGCGCTACTCGGTGCCATATGACTTGCCACCCGGTTCGTCCTTCATTTTATATACCGTAGTTACATGTCTGACCCTGGTAACGTGTGGTCGCAGATTATCTTGGAAAGCTTACCACCAGCGCCGCATTGCGATCACTAGAGCTCTGTCTCGGCACCTTAGACCTAGCAGGTCATCCCCTCGTTTGCTGGTCCGGAGCAGCAGAACACTTACACAAAATCCTTGGGACCGTCCGGAGCGACAAGCTCGAGCGTATTAAGATCGAGATCGAGGTGAAGGTGACCGACAGCATAAGCGAAGCCTTGATAGATACCACGGAGGAGGAGCTGGACGTGCAGAACTTGCACGAGGTGATGAGCCGGTCATACTTCAATGCGCTTAAGGAGGTCAGGGTCGTTGCATTGGCGACGGGACAAGGCAGATGCAGTCGTCATCCACGAGCAGTTCACACTGCTGCTGCAGCCATGGTGCGGCTCGTGGTCTAGTTGAGATCTCCTAGACAGTTCAAGACCTATTGATTGATGCAGATGTGAGTACTGTGCTCCCTCATCCGCACGAAACAGGTGACTCACTGTATGATCCCCAGCCGCCAGATATGCGCATATATAGGCCGGCCGGCGAGCGTTTCGTCCGCCACGTCGTAGTCTCCGTTCCGACCATGAATCAAGACAAGCGCTTTCAAGACACGTCGTATCGCCAGTACCATCTCATCGAGCCCGTCGGAGCGCTCTAGCGGCACAAGGGTTGCGCTGTTACTGAAGTCCAGTCCCATCAATGTAACGAGACATTCAGCGCGGCACACTTCCTCTCCATCGATGTACTTGCCGCGACGACTTGGTATGTGTGCATAAAGACAGGCTTCAAATTATACGATACATCGTTATGATTGGCGACTGGATACATACAGCTCTTTTGTGCGACAGTTCACGTTATGTATGCACGGGAGGGTCTCATACCCGGGGTCGTCTAGAGTCGACCGGAAATCAGACATGGCCTAACATCAATACACGCTCCGAACGCACCTCTCACTCGCGCGGACATCGAGCTCTCTGCGAGCCATCACGGAGACATGCCACACAAGCACTGAAGGCGCGACGCAATGCAGAGCCCAGCGCTGAGGCATAGCAGGACGTCATGTAAGTATCCACAAAGTCCCAGACCGCGTGGAGGGTGGGTAGCGGCTCCTGTCTGAACACCCAGGACGAAGACATACCATCCAAGTACCCGCGAGCCGGCTGGGCGCAAACCGGATTGCGTAGATGGCCGAGTGCGTGCACGCGTCAGCACGGCCCATTATCAAGTCGTGGACGTCTCTGGTATTGTTGCAAACGAGAATAGAGCTGTCTACAATAAAGATTCAGTCATGAGAGGGCTCAGACACCGTAATGGCGACTCACCGGAGACATACGCCTCGAGTACCGTCCTCGTACTGAGGCCCCGTGCCAACACCGGAGAGCTCATAGATCCATTCCGCTAACTCCGTGCTGCCACGGTGTATGCCCAGATGTGGAATGAGTTAAGCGAATCCAAGCGCAAGAGTGTCAGGCTTCGAGTTGATGACTCAGTAGCTAAGGGTCATCGTCGCAATGAAGAGCTAGATGGCTTTAGGCTGAGATAGTCGGACAGACAGCGAGAGCCAGTTGGAAAGTGGTCGTCGTGCTGGCGTGTACTCATGTCCGACAGACCACAGCGTCGCAGGAGCGAACATGTGGTCGATGAGCTCGAATACTTCGACCGGGATGCAGGCGGAGTGAGCGGATGGAAGGTATCGCGGGGCGAAGTCGTAGTAAATGTCTTCATAATTGCTCCATTCGTCAAGTTGTGCGGATCGCCTCTATTCAGATTGAGAACGACTCGATACCGTCGCGGATATGGCGAACTGCCTGGTAAGACTCAGCCTTGTATAACGATCATACACGACGGGCTGATACTAACCTGGCTATTCGGCACTGTTCGGAAGGTCTCTGGCTACGTACGTGCAGAGACTCTAGAGGCCGTTAGATCACCGTAGTTGTGCCGTGTTAGCGGATATGAGCACTATTAGGTTGAGCGTGAGTAGAACGCGAGCAGAGGAACTGCGTCCAGATCTACGCGGTATCTGTTCCAAGTGCAGCGCTATACCGCACACAGCCCTTGAGGTACGAGCACGCGCAGATACATGCCCGCTCATGACGCCGCCTCCATACGACGGCCGGAGTAAACTCCGATACACGCCCGCGAGCCTCTGACCGATCACGCTTGTTTCAGCTCTGCTCCTCCGCCTCGTCGACCTTGACCTCCTTCAGCACGCCACAGTACGGCCGGCTTGCGACTTCATGCAGGCCGCGCATGTACAGCGTCGAGCTCGGTCGCCAACTGATCGTCGACTGTACCCCGGCACCACATCGTCATACGCTCGAGCTGAAGGCTTCGGACAATGGAGAAGACGTTGTGAGGCATGTCGGCTACGCTGATCCAGGTAGCGGGCGGCAGGGTCTGCGGGGTGAGGTCACTGAGCAGAGTGATATTGAGCGCAGCGAGGTGCTTCGCGGGCCGTGGGGATGGGAGTCTGCGTCACAAATGGAGAGATCAGGTAGAATCGGCATCGACAAGGCCAAGTTACTCACCGGACGTTCTGTGTACCGCGCCACGGATGGACCAGCTGCGACATGGAGCTTGTCTGTTTTCTGTCGTGAAGACTACTCTTGGAATCCAACTGCCAAATCGTCAAGAGCCGTGCAGGTCCGGGTCCCTGCGCAGACAATCCAGTCGACGAGCGTCCGCATCCGCTCGTCGCAGATGTATATGCTCAGGTGCCGGATACGTATCTCGAACTCTGCCTGCAGCTGTCAACTGGTGCCCACATTGCCGCGTTCAAACGTCTGCCCGGAGCGTCAGGTCGGCGAGGCAGGGGGAAGGCGCAGATGATGCGGCGGAGCTGTGAAACGGTGAACTGAGGTCATGAACAGGTCGAGCGACGCAAGTGGCTTGAACTGCAACAGGGCGAGGAAGAAGCCGGGGTGTTCGAACCGGTGGTCGCCCGAAATGCACGCCCGACATTGCGCGCCCGAGGGCGAGGGGAGCGCATGGATGAAGCTTGAAGCCGTAGAGGTCCGAGAGAGTCGTCGCAGAGAAGAGCTCGCAGACGGCTTCAGGTTGGTCAAGGGGGAACACCTAGCGTTACGAATAGCAGCACGGAGACAGCCTGAGCAAGAGGCAGTCGGGACTCAGAAAGTGGTCGGCGCGCAAGGATCTGCCCGGACGAATCTCGGCATGCCCACGGGCGCCGAGGCTAGCGCGTCTGCTCCGCGATCGACGTTGGACTTGTCCATCGACCTCCACCGACGGCGAACACTGCGCGCGACCTCACAGTAATATAGTATATATACATGCTCACCTTTGTCTCTTGTCGAATCCTGGAGCTTCGTATCACGCACGCCCAGCTGACGCGTCCGCTGGCATCCTTCCTGCCGTCTTTTCGGATCCCCGTCGACTACTAGTAGCTGCAGCAAGGGGTCCGCAGTCGAAGGCTCGAAGCTTTGTTGGGAAGATGGGAATCCTGCCGCATACAACCCAAGAAAGTCGTCGCATTCTACGTGCTTGTCCTAGACAGGCTCACAGGTCCCTGTCAGTGCTCTACCTCCCTCGGACGAGCGAGCCCAGCAATGGGATTGATGATATGGACGGAGTCGACTGTGCTGTCCTTCAGGTGCGTCGCCACATCGTGCTCATTTGGCCGTAGGCTGACTATGGTCTTAGAGTTATAGTACGCGCTGTATTCCTACCCTGAAATGGTCTTGTGCGTCCTGAGCTGAACACTCTTCAATGGCTGCGCCTGACATTGGTGGAAATACAACTGATGGACGAGGCTCTGGCATGTACAAGGACGAAGAGACTGCGAGAGCCAACATCATGCGTTCAAACGCATCGTCATACCGCCCAGTCCATATGTATGCTCCAGCCGCATCATGCCCTATACGTCCTCCCAAGTCCTCGCAACCTAGACGCTTGCTGGTTTCCCCAACTATCGTATTTGTGTGCGCGTTTCGCGTACCGAGTGTCGAGTACAAGGTGGAGAACATCGTTCACCTGTGCTGGTGAGTACTGCCTCGGGTTTCGCTCGCCAATCAACATAGTATGTGTAATGGACTTCGCACTACGCGTTATAAGCCTCGTGTTCTGTGTCCTCGGAAGCACTCATGTCAGTTTGAGTTTAAGCTCTGCTCACAAGTCGTTATCAGCACGTATCATCCTCGAAGTCCCCGCGCAGGTCTCGCCCTGACTCTCATCGTTGCCTTTGCCTCTCCCGTGCAGTTTCGCTTTCCCACCTCAACCGCCATGACTGAGAAGCGTAAAGGCGGAAAGAAACGCTTTCTCGATGTTTTACGTCGACCTCAGCCCTCTACGCCCGCGCAAGCTCCGAGACCTGCGAGACCGGCTTCGACAGCGGAGGGGTCTCATCGTCTCACATCTCTCCTGCATTGGAGACATCCCTCGCCCTCCCTGCAAATACCGAGGTCGCGAAGCCTATCTTCAATTCGAGGAAAATTCACCTCGCAGGAAGTGGGCCCGCAAGCACACTCGCTGCTCGAACATTCGGATACCCTCCTCCCAGCGGGCACCCCCGGATCTGACGCTCTCAGTTCAGGCGACGACCAGCCTGCCAATTCAGGCGACCCGAGGTTGCGAAGCCCACCTTCATCTTCAACTCGGAGAGCATCCACCTCCCGGGCAGTCCGCCCGCAAGCAGACTCGCTGCTCGAGCATTCGGATGTCCACTGGGAAGCGGGCACCTCCGAATTTGACGCTCTCAGCTCAACCAGCAAGCCTGCCGATCCAAGCCCCAGCGTCAAATCCACTGCAGCGGGGATGACAGGCCTAGCCGTCTTCAAGCGTGTGCTGGAGGTCACGGAGGGGGTCGCCGAAGTCTTTCCCCCTCTCAAGCTAGCCGTGGGAGGTCTGCTGGGAATCCTCGACTGGGTCGAAGTACGTCAACATGCACTAGAGACCACATTATCGATTAACTTTGCTTCATCAGACGGTCGTTGACGTGCAGGAAAAACTCAAGAGCATCGCAGAGAAGGTGTCTTTCATGACGACGATACTTAAGAAGTACCAGTCTCTGCCACCAGATAGTCAGGCCGAGATGAGGGAGTGCGCTAAGAAGGTCGCGGAGTACGTAGCCCACGCTTCCATGTGGTTTGTGATGCGACTCAACTGTTATTTGCAGTATGATCGATAGAGTGACCAACGTCGTGCGGGAGAAACGCGAGCGTTACATCATTACACGCATCGCTCTTGCTCCAGCCGACGTCGACGAGGTCGAACGACAGCTCCGTGTTGTCGGGGATGCCACGGACCTTTTCCTTGTAGGCTCGTCTCAGCCCGAATATACGATGTCGTTGCTCACAAGGATGCAGATGCTAGTCAGTGTGCGCCAAATTGAGGGGTTGGGAGAGCTACGTACGCTCAATCAGTCATCGGATGCGAAACTGGACAACTTGGTCCAGTTAGGTCAGTCGCCGTCACGGCTACCTCACTTTGGCTTGCTCTGACACATTCTTTCCTGCAGCTCTCATGCAGCGGCTCGACCCGATTGTATCCGCGCATCACGATGCGATGCATATCCCTTCCTGCACGGAGAAAACACGCATCCAACTCCTGGACGATATATATACGTGGGCACTGGCGGATGCACGACCGATATTCATCCTGAACGGAGCAGCTGGAACAGGCAAGAGCACCGTCGCAAAGACCGTGTGCGCTGCGCTGGAGGGGAAAAGCCGCCTCGGAGGCAGTTTCTTCTGTTCTCGCGGCGGCAAGGCTGGGCAGCAGGATGTAGAGTCCATTTTCCACACACTTGCGTACTTCCTATCGCACTATTCACCCACATTCGCCGCCGAAGTCGCTAAGGCTCTTCAAGATGCCCCAGATGTCGCGAAGTTTGTGATCAAAAAACAGTTCGATGTCCTGATCGCGAGGCCCGCCAAGATCGCATTCACCACGGCAAACGCGGCGCCGGTGCTTGTCATTGATGCTGTCGACGAACTTGAGTGGCCTCGCAGCAATAACGCTGCTACACCTAAAGATCTCCTGGATGTCATCGTAGACCAGGCACCTCAGCTGCATCTCAAGTTCTTCGTGACCAGCCGGCCGGAGGCAGGCCTAAGGGACATGTTTGGGCCCCTTGACTCGGACTCGCGCAAACATATGCGGCTACAGGATATCACCCGTAACGTCGTCGACGCCGACATCCTGAAATATCTGACCGAAGAACTCAAAGCCGTTCCGGCGTCCACAGATGATATCAGCACTCTTGCGGCTCGTTCTGAAGGCCTGTTCATCTACGCGGCCACGGCATGCAAATATATCAAAGCGCGTAACGCATCTCCGGGGATGCGGCTTCAAGCACTGACTTCTTCACGCGCGACCGCTCTCACTGGTATCGATGAGATGTACGACTACATCCTCGAGGAGGCTCTTCAGGGCTTGGAGAACAATGAGGTGGAGGTGGTTCTACGATGCCTCCACGCCGTCATCTGTACGCGCAGTCCCCTCTCTGTCCCCGAGTTTGCGCCATTGCTGCGCCTCACCCATGAGCAGATGCGCGGGGCGCTGGTCGCCTTGCATTCCGTCATCAACGTCCCCGACCGTGACGATCTCCCAGTGACGACATACCATGCTTCCTTCCCCGACTACCTCACTACGCACATGCGGTCAGGATTGAAGCGATGGGCTGCAGACACCGGAGCGACACATCGCGACCTTTTCCTCGGGTGTCTCGAGACCATGAACTCTGGCCTTTGCTTCAACGTGTCGGGTTCTAGCACGTCGTACGCTATCAATGCAGAGCAGCAACTGCGGCAAGTCCCTCCTTCGTACCTCGTTTACGCGTGTCGATTCTGGATCGAACACCTGACGATGTCATCCGTCTCGGAGGAACGAGCGACTCAAGATGTCTTGGCTTTCTTTGGACAACAGTTCCTATACTGGCTGGAGGTGATGAGTGTCTGTAACCATGTGGATGTAGCCTCTTCACTGGTCAAGAGGCTGGAGGTCTGGCTCCGGGACAAGGTGTGTCCGTTCACGTGGTGTGGTGTGGATACATGCTGAGTCCACACCCAGCAAACCACTCGAAACACGGAAAACGCGGATGTGTCACAATGTCTGCGACTTCTGCAGGACGCGTATGACTTCCTCATTCGCTTCCGGACGCCGATCGTCAACAGCGCGCCACATATATACATCTCGGCTCTCGCATTCACGCCTCCGGAGTCGGAGATCGGCCAGGCATATCTCGGTCTGCTCGAGCGTGGACTGACGGTGGATACTGCGGAACGGCTCACACCGTTACCCCTCCTGAAGATACACGAGCATTCTCGGGAATCCATTAGGCGAGCGATAGCCTTCTCAGCCGACAGCAGGTACGTTGTGTCTGCCGCAGATGACCGCGTCCGCCGCTGGGATGCAAGGACAGGGGAGTCAATTGGCCAGCCGCGGCAGGGACCTGACGTTCCGCATTCTCGCCTCGCGCTCTCACCGGACGGATCTCGCGCTGTGTCCTGGGATGCCTGGTACTCGAGTGCCGTCCATATCTGGGACACTACACTGGATCGCCCCAATGGACGGTCGCTCAAAGTACCTATGGATGCCACATCCGACAGCTTGGTAGTGTTCTCGCCCGATGGCAAGTGGGTCGCAGCCGGTATCACAATGCCGAAAGGTCGCGACTTCGCCATTTGCAAATGGGACGCGGACACGGGTGACCCCATCGGCCAACTGCTTGAACTGGCAGGATCGGCATACGACTCGGACGACCGCGAGTTTGTTTCGATTGTGTTCGCGCCCAATGGCAAGCGAATCGCTGCAGTATTCGATTATACTAGCTATAGCAACATTCCTGTAGCGGCGCAAGCGCCGTCCCCGACTCCATGTGGGTGCCTGAACCGTAATATGAATGAACATCGATTGAGCAGTGAGGGTGGTGTAGATAAGATGATACAATAATCTACATAGATTTCAAACTCCGCTTTAGTGGTACAACATAGACCTAAAGCGGAACATAAGTATCAGCATCACTACTGTATACTAATGCTGTCTCCTTCTGGGTCAGATACACCTGTGTGTTCCAGCAGTACAGTTGGTTGATCATCTGCATGTTTAGAGTTGTCATGCATAAATGCCTCTGCAGGATGTTCTGTAAAACCTGCTGTTTCTTCTTGGAAGATTTCATCACTTTTTTGGTGAATGTCTTGGATGAATTGAGCATCAACACCAGGAAGAACACCATCATCTGGAAATTGATCTATGTTACTCTGATCCAACAGGATCTGCTCATATAATCTGTTAGGGTGCTTCAACCAAAGAAGAAAATGCCATATTTTGGCTTTTTGCACTCTGAATGTATTGCCCAGGTCACTGGCTTTGATTTTATGAGGTCCAATAGATACAACTGGGAGATACCCAGTGATGTCTGCAGGAGTTCTAGGAAGCACTGTTGTTGTTGATATGACATTCATATCACGTGTTATGGTGTTTCCATGAAAAATCTTTGGCTGTCCAGGTTCTGAAAATCCATACAAACAGGTTACATGGGCAGTGATATGATAAATAGCACATGCCATCTCTTCAACCCATGTAAGGTCACAAAATTCAGTAGGAAGATGACCTCTATATAGATTATTTGCCAGTGCATATCTGGGCATAGCTGGTTTCTTTAGGGAATTGTAGCAGTCTGAACATAGTGCTATTCTGTGATTGATAGGGTCACTGCATAGCAGCCCTTTTTTTATCCAACATGAAGCCATCAAATTCATTTCCATACAAGAACTCATTGGAATTTTGTTGTACAATGCATTTCTGAATAATCCATGGGTCATGTACCTGCAAAACAGACATGTTATGCACTATGTTGGGGATTTGATTCATATCATAGATCTTTGTTTTCAATCTATGGGCACTGCTAGAGCACACAGAGCAGATGAGAGGAGAATGCCATTGTGTTGCTTTCCAATAATTGTATGCACATTGTAGCTCAGTCTCAGTGCTAGGTATGGTAGGCCAATTCATTTCTTCACTGAGGTATGATTGCTTTAGTTGTATGCTCTTGTCTTGTCTTTTCAACCTTCTATAGTCTCTTTGATACTGAACTTGCCGCTGTTTCCTTATTTCTGGGAGTGTGTTATGGAATATTGCATTTATCACAGCATCACCATAGTATGCAATCAAGATACTTTCAACAATATTGCATGGATTTGGCACATTAGATAACATGTTGCCACTGTATGTCACAGCTGTGAAGTATTGTTGGTACACTTCAGCAATACTCAAGTCACTGATATATTGCTTAATGGCCAATATCTTGGAAACCAGTATTTGCATTGCTCTTGTTTTGCTCTTCATGTGGTCAGTCTGAAATATGGTGTAACAATGATCTAAAATGTCCTTGTCTAAACACCTCAGTTGGCTGAGAATATGAGGGTCTATATCAGGAACTGTACTTGAATGAGCAACATCATGTGCTATACTGGAAAGCATAGGAGATTGGCATAGACATTTCAGAATCTTGCAGCCATATAATTGTATATAGTAATGCTTCAAAATTATATATCTACAGTGGAATGGTGAACTGAGCAGCAGAGAGCAGTTGCATGTTTGGCACAGGAGAACATCTGACATATTTGCCAATAACACTTTAGATGAGTTGAAATGCTGCAGTAGTTGCTTAGCCAAAGATGCTTTGGATTGCCTGATACCTTGTGTCTGATCAACACATGTACAAACAGCAGCCCATAATTCAGCTCTGGTAAGGGATTGTAATTGCTGCAGGTAATAATCATCAGTATAATAGAACCATGAAGGATTGCTATTCATGATGCCTTGGACTGTGTCATTGGAGACACTTGCAATTGTATGTGGTATGCTGTCTGATGATGAGACTGGTATATAGTCTGCAGAATCATCTGTTAAAACTGGTAGTGGGCCTGAGACACTGTCTGGTAAAACTAGTATTGAGCCCAAGGCCCTATCTGGTAGTTGGGAAGTAGGGGCAATACTAGTTAGTTGTTGTGACATGGAAATGGCAGCTGCTTCAGGGGAGAAGACAAGATGTGTTGAAGTGAATGTCTCGATAATAGTGGCAGGAGGCATGTTATATATGCTCGGAAAAAACCGGAGGAAGATCCGGCCGCACGAGCGGAACACAGAGCCAAGCAAAGCCTCGGTCAGACGCGAGCGCACAGCTTGCATGTGGACAGTTTCCCTATGCGGTATCGCGCGTACCGTATATGGACAAAAATTTCCCACGGCGACACGGCATCCCCGGCGCAATATCGTTTCTACTTGACAGAGCCCTCCCTCCCTTCGGGAGGAGTCGGGGATTGGGTTGTGGGATGCAGAGACAGGCGCTAAGATTGCAGAACCATCGGATTCATCGGCAGCTACATTCTCACCAGACAGCGCATTCGTTGTGTACGGTGATATCCGTGGTGTCCGGGACGCGGAGACTGGTGATGCAATTGGACAGCCGATCGAGGGACACACAGAGGGCGTGCTTTCGCTCGCATTCTCGCCGGATGGCAAGTTCATTGCGTCCGGGTCGGGTGATTTCACGGTCCGCGTCTGGTCCTTCGAGGATGGCAGACTTGCCGGTCATCGGGTGCTGAAGGGACATACAGCCTCCGTCGAATCGGTCGTCTTCTCGCCGGATGGTCACCTCCTTGCATCCGCCTCGGATGACGGGGACATCTGTATCTGGGATGCAGCCCAGACTACTACGGGGCACACGGATTCGATTGGCGAGCGGCCCAGGCACACTGCCCTCGTGACGTCGGTCGCGTTCTCGCCGGACGGCAGACAGGTTGCATCTGCATCGTACGACGGAACTGTTCGTGTCTGGGATGCACATACAGGTGCTGCAGTCGGAGAGCCGCTGCTGGGACTAGGTCACGACTGTGGCTGCTGGCCAGTAGCCATCGCATTCTTGGTGAATGACAACAAGATCAATCTTGTATCTTGTTCAGATTGGCCCGACTCGAAGGACTACGACGGTCATCGTGGTCCTGCAATCAACGTGTGGGACATGGAGACGAGCAACTCTGGTGAACGGCCACACAATGGATACTGGGCAAAGGATGGTACGCGGGCATGCGCGTTCTCGCCGGACGGCAAGCGGATCGCACTTCGGTCGAAGTGGCGGGAGGAGTCGTCCATTGAGGTTGTCGAGTCGGCGAAGGGTGCCCACATCGTGGACATCGACATGTCATCCCAAGCCGATCGCAGCTTAAAATCCGCCACGTTTTCGCTGGATGGCAGGCTCATTGCAGCCTGCTTCAACGATGACACCATTCAGGTTTGGGAGACGGACACTGGTACCCGTGTTGCGCCGCCGCTCGAGGCAGACGAATGGCGTGCCAGTGGGGATTGCGTCGCGTTGTCGCCCGATGGCAAGCTCCTTGCGTATACCTCCGATTATTCGGGGCGTGTTCGCATTTGGAATCTCCAAACCCATATCGAGCAGTCATGCATTGAACACGCAGCCTGGGTGACGTCACTCGCGTTCTCGCCCGACGGAAAGCACGTCGCGTCCGCGTCGTATGGCGGAACGGTTCGCGTCTGGGATGCTCAGACAGGTGCTCTGGTCCTGCCGCCTCTCAGAGGACACACGCGGTACATGTCGTCAATCGCATTCTCGCCAGACGCTCGGCACATCGCAACTGGTTCAGAGGACAACACTATCGGTATCTGGGACGTGACCGTCGGGGCATCGCATGCACCCGTGATCGTGACGGGATCCGGTTCACCCTCCCTCGTCGATCTCTGGAAGTCGCATGGTGCGGAGTTCGGTATGACAGAAGACGGATGGATCACCGGCCCTCAAGACGAACTCTTTCTTTGGATCCCCCCAGAATATCGCGCTGGCTTGTTGTGGCGTCGTATGACTGCAGTCATAGGCGTACATCCCGTTCGTCTCGACCTCCGCCAGTTCGCACAGGGCTCGACATGGACAGAGTGTTGGCGCTCGCCGTAAAGTGGTGGACATGGTACGTCCTGCAGTATTGTTCGCGTCCTGAAGCTCTCATGCGGTATGACTCTGCAGATCGTGCATCTGAGGACTCAGCCCTGCTGCTATGACGGACTGCACATTGGCGAATTTGGCTGGACGGGCTGGTGTGGAGGTGTTCACATTACAACGCATACACATGTGTATATAGACCCTGATCGAGATACTTAAGTGCTGGTGGAAACATGGAAGATCTTGACCTTGCACGCGATGCAGCTCGCCCTCCTTTACGAGCATATTCAGTCTCCTCCGGCCAAGATCCCGCAGGTTCGTCGCTTGTCATGCTGGCCGATGCACGGTCAGCATGAGCACAACGAGCGAGAAAACGCAAGACATACAGCAGCATCGTGCAACCATCCAACCGTCGATCCGGCCTTGCTCCTGCTGGCTCTTCGCCACGACCGCGCTTGACAATTTTGCCTTTTCCCGTTTGTTTGGCGTCGGCTGTGTCCTTCCGACCGACGTCCATCCGCTCCGCTTTGTCCTCCGGCCCGCTCCCCTCGTTAACACACATCTGCGTCTCCCCCTCCCCCTCCTACTCGCACGCATTCTCCCGCTTCACCTGGCGACCTTCGCCAGGGCCGCCGCACACTCTTCGATCCGGCTGTGGTCGTACGTGGCAGTGGTGAGGTCAGAGCTAAGCTTGATGCGTCCGCACACGAGGGCACTCACGATCTCTCTCACTACTCACCATGATGGTCCAGAGCCCTTTCGTCTACAGCATCCCTTCTTCCCGCTCGAGCGCGTCGAGCTTCTTGAGGATGTCGTTGTCGAAGGATCTTGCCGTCCATGTTTTCCGGCATTTGAACGCAGTGGTTCGCTCGTCTTGCACCCTGTGCCAGCCTTTTAAGCTTCCCCAAAAGAGTGAGCTCTATCTTAGCGGCCCGCTACGTGACCTCTGTCCGTGTCAGCTAGAACGTTGTGATGGCGTGAGTACCACACACCAAATGGCAGAGGCGGACGCACCCGGCTGATGTTGTTCACGCCGCGCCTGCGCCGCCCTTCTCCGCGTGAACGACCTTCGGTGAGCACTGTTTAGAATGTAAGTTGAGGTACGTGCAAGCGTTTCCACTCGACTAGGCAGCTATTTGGGAACAAGCAGACGAGGGCCCGTGGTGATTCAAGATTCAAATGACCCACGTGGAAACTGTAGGCATTTCGACCGGGAGCCGGAACAGGGCCGAAAAGGCCACTAACGCGGACTCGGAGGGAGTCATGCGCACATGTAGGTGTCGTGCTACACCATGCAAAGCGGGAGTCAACTGGAAGCTCGAGGAGAACAGGATGACCGACGTAGTCGTCAACCAACTGCGAGTCGCGCATCCGAAGGTACGCGTCCACAGAACATAGCACGCATGTACTCAACGGTGCTTATGCTCCCAGCCATCTCCAGCGTGTTCACGTTCTCGGTAGGGGGTTGCCAGAATACCAGGCGTGTCGATGACTGGCCCTCGCAGGCAGCGATAGTCGAGGCGTCTGACGGGGAGCGGCGACTTGGTCATGAATGAGTACGGATGCGTGACGTCGACATCCGCGCGAGGCTCGGAGGGGAGGATAGGCGGCGGCTGACCATGTCTCTTAGGATGGGGGATCTCGGTCACGTACCGACCGCCTTGAGCATGCGCCTGCGTTGACATACATCGTCTGCATGTCGCGTGAGCCAGGTCAACATGTGCAGCGGGTCTGAAGGTTCACGAAGCGCGCTGCCGCGTTGTCAACAGTACGCCCGAGCCACAGGTGAGTGAGACAACAGTCAGTTCGGGGACTTGACCTGCACTAACCACACACCTTAGATCTTGGCGGTACGCGCGAACAAGGCACACCGGGGATGACGATCCAAAAAACCGGCGGGCTCGTCGCGAGTCAGCCGGTAGTAGCCGGAGGGTAAGCCGTCAAGGAGAGCGGCGAGTCGAAACTGACTGTTATTCGTGCAGAGGACTTCGTGCGCGAGTGGGACAGTCAGTCCCTCAAGCCCACGGCGCTCATGCTCGTGACCCCCTGGCCATCAGCGGCGATACGGCAGTGCTCGAGGGCAGTTGGTGAAGCACCGCCTCTAGGAAGGTACGACTCCTACTGCTTCGTACGTGTCGCGGACCTGCGGTTCAAACCGGCAGCATAAAAAGTCGAAAGATTGTTGTGTGCTGTCCAATCACCGTGGTTCGCCGCAATCTCTCCTAGGACCACTGCGCGATGCATGCAAGGGCCGACCGGTATGTTAGCTCGTATCAACTTGACGTTTGCCTGGACTGACAGTCTCCTGGAGGACGACGTGACGCAGCGCCGCTGAGCGTGTACCGATTTGGCCGGGAGGTGTACGGGTGCTTCTGGGGACTTGCGGACACTCGCGCGACGTGGCTTAGCCACACCCCGGACACGGACGACCGCCTTTGAAGACGACCGCGTGAACATGGCAATTCATAGACATGCTTGAGGCGAGAACGAGTGACGAGGTTTGACAAGGTGAGGTTGATCAGTACGGCTTGGTGCGTGACTGACGGTCGCGTGCAGGGCATTCACGTCATCCTACCGGAATCCTGGAAGTGCTCTTCCTGGTCAAATGCACGCTGGATGGTGGCTGTGTCACGGTAGCATTGACGGCACGGATAAACGGGCGATGCGGGCGTGTGTATGCGGAGGTCGACGGGCTTGCGCGAGGCGAGCAGGTGGGTAGCGGCTAAGTGAAGAGTTAATAGGTAGCTGTTGACAATGGACAATGACATGACATACCAACCGAGCAGGCGTGTTGCCATCGCATGTGTCTCGCGCAACCATCTTTGCCTGCGCGTCCAGCATCCAGCGGCCAGGTACCGATTCCGACTTCTGTCGCCCTTGTCGGGCCCGCGCCCTGCGGCCAGAGGAAAGCAAGAGCGGCCCTTGAAGCGTCAAGAGCCGACCTGGAGCTCCAGCACTATCGGTTCAACGGGTTTCCCTTCGATATCATTCGAAGAATGATACGGTTATGTGAGTTATTCTTCCTTGATTGGCACATGCCCACGACCGCCGAACCTAGTCAATTACTGATAGATGGTACATGGTCAGCCGAATACGGCCTTATCCGAACCCATGTTCTGATCTTCTGCTCGATCCTTGAGAAGTCGCATAAGAGGTACTATCGCGGTAATTTTCACCGAGCACTCTGCCCCTGATCTTGTACCCCAGCCTCATCGGACTCACGCACCGCGTTAGCATGGATCCCTCGGCTCGCATCTATTCACGCTTCAATCTGCATCTATACAATATCGTCGTCCTCGTCGTCTCCAATGCCTGGGCATGGCGATGCTCTACGACCTCCACTCTCCTTCCGTTCTTCCATAAGAACTTGGGCGAGAGTGCCCATCTAGACGTGGGTGTCGGCACCGGGTATTACCCGGCGAAATCAGTGCACCCTTTCTCAAAGACGGGGAACGTCACCCTAGTCGATCTTAACGAGGCTACGCTGAGCACTGCGACATCGCGACTACGCCACGCGGGGTACAAGGGGACCATTGACGAGGTCCAACATAACGTGTTTCAACCCCTCCCCGAGAGCCTTCGCGGACGATTCGACTCTGTCTCCCTATTCTATCTTCTCCATTGTCTCCCGGGCAGAATGGAGGACAAGGGACCGAAGGTACTCGCTAATCTGGCGGACGCTCTGCGACCCGACGGCGTGCTGTATGGCGCGACCATACTGGGACGAGGCCCAGGGGTGTCGCACAATTGGTTCGGCAGGCGTTTGATGGGCCTGTACAACAAGAAAGGCATATTTGGTAATGCGGACGACACCCTCGATGAACTCAAGCGCGCTCTGGAGGGCTGTTTCGAAGAAGTGGAAGTGAAGTTGGTGGGAGTGGTAGCCCTATTCGAAGCGCGGCGACCGAAGATGAAGTGAACCGGTCAGTAGACAATTTGACATTGTCCATGCCATTCGGAACTCATTCTGCGCTTAGAACAAGATTCATGTTGCTTGACGTGGACGTCGTCGGCCATGTTATCGTGTTCATTGTTGATCTCGGACAAAGCTTGTTCCTGTAGACGTTCAGCGGCATGGAATGATTGATTCTCCCTGTGTGTGTCATTTATGCCCGAAGTATTCGTATGCAACCGAAGATGAAGCCACCTCGGAAGGACAGGTTGTGAACCTCATAGGGTAAAGCGCGTCAGCAACACGTTCCTGTCATTCTTGACTTCGAGGGCATACATACGGGCATGATGCGGATTGGGCGTCTAACGATCGCAGGCGGCTCATAGTGGCGCCTGTCTGACCTGTCATCTGTTCGACCACCGCTGGAGGAGGAGGAGGACTGCCACTGGCATCGTATTCAACAGTACTGGTACGAGTGTCACCTGTTTTAGTCGTACTGGGGTTTCGTCCAGGGACCAGCACACGGGTGATTCATACCACTGTTCGAAGGGCGGTGCTCACTTCATACGAGGGATCTGCCACTGCCCGTTTAGACAGCGTTTGCACAGCGCCTTCATGCGGAACTACAGAGATTTGTTGCGCGTGTCCACCTGCCAACCTCTATCGGCGCCGCAAGACTGACCGCCCGTAGACGTAACTCTCAGTGAAGTAGGTCTCTTCACCTGTTTGTAAAGTTTAGACAAACGCTCACCTGTCATCAACCCTCCAGGGACCAGCTCCATGTCGTCTTGAACTCATGGCTACCCGCTGGCATATCTGCTGTCTCGGCAGCCCTAACTCGGCGTGCATGTGCACAAATCTACTGATTCTCATCAGTAAGCCAGTGCACCTGCCAGGTGCATTCTATCGCCGAAGGACGTGTACGTCTGTGGTTGTATATGCCTTCTTGATGATCATAATACTCTCTGGCACGATACATAAAAGCAACGTCACGACCTACAGATAATGCATCGAGCCGCTTGCTAGTTGAACGCTCAGCCCAATGGAACCTTCCAGCTCACCGAACGCAACTTCTCCACTGACTGCGTTTCTGAACGCGGAGGAGGCCTTGTTGAAGAGCGCCATGGAAGACTATCATATCACGCGTATGATGTGGGGTGAGTATTCAACACTTTCCGGACTGCTCATGGGAGCTAAAGAGCATTAATCTCTAGCACTTTCTCTCGCGCTCTTGCTGTACGACTGGTGTATGCCTGATCTCAATACTGTTGTCACTGCCCGCTCACGTAATCGTTACACTTCCATATAGTGCTGACATTTGCCGATGAAGTACGTCTGCCACTCGGGTTCTCGACACTGATTCATCGACCATATTTTGATAGGTCAGATATATCTGGCAAGGCAGATTTCTATGGACGAATCTTCTCTTCTACTGGGTAAGCCGCGCATATACTCTTTCGAAAACTGGAACCGCCGGCTAAGTCTTCATAATTCATCAGAACCGATATTGGCCGTGAGTGTGGTTCACAAGGGGACATGAGTTCTGATGTAAATATTCACACCCTGTTTGATTAGCATGTTCAACCTCATGTACGTATTAAGTCTATTTCGGCTATGTCGTCGCCATTGCTCACCGGTTCGTAGATTCGACAATATTGGTCTGTACTACATAAATTTCCAAGAGTCGGACTGACACCTTCCATAGTGCTTGCTACCGTTCATAACTCAGACGCAAAGGTACGTTCATCGATCGTCATTCGTGTAAAAGCCGATGCATAACTTCGCGCAGTTGTAGGTCGTGACTCGCATCATGCAATCTACACTCATGTCATTATGGCTAATTCTACGAAAGCTGCAGCAATTGGATGAACTTCTTGTCGTACGGTTCCATACCGTATGAAATTTCGATTTGCAGTGAGTATCAGCCATACTATCAAGTCTTATGATCGTTCAATGTGACATAGCTGTCTACATCATGCGCCTTTACGCTCTCTATGGGTGTAATAGGAAAATTCTTGTTTTCCTTTGCATCTTCTACGTAGGTGTCATCTCAAGCGAGAGCACGATTATTGGTATCATTGCACACGACTCTGTATGTGAGTGCACTGAGTGACTTGTGCCGGAATGCGTGCATTTGACAAGCTACGACCACAGTCGAACCGCTGCCAGGCCCTCTGCAAGAAATCACAGGCTGTATACCGAGTGGTATCAAGCCGTGGGCGTGGACGTTTTGGTTGCCGATGTTGACGTTCGAAACCCTGCTGTTAGTCCTCTCGCTCTTCAGATCAATGCAGTTGATCTTCGAAGACAGACGGCCGGCCATAATCTATGTTCTGCTGCGGGACTCGGTGATCTACTTCGGAGGTGTCGTGCTTGCCATTGTCACAAACGTGGTTGGGTGGAAAGTAGCCGGGGTAAGCGTCTTACATCGAACCTTGTGAACCACTATTCTGACTGGATCTCGTTGTAGAATGGATTATTCGCGGCATTCTTCCCGTAAGTCAGCTCCGACGGGTGTACGACAAGGCTCTCACAACTCATGGAATCAAAGGGTAGCAATAATGGCATTCTCCGTCCTGGCATCAAGGCTACTGGTGCGTACTTCCCTCCATGTGCGTTTGATACGCTCCGATGACATGCAATGCAGCTCAACATGCATGATGCCGTCGATCCTTCAAATCGGTTCCTACAAGCCACGGCATATGGTACCCGGTCTACGACCACGAACGGTGACCTGCCTACTCATGGCACAGCGTCCATACAGTTTGGACGGAACAGCGCGGTCGACCCGGAGGGAATGTCGGAGGCAGACGTTGAGCTCTCAAACCTCTGACTCGCAGATGTCATACTCTGTGCTTGCAAGTACTTGAAGATGGGTTATATTATGTTGTGATTCAAAGGACTGACTTCCTGGCTATGTGCGTTCTCGCTTGATCGACCACCCTACGATTTCGATCCTCATTACAAACGGTTTGTCTGGTGGGTTATGTACGAGTTGTAGTGAACAGGATTTCTCGTGACGAATACGTAGTCTCCTAGGAGACGGTGCGCCTGTCGAATATCGCAAATACAATGTTCCCGAATACCGTGTTCGAACAAATTTGATGCTTTGGACGGTTTCCCGGTAGGATCGCATGCCCTCTCACTACAACTTCGAGAACCCCGGATCGTTGCCGTGTATGAGTGTCGCCGCCTAGCGCAAACGGCGTCCAGTGCTTGCGATGCACCTCGAGGTCCTTGACTTTGTAGTAGAGCCGCGTGTTCAGCACACCTTCCAGTGACCACGAGATGCTATAATGACGTTCAGTCGAGCGCGCTGGCACACCCCAGAAGAGAGAACGCACAGAGGTGTCAACAGTACGTCGTCTCCCTGGGGGTCGTTTGAGCGGATACGCTACGGTGTCCTGACAAGAGAAGCCACGTACCCCGCCGATGGTACTCGGCAACAGCCTCGAGACACGGAATACTGAGGATACCATGAGCGGGTCTCTCATGCAGCAGGACAGAGGTCTCACCGAGGAAGGCCTGTAGAACGCGGTCAGAACTGAAGTGAGGATGCGGTGATCAGAAAGGCGCACCAGGAATATCAGGAACCCATCGGTGTACAGGTCTCTAATGATGTCCATGTCACTCCGCCGTGGTTTACTGAACGCGTTCACGACGACAACGACCAGGACGAATAAGTCATAAAGTATCTATTCATGCCACGTCGTGAGTATTGGTTGCGTGTGAGACAATGTAGAGTGACAGTCGTCGCACAAAACACGCACCACAACCGACCAGGACGCCGTCCGGAACCGCGACTTGTAAGGGAAGATACATGTATGTATTATCGGCGATGCCTGCACCTCCCCCTGTCTGTGAGGTTTTACAAGGCCAATCTCTGCAGCCTGGCAGCCCAGGTGCAACACCCAGCACTCAAGTAGGTAAACTATCCGTCTTGACACTCAATTGCTTCCAGCTCACTCACGAAATGCACAGGCGTTCTGTTGCGGTTTCATAGTACATTCGAAACTCGACCCACACAAGGAGCCGTATCGCCGTCCACACCTACTGATTGGTCAATCACCCTGAGTCGACGAACACTGCGTTCGGCACACAGTGCGGACAGCGCGCACACTCCGTTCAGGCCACACACCGTTCATACAATGATGAACTGCTAGTCTCCGAAAATACAAGGATAACGGTCATGCCGTAGGATCCAGTTGCGCAAGTCGACGCGTTGAAGCACGACGGCTGCGGGGAGACAGGTCCGCACAGACACCCCGGTCCTACGCAGCGAGCACACCATGTCGCCGGCAGCGTACCGTCATCGAGGGCAGCATACGCACACCGTGAACGTAATCGGGACCAGCCAGCGCCGGACGTGACGACCACCGATCCGCGCGGCGCGTTTTCCGACACTGTAATGGTACTTACTCACCTACGGCAGCGCACGAAATGGACCCGAATCTCCGTGCGCGCTCGCAGATGTTCGACTCATCGGGTGCGCGTGCGTCCGCGGTGCCGGGACTGAATACTACTTCGCTCGTTCCCAAGGCACTGAATTGCGCTTGAGATCGGCGAAGTCGTTTGGAGTGCCGAACGATCGTCCGATGGACTAGCCGCCACAGTTGCAGGCCGCGTCCGCAGCCGACCCTTGACAACGATACGGGAAGACAGTTCGTCTTCCGACACTGTAACATCCGTATTGTTGGCCACTCACTTAAGCAGCGCTCGCCCACGCACCTCTGTCCACTCGCTACCCTCTTCCCTCTCCCTCTATTCAGCGCGCTTGCTCTCCCCGTCGACGTGGCATGGTGACCGCGATCCGCGGCACGAACGTTGGACTCGCCGCCACGCCACTTTCGTCAACCTGCGAGCGAAGTTCTGCTTCGCTCTGCTGGAGGGATTGACTGACCGCTGTCTCGCTGCGGGTAACGTCACCGCCGCAGCTACTGTCCGGTCAGCAGCGATGTCGCGCGTAGCCGGTAGCGGTAGGTGCACGCTCGCGGATGACGGTGTACAGGGCTGACACCGCCGGTCCAGATTCCTGTCGGACCGCTCTCAAGCGGCGGACCCACTGGTGGGTCGACGGGGAGCCGGTGGAGGGCATGAGCTGTGGCCGATGAGTGAGTCACTCGTCGGGCAATGTTGCGCAAACACTCACCGAACCGGCGGTGCTGGGGTGGGTCAGGAGAGTTCCGCTGGTACTGAGAAATGTACGGTGACGCTGAGTGGTCGCGAGCGCACTCACGCCTCGCACGGCTGTAGGTCCACGGTACGCAGTCCTGCTCATTCCGAATGAGCCGTGTTTCATGTCGTTGTAGAGGCGGCTCGTCGCGCGGTACTCGAGAGGCTGCTGAGCTAGCTCAAAGGCAACCTAGCGGAGCACATGGTTTCCCTCCCACTTTGGTAAGTGTTCAGAAAGCTCACCGGCACCTCGTTCGTTGACGGCGTCCGCTAAACACGACCCCCAGTGCCTGGTTCAATTGCGCGCTCACGACATTCCGTAGCGTACATTGCCTATCGACCTGAACCTCGCATCACCGCGAGCACGAGAACGGTCTCGGTCGCGGTGGAACCAGCGGAGGCTGATGCCCCGTCGCATGGGAGTCCGCGACGAATGGGACGCAGGGTTGTTAACCAGCCGAAGTGTGAGCGCGCGCCCGGCGGGTCATCGCGTGCAACGCATCCGCGGGATGCCGTAGCGGACGGTGCCGTACAGTGTAGGCGGTCGGGATGTTCGTCGACATGTGGTCGTACCGCGCTTTGAGCCGCACCTGCCGCGAAGCAACGGCCGCGGAAAGGTGGAAGGGAAACCAACATAGGTGAACCAGCGGAGTGTGTGGGAGAGGGATAGCCACGCGCACGAAGCAGTGAGTAGCCACCGCCAGGCTGCGTGAATGGAAGTACGCGTCCGGTGAAGGCGCGCGGCGCGTGAGCTGCTAGCGAGGAGTGCCGGTCGTCGAGTGGGGCTACGCGCGCGGCGCTAACTCGCGACGGACTGTGCCAGCGAGCGGCCGCCCCAGATAACAGAGTGCGGAAAAGCAGCTTACAAGCGATGGGCACCAGACGCGACTTGCGCGACGAGGTGAAGTCGTGTGGCAGGTGCTGAACAGTCGGCGTGTCGTTTCGGACGGCGTCTCGGCGTGTCTGCACGGTGTCCGCTGTGCTCCGTCCAGCGTCGCCGTCGATGTTCGTGGCGTTATGAGATGTACCGGAGGGGCAGTGGGCGCGAGTGGCCGGGTCGTTGAGCATGAGGGTCGAGTGCAGGTCGAAGACGCGTCTCCGGTTCAGCCACCCGTTGTGATTTGCAAAACGCTCACCGCGGGCAATGACACGCAAGGACAACAAGTCCTTCGTTCCTTTCTGCCGTTGGTCGCTGGTACGCGATGTCTCTACGCACGTCCGTGTGCGACGCTGCCTGCGCGAGATGAGAGAGAGAGGGGGCAGGGGGCGAGTGTTGGTGAGCGAGAGTACATATGCACTGGCGCGTGAGGCAGCGCGGACGGGTCGATGGAAGAGCGACGGGTCGTCGACGTCTGGACGCGACGTCTGGACGCGACGTCTGGACGCTGGCAGCGGGCGCGCGGTGCTGGTCGTCTTGCGAGGATCCGCGCGCCGCCGTCTGCTGCGGCTCCACCGCGTCGCAAGAGCGGCGGACGCACACACGCCCCGGACACGTGGAGCGAGGGACACAGAGGCCGCGCACGCTGTCGCCCTTGGACGAATCAGAGAGCGCGGCGGGTCCGTCCGCAACCTTGCTCGCAGTCGATCGAAGGGGCCCAGCAACGGCGAGCAGCGAGAGCGGGGATAGCACGACCCGTGGTGGGAAGAGGAGGGCTATCCCAAATGCACTCGCAGGTAATGGCCGCGGAAGCAGATGGCAGAGGCCACCGGCGGCACTGCCCAAAGCGGCGAGCGTGAATGGCAAGCGTGACGGACGTGTCTCGATATATTACATAGAACAGCCGTGCGATTTCTGGATCCCCGAGGACTGACAGCAGCACACACACGTGAACGCCGGGCGGCCGTGTTTCATGTGCGGCCAAGTGACCAGCGGGATTGAGCAAGCTCGATCGCGAGGTGGAGATGAGGAGCCCACGACAGAGACAAGTCGAGCGGGTTCCTGTACAGCAGTCTTGGGACACTGGATGTATGCTTTGTGTCAATGTAATGAACGCTGCACGACCGCGTACCTGCACGATCCCAAGTCTTTGCGCAACATTGCGAGGAAGCAGTCCCTCCGCCTGTACGCCATACCACGCGATATTTCTCTCATTCTATATTCCCAGAGTTTCGTCGGGGCCTGTTGTGCCAGTGGTGCCGTTGAGGTAGACTGCAGACTCGGAAGGGGATGCGGTCTCTCGATGCGTCTGACGCGACGCCGGAGGTTCACTGCCATGGTCGTCGCGCAGGCGGGTCATGGAGCGGCGCAGCATGACAGTAGCTGACGTATGCGATGGGGTGCGGTCGGGAGGGCGGGCGTAGTGCGTTGACGGCGCACGTCGCTCGACGCACGGGAGAACGTTGGCGACACGCACACGTGACCGTGTGTTGCTCGCCCTGAGCGAATAGGCGCTCACAGTACCGACGCTCACATCGCGGTCGCGGTGACTTAATAGCGACTTGAACAAACAATAGACCGTCGTAGAAGGTCCACCTGGTCCGCACCCCCTGCGTCATGTTGTGAGACTCTTCAATCTGTGGCTATTCCACCTGACCCTGGCAGTCATTAGTGTTCTATGACTTCGCAGCCATCCAACCCCGAGACTGGCGCACCAGTTGCCCCCGGGCCAACAGCCGGCGGACTCGCAAAGCACGAGTACTTCTGGCGCGATCGACAGCCATGGATTCGGGAGCATGGATACGTCTTGCGCCCGCGTTACGCATCAGACTGGAAGCCCTCCTGGCTGAGTACGGACAAGGATTACGAATGATGCGAAGATAGTCAAAGGACGTTGGTACGTTCGATCTTCAGAGTCTTCGGCATCGCGCTTTACTCATTTACCAGGTGGATACTATCCTAGACGCCACCCAGCAGTCGGATGGTATGCTGGTGACGCTGAAGGCGATTGACACCGCCGTCCATCCGTTCGAGGTTGAAATCGGACAGTTCCTGTCGTCTGAGCAGTCAACCAAAGATCCGCGGAACCATTGTGTCCGCATCCTCGAGGTGCTGCAGGATCCATCCGAACTCAACAAGTCAATGATTGTCATGCCCTTTCTCAAAAAATTCGATGCGCCGGACTTCCTGACGAATCGTGACGATTGGAGAGGCTGTCGCCTTCTTCAAGCAGGCAATTGAGGTACATGCACAAGCCTCGTATCAATACCCGTGCATTGCTGACAGGTACTTAAGGGACTGCACTTTATGCATGAACATCACGTTGCGCATCGGTGCGGCAGCATCTACTACTGTACACCGTCGCAATCCTGACTTGCTTGAACCAGTGATATCTTTAAACTGAACGTCATGATGGATGTCATACCAATGTATACGAAGAAGCTATGGCATCCTCAAGTGCCCAGTTTTACGCGTGACTTCTCCGGATGGGCAAGGCACTGCAGTCGCACTGAGCGCCCACCAAGATACTTTTACATCGACTTTGGGTTGTCCCGCAAGTGCGATCCGGCGGACGGTCCGCCGCTGGAATTGCCGGTATTTGGTGGCGACAGAACCGTCCCAGAGTTCCAAGAAGATGGATACGACGTGCCCGCCGACCCTTTCCGCACCGACATCTACTACCTAGGGAATCTCATACGGACAACCTTCTCGAAAGCGAGTATTCGAACTCCCACGCTGCGCTGCATGGCATATACTAACCCGGAATATCTTCAGGAATACCGTGGCTTTGAGTTCATAGAGCAGCTTGTAGCCGACATGGTGCAGAGCGATCCGCAGAAGCGCCCGACTATCGCGGAGGTCGAGACGCGGTTCGACGCGATATCCCGCGAGCTTTCGTGGTGGAAGCTCCGAACGAGACTAGTGTACAAAGATGAGACCGTCTTCGAGCGTGCGGTGCTCAGTACGGTGCACTTCTTCCGCACAGCGAAGTTTCTCGCCAAACGGCGGCCTCCCATACCAACGCCCTTTCCGTGACCTCCTAGGACAACGTCACTAAGACTCATTGCTTGCGCTTTACGCTATCGTTGACCGTATGCTGTTAATCTACCTTGCTACTTATGATCCATTGTGTTGGAAGCTGTAATCGGACTGAGGTTCCTAGTGCGACATACGTCTGTCATTCACATGAAACTGTACAATCCGCGGGTCAGTGTCACTCCGTATCGATCGGTGTCCTGGGATCTGGATACGACGAATCATGCCAGTACCCAAGTACAACGCCTTCCGCACGGGTCATGGTGCGCCCAGGAGTCGTGGCCAAGGGCACAGCACCGTATATCGGCGACGTACCGCTATGTTTTACTATCACTTCTTCCATTTGTATTACCGATAACGTTAACGCAGAATAGCGTGGCAACAGACTCATCTGAGTCGGCGGAGCGCCCTCAGTACCCGCACACAAAGACGGCATGTAAGTCGAGGTTATGAGAACCAGTCCGCACACGGCCTGCATGGTGCGTTCCTCTGCCGTAATAGAGCAACGGTCAGCCAGGCGCGAAGACACCCCAATAGACACAGCCACTCACAGCTCTGACAGAGCGGCTCCTACGAGGCCGCACCCAATCCTCGTCCCCAGGATGAACTCGAGGTTGGACATGGTGCACCGCGTCCGGGTCGACGTGACAGTGAGCAAGACGCACAGCTCGCAGGCAACATCGACCGGGAGAATGTCTATCGTTGAGCCTCACGCATCCGTCTCCGAAACCAAAGCAGCTGCAAGACGATCGTGTCCGGTCCCGCGGCGTCTTCGGTGCCTGCGAAAGAGGATAGTACCTCGCTATCACACTGGATCTCGAGCGCGCTATTGTGCGGTTCGCGTGCGGTGCCGAATGGATCTGAATAAATGGCGAGACGGATCCATAATACATGAGGGGTTCACTGTCGTTCGATGAGACCGCGAAGCAGCGAAGGAGGATCATTGCTCCACGTCGGTGGGCGGCGGGTGGGGACCGCGTGCGTGGTGAGCTCGTGCGGAGCGAAGAGCGGAAGGTGGAACGGGCCGCGCGCGGTGGATGCGAAGGCGTAGTCGCGGCGGGCGCGACGACCGCGAGCACGCGGCGCGCCGCAGGAGAGGGAGACGCTTGCGCTTGCGCAGGTCGTGAAACTCGAGCTCGAGCGCGTCGTCGAAGCGCCCCGTATGGGCGGCGTGGCAGGTGACGGCGACGTAGTTCACGAAGCGCTGGGCGCGGCGAAGGAGCGCTGAGAAGCTGGGAGGAGTTATGCCAGGCTTGGGAGGTACACTTCCAGTGATGACCATATACCTGGAGCCTCCAGGCCCTGCTCTGTACGACGAGCTGAACTTGATTGACTGTAGAGCGAACAAGCCCCCTTGTTCATCGTTTGACACCGTCACTTCCGCCCTATGCTCAACCGCGGTCCCTTGAACTGCATCCGCCTCGAGCGTCCCACAGACAATACCACCCGCCTCGCCCCGTCACGGACACTCCACCGCGGTTCATCTCCGCAGACCGCACCTGTGCGGTGACGTCCGCATACTGCTCGCGCCGGCGATGGTACGCGTCGCGCGCAACGTGCGTTTCCTAGTGCGCCGCGGGCAGGTCGCGCTCGTAGATGGGACAGAGGATATAGCTGGTGCGGCCGGTGTCGGTGCCGGAGGCGGAGGTGAAGGCGAGTTCCCTCAGCGCGCGCCGATGAGCATCGCTCTACTTGTGCGCGTCATACACCGGCATAACGTCCCGCAGGACGTTGCAGATGTGATAGCGGATCGTCGTGGAGGGTATGTACGCGGGACTTCCCCAGGGCTTTCGTTGGTAGTTTGGGCGGGGCTTAGGCAGGAGCTACATACGCATATAAGAACGTTCCTGACACAGTGGATGTATACGACGATGCACAAACCTTGGGATTGGCGCATGCGCTGTAGTCCATCTCGGTGGCGCCTCCCCTGCAACTGGTGCTCCTAGCGTTGGTTATTGCCGCCGCGCATCTCGCGGTAAGCCATCACTCCAGCCCTGTGGCGGAGGACTGTGCCCCGAGTGCTGCTAGGTGAGGCTGCCTTGCCGAGACTATGTACCACTACGTGAACCTATATACATCCCATCCTCCTTGACGCTGCAACCATTGGCTCGAATGCAGACGGCGGGATAGTACAAATACGTTGCGCGGTAGTGCTACGTGGCGACCGCTACACATACGCGGCACGCCGGGGTCATCTTCTCGTTGACCGCACGTTATACCTCTGAGGCGCATCTCGAGCACAGGATATCAGTTGCGCGTAAGATGCCCAACGCCTGCCTGATGGTTGAGTCCTATGTGTCCTCCCCCCCAGCTGGGTGAGCCTATCACCCTGTACCAAACTCATGTAGACTGCCACCAAGTCATATCTTGGTATGAGATCACCATCTGGCATTGACGTTGACTGGCGGCCCACGCCGCGCTGGCCTCGCTCCAACACACATACCTGCGCCGTGTCCTTGGCGTTATGTAACCCACGATTGCCATGTGTCGTCTTGTACACAGAAACGGGCCTCTGGCCCATTTGGCGGCTCTTGCTGGCGCTGCGTTATCTCCTCTACGTGGTGACTCAGCGCCGCCTGCTGCCTCTGGCCGCCCTAGCCGAGCCTCACCTAATGGCTATGGCTGGCACAGCCTCATAGTTAGGAGACCTACAGTACGCCCTGCAACAGCTACCAGCACCTGTGACCCTCCCACTGGACGGAGCCCTCTCGCCCTATCTTGTCAAGACATGCGCACACACACGAGTTCACCCGAGTCAGCCGCTCTGGTGTCGTTCCCCGCCAGTGCTGCGACAACGGCAGATCTGCAGTTTCTGCAGGGCATGCAACAACGTCGAAGACGAAGTGCACGTGCTACTCGAGTGCAAGGCCATTGTCCTGCGAACACTGCGTGACAGGTTCTTGCGTGCCGTCGACGAGGCCCTGCGGAATGCTCGCCTGTAGCCACCCGCGAGCTGGCCAGTGGCCGCGCTTCTCATGACCCTCATTGGTTATTTGGGCACAAAAGCACTATGGCGATCACAGCGGCCTCCGTCCTCGAGGTCTTCAGTTCAGATCCGGGCCTGTGACACCGTCCCCGTACTGGTGGTCCCCTCAGTGGAGCAGTACCAATCATACCCCATGCGGTGAATTAGTTTAGGGTCGCCCCCGCGTGAGACTACACCACCGCAGCTGATGGCTCAATGCCCATGCATCCACAGGTGCACCTCTGCCCTGCAATTCGTGCGCCTGCTCGGCAACTACCATGTCTAACGCCCACTGCGTTTTTGCGTGAGAGCGGACGGTAGTGGCACTACTCAGTATCTATCACCTGGCCCGGAAAGTACGAATCTCAGACCCTACACGCTGCGGGCGCGTAGCGCCCGCAGCGTATAGCGTCCGGCCAGTTCCGGGCGGAGTCGAGCGCCGCTCGCAGCGATTCTGCTCGTAGCGTAGCGATCGCAATCCGACTCAATCGTAGCGCGAAGCGATTCTGGTCTCGGTCGAGCTGTAGCGTGTAGCGATTCGAGGCCGGCGTGCAAGTCGGTAAGTCCTTTAGCGACTGCCTTAGTGCCTTAGACAGCCCAGGGTACTCACCGCCGTATATAGGCCCTTGCCACCTTGCCCGATGCTCGTCGGCACCCCCGCCCCGCGCTGCAGGGCCGCGCCCAGCCCGCGCCTCTGCGCCTAGGCTGCGGCATCGGCCTCAGTGGCCGCGGCCTCATGTGCTGGGGCCGCCAGTACCGATCGTTCCCTCCACGCTTCGGCGCCACGCGTATCGCATGCTATTGGTGAGTGCCCATTACTCTTCCGCCGCCCCTTCCATCTTCGTAGTCTCGCCACCCTTCTACGTCATCTTGCCACCCTTCTACGTCGCGTCGCCCGCCCCTAGTTCGCGCCACCCTATCGCCTCCCTTCTGCGTCACCTCGCTTGTTGCTATCTTGCCCCCGCCCCTTGCCCGCCCACCATCTCTCCGCCCTTCAGACACCTACCCGCGTCGCCCCCCCGCTGCCGCCCACCCGCGTCGCGTCCACCGGTCGTACCCCACGCGCGCGTCACGTCGACCGCGCTCGCCACGTCGACCGCGTTCGTCACGTGTCGCTGCCACCTCACTGCCCGGCGCTGTCGACGCCGTCCTTCCCGCACCCGCGATGCCCTCACCACTGAAGCCACCACTACCGACACCACGCACCCGCCGCCACTCACACCAGCGCGCACCCGCCGCCCAGTCACGCCACGCGCATTGCCGCTCCGTCCATCGCGCGCGTCCGCCGATCCGTCCCGCACAAGTACGTACTGCCGCCGCCGCCGCCCTCCGCACTCACCGCACCCGCCGCCGCCGCTGCCGCCTCCCGCATCTCGCGGCTGCGTCGCATCGCCCGCATGCACCCGCCGCCCCCCGTCACGCCCCGTCCTCGCGTCGCCCGCGCGCACGCTCGCCCCTCACTCCGCACTGTACGTCCGCCGTTAGCGCCTGCGCAGTGCTCTGCACGGGCGCACCCCGATCCTTGTCCCCAAACCACTCACGCCACTGGCTCACCCTTCTCCGCCATCTCGCCACCCTTCTCCGCCGTCTCGCCACCCTTCCCCGCTGCCTCGCCACCCTTCCCCGCCGTCTCGTCGCCCTTCCCCGCCGCCTCGTTTGTCACCTTTCCCCGCTGTCTTACCTGCGGCCGTCTCGCCCTGGGCCAGCGCGGGACGAACACAGGGTGGGGGAGCTCGCCGATGGGGAGCAGTGTCGGTCGCACGCAACTGTGCGGACTCGCCAGAGTGCGAGCGCGAGTCGTCGTCGTTGCCAAATGTAGCGACGGGGCTCCTGCGGAAATCACGCAGGGGTTGCGTGCAGACGTACCCGGCGACACGGGCGATTCCACGAGTGTGTCCTCGAAGCCAGGCGAGTACACAGGCGCCGACACAATACTGTCGAAGCTGGGCGAGAAGGATACTGCACGCGCGCCGCGCTCGCTGCCTCGCCCGCCCTTCACCTCGCTGTGTGCCACCTGCTGCTTGTGCTACATCGCCATGCTCGCTGTCGTCTTGGCCGCCTTTTGTGCACCCTTCACCTCGCTGTCCTTGGCCTGTCCTTCGCCCTGTCCTCACCCTTCCTCACCATATTGCAACCCATCTCTCATCGCCTTGAATGTTTGCCATGTTGATTGCCCTCGCTCACCCTCTGTCTCACTCACTCCTTCCATCGCTCGTAGCCTTGCAAGTACCATCTCGCCTGCCTATCGTCTCATTGCCTGCTCACTGTCTCATTGCCTATCTACCATGCTGTGCCTTACTGTCGTGTCACCCTCACCTCGCTTGTCTGTACCCTCGCCTGTTGCACAATGTATCTAGTATAATGTAAGTGGTCAATAAACCTAGTAGAGCTTGTGTTACGATGAATCACTGCTCGTAAATGTGACAATCACATCTCTTATGAGCTATGCCAGGGCACTTGGAGCCTGGTGCCCAGTCGTGATCGGGCAAACACGAGCTATTGTTAAGCGAGGATATCACTGAGTGGTAGCCTGCTCGCTCGCTGTGGCTTGCTGTCCTTTCCTTGTTGCACCATCGCTCGGTGCGACTCTGCCCACTGCTGTCTATCTCTTACCACAACACTTGTTTGTCGGGAATCGGTGGCTGGAATGCCAGTTCTCAGTCTGTTGGCTTGTCTTCAGCAATGCCCAGAGATCGTACAGCACCTTTCCATTGACTCACTTCTCCTTCTGTTTCGTCTACTACAGTGCCTCAAAGAGCGGCTGTCATGGTTCTCGCCATGCACGGATAGCGAGCCCCCATTGAATTTGCCCTCCGATGTCAAGAAATTCCTGGCTAGCGCTCTGCATATGTCATGCGAGTTACCAGATGGTGCACTCATCGACCGGTGCTGGAGCGCGCTTCGTAAATCTGTTTGGGCGAGTACTAGCAGTACTTTTGCTGAGCAGTGTCGCTCTAAGGAGCTTCTCGATGTCTTCGCGAAGCATGGGATCCCTCAAGGAATAGGTACGCTACATTCGAATTACAGTCTTGGCTGGCATGTACGATTAATGTTACCAGGCTTCCATGATCTATACCCACGCACCCGGGTCTGTCTTGACTCGAACTGCAAAATTGTTCCGAGCCATCAACCCAGTGAAGGAACAAGTCCTGACGAATCGCGCAAACTGACTCGGCTTGTTCCATTGCGCTGTGTCAATTTCACTCGAGAGTTTGGACCTATCCCAGTTGTCGCATACTCTGCCCAATGCCGGTGTATGTTTTGATTCCCATTTTTTGTTCGATTGTAGCTCATTATATTCAACAGCTTGTTTTACTCGGTACTACCCGGACTACTATGTCCACGAGCGCCGTGGCCTTCGATCTTACTACCCTGGAGTCCCACCATCAATCGAGGTCGCAAAACACACATATATCGAGGCTACACTTTGCGAGCAGTTTTCGGCTTCTATGGTCTTTGCTTGGTATTGTTCCTTCCAGCTTTGTCCGCTAGTAGACATAGGACTGACATCTCGATCAAGGGTCTCGGGACAGAACAATGCGAAGATTTACCAGGAACAACACTGGGAAGCTGAAGCTGAATTCCCTCTCGTATGGCCCATTGTGCCGAGACTCGACGGACCGATGGTATCCGATGCATTCTTCCTTTTTGCACTCCTACGCGACCATGATGAGCACGAAACTCTTCTTGTCCTTCAAAACGATACCAACCAATCGATACGACTCAGCAGTGCTTTGTTGCAGCGGAATACGGCAATGGTTGGCCCTGGTCAAGAGCAATGGAATCACATCTGTGATCGCTGCTGTGCTCAAAAGGTGGATGGTGGTGTCCTCTGTAAGCCCAAGTTATGTTGATTAGCTGTTCGTGAGGCTGATTTTGGGATAGATACGATGCGAGCAGTTGTCACAGATGGTGTCACAGTTGGTCGGCCATGTTGTGGGGTTCACGACTGCAAGGGACGACTCCTCTCCCAGCGAGCCCGCTTCTGTGACACCCACATCAATTACGAACGTCAATGTAGCATCCTTGGGTGCGAGAACGATGCAGAGTCGGGCTTCAAGACATGCACTACCGAGTCCCATCGTGCAATCGAAACCGCCCACACTGCGAAGCGATCTGCGCTGTTTCAGCTGCGGCAGCGGCTGGAGCGAGTCGGGCAGCGGCAGCCGAGTAACCCCAATGGCAGCTCTGACGGCGATCCTATGCTCGATGATGAACTCGATATGGATGAAGAGGGCGGTACCGGCGCCAGCACACAGAGCAGCCCAAAGGTCCGCGCTCGCTTTGGCCGGCGGTGGACTCACAACGAGCAGCTTTGTGTTGCAACTTGTGGGGTGGTCCTTGGCCGGATGACAATGTATGGCTCAGAAGCAGTAAGCGGGGTCAAAGTAGGCTTCCATCATCAATGAATCCTTCATACAGCTAATTTTGGGTTCTAGGTATTTCTGCGCCGCTTATTCCCAACCCAGCACTCACTTCCCCGTGTCATCTTCTACGATAGCGCCTGCCAGCTCAAGAAGCATCTACTGGCCAGCGGTGACACATACTTTGACAATTCAGCACTGCCTGTAGATGTCTTCCACATGAAGAGCAAGCACAAGGAGTCTGACGAGTTTTGTGGGTTTCACTGCAATCCTGCACGGTGGCCTGAATTGCATGACGGAGGGGTATGGCGATTCAATTCCTCAGCAGCAGAGATGACCAATGCTTGGTTTGGTGGGTTTATTTCAATAGTGCGCGAGATGCGCGAGGATCGCTATGATTTCTTCCTTGATGAAGTCATCAAACAGCGAAACTGCCGCACCATTCACGAGCTTGCCCTTCATGGCGCGCATCCCCGCAAGCTAGAGCGGTCTTGGCTGTTAGCAGAGCAGTAGCTGTGTTTCATTCTTGTACATTGCCAGATAAATTAGCTGCCTTGTGAATCCCAGTGCCAACAGATTTATTGTCAAAATTTCTGGGTGTGTACATGCCCAGATGCTGGTGCACTGACACAGTGTGATATTACTGCACTGTTACTGTACCCACACTGCACCTGCTCATTGCGTTGAACTTCAACTGTTTTAGGTGCTATCACACGGGATAGGACTTATCCTTACCTGTTATGGACTTATGTTCTACTATGCTACATATTACGTACATTCTTTTCGGATTTGATCCAGACCTGTAGCACATGATTAGATCTAGACCTTGATGGAACATTCCACCGCTTTCCAGCATGTTCCACCACATTCCTTGATTGCATTGTATTGCATCATCGAGCACATCGCTGTTCCAGTCCTTTCCATGACATTCCATTCATAGTGCAATATCGCCTCATCCTTGTGTATTCACTCATTGCACCATATCGCTCCGTTATGACTCTACGTTGTTATGCTTACTGTACGATCATGTGATGGCTCTCTCATGTGTATATATACCGGGCTGGATATGTCCTAGAATGTAGTGGTCTCTTCTCTCGTCTTACGCCTCTGAGTCTTCCCTCTCAGCTCTTAAGAGATCTGTTGTAAGTTCTCCTTTACTACAGTGCTCTGTGTGCTCCTGTAGTGTTCTTTTGTAGCCTTGCCTCAGGCTAGCCACACCACTCCTTGTTCATCACATTGATTATACTGTGTAGTTAAGCTACAGATTTACTGTATTTTCCCCTTCACAAGTTTGCCTCCCCACCCCGCAGAGGAGCAAATTCAAGTTGCACACATTTGTTGATCTCATCCCATATTTGCTTGCCCCGCTTGCTCAATTGCTCCCACCTGTTTCTGTGGCAGATATAGTGGAGCATGTCCAAACCATATATACCACATCATACAAGAACAAGTTCAATGATTACACCCCTCTGTTTGTTGCGCTGTGCACACAGTATTCTCTATAATTGTACCTCACTTACCATACAAACTGTACTCCTGCTGCTGCTAGAGTCCTGCGCGCCATGCATGCAACACCTAACTTGGTGGCACACACCCAGGCATAGACACTGCTCTTTACTATTGGGCTACTATCTCATATGCGTGCAATTGACTGCACCATTGAGAGCTTTGCTTTCATCTTTCAGTTCCTGGGCTTGTCACTTGCTGGCATCTATGTGCACTCCTTGCCAACTTTGTTTGTAGACTCCTTGTATAACATGCTGTGCAGCCCAGACTCCTTTTTTGGTGCTCAACTCATACCACAGACTCCCCCTCCTGTGTATGATTCCCCTGCGGACTTCCTGTCTTGTGCACATCACACTAAGTTAAGGCTCCAACAATATATATACATACTGTATATATACAGGTTTTACCCTATACTTTATCTGTACACATACAGGGTCCACGCATCTTGAATGTATAGTATATATACAGTATATATGGTTTCAAGTATAGTAATACAGGAGCTTCAATATTGGTAGAAATTAGACCACTATTGAGCACAGGGACTCATTATTGCAATGATTTGTGGACATTGGGGAGAGCATGGATAGCATTGTATTCTTTTTTGTGTTCTATGTTCAAACATGTGCTTACAGCATACTAGGGAGTGGAATCCTGTTGTGTGAACTACAATGGCCTCCAGTTTGACAAGTTGAGAACCCATGTAGGCTTCTGTTAATTTATTAGGCTGTTGTTCATGTTCATGAAAAGCTCCTAGGACCATTGTGCATGCCATCATGATTGAGCTACAATTCAAATTTGCCTAGGGTCAACAGTGTTAAGGTTATACAGTCTCAGCCGCGTCCTCGTGGTACTCGACTCAATTACTACAGTACCTGTTAAGGTTATACAGTCTAATGGTACAACATGTGAGCGTCCATGTCCGGAATCTAATGGCTACAAGGCTTACCTCAGCCGCGTCCTCGTGGTACTCGACTGAGGTAGCTCTACGAAAACACGTCCGTATGAGTCCGTTTCCCAGTCACGTGTCCGTGTCACTTTAGGCGCGCGCATCTCGATCCCTCCTCAACAAACAGGACAGTTGAAGGCCTGCTGCTGGAGGTGCGGCAGGACCACTCAACTCGGACCGGGAAACAGAAACAGGAACAGGCTATGATTGTGACTATAGGCGGGGGGAGTGTGATCTAGCTAGCAAGATGCGTGAGGGGAGCAGGAGCAGAGTGAGATGAGGCCGTGGTTTGGGAGCATGTCCGTGACCTGGTTCGAGAGCGGAAGCAAATCCGGGGATGCGTACATGTGGCACAACATCCCGTTATGGTAAGTGTCGTGATCTGCGGTAAGCAGCAGGCTTACAACAGTGTCCAATGTTGCTTTTCTAATAGTCATTAGACTTAGGTTCTCAATGCCATAGATGCTTTTTCAGAGCCAGACACTGATTCTATAGATCAGAGACAGTGTAATCTGGGTCCTAAATATCTGGACTTTGTGCAATGGATATCCCCAATACATCTTGGAGTACATGGCATAGAGCTCTTCACATAACAGAAACTCTCCTAATTGACTACAGAGATACTAGAGTTGATGGCTTTTGTCTTTCTGAACAAGTCATGACAAATGCATGGTACATGAGATATTCTCAAGGCATTGGATCAGCTGGTAGGTTGAGTATCTTGGAATGAGACTGGTGTGGGTGAGCACAACAGCACATGTGGAAAAGTATATGAGACTGACATGTCTAATCTTACTGATAGGCAAGGATTAGGCCTGAAAATCATTGGTGTGATTGAATCTAGACAGCTACCTGGAGCATTGTGTTAGTACTAATTGGTGCTACTATGTGATTGAACATCTACAAGAGAAGTGAAGCCACATATAAACCTTTGTGACATATCATGTGACTTTAGCCAAAACCAGCAAGTAAATCATCATTCACTAGCAACAGGATTATACTACACAGTATGTAGTACAGTACCCATATTGAGGTGGTACAAACATTCTCCATCATCTTGAACACTAACATGTACACTGGTTTGTGATGGTTTGAGGATTAAGTAGGGAAATAAAATGACAATTATAGCTGGAGATCATACTATATAAACTGTATATATACAGTATATATACAATATAATATAGTTGGAGCCCTAAATGACATTGTCATTGTCATTGTCATCACTTATGCTGGTCTGGGACCAATTACACCCTTGCGGCTGAGGTTCCTCATAAGAATTCAGGTTGCAAGGCAACCTCTACATTACAACAAGTCATTCTCCATATCTGCTGCATATTCTGCCACTGCTTTCTTTGCCGCTTCCTGCTGAGGCAACCCACTGCCCTTGTATTTCTGCCAAATGGAGGCAAGCCGGGCACTGCTGACAATGCTGAGGCCCTGCTGAGCATATGGTGGTGAGAAGTTTGGCCCATTCCCAATGAGGCTGGTGCCATGCATAAGGCGTGGCTGCCAGGCAATGAACGTGTTTGCCGACTGCTCGATCTTGATCCCATATTCTGAGACATAGAAATGTCCGCCAACCTCAGCTGTCCGGCCCGTTGTCCACGAGTAGGCATACTTGTGTGGGTGAGTCTCCCGGTGCATGTGTCTGCAGAACACATCAGCTTTTAGCGAAGATGGGGGCTCAATAGGAGTAGCGCACCGAGCGTAGTTGACACCCATCACACCTGATGGTGGCGCAAGCTTCTCGTGGCAGAACACAATGGTATCCTCACCCCTCTGCACATAGTACTCACCGCGGCCATCCTCGCTCGTGCCGATTGCCCCGTTTGCATCCATGCGGGGGAAGCCATTTGTCTCGAGGTACGAATGGAGATCGTCAAGAAGCTCGGCGGGGAGCTGGGCGCACGCCAGGTTGTAGAAGATTGCAAAGGAAGAGGATACTGCCATCTCGTGGCTCTGTATGAACTCCGCCGAGGGCTTCGTCAACTCAATATTGTGGCACCAATCAAAGATTGGTGCACTGCGCGATCCTGCCGAATATCCAGCAAGGACAAGAGTCCCCGGGTCTTGCTTCTGTGAGAGATATTCAGCACTTAGCCACAGGCGCAAGATTCAGACACAAACCCGGCTGTCGCGCTTCGAGTCGCAAGCTACAGTGATCGTCGAATTCACGTAGTCGAGGACTGGGGCGTCCTTGCAGAAGTTGCGAATAACTACGGCGACAAGTTCACCAGTCGCGGCATCACGAACCATCGCGCCTTCATCAGCACGAATGATGAGCTTGAGCTGGTTTGGATCGAGGGTGAGTACTGGATAAGGATGCTAATCCCAGTTATCAGTTACTTCAATGCATGTGTGTTCAAGGTGGAACCAGTACCAGGCGTTTGTCTACCTCAGCCGGCCGCTTCTTGACATAGCCCTTCCAGCCTGCCGCGCTCTGGGCATTCTCGCCCACCCAGTAATCTTTCTTTGGATAGCCGTAGTTCGGAAGCTTTGGAAGCTTGTACTGCTGCACCTGCGCCTCGAGAGCAGCCAGCTTTTCCTCGTCGCTGCGCTCCTTGAGTCCCATCGTTGCAACTACGCGGGCGCGCTCTTTGCGCCTGGCCTCGCATTCGTGTTTTCTGTGATTGAGTGCAGTGCGAAGGTCGGCTGGGAGGTGGGGCCACACAGATGCAGCACCGGACTGGCGCAGAAACTCGGAAAACGGGTCGGCCCCGAGTTCTACTGCTCTCCCTGCGGCTTGTGTGGTGAGCTCGTTTGTAAATTCGGCGCGAAAGGAAGGGTCGGCAGAGGAGTAGAGCAGGAGTAGAGCAGATGTTGCTGCGAGATCGGTGCAGAATCTGAGAAATTCTTGGTCGCGGGCTGCAGCTTCAAAAGGCGTGAGTTTCGGTCTGCGCCTAGATCGTGGCATCGCTGGGTAAAAGCAGTGGCAAAAGCGAGTGTAGGGCAGTCGCGAACAGTGCGAAGCCTCGAGCTGCCGCCGCAGGAGCGCGACTAGGCGCCCGAACCACGCCACCGCCCGAAGCGCCTGCCCAGCGCCTACTGCATCGCTCTTCGCACCCGCCACGTCGCGCCTCCCGCCCCTCGACCTGCCCCCCACGCCGCCCCCAGCACCAATGGCTAGCCGCGGCAGCCCGTCTGCGAGTGCAGTGGGCATTGTTCTGGCCCTTCGGGGACGAACGACGACCCCGCTCCGCAGGCAGGCCTAACCGCCGGCCGCAGCAGCCCCCCCGTGCGCGCGCGCGCCCTACCCGCCGTACCCGCCCGCCGTGGTCAGCTCCTGGCACGCGCGCACCGACCCCACCGCCCCCTGGCACGGTACCTGCCCGCGCCCGCGGCCCCACCCCGCGCGCCCCAACCCCGCCACCGCGGCAAAACGCCGCCGCCCACCGCGCGCACTTGCCCACTGCGCACCCGCCTCGCGCACCCGTGCCCGCCGCCCTTCCGCGCTGTCGCGCGTGCCGCCTGCGCGGTAGGATCGCGCCCGCCGGGCCGCGCCGTGCGCTTACACCGCTGGCGCCGCCGCCAGCGCAGCCCTCCCGCCGCGCGTCCCCCACCGCCCTCGCCGCGCGCGCGCAAAGCGGACGCGCGCCCGGCTTGCACTTCCCAAGGGGACGCGCGAGGCGGCCGTCGGCGCGTCGCGCCCCTCCGACCACCTGCCGCCCCAGCAGCCGCCCCGCGCGCGCACGCGCCAGGGCTGCCCACTACCCCCCTCTGCGCCCAACGCCCCCGCGCCCCGCGAACGGCGCGCACCCACCCCTCGGCCGCCCACGTGTGCGTTCGCCCACCCAGCCCATATGCATGCCCGCATGCCTGGGCGCGCAAGCACGGGCGGTGAACGGGTGCGCCACGCGCCACGCCCGCCTCCTCGCCCGCCTGGCTCTGCGCCAATACCCACACCCGCGGAGACCCGCGAGAGTCGCCGGGCGTGGCGCTCGCGGGCGGAAAGGGCGGCTGGCTGCAGCTGGGCGACGGAGAGCAAGGCGCGCCCAGCGCGCCGCGCCCGCAAGCTGGGGTAGTGCCGCGCCGCGCGTGCACTGCATGTACGCCCCGCCCCTCGCCCCCCGCTGCCCGCCCCTCGCCCTCACTGCTCGCCCCCGCTGCCCGCCCCTCGCCCTCGCTCCTCGCTCCTCGCTCCCTCGCTGCTCCCTCGCTGCCCCCTCGCTGCCCGCCCCTCGCCCTCGCCCTCGCCCTCGCCCTCGCTCCCCGCCCCACGCTCCTCGCTCCCCGCCCCTCGCTCCTCGCCCCTCGCCCTCGCTCCTCGCTCCTCGCTGCCCGCTCCCCGCCCCTCGCTCCCCGCCCCTCGCTCCCCGCCCCACGCTCCTCGCTCCTCGCTCCTCGCTGCTCGCTGCTCGCTCCTCGCTCCTCGCTGCTCGCTGCTCGCTGCCCGCCCCTCGCCCTCGCCCTCGCTCCTCGCCCCTCGCCCTCGCTGCCCGTTCCTCGCTGCTCGCCCCTCGCCCCATCGCTGCTCCGAGTCGCTGCTCGTTCCTTGCCACCCGCCCCCCGTTCCTCGCTGTTCGCTGTTCGCTCGCTATTCGCTGCCTGCTGCTCGCTACTCGCTGCTTGCTGTTTGCTGCTCCATGTTCGCTACCTGTGTACCCTACATTGTTAGTTACCAGTTTGTTACTTGCTGTTGCTCGATGCCATGCCCCATCGTTTGTTACTTTGTACTTGGCCTGGCTTATTGATACCATTGCTCAAGGTTTGCCAATGTGCATTTGGGTCCATTTAGCAATCGTCTGCCTTACCTTCGCCTCACCAATCCATGGTGGGTATCTTGTGAATCGCTATTGTGACTTCAAGGGGAAGTTGAATTATTATGATGCTGTATTGTAAGGGATACTAGGCTGTAGTCGTCAATCTGGAGGTATCAAACGAGTGAGCTTGACTGGAAGGGTATGCGAGTATGCAAGTTCAACTATGTGGGTACTAGGTAGATGGGTATCTGGGTGTGTGGATATGTGAGTAGATGTGTATGCGAGTAGATGTGTATGCGAGGGTATGGGTATGCGAGTAAATGAAGATGCGAGTGTGGATATGTGGTATATGGACATGTATGAGGGCGACTATGTGGCTATGCTACAACTACCCTTGGATGATTCGGTATGGGCACTAGATGCGATGGGGTGATATGCTACACATATTGATGGTTCTGGGGAATCTAGGGAATGGTATCAAACGATTCCGAGTCGCCAGTGGTGGCCCCAGATTGGACATAGTGGGCCAGTTCTGCATCGGCTGCCTCAGTAAGACGAGGGTCGATAACAGATGAGCTAGGCAATGGGTCGAAGCGAAAGCCTGGGTCGATTGGGAACGAGTAATAGGGAGCACCTGGTTGAGAAAGAGCTGCAGGTACGACTTGTTGGCTAGCATGGGCTCCAAAAATCTGGTCTTCAATCGGCGAGTCTGCGAGGAAAGTCGTGCCGGCCTGCAGGTTCGTGAGCATTTGCCATTTTGCAAAGTCGTCCCACATGTTCGCATCGCCTGGCAGATTCGTGTCGGTTGCTGGCAGACTCGTGCCGATTGCTGGCAGACTCGGATTTGTGCCAATCGTCGGCAGAGTCGCATCGACGGGCAGATTTGTGTTGGCAGGCACATGTTCGCCGACCTGCAAAGATGCAGTCTCGGCAGGTTGGCGATCTACTAATGTGACGCCAGGTTAGAACTTCTCTTCGTAATCTCCAGTAGATATGCAAAAGACGACTTACGACTGCTCTGAGGTTCGCCTTGCTGCACATCGACACTGGTGCTTCGCTCGCCCAGAGGGGCAGACAGGCCATGGCTCTCGACTGGTGGGACATTGCCTAGTACGACCATCGGGGAGCCGGGTGTAGAAGGTGGAAGAGTCTGCCCTCGCCGAGCACTGCGGGGCAGGGGTCGCTCGTGCTGCCGTGCCTGTACGATACTCCGAAAGTTGGTAAACAAAGTGCTGGCTGTCTTGCCCTTCGCAAGCCATTCTGCACACTCGGCCTTGGTCGCCTTGCGGAGGACTCGCTTAGCAGCTGTCCACGTTGATTCCGCATAGCGCGCCTTCGGAAAGACCTCTGCGAAGGCATCTCGGATGGACAAGCCACTCGCCGTGTGGAGTTCGTCGATTCGCTTTGCACCATGGTAGATGTCGGCGAAGTAATAGCGGGATGGGAAGAGCACACTGGCATCGCTGCTGTCCATGGCCACACTGGCAAGGCTCGCAGGACCATCTTGCTCGATATCGGCGCTAGTCGTACTCGGTGTTCCCTAGGTACAGAATCAAATCAGCACAAGTGACGACAAAGAGAATGAGACGGGGAAAGATACCTCATGATCAGACTCCTCGTCAATGGTCGGCAAGTCGTTCAGCGATAGATAGAAAGAGGAGGGAATCGGCTGGGGATTACTGGGTTGATGAAAGCGAAGCAGACTCCGGCCAGTATCGTGTAGGATCGGACCGGGCGACGACGCAGCATGGCCAGAGTAGGTTGTGGCCCTACGAGCTGGGCTTCGAGCGTTCATAGGAGCGATTGGGAGCGGGTCGGAAGCAAGGCGAATCCGCTTGCTGCTGGAAGTAGCAGCTGGTGGAGAGGCAGCCCGCTTGCGCTCATACGAACCATCGGTGGAACAGCGGATACCGTACAGGCGCTCAAGATGCCCTGCGAGCCCTGGACAGTCCACATTGGTAAGCTTGCGGTTCGGGGCCCATGCGCGAAGGAGGACTTCGGCCTTGCGAGACCCAAGATCGACACCAAGACTATCGCTGACAGCAGTGACGACCCAGCGAGAAAGTGCAGGATCAAAGACCTCAACACAGAGAGCAGGGCTGGGCACCGGAGGACCTGGAGCAGACGAAGGATCGGTTGCAGGTGCGCGGGGAGTATCGGGCACAGATGGTAAGGACTCAGGAAGATGGGGAGGTGCAAGAGCATCGACGATGTGCGGATATGCTGATAACATGATAGGGGCATGAGGTTCGACAGAAATCTTGTATGTCGTCGACTCGTCGCCAGCCTGAGATATCTGCATGAGCAATACTCACAAAACACACCAACTCCGACAGACTCACCTTCGTCCACAACAGTAAACAGACTGAGAGCTTCTTAACGATGCTCTTAGCCTGCACAGCAGCAAGCTTCCGCTGGGCAGCAGCAGCTGCCTGGCCATCGCGATGGAGGTTAGCGACAATCGCACCCGGTGGTGTTTGCTGCCAAAGGCTAGGGGCTGGGTTGGCGTAAGAGCCCACCCTTTCCTGTGGAGCAGGTTCAGCACTCGTTGAAGGCACGTGGGTCTCCAAGCGTGAAGAGGCAGCCACAGCTTCCTGGACAGCGATACTAGAAGGGGCTGGCGCACCAGTAGGGACAGAGCCCGACGGTGGCACATAGTTATGGGTCGAAATTCGGCACCACTTAGTCCTTGGCTCAGGCTCAGAGGCTTGAGCTCGCTGCTCGTACTCTTGCTTAGAGGTTGCCAGGCAACATTGGCGGCAGAGACTATGTGCACACCCCCTGTTCACAGCCCTCTGGCATGAACCTCGTGTGCATGGATTGGCCACTGTTTGTCGCTGTGAGGCTGTAGGCGACGAATATCAATTAAAGTGTGGTGCTTATTAAGCAAGAATACTTACCTGACATCGCCTATACAGGATGTTGCCGATAGGTGTAGGATGATCGAGTGGAATTTGATATCTTCACCAATACTGAAGGTATATGGGGTGTAAGTATCGGGCAAGACAATGCGACATTAATGGGGGTACTTACAAGGACAGAGAAACATGACACATCATGGGTACAAGACCATAATAGAATCGGAGATCAGTGATAGTAGTGGACAACAAAACGAGACTGTCCTACCAAACGAGCCAAACGAGTGAATAAGATGCTATATGGCCAAATTAATGACAGACTTTGACAGATTTATTGCGACGACTTACTGATTCAGAAGCTCTCAGTAGAGCATTAGCGATCGGAGGGAAACGAGCGAGGGTCCCGATCAAGGCCACTGTAAGTTAAGATCCCAACGAAAAGGGATAAGTGGGTGTAAGTTATCGGCGAAGACTCCGAGTGGCAGCGAATAAGTAAGCGAGAGTAAGGCTGTCGTATTCAGGAGGAATGTGTGTCGGCGAGGAAGCCTAGGCACAGTCGAAGGGAGGGAACGGAACGAGAAGGCAACAGCAGCCTCGCTGGCTCTTATATCCCAGGTCGCTCGCTACACGATGCTCCACGCTACGCTACAACTCGATCCGCTACGCTACAACTCGATCTGCTACGCTACAACTCGATCCGCTACGATACAACTCGATCCGCTACACGCTACAACCCGATTCGCTACGCTACAACCCGATCCACTATCCGCTACAATCCGATTTGCCACGATCGCCGACGCTTCGCTAAGCGCTACGCTACACGCTACGTAGCGTGTAGGGTCTGGAAATCGTTCGTTCCCACCTGGCCCGGGGTGAGTTATGTTGGTGTGCCGGGGAACCGCAGCCGACGCCTGGAGGTTTTTTCGATTTTTCCTCCCAGGTTTTAACCTCGGGACCCGCCCGGTTTGTGTCCAGTGGGCCGGGGTGTCCGATCGTTGTAGGAATGCGCTCACGCCGTGTTATTCGTCGAATAGAGTACGTCATTGTAGAGTAGAGGGGGCCGCTTGGGTCGGATTCTGTCATGAAAGTAGTGAACGTTGTCGGATGTCACGTGTAGTAGACACGCGTACATTGCGGCTAAATGGACCCATCTCCTCCTCCTCCTCCTCCAGTAGCGGACAATGCAGGCACGCGGCTGGGCGTAGCTCAATCCGGGGCTGTGCTGCGCGGATTGCTCTGCTGGGACTGAGATAAATACGGCACGTCAGCCTGCAGTCGTCGTGCAACACACAAAGAGATCTACAGACCTGTCTGCCGACGGCCCGACGCGGTCGCGTCGCCACCGACACTTGCCATGAGAGTCCCTGTCTCCTGAGTTCGGCCTGATTCCTGTGCCCCGGAAATGGGAATCCATATGCAGGGCACTTGTTGACCTGAACGACAGGATGCTAGATGTCGCGGTACTGATACGGTACTGAGAGTCCCACTGACTCGAGAGGAGACTCGCGCGTCGCGCGAGGCGTAGGATCTGCTCGGATGGATCTCGGCACCACCCGAGCCGGCGCTAGCGCGTCTGCTCTGCGATCGACACTGACGACCGATCCCCCTCTCCTCCTCCTCCTCCTACTCCTCCTCCTCCAGCGTCCCCACCTGGCCACCACGGCGCTGTTCCTGCCCTCAAATCGCGCGAATTCATCGTACCATACTACGTGCGCAGCTTTGTCTGGTTCCTGTCGTCTCTTGGAGCTTAGACTTGGCACCGCGCAAGCCCAGCTGACGCGCTCGCCATCCTCTCCGCCGTCTTTTCGATCCCCGTAGACTACCGACCGCAACGGGTCCACAATCGAAGCTTGTTTTGGGAAGACGGGAGTCCTGCCGCATATAGCTCACGAAAACTGTCGCAGTCTACGCGTTCGTCCTGGACAGGCTCACAGGTCTCAACCAGTGCTCTACCACCCTCGGACGAGCGACCCCGAGCAAAGGGGAGGCCTTGAGCGTTATCGGACGTGAGGTTGTAATGCGGAATATTCTGTGGCCGATAATGTGGATGGAGTTTGAATAGGGCTGGCTGTGCTGTCGCTCAGGTGCGCCACTACTTCGTGCTTAGATGACCGTACGCTAATCATGGTCTTAGACCTACAGTACGCGCTCTATATACATCCTTTTGTGTCCTGAGTTAGACACGTCCGAAAGCCTACGCCTAGTAACAATGACAGTCCAACGTTTACAATCGACAATTTCATCCCATCGACATGGACGGACACTGCGATGGGCAACACGATGCGTTCAGCCACATCGTTATCGTTATACCATTCAGTCCGCATACCTGCTTCAGCAGCCTCATCTCTCTCCCCAAATTCTCGCAATATGTCGCGTCGGTTGACACGCTACTCGACACCGGCCGCCTTTCTGAGACGTTATTCCGCACCCGGTCAGTAGACCATCTGTGCTTCGCTCGCACACATACCATCATTGACCTACTAGCTAGCACGGCTTCAACTGCGGCTCCACGCTGCTCTTAACATCGATTATGCGGATGAGTCGTCGCACACTGACAGACGGTGCCATCGGGTGAGGGCAACTCGAACCCGTTACGTGCAGACGTATCGGTAAGCACCTCGCCCAAGAATGGGTCTAAGGTTAGGGCAGCACATTGGTCGTTGCGGCTCGCGCTGATATGTGTACATCCTAGATACACTGCCATCCCATTCTGCAGTGCGGACGAATGTATGCGCCACTGTCCCGACCCACTGTAGCCGCCGACGTGCGGTTCGTCACACCCGTGAGCACAACTATACGGATCCCAGGCCTCAGGCTTCCCGCTAACACAGCCTCGAGACGTCCTCGAGGCTCCCCGCTCTTCTTACCCACAACCTCGCTGTCACCCGTTGACTCTGCATCCTAGAGCGCAGTCTCCTAGTACTACTGCTAGGGAGATGTTGCTCAGACACGAACCAAGTGTCAGTCTTCTATGTTCTGTGTTATCCTGTCGCGCGGGCCTGATCAGTGATTGAGTATAGCTCCCTTCTTCGGACTAGATTCGACGTGCTATTCAAACTGCGTGCTCATCAGAACCAACCGCCCTCCCTGCAGGGCATCCCGCCTCAGTCGCTCTCTACTCGCACCTCGGCCACTGAGAACTCGTAGCTGCGTCGTTCGTTCCCTCTACAGAGCCTGTCGGAGGCCCGTCGTACGCGCCGGCCCGTGGTCGTACTTTCTAGACTCGGTTTCTATGTAGATTCGACTCTTCGCCCCCATTACCCGTCGCTCTATCCTCGCATTCCGCTCGACATCTTCTCGCTTCCCATCGACGAGATGGACCGATCAGCTCTCCCCATTGCTGCGCGGGTCTGCGTGGCTTGGTATCTACAAGCTATGCCCGACCTCTACCGCGGCATCGGGATTCATAACTGCGGGAGCTACGCAAGGCTAGTCAAGATGTCTCGCGCGGCGCGGCGCGCGAAGGAGTGGCTCATGGCCGTGCGCGGGCTCAACGCGTTCGATCTAGACACGCTGGTCAGTAGGGAAGGATAGTCGTTCAACCACTTCTCCTCTCACTCGGTCGTCTGTCCCTTGGACCTCGATTCCTCAGCATCTCTGGATTACTTCGTTGCACGCGGCTCGATCACCTCTCGCACTTCAAGTTCGTCCGCGCATTGCGTCTATCCGCGTGTACGTTCAAGAACATCTCACAGCCATTTCGGATATTATGCGCCTTCCCCCATTTGGCAGATCTTGCTATGTGGAAGATCGGCGACTGGGGTTCCATGTCTCGCGAGCCCACGAAGTTGACGTCTCGTGCACGCCTTCGATCGAATTCGACATGGTTTGCATGTTTCCCTGATCAGTGACGTCGAACGGGACAACACGGTGTGCATGCGCGTACGCTGCAGCACAACGCTTGTCTGCGCGATATCCCGCATGTACATTCAGACTTCTGGCCGGTCTATGTGAGCCCGCACAAGGATTTGCAGTTGTACGGTTCTGATGACATGATATAGATCGAGCGCGTGCCTGTCTGAGTTCGACTGTATCTGCCGGCATGGCGATCGGGACTGTGCCGCTGAACGACTCGGCTCGCGGCGCGTCTTCAAGCTGCAGGCGCAGAGAAGAGCTACGGACCGAGGAGAAAAGCGACGAGGCTGAGAGAGGTGCTCTGAATCGTCTGCTGCTTAGGTGCGGTCGTCACCTCTCGACTGTCCTATTTGTACGCCAACGGAAGGGGTTGCTAACACAGCACCTGCGCAGGAGCACGCCGTCGCCTGGTAGACCAACTGTGAAAACGAGAGAGAGTCGAGTATGCTCGGCTGGCGTTATCTAGGTGAGCTCATGCCGATTGCGTGTATGCGCCGGGGTTGGCAGGTAACGTCGAAGAGGCAGACATGCTGTCTAAGAGTCTTCGCGGTACTCCTGCGGTCGGAGCTACCTCCCAGCCGTACGGCCTATGGCGTGTGACTGTGTTCCAGGCCATTACTGGGAATAGCAGTTGGGCACCCGGCGTCTACAAGGCAGCTTGATTTTGGAGCTTCTGCTCCTTCGTTACTAGACGCTTGCTGCTTTCTCCAATGCTCGTAGTCGTGTGCGCGTTTCGCTGTAGCGAGTGTCGGGTACAAGGCAGAGAACAACGTTCACCTGCGCTGGTAGAACGTGCCGAGATGTGGCTCGCCAGTCACCATAACAAGGGTAGCCGATTCCGCACCACACGTTATAGGCCTCGTGTTGTTTGTCCTCGGAAGCACTCTTTGATCTCTGCTCACAAGTCGTTATCAGCACGCACCATCGTCGAAGTTGCCGCGCAGGTCTCTCCCTGACTCTCACCGTCGCCGTTACCCTCTCCCGTGTAGTCTCGCTTTCCCTCCTCAGTCGCCATGGCTAAGAGGCCTAAGAAGAACATCTTCAAGTCTTTTCGGCGACAGCCCTCCTCTACGCCTGAGCACAAGTCAAGACCTGCGAGCAAGGGATTTCATCGCCTCATGTCGCTCCTGTGTCGGGGAGGTTCCTCGCCGTCCCTACATATGCCGAGGTCGACAAGCCCATTCCGAAGACAGTTCAGTTCGCAGGCAGTGCACTCCCAAGCAGACTCGCTGCTCGAGCATTCAGATGTCCGCCTCCCAGCGGGCGCCTCCGATTCCGACGCTCCCAGCTCAGGCGACCAACCTGCCGATCCAGGCGAGGGCGTCGAACCCCCTGCAACGTATGAGTCCCCCAGTAGGGCCATGATAGGCCTAGCTGTGTTCAAAAGCGCGCTGCAGATCACGGAGAGGGCCGCCGACGTCTTTCCCCCTCTCAAGTCAGCCGTGGGAGGTCTGCTGGGAATCCTCGACTTGGTCGAGGTACGTCAGCATGCAGTAGACCACAGCATCTGTTGACTTTGTTTGATCAGACGGTTGTCGATGTGCATGAAAAGTTCAAGCGCATCACAGAGAAAGTCTCCCTCGTGACGGAGGTGGTTGAGATGTATCGATCTTTGGACTCAGGCCGTCAGGGCGAGATGATGAAGTACCTGGACAAGGTCGCGGAGTACGTAGCGTAGAACTTGTGTGCGCTCTATGATTAGACTCAACAGATGTCCACAGCGAACTCAACGCAGTGGAGGAAATCGTACAAAAGAAACAGGATCGCAAGATTAGCAAACGCATAGTTCTTGCGCCAGCCGACGTCGACGAAGTTGAACGACAGTTCCGTGCTGTTGGGGATGCCACGGACCTTTTCCTTGTAGGTTCGTTTCAGCCTGAATATACGACGACTTTGCTCACAAGGATGCAGTTGTTAGTCAACGTACGCCAGATTGCGGCATTGGAAGAGTTGCGTAGGCTTAATCAGTCATCGCATGCAAACTCAGCCAGCCGGATCCAGTTTGGTCAGTCGCCATCAGCCCTTCCTCACTTTGGCTTGCTCTAATTCATGGAACCTTTAGATTACCTGGACAAGCTGTCTGGGAGTGAGTCGGCCCGCTACGATGCGATAGACATCCCCTTCTGTACCACGGACACCCGCATTCAGCTCCTCGAAGACGTCTTTACTTGGGCAGCATGCAACGAGGGCGAGGATGTACCGTCGATCTTCTTCCTGAACGGAGTCGCGGGATCTGGGAAGAGCACTATTGCGAAGACGTTGTGCGCTTCGTGGAATCACGCAGGCCGCCTGGGTGCTAGTTTTTTCTGCTCTCGCCGCAAGGCCGAGCAGCGGGATGTGCGGTCCATCTTTCGGACACTTGCGTACCTCCTATCACTGTCTTCACCCTCATTCGCGGATGAGGTCGTCAAGGTGCTGCGAGAGAACCCGCTCGCTGCCAGTGCGAACATCGAGGAGCAGTTTCGTCTTCTGATCTCCGATCCAGCGACTGCCGCGTTCACTGCAGTGGGTCCAGTGCCAGTTGTCGTCGTGGATGGTCTTGATGAATGCGATGACGCGGATGCGACAGAAAACCTGCTGAAGGTCATCGTAAAACACGGACGCCAGCTGCCTCTCAAGTTCTTCATAACTAGCCGGCCCGAGCATCACATCAGGACCATGTTCAGGCAGCCAGGCTCGCGACATCTACGGCTGCGTGACATCGAGCGCGATATTGTTGACGAAGACATCCGTATATCTCTGACGGCAGAACTGTCCGATTTTGAAGATGTTCAGTTGTCTCCCGAGGACATCAAGATTCTTGTGGACCGCTCGCAGGGTCTGTTCATCTATGCGGCCACGGCATGCAAATACATCAAAGCGCGTGACGTACCAGAGCCTCCGCAGGAGCGGCTACGTGAACTGGTTGCTCCGCATGCAGATCATCCCCCCACTGGTATTGATGAAATGTACGACTACATCCTTGGCCAAGCTCTTCAGCGCTTGAATGGCGACCAGTCGACGAGGGTTCTGCGGTGCTTACACGCAGTCGTCTGCGCGCGCAATCCCCTCTCTGTCCCCGAATTAGCGCACTTGCTATGCCTCACCCCTGACCAGGTCCGCTATGCACTCGTCGCTTTGCATTCCGTGATCAACGTCCCCGACCATGACGAGGAACACGGTCTCCTGACAACATACCATGCTTCCTTCCCAGACTATCTCACTACACGGACGCGGTCTGGATCAAAGCGATGGGCGGCAGACACTGGAGCGACACATCGCGACCTTTTCCTCGGGTGTAACAAGATCATGGAGACTGGCCTGTTCTTCAACGTGTCGGGGTGTAGCACATCGTACGCCAGCAATGCAAAGCAGCCGTCGCGTCGAGAGCTCCCTTCGTATCTCGTTTACGCGTGTCGATTCTGGATCGAACACCTGACCATGTCGTCCGTCTCGGAGGAACGAGCGACTCAGGATGTCTTGGCTTTCTTCGAAAACAAGTTCCTATACTGGCTGGAGGTGTTGAGTGTTTGTAACTACACAAATGTAGCGTCTTCACTGATCATGAGGCTGGAGGTCTGGCTTCGGGAACAGGTGTGTCCCTTTGCATGCCGTCCTGTGGATACATGTTGAGCCCACACCCAGCAAACCAGACAAAACACGGAAAACGCGGACGTGTCACGATGTCTGCGGCTTCTGCTGGACGCGAATGACTTCCTCATTCGCTTTGGGATGCCGATTCACGACAGTGCACCACATATATACATCTCGGCTCTTGCGTTCACACCTCCAAAGTCGCAGATCAGCCAGGTATATCTCGCTCTACTGGAGCGTCGATTGAAGGTGGATACTGCGGAACGGCTCACACCATTACCCCTCCTGGAGATACACGAGCATCGCCGCTGGACATCACAGTTACCACATTGGCGAGCGCTAGCCTTCTCAGCTGACAGCAGCTACATCCTGTCTGCTGCAGATGACAACCTCTGCCGCTGGGATGCAAGGACAGGGGAGTCAATTGGCCAGCCGCAGCAGGGACCTGACATTCCGCATTCTCGCCTCGCGCTCTCACCGGACGGATCTCGCGCTGTATCCTGGTCCGAGAGTACTGGCTGTGTCTGGGACACTACATTGGATCACCCCATTGGACGGTCGCTCAAAGTACCTACGGATGCCACATCCGTAAGCTTGGTTGTGTTCTCGCCCGATGGCAAGTGCGTCGCCGCAGCCGGTATCACAATGGCGGAAGGCCGTGACTCGGTCATTTGTAAATGGGACGCAGCCACGGGTGACCCCATCGGCCAACCGCTTGAACTGGCAGGATCGGCGCTCAAAGGCTGGCTTTCATTGATTGCATTCGCGCCCGATTACAAGCGCATCGCTGCGACATATCCCCGTGACAATCTTGGCCTTGGAAAGTTGACCTTGTGGGACGCAGAGACTGGCGCTGCAATTGTAGAAGAATTCGCAGACGTGAATTCAGCCGTCTTCTCACCAGACAGCGCATTCGTTGTGTACGGGGAACTCGGGGGTGCTATCCATGCCAGGGACGCGGAGACTGGTGATGCAATCGGACAGCCGCTCAATGGACACACAATGACAGTATGCTCGCTCGCATTCTCGCCGGATGGCAAGTTCGTTGCGTCCGGGTCGGCTGATACCACGGTTCGCGTCTGGTCGTTCGAGCATGGCAGACTTGGTGTTCATCGGGTGCTGAAGGGACATACAAGCTCGACCGAATCGGTCGTCTTCTCGCCGGATGGTCACCTCCTTGCATCCACCTCGGATGACGGGGACATCTGTATCTGGGATGTAGCCCAGACTACTACAGGGGACGCAGTTTCAATTGGCGAGCCGCCCGGGCACACTGACGCAGTGGGGTCGGTCGCATTCTCGCCGGACGGCAGACAGGTTGCATCTGCATCGTGCGACGGAACTGTTCGTGTCTGGGATGCAGATACGGGCGCTGCAGTCGGAGAGCCGCTGCTGGGACGAGGTCATGAATGTGGTCACTGGCCAAAGGCCATCGCATTCTTGGTGGACGACAACAAGATAAATCTTGTGTCTTATTCAACTTGCCCCGACTCGGCCTCGGAGGACGACGACGATGACGATCATCGTGGCCCTGCAATCAACGTGTGGGACGTGGAGGCGGCGAGCAACCCTGGTGAATGGTCACCCAATGGATACTGGGAAAAGTATGGTATGTGGGAATTCGCGCTCTCGCCGGACGGCAAGCGAGTCGCACTTCAGTTTGGGTGGGAGAAGTTGGAGATTGTCGAATCGGCGACGGGCGCCCACATCGTGGACATCGACATGTCATCCCAAGACACGTTGAAATCCACCACGTTCTCGCTGGATGGCAGGCTCGTTGCAGCCTCCTTCTACGATGACACCATTCAGGTTTGGGAGACAGACACTGGTACCCGTGTTGGGCCGCTGCTCAAGGTAGACAAACGGGGTGGGGATTGCATCGCGTTGTCGCCCGATGGCAAGCTCCTTGCGTATAGCTCCGATTATTCGGTGCGTGTTCGCATTTGGAATACCCATATCGAGCAGTCATGCATGGACCACACACACACGGTGACGTCACTCGCGTTCTCGCCCGACGGAAAGCACCTCGCGTCCGCGTTTTATGACGGAACGGTTCGCGTCTGGGATGCTCAGACAGGTGCTCTGGTCCTACCGCCTCTCACAGGACACACGGATACGGTGTGGTCAGTCGCATTCTCGCCAGACGCTCAGCACATCGCAACTGGTTCAGGGGACAAGACTGTCCGTATCTGGGACGTGACCGTCGGGGCATCGCATGCACCCAAGATCGTAACGGGATCCGATTCACCCTCCCTTGTCGATCTCTGGGAGTCGCATGTTGCGGAGTTCGATAGGGGGTACGACGGATGGATCGTCGGCCCTCATGAAGAGCTCTTTCTTTGGATTCCCCCAGGATATCGCACTGGCTTGTTGTGGCCTCGCATGACTGCAGTCATAGGCGTACATCCCGTTCGTCTCGACCTCCGCCAGTTCGCGCATGGCTCGACATGGACAGAGTGTTGGGGCTCGGCGTAAAATGGCGGACATGGTAAGTCCTACAGTATTGTTCGCGCCCTGAAGCTCTCATGCGGTATGATTCTGCAGATCGTGCATCTGAGGACTCAGCCCTGCTGCTATGACGGACTGCACATTGGCGAATTCGGCTGGACGGGCTGGTGTGGAGGTGTTCACATTACAACGCATACACATGTGTACTATATAGACCCTGATCGAGATACTTAAGTGCTGGTGGAAACATGGAAGATCTTGACCTTGCACGCGATGCAGCTCGCCCTCCTTTACGAGCATATTCAGTCTCCTCCGGCCAAGATCCCACAAATTCGTAGCTGTTCATGCTGGCCAAATGACAAGGCATGGTCAGCACGAGCATAACGAGCATAGAAAGCGCAATACATACTGCACCATCGCGCATACCAGCCAAGCGTCGACTCGGCCTCGCTCCTGCTGGCTCTTCACCACGACCGTGCTTGACAACTTTGCCTTTTCCCGCTTGTTTAGCGTCGGCAGTCCTGGGCCCGACCGACGTCCATCCACTCCGCTTTGTCCTCGGGCTCGCCCTCCTCATCTTCCTCCTCCTCCTACTCGCACGCATGCTTCCACTTCACCTGGCGACCTTCGTAAGGGCCGCCGCGCACTCTTCGATCCGGCTGTGGTCGCACTGGGCAGTGGTCATAATTTGGCTTGGATAGCGTTTGCACACGAGGGTACTCACGAACTCTTCCTCACTACTCACCACGGTAGAGCCCTTCCACCTACAGCATCCCTTCTTCCCGCTCAAGTACGTCGAGCTTCCCGAGGATGTTGTCGATGAATCATGCCGTTCATGGTTTCTGGCGCTCGGACGTAGCTCGCTCGTCTTGCACCCTCTGGCGTAAGCTTCCTCGACAGAGTGAACATTATCTTAGCGGTGCGCGGCACGACCTCTATTCCGTGTCTGCGAGAACGTTGTGATGACGTTAGGCACCACACACAAAATGGCAATGGCAGAGGCGGACGCACCCTTGCGGCTGATGTTGCACGCACCGCGCCTGCCCCGCCCTTCTCCGCGTGAACGGCCCTCGGTGAGCACTGGTTTCGTTGAGGTCCGTGCAAGCGTTTCCACTGGGGTACGCAGCTCTTTGGGAACAAGCAGACGATGCTCGTGATGACCCATGACTGGGGCGATCCGCGTGGAGAGCCTCTCTCCAAGTCGCCCGTGGAGGAGACCAACGCGGACTCGGAGGGCACCATATGCGCACATGAAGGTGTCGTACTACACCATGCAAGGCGTGAGTCGACCAGAAGCCCAAGGAAATTGAACGGGATGATCAACACGACCTATCCATCGTTCAGCACGAACGCATCCGACAGAGACAAATTGTGAAACTCTGTTGCCAAGGATCGCGCGCGAGTAGGTGCGTCGCGGCCAAGTGAGGAGAGTGTTGAAACGTTGACTGCTGGGCATCTCCAACAGGACAATGACACGACGTACAGACCGGCCTCGCGTGAACATGATTGCCTGCGCGTCCCAAGCGCGTCCAGTGGATCTCCGGTACTACCGTGACCGTGCTTAGAATAGGCACAGGCAGTTCATGGGTGCGACCCGCACTAATCACACACATCAGAGCTACACACGCATGAATGGCGGGCGACCGTGTTGCATGTGCGGCGAAGTGACGGCGGGATCGAAAGGCTCAATCGCGAGGTGGAGATGAGCAAGGCACTACAAAGACAGGTCGAGCGTGACGGCATGCGGCGAGCGGGGTTCCTTGGAAACCTAGAGTCTTTGGAGACTCTGAATGTATTGCAATGTGTCAATGTGATGTACACTGCGCGGACGCGAACCTGCACGATTCCAAGTCCGCGCAACATCGCGAGGAAGCAGCCCCTTCCTCTATACCCTATGTGCACCTGGCTTGCATGCGCAGACTTTGGGTTCCCGTGAGGACTCATTCATCACTCTGGATCTGGGCAAGCGATCCCTGTGATTAATACGTTAGTCCGCTTTTGCTGACTTACCTGTAGGACATCGCCCATCTCGTTTGTCAATTGCGCGGCGCGCGGTGGAGCTCTCTGCACGCGCAACAAGATCGGGAGCAGTAGAGCATAGACAAGCTCGAGAGCGACGTCGAGGTCACCTTGCGGGGTCTCCGCACTCTCGCTGCTGCCTTCGGAGGGTGACAACTTCGAAGGCCGGGGTCCTGGGAGTCTTTCTCCCCATTGAGCTGTGAGACGTTGTTCATTGAGGACGTGAACAGGTCGAGCGACGCGAGTGGCTTGTACGGCAACAGAGCGAGGAAGAGGCCGGGGTGTTCGAACCGGTGGTCGCCCGAGATGCACGCCCGACGCGACATTGCGCGCCCGGGGGCGAGGGGGAGCGCATGGATGAAGCTTGAAGCCGTAGGGGTCCGAGAGAGTCGTGGCAGCGAGACGGCTTGAGGCTGGTCGAGAGAGAACACTTAGCGTTACGAATAGCAGCACGGAGACAGCAAGAACCAGTCGGAAAGTGGTCGTCGCGCTGGCGGGCCGGTGCTGAGATCTGAGATCCGGGAGACTCGTGCGCAAGGATCTGCCCGGACGAATCTCGGCATGACCACGGGCGCTAGTGTTGCGGCAAGTTGAGTCAAGCTAAGCCGAGTTAGCAAACTCGATCACAACTCGAATTTCGAGTTGCCGCCGAGTAAGCTAAGGAGTTGGCTTACAAGCCAGGTGCCACAACTGTACAGTGATTCTCACGTTCACTGGCCAATCAGATTCAAGCAACGGTCTGCACGATTGTGTGCGCGGCCGTATCGAAGTTCGTCGCGGTGGTAAGGGCTCGTAAAGTATACAAAGACTTGAATGTAATACTGAGCGACTTGAATGACGATGCAATTAGAAGCTATTTCTGCCTAAGTTCCTGGTTACGATACAGATCGCGCAGTTCATCAAATCGCCCCAGCGCAATGAGCTCCTGAACCGCAGACGCCGTCGGTGCCTCCAAACTGTAGTCCTCGGGCTTCGCAAGGGTGTCCTCCGTGAAGTCTAAACGGTCGCCCTTGAATTCGAATTTCTCCACCTGCAGGATTTCGAGCATCTCGGGTGAGAGATTGATCCTTTGCACAGTAATCGTCTGCTTGCTTCCTGAGAACATTCGTTCGCAAGGCACAGCGGATGCCTGTACAGGTAACACGTCAAGCGCGACCCGGAACATCAGCGGGAATTCGTTCTCGTGACCCTACGACGACTTTATGAGCAATTACTGTGATAGACATAGAGTATTAGCAAGGGCGTACCTCCCACCATGCAACAAGGTCAACTGCGCGATCTTCGGAACGAACCAGGGGCACGGTGAGATACCGATCAAGCTCATTTTCCGCAATGGTACGGTCGCGGATCACTGCGTCAGCTTCAAGCGCAGCAATTTCCGCAGGTTGTTGAACTTCCGAGTTTTCAGTGTTCTTATCTTATCAGTTATGTACGGATATGGACTTATATTCTGCGATGTCAGATTACATACGTTCTTTGATGGACTTTGCCTAGATCACATCATGTGACTTTAGTCTGGATCATTCCATGATATTCCACGACATTCCTTGATGTTCCATGACGTTCCATATCATTCCTTGATGTCCCATCACGTCTTATATCACTCTTTGATGTTCCATCATGTCTCATATTATTCCTGATGTTCCATCACGTTTCATGTATCTCTCCACATCAAACTCCGAGTTTTGGCTTACTCATGCTGCTTACCAGCTTACTCATATCCCCAAAACCTCGGACTTAGTGCTTACTGATGAACCACTGATACAGCATGTGACCTGTATCAAATGTGTATATATACTGGGCTGGTTTGCCCTGTAATGATAACGATCCTTCGTCCTCTCCTCTGCCTGCCAGCATAGGATCTTCCCTTTGGGACTGGTCTGTTCACTCACTCATTAGTCCTTCACTGCCACTGGGCTTACTAAGCCTAAAACCTCTTTCTTCAACACAGGTGAACTTGAAGGTGGCTGCAGACTCGGAGCAGGTGACTCGCTGTTTGTTTGCGCTAGCAATGGTACACTAGCTTCTCTCGATTGTGGTCCTGGGGCGGTACTGGTAGCTGATGACTCGCTGCAGCTACGAGAGACGGCAGAGGGACTCGGGGAGGTAATGCTTGCTGCTAGTGGGAGTGTCTTGGACCGCCGCGGCAAGCTTTTGATGGCGCGCAGGCGATGCACGCCAGACACCTGTGCCTGCGCAGCTTTCGATGTAGTACCTGCGCGCCCGGAAGGACTCGGGGGAGGGTTCGTCTGCTTGCTTGCATGACGTTTGGATGTTGCGAATGCGGCCATCTGATGTAAAGTTGTTGATATTAGTACAACGTGTCATGAGCTGGGTACTCTACATACGGCATCAACCATCCACTTCTTCGCATCGGCGGCTTGTTGTACTGTCCAGTGCGCGTTGATCCACGTCATTTTGTCAGTGGGGTTGATTACTGGTGCATGATGTGTTGTCAGAGAGCCGCGACAACTACTGTAACGTGCAGACAGATGTACTCATTGCTAATGCATAAATCCGACTGGTTCGGGCAATGTTGACATACTTCTGCACCCGGTCGATGCCCATTTTGATGTAATGCTGTAGTTCCGGGATCGTCCGGGCCTGTTCTTCCCAGACGTCCATCAGGTCGGTGTAAACGGGTAACGCCATACAAAGGGTAGGCGTCTTTTCCGCAGATAGCAACTCCTGCGCTGCGTTCGGGGCCGAGAATACCTGATGGATGTCAACGAGAACGTTGAGCTCGTCATCTGTCAAATCGGCGATGTCTCCAAGGGTGTCTTTCAGTATCAAATGTCGGACGGCCTATAGAGGGTATATGAGCCGAGAAGCACCGGACATAGAGTGTCACTCACAGGGTACAAGTTAAGCATGCGGCTTATCATATTATACATTGACGACCACCGCGTGTCCACATCACGGAGCAGTTGGACCTCAGGAAGCACTACCGGGTTTTCAAGAGTACCCCACAAGTTCGACTGGTTGCCCATCTTGATGACGCGCTGAAGCTCCTCGCGCCTCGGGCCAGATCGTCGCGCTGCAACGACCACTGTCCGAACACTACTGATTGGCTTGCTACCGAGTGCATCAGCATACCGCATGCAGGATTCTTTGAATTCCTCAGTGACTCCAGGTGCCGAGGCAAGCGCGTACACAGGCTCATATGGATTTTTCTCAAGCTCGTCTGTCACGGCCTGGCATGCACGGTTAATGCCGTGAGGGAAGCAACTGTCAAAACTCCAATTATGTAGCTCTGTGATTGGCATGCAAAGTGATCAAACATACCATACACGATTACCGTCGGCATCAAACGCAATACCCGCCTTGTTGAGTTCGTCCTGGAGAAATGTCATCTTCTTTTTATTGGATGACACGTTGTCCATCGTGATTGAGCCGATCTAACCACGACGACTACAATTTAATACGAAGATAAGGATTTGGGAGAAGCACAAACCCACCTTCTTTTCGAGCTTTGCTTCCTTGACAATACCTAGGAAAACCTTGGAAAGATTTCGACCATCATGGGATCCCTCAACCAATCGAAACGCGAGGAGCTTTGACTGGATGCGAAGCCTAAGGTTCTCGTCCCTAGTACAGTAGTGCACTGTGACAGCCATGAATGCCCGGAATGTCGGATCATCCCAGACATCAGCAGTGAATGACACGCGACCGAGAGCGTTCTATATTCAATGATGCAACACGACTATAGCACGGAATGTAGATCAGAGCTTACCTGTGCATCAAGAACAATTCTACTGTATATTTCTCTGTACATCTTGACAATCTCGTCCTTAAGCTTGTCACGGTGAGGAATATCAGTGTCTGTCAATTTGTCTGGCCCTGGTCCGAAGAGAAGGAGTTCGCGGAATTCTGGGCAATCAACGAGACTGATGGCCTGGCACCATTTCAGTACCACACAGAGACATGGAGCAAGCCAGGTTTTACCTGATCATCGACGACAATGAAACGTACAAGCTTCTTGACCCATTCACCAACGGAGAACACCTCCGCTTCATCTACTTTGCCCGATTTGGAATGTTGGTGATCGTTCGCATGCTTGAGACCCAAGGTCTTAACGGTCGGGCCGTAGAGATCACCGTGCATACGCTCAAGATGTGTCATGGTATGACACGGAGGCCCCGTATTTTTGCTTTGTTTTATCCTATTTTTGCTCATTTTCTATGGACTTGTACGATACGCTGTACAGTAGACTTCGCCTGGAACGGCTTTCTGACTAGTCACGTGACACATCACGTGCTAGGGTTTGTCTTGTGACTTGTTCATCATGTGGCTTTGCTGATGTAACTTATCATGTGCCCTGCGGCAGCGCCTAGCCACCTGACTCGTTCTGACTCGTTCTGACTCATACGTACACATGACCTCAGTTCTCGGATCCAGCGTAGGTAGACCTGCCCTCAACTTAGCCAGTATATATAGGGTCCTGTACGCTGCCTAGCACTCCAGCTCGTCCTCTTGGAGTTGCTAGGTAAGCACTTCACATTGTACTAAGTAGAGTGCAATGTAACTAACTTGGAGTTGCTAGTCATTGCGTTCTACGCTGTCTAGACTGTTGTTGACCTCGGTCCAACACCTTGAGGTCAAGTATTTCTGTTGTCAGTTCTGTTTCTAGTCGCGTCAGACCTAGCTCCGCGACAAGATGCCGCCGCACGGTGGTCGTAATTCCGTTGGTATTGCGCCAGGTTTGCCACTTCGGACTAACAGAGATTTTTAGCCTTGTTCAATGCTCAACGCAAAGCAATGGACTTACTACTCGCAGAGCCGACAACCAATGAATTCGGTCTTCGGCTTCTGATGCAACGGCTGCTCGTTCTCAGGCTTTGTCTCAGGCCTTGCATTGACCTTGAGCTCACGGCAGAAAAACCATACATCAGTGGCTGTTGCACTGTTAGTGTCATCCCTTTTCCGTGAGTTGAGGCCAAAGGTCGTCAACGGTGAGTTGACTGCGGTTGGACCAATGTTGCCCAAGCTCCACGAGGACGCCGAACCCTCAGCAGAGGGCTCGCTCGACTCCAACCCTCCATCAACCGGGCCGACGCCGCAATGTGTAGCGGTTCGGACCTGACTGCCGTCCACGTTAGAGCTGCTTGCAGCAGTACCCGCATCAGGAAAAAAGATAATCACTATGTTGAGAAATGTAGACAATGTAGCACTCATAGTGCCATTGCAAACCCCCTATTTTATAGCATGTCATAGCAGCCACCTCATACTGTATAGCATTACATAGCATGCCATAGCCAGGCAGCCATCTCACATAGCAGGCCATAGCACAGCAACCATATCACATAGCTCATTATATTCGGGCTATAGGAAGCCATATCTCTTGTATTCACCCCTTATATCATACGAGTATCATTCATGAGAAACAGGTATTCATTCACTTGATTCTAGAGACATTGGATACAAAGGCTACTATATTTACTATATGAAAAGCCAGCTGCTCGCTCATCGCTCATCCACTCACCCTTTGCTCACATCTGCCCGCCTGCTTGCCCATCTCATCTGCTGCATGAAGTAATGATACATAGGCGGCGAGGCATGCGGGCCTGTGTGTGATGGAGCATAGGGGAAATGGTACTCACCACAACTTGGTGCTTCAGTCACAGAAGTCAGAGGAGTAGCTATTGAAGACACAGTTAGTCAACGAGCTACAGTAGATGTAACACCGTACATTACCCCGGAAGATGGTCATGCCCACGAACCACTTGTGCGTGTCGAAGAGCGTTGACGTCTACTCCCAGACACCGCCATTGGAATCCCGGCCGCCCTTTTTGCGGTCGTCGCACTACACAACTGTTCAGCTTACTACGCAGAGAAGAGTAGTTGGTATCGCTTACGGCATGGGGCACCACTTGGTGAAGCCCATATTTGCACCCTCCTCGTAACCGACTTAGTACGTGTCCTGAGCTCTGGCTCCGTTGGGACCCTTCTGCCCTTGCTCGCCACATACACCGCCAAACCATCATACTGTGAGTACCGGCCGTTACCGCGCAACATCCATAGGCACGAATCCATACAGCGTGCGCACCTGTACCTCGCCCTTGGGGCCCGGCAGCCTGACGCAGTCGTTGCCCGCGCCACGCCAGAAGTTGAGACGTCATTCAGCAGGGTTACGCGAGCCCTGCGCGGACCACGTGTGGATGTTGCGCCCGCGTGGATCGAGTGCGTCCCCGAGCGTGTGCGCGCCGAGCGCGAGGAGGCCGGGAGCAAGAGGGACGGGACGCGCAGCCACGGCGGGAGGAGACGCTGGGCAAGCTGAGAGGGACGGTGTGGGGCGACTCACCTGTTGTATGGCCCTACTGGCCGTTTCATCCCTCCCTCCGTACCCCACTACCCTCTCCGTGGCTCCAGCGAAGCTCTTGTTGCGTCGCTGGAGCCCTGTGTGGCCGTTGGAGGTGCACTGTTCGAGCGCGTGGCGACTAATGCGGACGTGGTCGCGCGTACTGCGTGCCACGTCACGAGCACGTCTCTTGAAGACGGGCTCGCGGGGTGTATTGTAGAAGCGGGGTGGTCATCAGAGGAGTGAGGGAATTTGAAGCAGGAGAGGTGCTCACTGCTCGAACGACGAAGGTGTGCGAGGGGATTTTGCAATGCTGGCAGCGCACACGTGATGCACGTCGGAGGATCCCGCATCAGGAAAGTGTGCAATTTCTGACGGTATGTGCCTCTGAAGGTCGGCCTTCAGAGAGCTTCAGAGCTTCAGAGCTTCAGGCCACTCCAGACATCACAGGTTGTCAGATCTTCTCATTTCACCTCAGATAGTCTCAGACAGTGTCAGTAGCACAGTACATCAGACAGCACATATCACACATTTCATCAAGAAACAACCCCTCCGTGTAAATTGGCACAGATGAAATGGATTTAAAGACTACTATAATGACATATACATCCACCTATCAGAGCGCGGCATGCAGGCGGGTGCTCACCGACCAGCTCAAGCAGATCCTCGAGGTCGTCGGCACGGGCATCAGGCGCGTGAACACGACGCACCGGCAGCGGCACGACCACGCCGTGCAGAACGCGCAGCTCGCCGCTTTGCGCCGCGAGGAGGAGGCACATGTCCGGGAGCGCATCCGCGCGGGGGCGTGGCACGACGGACGCGCGGACTGCATCGCAAGGAACGGCGTGATGAGCGGGTTGTCGATATGATCAGAGTAGTCCCTGAACTGCGCACCACCCTGCTCAGCGAGAACCTTGGTGATGGCTGGTCAACGTGGTCTTGTCGTAATCGATGTGACCTGTGTTTGATAACACGAACATGGGTTTTGTACGAGCCCAGGGTGCGTTCGAGGACGCGCTACGAGAGCGAGCAGGGAGCGGCGCGAACAGAAGATTGGGCAGCGACAGGCTTACCTGGTAGTCTTGCACATCCTACTATCCTATCCCTACTCCCCGCGCTTGCTCTCGACCCGCGCTCGTACGTCCAAAACTACGCGTGTCACTTGTCCAGCGCGGCGCCGCCTTGGCCCTGTCGGAGTTATGGGGCGTGCCGCAGAGGAAGCGGTTGAGGATGATGTTCCGCGCGTGGGGCGGAATGCGCACAACGCGCGGAGACGACGCACTAGAGGGAGGGATTGTGCGACTCGAAGGGGATGGGCGATTTGAAGACACCCATCGCGCCGATTGCAAACGGGAACGGATCGGGCCATGGGATACGAACGAGGGTGCTCATCTTGTCGAAGCGGAGCTGCCCTGCGGGCGTCATGCACATGTTGAGCGAGTCCAGCCTTAGTGCGCAGGCGTAGGCAATCGCGGAGAGCCTGCTCAACAGCAGGGCGGCGAGAGTGTCGTGCTCCAAGTCCGCGTGGCCGCACAGCGAGACGTCCAAGTCTGCATGAAGTGCAGCAGCGGCGAAACCGCGCTCGCGCATGCTCTTGCTGTCGGCCGGCGGAGGCGGAGGCGCTGCAGGATAGGTCAGAGGTCTGAGGTAGATCTGAGGGGCGGGTAGGTCTGAGGGGCGGGTAGGTGGGCGGCGGCCAGACGACGAATGGGTGCGCGAGTGGGCGATTGTGCAGGAGCGTGGTATACATGAGCGATTGGCTGCGCGAGTCAGCAACAGGAGTGAACGAACATGCATGACGTTCACTCGTTGCCTGCAAAGACAGGGTAACTCAGCAAATATTGAGTGTTTGCACTTACCTGTATTGTCCCTGCCGCGCCCCAAATCCTCTGTCTCTACCACCCTCGCATCCCCGTCGTGTTTCGCACAGGTCCTACTTGCAGTGTCGGGCTTGAGCGTCGAGCTGTAGAGTGGGTGGGGTAGTCCGACGGCGGCTGGGGCTGAGTGAGACGACGGTGGAGGCTGTGAGTCACGACTCGCAGGCGCAGCTGAAGTGCTAAGCGCCTCAGCCACGACACGCAACTGACGCGCGCTTGCCACCGTCCTCTCGTCGCACTTCACCACACGTCTACACTTGACCTCAGAACCCTCATCGCCGTCTCACCTCCGCTTCGCCCATTCTTCCTGCCGCCTACCCCGATGCAAGACATGTCAGCACGTGGATCGACCTGCCGCGCGCCCACGACTCGGATTGCGTGGCCTAGCAGCCGCCAAGAGCTCCAGCAACGCGGCACCGAGAGCATCGCCAGAGGTCTGTGGAGAATGCGCGGCCAGCGAGCCAGCAACTTCAGTGAGTGCACCTCCCTTGTCCGCTTGACCCGCAGACTAACCAAACAAAGATATCATCCAGGACAACCTGGCGAAGACTAACGTGAGGGAGACGGACCCGATGCGTGTGTATACGAGAAGAAACGAGTGTGGTGAAGATGAGTGACAAAGACTTGTGAACTCAAGCCCGGTAAGCATGCACCGGAAAGCCCGAATCGACCCGCCACGCGCCCCACGATTGCATGGCCCAGCAGCCGCAACGGGCTCCAGTGATGCGCACAGATGCTGTGGCTAGGAGGCAGAGCAATCGCGTGAGTGCCCTCCTTGTCGTCTCGCAACCTTGCCTGACGAGCGCAGTCGAACCATTGCCAGCGGCTGCTTGTACACATCGTCTTCGCTCGGCGCGGGCGTGGCGAGCGTGATGGTGTCGATGTGGGGTGCATCTGGGTCGTCGCCGTTCGCGGTGGATAGCACGGAGGGCGCGCGCGTCCTCCGTCTCTTCTTCCTTCTTTGCACTCTCAGTTGCAGTCAGTCCGCGGGCAGGGTAGATCAGATGGAGCCCTCGTCCTCCTCGACCGTCACTCGCTTGATGACCTGCAAACCGGACAGCTGCGAGCCCGTGTTGATCGCGTCGCGCGTGCCAAGGCCGCTGACGCTCTCGTCTGCGCCCGCCACGGCGGACTGCGGCGGGACGTACAGCGCCTTGCACTTCTTCGCGAGTTTGCGCCAGTCTGTGTTCCTAAGCGCGGGGATGACGAATGAGTTCTCGGGTGCCTTGCGTTCCTCAGACGTTGTCATGTCTCGACAAGCAGGCGAATAGCTGGGCCTGCTGGATGCGTGCCTTCTTCGGGAAGTGGTCTTGGACCTCATGCCACGCGTGCATGTGCAGCGATCGTGCAACCCTCTGGACGCCAACAACCTTGTTAACACAGAGCGGCCTTGGCGCATGTGTCGCTGGCCGTACGCTATGCCCGCATGGCTGCCACCGCCGCCCGCCGCTCTCGCTGGTCGTCTGCTCGTGCTCCCCCGCCGACCGCCAGTATCATGCACATACAACCAACATGCCGTGACCACGCCATTGGTGGTACCCGCTGTGTCTTTCGCATACGCATCCGTATGCGCATTTGGTGCCTGCATGCCCTCGGACCCATCCCGCCAGGCTGTCGCAAGTGTATGTTGCGTGAGTACCCTCCTTGTCGTCTCACGATTGAACCGTTGCCAGTGCACTCAGGTCGCAGCGACGATCGTAACGCGGGCGTGGACGCGAAGTTCGAACACATCCGCACAGGCAGAAGCATGCAGAAGGTGACGGATACAACAACCAAGGTCCTGAGGCTGAGGGAGGCACGGACCGGGGTAGCTCGTCGCATGTCCCAAGAGTACCCGTCGTGCACCAACGCACGACGTGTATGAGCGTGCCGAAACCAAACCTGTATTCCCCTGTAGTGACAGAAATATATCGTTTTGAGCATATGTCATCTGGAATCACTGAGAGTCTGACGCCTCTGACGTGTTGTCTGACCACTCTGGACCACTCTGACACTGTCTGATGCTCTCTGAAAATTCTGTCTGACAACAACAATTCACAAAAATCCGACACCTTGAGGTCTGGCCATATGAGCTGTTCTGATGCGAAATGAAGCGTTCTGAGTGCTTATGAAGCCCCTGACAGGGCCCTCAGAGGAATTGCACGAAATCCTGATGCGGTGTGAGCGCTTCGAGCTTTGCGCTCGCTGCTTGCGCTGTGTCAGCCTGGTGTCACTACCCTCACACCCCCTCAGCAACCTCGCCGTCGCTGTCTGCGCTCCTGTGCCCGCCACAACCCTCGCGTGTCCAGCGGCGTCTGCGACTCTGCTGTCAGTGTCTGCGTCGCACTCGCCCATCCACACTCGCCCACCCGCACTCGCTTCAAGCCACACGAATTGCTCGCGCCCGAGCCGACCACGCCCCTGTGATGCGCCGACCGTAGCATCGCTCCTCTGTGGCGGGCCAATCACCGTTGACGGGTGCGTTTTCCGTGCTCTGTACTGACCAGTATCTATCACATCGCCTTCACAGAAGTGCGAGAGCCTTGACGACCTCGCCCTTCACCTCCACCACCTCTATTGCCTACGCCTCACCGTACCTCCGCTCACCCAAGCAGCCCTACCGACGTCCCGGCCCACCGTGTCTACCTTCCGTGCCCTCCCGAAACTCACACGGTCGGTCTTGCGCACCATCCCCGTGCGCCCCGCCGCCGCCCGCACGTTCCACTTGCCCTTCAAAGTGCTCACTAACTCGCCGCTCACGAGCCCGCCCATGCCGGGCTTGACCGTGTCCCCATCTACGAGAAGCGGCAGGACAGCTCGCCTGAAGCGCGGATGTTGCACACGGGCACGCAGACGTACATCGGACACGCCGTACAAGGTGCCCTCAAGCACGTACCGGATGTCCGCGCCGTAACACAACTTCGCGCAGACGGCCGCGTCAGAGACGGCTCACGGTGCGTAGCGTTCCTTAACCAATGCAAGGACGGCTCACCCTACTCCGACCCGTGCCATGCCCCAGAGTGATGCGGGTCCGAGCAGGGGTCGATCCCGAGATTACAGGAGAAGCCCAAACGCAACAGACGTGATCGAAGTTCGAGGTGCACTCCCAGAAGACTGGTGCGATGATCGTCAAGGTGTTCGCTGCGCCTGCGCCGTCGTCAGGCCCCTGGACACTGAAGAAGTCTCGGTGATGGAACACAATTGAGGAGGCCGTCCTCAGATTGTCGGTGGTCCGACTCGGTGCCGCGCAGAGCGTGGATCGACATTTGTAGTGTCTAGTACATACTACCTAGTCTCACCTCAAACATGTACATAGTATACCGGGTTCACCATATAACACATGAGTCACACTTTACAGAGATGGACAAACAGTGATGAAGTCAGTGGATTTGAAGCTCGTGGCGCGACACTGCCGACAGAGTCTACAAACTTGACAATCAAAATATCAGTAGTACTACAGCATAACCCAGAATACAGCTGCAACGGTTCACTATCTACTGTAAGGAATGCCTATGAATCACTATCAGCTACCTACGCTTGTCTATGGTGAGCTATGGACGACTGTATAGTGGGCGCCAGTGGCTATGATGCGTATAGCGCCTATCCTGGCGATGTACGTAGGGGGGCCGCTATGCCCGAAATTCCTTTTTCCTGATGCGGGCCCGAAGTTGCTGACGACTCGGGCGCGACATTCATAGTACACGTCCGTTTGTTCACATCGTTCGTAGCAGTGGTCGTGCTCTTGCGCTTCCGTGTTGACGTACCGCCGCGAGTACCTTTTGACTTGGTGTTTGTTGCAGCTGCCGGTGGCGGCCCGGAACTATCAGGCGGCACCTGCGGGAACGGGACATACGAAGTAGCTTGCGGCGGAAAGGGTGGAGGAGGTGGGAAAGCGTGATAACCGTACCCGGGATATGCATAGAAGGGTGCACCACCATCTGTGACCGCCGCAGTTGGCCCAGTTCCTTGATGAGCTGCATAAGGATGGACATAGTTTTGCGGGTAGCCAGATAATGGAGGATAGCCTGGTGGCGAGTGAAACTGCTGGAAGTGCTGTGGTGGAAGAGTACCTTGGCTCTGCGTGGTATAGGATGGCTGAGAGAGGAATGATGAACTCGCACTCGAGACACGGCAGCGGCAGTCCAGAGGGTCGCCGCAAGTGCAGTCGGCAGGCATCAAGTCCAGTCGAACAGGATAATAGCGTGTTTGCAACGAGTATATATACTCAGAAGAACATACGGCGGGTACTCAGCTGATACCTAGGGTACTGTACAGTTCGCGCATCGCGTCCTCCCTCAAACACATCCACCGGCAACACACACCACACCGTCGCGCAAGAACCCACAATCCAACGGCTTGACGAATCGCGTACATGGGCCCAGGGTCCTTGCAGTGCAGAGCGAGAGCCGCAGAAGTGCATGAAACATTCGCGTACAGCAGGGTGGCGGAGAACTCGACGGGAGACGCAGCGGGAGACGCAGTCTCGACGATTTGAAGTCGCGTTTGCCATTTGGATCGATCGCGTCGGGCCGCGCAAGGGCGCGGGCGATGGTGTCCCGTTATGGTGCGTGAGAAAATTAGTAAGATATGGAGCCCCAACTCCAGAGTCAACTCGCCGACTTGACTTGCGCAACAAGTAAGCCGAGTTTTGCGAACTTGATCATCAAGTCGAGTGAGTTCGCGAGTTGAACTCGGCTTGTCCGCAACACTAACGGGCGCCGTCGCTGGCGCGTCTGCTCCGCGATCGGCGTTGGACTTGTCCATCGACCTCCACCGACGGCGAACATTGCGCGCGACCTCACAGTAATAAGTATATATAACCTTTGTCTCTTGTCGAATCCTGGAGCTTCGTATCACGCACGCCCAGCTGACGCGTCCGCTGGCATCCTTCCCTCCATCTTTTCGGATCCCCGTCGACTCCTAGTAGCTGTCTACAGTCGAAGGCTCGAAGCTTTGCTGGGAAGATGAGAATCCTGCCGCATACAACCCAAGAAAGCCGTCGCAGTCTACGCGCTTGTCCTAGACAGGCTTACAGGTCCCTGCCAGTGCTCTACCTCCCTCGGACGAGCGAGCCCAGCAATGAGATTGACGATATGGATGGAGTCCACTGCGCTGTCGTTCAGGTGCGTCACCACATCGTGCTTAGTTGGCCGTAGGCTGACCATGGTCTCAGACCCTCAGTACGCGCTGTATTTCTACCCTGAAATGGTCTTGTGCGTCCTGAGCTAAACACGCCTCAATGGCTGCGCCTAACATTGGTGGATATACAACTCATGGTCGAGGTTCTGCATGTACAAGGACGGAGACTGCGAGAGCCAACACCATGCGTCCAAACCCGTCGTGATCTTCATACCGTCTAGTCCGTATGCATACTTCAGCGGCCTCATGCCCTACATGACCGCCCCAGTCCTCGCGACATACCGCGTCGGCTGACACGCCGCTCGACACAGCCAGTCATTATCCGGGATCACTTCTGTACCCGGTCAGTGAATCTTCTGTGCTTCGTTCGCATACATACCGACATTGACCCACTAGCCTGTACGGCTGCGACTGCGGCTCAACGCTGCTCGTCACATCGATTATGTCAATCAATCGTCGCACAACGACAGGCTGCGCCGTTGGGCGAGAGGCAACTCAAACGTGTTTAGTGCAGACGTACCGGGAAGCGTCTCGCCCAAGACTAGTTTTGAGGTTAGGGCACTGCATTGGCCGTAGCGGCTCGAGCTGATCAGCGTTTATCCCAGGTTTATCGCCATCTCAGTCTACAGTGTATCGACGAATGTATGGGCCGCTGCCACGACCCACTGCAGCCGCCGGCGTGCGGTTCGTCAAACCCACGAGTACAACTATACGAACTCCGGGCCTGAGGCTTGTCACTCATAGTAACATAGCCTCGGGGCGTCGTCGAGGCTCCCCGCTCTTCTAATCCATACCCTCACTGTCACTCCCGTTGACTCTGCATCCTCTACGGCGCTAGGCAGATGTACCCCAGACACGAGCCAAAGGTCAGTACATCCATCTTCTGTTTCATTCCGTCGCGTAGGTCTGATCAGTACTTGCTATAGCTTTGTTCACCAGTGCATCCCCCTCTACTCGTATCTCGGCCTTTGAGAGTTGCGTTATTGGTTCGTTTGCCAGTTATCTCCCTTCACTCGTGTATACCTATCTCACGAACACTTGCATAGGCATTCGACTCTTCACGCCCACTGTCTGTAGCTATATTCTCCCGCATACTGCTCGATGTCTTTGGGCTTATCATCAACGAGATGGAGCAATCAGCACTCCCAATTGCTGCGCGGGTCTGCACGGCTTGGTATCTTCAAGCTATGCCCAACCTGTATCGCGCCATCGAGATTCGTAACCGCGGGAGCTATGCAAAAGCTAGCCAAGATGTCTCTCGCCGCACCGCGCGCGAAGGAGGGTCTCATGGCCGTGCTCGGGGTCAAGGCGTTCGATCTAGACACGTTGGCCGTTCACAAGCGAGTACGGAAGGACAGACGGTTCATCCAGCAACGTTTCCTCTCACTTGTTCATCTGGCCCCCGGAATCCGATCCCCATCTGTGGATGACTTCGTTGCGCGTGTTTCGATCACCTCTCGCACTGTAAGTCCGTCCGCACGCTGAGGCGTTCGGCGTGTACTTACGTTCCACAACATCTCACAGCCGTTGCGGACCACTGCGCCTTTCCCCATCTGGAGGAGGTTGCTCTGTGGAAGATCAACTTCGTGGGCTCGCAAGAAATGGCACCCCGGCCGCTGACGTCCGATCCCTCGAGTGCGACATGATTTGCACGTTTCCCTGATCAGTGACGTCGAACGGGACAACACGGTGTGCATGCGCGTACGCCGCAACACAACGCTTGTCTGCGTGATATCCTGCATGTACATTTATACCCATCTTCGAATCGGTCTATGTGAGTCCGCACAAGTATATGCAGTTGTGTGGTTCTGATGTCATAATGCAGATCGAGCGCGATTGCCCGAGTTGGACTGTACCTGCCGGCATGGCCGTTGGGACTGTATTGCTGAACGACTTGGCACACAGCTCGCCATCAAGCTACAGGTGCAGAGAAGAGCTACGGGCCGAGGAGAAAAGCGACGAGGTTGATAGAGAAATGATCCGAATCGTTTGCCGCTTAGGTGCGGCCCTCGACGCTCGCCTGTACAATGTGCACGCCAACGGGAGGGTTTGCTTACACAGGACCTGCGCAGGAGCACGCCGTCGCCTGGTAGACCAAACGGGAAACACGAGGGAGAGTCAAGTACGTTCAGCTGGCGTTATCTAGGTGAGCTCATGCCGATTGCATGCATGTGCGCCGGGGTTGGAAGGCGACGTACTGAGTGTTGTATCGAAGAGGCAGACTGGCTGTCTTCTCGGTACTTCTGTGGTCGGAGCTTTCTCCCAGCCGTGTGGCCTACGGCGCGCGACGGTGCATCTACTGAGAACGGCGATTGGTCTATATCCAGCGTCTACAATGGCAGCTTGATGTCGGAGTGTCTGCCTGCGTCTGCTCCTTCGTTTCTAGACGCTTGCTGGTTACCCCAATCATCGTATTTGTGTGCGCATTTTGCTGTACCGAGTGTCGAGTACAAGGTGGAGAACATCGTTCACATGTGCTGGTGAGTACTGCCTCGGTTTTCGCTCGCCAATCAACATAGTATGTGTAATGGACTTCGCACTACGCGTTATAAGCCTCGTGTTCTGTGTCCTCGGAAGCACTCATGCCAGTTTGAGTTTAATCTCTGTCGTTATCAGCACGTATCATCCTCGAAGTCCCCGCGCAGGTCTCGCCCTGACTCTCATCGTCGCCTTTGCCTCTCCCGTGCAGTTTCGCTTTCCCACCTCAACCGCCATGACTGAGAAGCGTAAAGGCGGAAAGAAACGCTTTCTCGATGTTTTACGTCGACCTCAGTCCTCTACGCCCGCGCAAGCTCCGAGACCTGCGACACCGGCTTCGACGTCGAACGGATCTAATCCTCTCACACACCTCCTGCCTTGGTCGCGTTCCTCGCCCACCCTGCAAATACCGAGGTCGCGAAGCCTATCTTCAATTCGAGGGAAATCCACCTCGCAGGAAGTGGGCCCGCAAGCACACTCGCTGCTCGAACATTCGAATACCCTCCTCCCAGCGGGCACCCCCGGATCTGACGCTCTCAGTTCAGGCGACGACCAGCCTGCCAATTCAGGCGACCCGAGGTCGCGAAGCCCACCTTCGTCTTCAACTCGGAGAGCATCCACCTCCCGGGCAGTCCGCCCGCAAGCAGACTCGCTGCTCGAGCATTCGGATGTCCACTGGGAAGCGGGCACCTCCGATTTTGACGCTCTCAGCTCAACCAGCAAGCCTGCCGATCCAAGCCCCAGCGTCAAATCCACTGCAGCGGGGATGACAGGCCTAGCCGTCTTCAAGCGTGTGCTGGAGGTCACGGAGGGGGTCGCCGAAGTCTTTCCCCCTCTCAAGCTAGCCGTGGGAGGTCTGCTGGGAATCCTCGACTGGGTCGAAGTACGTCAACATGCACTAGAGACCACATTATCGGTTGACTTTGTTTCATCAGACGGTCGTTGACGTGCATGAAAAACTCAAGAGCATCGCAGAGAAGGTGTCTTTCATGACGACGATACTTAAGAAGTACCAGTCTCTGCCATCAGATAGTCAGGCCGAGATGAGAGAGTGCGCTAAGAAGGTCGCGGAGTACGTAGCCCACGCTTCCATGTGGTTTGTGATGCGACTCAACTGTTATTTGCAGTATGATCGATAGAGTGACCAACGTCGTGCGGGAGAAACGCGAGCGTTACATCATTACACGCATCGCTCTTGCTCCAGCCGACGTCGACGAGGTCGAACGACAGCTCCGTGTTGTCGGGGATGCCACGGACCTCTTCCTTGTAGGCTCGTCTCAGCCCGAATATACGATGTCGTTGCTCACAAGGATGCAGATGCTAGTCAGTGTGCGCCAAATTGAGGGGTTGGGAGAGCTACGTACGCTCAATCAGTCATCGGATGCGAAACTGGACAACTTGGTCCAGTTAGGTCAGTCGCCGTCACGGCTACCTCACTTTGGCTTGCTCTGACACATTCTTTCCTGCAGCTCTCATGCAGCGGCTCGACCCGATTGTATCCGCGCATCACGATGCGATGCATATCCCTTCCTGCACAGAGAAAACACGCATCCAACTCCTGGACGATATATATACGTGGGCACTGGCGGATGCACGACCGATATTCATCCTGAACGGAGCAGCTGGAACAGGCAAGAGCACCGTCGCAAAGACCGTGTGCGCTGCGCTGGAGGGGAAAAGCCGCCTCGGAGGCAGTTTCTTCTGTTCTCGCGGCGGCAAGGCTGGGCAGCAGGATGTAGAGTCCATTTTCCACACACTTGCGTACTTCCTATCGCACTATTCACCCACATTCGCCGCCGAAGTCGCTAAGGCTCTTCAAGATGCCCCAGACGTCGCGAAGTTTGTGATCAAAAAACAGTTCGATGTCCTGATCGCGAGGCCCGCCAAGATCGCATTCACCACGGCAGACGCGGCGCCGGTGCTTGTCATTGATGCTGTCGACGAACTTGAGTGGCCTCGCAGCAATAACGCTGCTACACCTAAAGATCTCCTGGATGTCATCGTAGACCAGGCACCTCAGCTGCATCTCAAGTTCTTCGTGACCAGCCGGCCGGAGGCAGGCCTAAGGGACATGTTTGGGCCCCTTGACTCGGACTCGCGCAAACATATGCGGCTACAGGATATCACCCGTAACGTCGTCGACGCCGACATCCTGAAATATCTGACCGAAGAACTCAAAGCCGTTCCGGCGTCCACAGATGATATCAGCACTCTTGCGGCTCGTTCTGAAGGCCTGTTCATCTACGCGGCCACGGCATGCAAATATATCAAAGCGCGTAACGTACCCCTCCCTCAAACGAAGCGGCTTCAAGCACTAATCTCGTCACGCGCGAACGCTCCCACTGGTATCGACAAGATGTACGACTACATCCTCGAGCAGGCTCTTCAGGGCTTGGAGAACAACGAAGTGGAGGTGGTTCTGCGGTGCTTACACGCCGTCGTCTGCATGTTCGATTCCCTCTCTGTCCCCGATATCGCGCACTTGCTAAGCCTCACCGCTGAGGAAGTCCGCTACGCGCTCGTTGCTTTGCATTCCGTGATCAACGTCCCCGACCCTGAGGAAGAACATGGTATACTGACGACATATCATGCTTCGTTCCTCGACTATCTCACTACGCGCACGCGGTCTGGATCGAAGCGATGGGCGGCAGACATCGGAGCGACTGATGGTGACCTCTTCCTCGGGTGTCTCGAGAGCATGAACTCTGGCCTTTGCTTCAACGTGTCGGGTTCTAGCACGTCGTACGCTAGCAATGCAGAGCAGCAACCGCGGCAAGTCCCTCCTTCGTATCTCGTTTACGCGTGTCAATTCTGGATCAAACACCTGACGATGTCGTCCGTCTCGGAGGAACGAGCGACTCAAGATGTCTCGGCTTTCTTCGGAAAGCAGTTCCTATACTGGCTGGAGGTGTTGAGTGTCTGTAACCACGCGGACGTAGCATCCTCACTGGTCAAGAGGCTGGAGGTTTGGCTCCGGGGCAAGGTGTGTCCATTTATATATTGTCATGCGGATACATGCTGACTCCCTGGCACACCCAGCAAACCGATCGAAACACGGAAAACGCGGATGTGTCACGATGTCTGCGACTTCTGCAGGACGCGTATGGCTTCCTCATTCGCTTCCGGACGCCGATCGTCAACAGCGCGCCACATATATACATCTCGGCTCTCGCATTCACGCCTCCGGAGTCGGAGATCGGCCAGGCATATCTCGGTCTGCTCGAGCGTGGACTGAAGGTGGATACTGCGCAACAGCTCACACCGTTGCCCCTCCTGAAGATACACGAACAATACTCCATTCGTGCACTAGCCTTCTCGGCTGACAGCAGATGCATCGTGTCTGCCTCAGCATACGATGTCTGCCGCTGGGATGCAAGGACAGGGGAGTCAAATGGCCAGCCGCAGCAGGGACCTGACATTCCGTATTCTAGCTTCGCACTCTCACCGGACGGGTCTCGCGCTGTGTCCTGGGACGCCTTGTACTCGAGTGCCGTCCATATCTGGGACACTACACTGGATCACCCCACTGGACGGTCGCTCAAAGTACCTATGGATGCCACATCCCGCAGCTTGGTCGTGTTCTTGCCCGATGGCAAGTGCGTCGCAGCCGGTATCACGATGCCGAAAGGTCGCGACTCGGTCATTTGCAAATGGGACGCGGACACGGGTGACCCCACCGGCCAACTGCTTGAACTGGCAGGATCGGCGTGCGACTCGAACGACCGCGAGTTTGTTTCGATTGTGTTCGCGCCCAATGGCAAGCGAATCGCTGCAGTAAGCAGAACTGCTGAGAATACTGGGTTGTGGGATGCAGAGACAGGCGCTAAGGTTGCAGAATCATCATATTCACGGGCAGGTACATTCTCACCAGACAGCGCATTCGTTGTGGGCGTGGACTTAGGCGGTGCTATTCATGTCCGGGACGCGGTGACTGGTGACGCAATTGGACAGCCGCTGAACAGACACACAAACCATGTGTACTCGCTCGCATTCTCGCCGGATGGCAAGTTCATTGCGTCCGGGTCGTTTGATACCACGGTCCGCGTCTGGTCCTTCGAGCATGGCAGACTTGCCGGTCATCGGGTGCTGAAGGGACATGCAGGCTCCGTCGAATCGGTCGTCTTCTCGCCGGATGGACGCCTCCTTGCATCCGCCTCGGATAACGGGGAGATCTGTATCTGGGATGCAGCCCAGACTACTACGGGGCACACGAATTCATTTGGCGAGCGGCCCGGGCACACTGGGGACGTGATGTTGGTCGCGTTCTCGCCGGACGGCAGACAGGTTGCATCTGCATCGCTAGACGGAACTGTTCGTGTCTGGGATGCACATACAGGTGCTGCAGTCGGAGAGCCGCTGCTGGGACTAGGTCACGACTGTGGCTGCTGGCCAGTAGCCATCGCATTCTTGGTGAATGACAACAAGATCAATCTTGTATCTTGTTCAAATTGGCCCTACTGGAAGGACTACGACGGTCATCGTGGTCCTGCAATCAACGTGTGGGACATGGAGACGAGCAACTCTGGTGAACGGCCACACAAGGGATACTGGGGAAAGGATGGTACGCGGGCATGCGCGCTCTCGCCGGACGGCAAGCGGATCGCACTTGGGTTGGAGGGGCAGGAGGAGTCGTCCACGGAGATTATCGAATCGGCGAAGGGTGCCCACATCGTGGACCTGGACATGTCATCCCAAGCCCATTGCAGCTTATCCGCCACGTTCTCGCTGGATGGCAGGCTCATTGCAGCCTGCTTCAACGATGGCACCATCCAGGTTTGGGAGACAGACACTGGTACCCGGGTCGCGCCGCCGCTCGAGGCAGACAAATGGCGTGCCAGTGGGGATCGCATCGCGTTGTCGCCCGATGGCAAGCTCCTTGCGTACTCCGATTATTCGGAGCGTGTTCGCATTTGGAATGTCCAAACCCATATCGAGCAGTCATGCCTTGAAGACGAGGGCACGGTGACGTCACTCGCGTTCTCGCCCGACGGAAAGCACATCGCGTCCGCGTCGCGTAAGACGGTTCGCGTCTGGGATGCTCAGACGGGTGCTCTGGTCCTACCGCCTCTCACAGGACACACGGGGTACATGTGGTCAATCGCATTCTCGCCAGACGCTCGGCACATCGCAACTGGTTCAGAGGACAAGACTGTCCGTATCTGGGACGTGACCGTCGGGGCATCGCATTCACCCCAGATCGTGACGGGATCCGGTTCACCCTCCCTCGTCGATCTCTGGGAGTCGCATGGTGCGGAGTTCGGTATGAGAGAAGACGGATGGATCATTGGCCCTCATGAAGAGCTCTTTCTTTGGATTCCCCCAGATTATCGCACTGGCTTGTTGTGGGCTCGCACGACTGCAGTCATGGGCGCACATCGCGTTCATCTCGACCTCCGCCAGTTCGCACATGGCTCGACATGGACAGAATGTTGGGGCTTGGCGTGAAGTGGCGGATATGGTAAGTCCTGCAGTATTATTCGCGCCTATAGTGCTCTCACCATGACTCTGCAGATCGTGCATCTGAGGACTCGGTCCTGCTGCTACCACGGACTGAAAATTGGCGAATTCAGCTGAACGGGCTGGTGTGGAGGTGTTCACATTACAACGCATACACATGTATATATAGACTCAGAGCGAGATGTGTACTGTTATGGACGTTATGGACCTTGCACGCGATACAGCTCGCCCTCCTTTACGAGCATATTCAGTCTCCTCCGGCCAAGATCCCGCAGGTTCGTAGCTTTTGATGTTGGCGGAGGAACAGGGCACGGTCAGCACGAGCAAAATTAGCATAGACAGCGCAAGACATACAGCGGCATCGCGCATACCAGCCAACCATCGATCCGACCCCGCTCCTGCTGGCTTTTCGCCATAGTCGCGCTTGACAATGTTAGATTTGCCCGCTTGTTTGGCGTCGGCTGGTCCGACCGACCGACTCATCCATCCACTCTGCTTCGTCCACGGGCCCGCCCTCCTCATCAACACACGTCTGCGTCTCCCCCTTCACCTTCTACTCGCACGCATTCTCCCGCTTCACCTGGCGACCTTCGCAAGGGCCGCTGCGCACTCTTTGGTCCAGCGAAGGTCGCGCCTGGCAGCGGTGAGGTCCGAACTAAGCTTAAATAGCGTCCGCACACCAGGGCACTCACGGACTCTTCCTCACTACTCACTATGATAGAGCCCTTCCGCCTAGCATCCCTCCTTCCCGCTCAAGCACATCGATGTCGTTGTCAATGAATCTTGCCGTCCATGATACCCGGCACCCGGACACAGTGGCTCGCTCGTCTTGCGCCCTTGGGCCGTAAGCTTCCCCGAAAGAGTGGGCTTCATGCAAGAGGCACGCTGCGCGACCTCTGTCCCGAGTCTGCAAGAACGTAATGATGGCGTTATGCACCACATACAAAACGGCAGAGGCGGACTCACCCTTGCGGCTGATGTTGTTCACGCCGTGCCTGCGCCGCCCTTCTCCGCGTGAACGACCTTCGGTGAGCACTGTGTAAAATGTAAGTTGAGGTACGTGCAAGCGTTTCCACTCGACTAGGCAGCTATTTGGGAACAAGCAGACGACGGCCCGTGGTGACCCAAGACTCCGATGACCCGCGTGGAAACTGTAGAGCTTTTGACCGGGAGCCGGAACAGGTCCGAGGAGACCACCAACGCGGACTCGGAGAGCGTCACGCGCACATGTAGGTGTTGTACTGTATGCAAGGCGTGAGTCAACGGGAAGCTCGAGGAGAACGGGATGACCGACGCAATCGTCACATATATACTAACGCTACACTTCGAATCGGTATCGTACAAGAACCACTTGATCTCATTGTTTAGTTCGCCTAACCAGCGCCGAGACAACTGCGAGTCGCGCATCCGAAGGTACGCGTCCACGGAAAACAGCGCGCATGTACTCAACCTTGTTTGTGCTCCCAGCCATCTCCATCGTGTTCAAGTTCTTCGTAGGCGGTCCCAAAATACCAGGCGTGTCGATGACTGGCCCTCGCATGTAGCGATAGACGAGGTGTCTGACGAGGAGCGACTTGATCGTGAATGGGTACGGATGCGTGACGTCGACATCCGCGTGAGCGACCGCCGCCCGTGTTGATGTTTCGCTAATAAAACGCACTTCAGCTGTTAACACAGTGATAGGCCCTCCTGCCAGGACAAAAAGCACATTCAGTGTGCTCTCGTTGCATAATATGGCGGCGTAGCTCGCGGATTGGGAAGGCTGTCTGCCGACGCGGTCGCGTCGCCACCGACACTTGCCCTGAGAGTCTCTGTCTTCTGAGTTGGGCCTGATGCCTGTGCCCGGCAAATGGGAATCCATATGCAGGGCACTGAAATCAAGACCGCAAGACCGCACGAGGGACGAGCCAAGGGCATTCTACGAGCGATAGAAAGGTGATGGGAGGGCGGTCGTTCGCATCCCTTTTCCGAGCGAGGTCGGTCTTACTTATGAGATTTGCAGCAAAAAGATGGAATGATGAGTAGATCCAAGCGCAAGGCGTACCGGGACTCGAGCTGGTGATTCTGTCAGTCGCTAGATGTCAGAGTCGTGGCAATGAAGAGCTAGCAGATTGCTTTAGGCAGCTGGTCGGCGAGGAGGTCCGGATCCAGCCTTACGAACACAGTGGCAAGGTGGATGGCAGACAGCAAGGGCCGGTCGGACAGTGGTCGTCGTGTTGGCGTGTACTGAGTATTACATACTGTTGACCTGAACGACAGGATGCTAGATGTCGCGGTACTGAGAGTCCCACTGCCTCGAGAGGAGACTCGGACTCGGGCGTCGCGCGAGGCGTAGGATCTGCTCGGATGGATCTCGGCACCACCCGAGCCGGCGCTAGCGCGTCTGCTCTGCGATCGACGTCCAGTGCCACTGACGACCGATCCTCCTCCCACCTGGCCACCACGGCGCTGTTCCTGCCCTCGAGTCGCGCGAAATCATGGTACCATACTACGTGCGCAGCTTTGTCTGGATAATGTCGTCTCTTGGAGCTTAGACTTGGAACCGCGCAAGCCCAGCTGACGCGCTCGCCATCCTCTCCGCCGTCTTTTCGATCCCCGTAGACTACCGACCGCAACGGGTCCACAATCGAAGCTTGTTTTGGGAAGACGGGAGTCCTGCCGCATATAGCTCACGAAAACTGTCGCAGTCTACGCGTTCGTCCTGGACAGGCTCGTCTCAACCAGTGCTCTACCACCCTCGGACGAGCGACCCCGAGCAAAGGGGAGGCCTTGAGCGTTATCGGACGTGAGGTTGTAATGCGGAATATTCTGTGGCCGATAATGTGGATGGGGCTTGGATTGAGTTGGCTGTGCTGTCGCTGAGGTGCGCCACTACTTCGTGCTCAGTTGACCGTACGCTAATCATGGTCTTCGACCCCCAGTACGCGCTCTAAAATACATTTTCCTCTTTCTTGTCTTGCGCTAGACACGTCCGAAAGGCTACGCCTAGTAACAATGGCAGTCCAACATCCACAATGGACAATTTCATGGCATCGACATGGACGGACACCGCGATGGACAATTGAACACGATGCGTTCAGCCACATCGTTATCGTCATACCGTCCGGTCCGCATGCCTGCTTCAGCGGCCTCATCTCTCTTCCCAAATCCTCGCAACATTCCGCGTCTGTTGACACGTTATTCGACACCGGCCGCGCTTTTCTGAGACGTTATTCCGCACCCGGTCAGTAGACCTCCTGTGCCTCGCACACATCAGCATTAACCCACTAGCCAGTACGGTTTCAACTGCGGCTCTACGCTGCTCATCACGTCGATGAGTCGTCGCACGCTGACAGACGGTGCCATCGGGTGAGGGCAACTCGAACGCGTTACGTGCAGACGTATCGGTAAACACCTCGCCCAAGAATGGCTCTAAGGTTAGGGCAGCACGTTGGTCGTTGCGGCTCGCGCTGATATGCGTACATCCTAGATACACTGCCATCTCATTCTGCAGTGCGGACGAATGTATGCGCCACTGCCGCGACCCACTGTAGCCGCCGACGTGCGGTTCGTTACACCCGTGAGCACAACTATACGGACCCCAGGCCTCAGGCTTTCCGCTAGCAATAACACAGCTTCGAGACGTCCTTGAGGCTCCCTGCTCGCCCTCGCTGTCACCCGTTGACTCTGCATCCTAGAGCGCAGTTCCCCAGTACTACTGCGTTAGGGAGATGTTGCTCAGACACGAACCAAGTGTCAGTCTTCTATGTTCTGTGTTATTCTGTCGCGCGGGCCTGATCAGTGATTGAGTATAGCTCCCTTCTTCGGACTAGATTCGACGTGCTATTCAAACTGCGTGCTCATCAGAACCAACCGCCCTCCCTGCAGGGCATCCCGCCTCAGTCGCTCTCTACTCGTAAATCGCCCACTGAGAACTCGTAGCTGCGTTGGTCGTTCCCTCTACAGAGCCTGTCGGAGGCGCGTCGTACGCGCCGGCCCGTGGTCGCACTTTCTAGACTCGGTTTCTATGTAGATTCGACTCTTCGCCCCCATTACCCGTCGCTCTATCCTCGCATTTCGTTCGACATCTTCTCGCTTCCCATCGACGAGATGGACCGATCAGCTCTCCCCATTGCTGCGCGGGTCTGCGTGGCTTGGTATCTACAAGCTATGCCCGACCTCTACCGCGGCATCGGGATTCATAACCGCGGGAGCTACGCAAGGCTAGTCAATATGTCTCGCGCCGCGCCGCGCGCGAAGGAGTGGCTCATGGCCGTGCGCGGGCTCAACGCGTTCGATCTAGACACGCTGGTCAGTAGGGAAGGATAGTAGTTCAACCACTTCTCCTCTCACTCGGTCGTCTGTCCCTTGGACCTCGATTCCTCAGCATCTCTGGATTACTTCGTTGCACGCGGCTCGATCACCTCTCGCACTTCAAGTTCGTCCGCACATTGCGTCTATCCGCGTGTACGTTCAAGAACATCTCACAGCCATTTCGGCTTCCCCCATTTGGCAGAGCTTGCTCTGTGGAAGATCGGCGACTGGGGTTCCATGTCTCGCGAGCCCACGAAGTTGACGTCTCGTGCACGCCTTCGATCGGGTTCGACATGGTTTGCACGTTTCCCTGATCAGTGACGTCGAACGGGACAACACGGTGTGCATGCGCGTACGCTGCAGCACAACGCTTGTCTGCGCGATATCCCGCATGTACATTGAGACTTCTGGCCGGTCTATGTGAGCCCGCACAAGTATTTGCAGTTGTACGGTTCTGATGACATGATATAGATCGAGCGCGTGCCTGTCTGAGTTCGACTGTATCTGCCGGCATGGCGATCGGGACTGTGCCGCTGAACGACTCGGCTCGCGGCGCGTCTTCAAGCTGCAGGCGCAGAGAAGAGCTACGGACCGAGGAGAAAAGCGACGAGGCTGAGAGAGGTGCTCTGAATCGTCTGCTGCTTAGGTGCGGTCGTCACCTCTCGACTATCCTATTTGTACGCCAACGGAAGGGGTTGCTAACACAGCACCTGCGCAGGAGCACGCCGTCGCCTGGTAGACCAACTGTGAAAACGAGAGAGAGTCGAGTATGCTCGGCTGGCGTTATCTAGGTGAGCTCATGCCGATTGCATGTATGCGCCGGGGTTGGCAGGTAACGTCGAAGAGGCAGACCTGCTGTCTAAGAGACTTCGCGGTACTCCTGCGGTCGGGGCTACCTCCCAGCCGTACGGCCTATGGCGTGTGACTGTGTTCCAGGCCATTACTGGGAATAGCAGTTGGGCACCCGGCGTCTACAAGGCAGCTTGATTTTGGAGCTTCTGCTCCTTCGTTCCTAGACGCTTGCTGCTTTCTCCAATGATCGTATTTGTGTGCGCGTTTCGCTGTACCGAGTGTCGGGTACAAGGCAGAGAACAACGTTCACCTGCGCTGGTAGAACGTGCCGAGATGTGGCTCGCCAGTCACCATAACAAGGGTAGCCGATTCCGCACCACACGTTATAGGCCTCGTGTTGTTTGTCCTCGGAAGCACTCTTTGATCTCTGCTCACAAGTCGTTATCAGCACGCACCATCGTCGAAGTTGCCGCGCAGGTCTCTCCCTGACTCTCACCGTCGCCGTTACCCTCTCCCGTGTAGTCTCGCTTTCCCTCCTCAGTCGCCATGGCTAAGAGGCCTAAGAAGAATATCTTCAAGTCTTTTCGGCGACAGCCCTCCTCTACGCCTGAGCACAAGTCAAGACCTGCGAGCAAGGGATTTCATCGCCTCATGTCGCTCCTGTGTCGGGGAGGTTCCTCGCCGTCCCTACATATGCCGAGGTCGACAAGCCCATTCCGAAGACAGTTCAGTTCGCAGGCAGTGCACCCCCAAGCAGACTCGCTGCTCGAGCATTCAGATGTCCGCCTCCCAGCGGGCGCCTCCGATTCCGACGCTCCCAGCTCAGGCGACCAACCTGCCGATCCAGGCGAGGGCGTCGAACCCCCTGCAACGTATGAGTCCCCCAGTAGGGCCATGATAGGCCTAGCTGTGTTCAAAAGCGCGCTGCAGATCACGGAGAGGGCCGCCGACGTCTTTCCCCCTCTCAAGTCAGCCGTGGGGGGTCTGCTGGGAATCCTCGACTTGGTCGAGGTACGTCAGCATGCAGTAGACCACAGCATCTGTTGACTTTGTTTGATCAGACGGTTGTCGATGTGCATGAAAAGTTCAAGCGCATCACAGAGAAAGTCTCCCTCGTGACGGAGGTGGTTGAGATGTATCGATCTTTGGACTCAGGCCGTCAGGGCGAGATGATGAAGTACCTGGACAAGGTCGCGGAGTACGTAGCGTAGAACTTGTGTGCGCTCTATGATACGACTCAACAGATGTCCACAGCGAACTCAACGCAGTGGAGGAAATCGTACAAAAGAAACAGGATCGCAAGATTAGCAAACGCATAGTTCTTGCGCCAGCCGACGTCGACGAAGTTGAACGACAGTTCCGTGCTGTTGGGGATGCCACGGACCTTTTCCTTGTAGGTTCGTTTCAGCCTGAATATACGACGACTTTGCTCACAAGGATGCAGTTGTTAGTCAACGTACGCCAGATTGCGGCATTGGAAGAGTTGCGTAGGCTTAATCAGTCATCGCATGCAAACTCAGCCAGCCGGATCCAGTTTGGTCAGTCGCCATCAGCCCTTCCTCACTTTGGCTTGCTCTAATTCATGGAACCTTTAGATTACCTGGACAAGCTGTCTGGGAGTGAGTCGGCCCGCTACGATGCGATAGACATCCCCTTCTGTACCACGGACACCCGCATTCAGCTCCTCGAAGACGTCTTTACTTGGGCAGCATGCAACCAGGGCGAGGATGTACCGTCGATCTTCTTCCTGAACGGAGTCGCGGGATCTGGGAAGAGCACTATTGCGAAGACGTTGTGCGCTTCGTGGAATCACGCAGGCCGCCTGGGTGCTAGTTTTTTCTGCTCTCGCCGCAAGGCCGAGCAGCGGGATGTGCGGTCCATCTTTCGGACACTTGCGTACCTCCTATCACTGTCTTCACCCTCATTCGCGGATGAGGTCGTCAAGGTGCTGCGAGAGAACCCGCTCGCTGCCAGTGCGAACATCGAGGAGCAGTTTCGTCTTCTGATCTCCGATCCAGCGACTGCCGCGTTCACTGCAGTGGGTCCAGTGCCAGTCGTCGTCGTGGATGCTCTTGATGAATGCGATGACGCGGATGCGACAGAAAACCTGCTGAAGGTCATCGTAAAACACGGACGCCAGCTGCCTCTCAAGTTCTTCATAACTAGCCGGCCCGAGCATCACATCAGGACCATGTTCAGGCAGCCAGGCTCGCGACATCTACGGCTGCGTGACATCGAGCGCGATATTGTTGACGAAGACATCCGTATATCTCTGACGGCAGAACTGTCCGATTTTGAAGATGTTCAGTTGTCTCCCGAGGACATCAAGATTCTTGTGGACCGCTCGCAGGGTCTGTTCATCTATGCGGCCACGGCCTGCAAATACATCAAAGCGCGTGACGTACCAGAGCCTCCGCAGGAGCGGCTACGTGAACTGGTTGCTCCGCATGCAGATCATCCCCCCACCGGTATTGATGAGATGTACGACTACATCCTTGGCCAAGCTCTTCAGCGCTTGAATGGCGACCAGTCGACGAGGGTTCTGCGGTGCTTACACGCAGTCGTCTGCGCGCGCAATTGGAGGCCTGCCGCCGGTTGCGCGGCAAGACGCACTCGTCTTCGGACGGGAACGGAACAGGAACGATGTGTGTGATTTCAATCTACGGACGGTATACGAAAGCGGGTGGATAGTACGGGGGGAACGGGAGTGGGGATGGGGTGGTTCGAGTCCGAGAAGCAAGGCCGTTCTACGACGGAAGCAAATCTGGCCAGCGCGTACACAAGACACAACAGCCGAATATGGTAAGTGAGTACGTATGGTGAGCAGTAGGCTTACACTCTCCCTGGTTTTGAAAATTTGAGCGGGGGGAGGGTGAGAGTGACCATGAGGTTAGTATAGTAATCCTTCCAACCCAAGGGAACACAGCACGGGTGCGTCAAAAACCCCTTGGGGAAAAGCTACCGCGCCTATGACCCGCCCTCTACCCTATTACGAGACTCCCAGTCGTCGAGGGCGACGTTGTCTTGAAGTTCTTGAGCATCAACCCACGAGTCGTGCCGCGGGCTGTAGCCTTTCCATCGTACAAGGAACTGTTTCCTGCGCCGATACGTACGGGCATCCAGGATCGTTTCAACGAAGAACTCCTCCTCTCCATCATCATTCAAGATGGGAGGTGGCTGGTCAAGATGTCTGTCGGGGAAGAGGTCGGTTTCATTGGGGACGTGCGGCTTTAACTCGGAGGTGTGGAAGACAGGGAAAGCCTTTGAGTTGGCGGGCAACTCGATCTCGTACGTTGATGTTTCGGGGAACGCCCGGACGACCGTATACGGGCCGTCCCATCTGGGAAAGAACTTGGCGACGCGTTTCTCCCCGGCTTGCTTATACTGCCGACGGCGGTTCATCGTGCTCAACATCACCAGGTCCCCGACGTTGTACGGTACTTCCGCGGCGCGTGCTCGGTTAGCTGCAGCGGCCTGCTGCACCTTGGCGGCGATCATACAGTCTCTGGCGTCAGCGACGTCTTCCGCGACCTGGCGTATTACACGATCCGCCGCGGCCTCGGGTGTCTCGGGGTCAGCGCGACGAAGGGCGGCGGGCGCGTTGACGAGCGGTGGCAGAATGCGCGGGGCACGACCGAAACGTACGTGGAAGTTACTATAGCCGGTGCTCGCATTGACCGTAGACATGATGTCGAAACGTACTCGGGGCAATGCGCGTACCCAGCCTTTCTGATTGCGCTGTACGTGATAACGGAGGCACTGTTCGACGGTTTTGTTAGTCCTCTCGCTAGCACCGTCGGTCTGTGGGTGGAAGGAGGTGGACAGTTTGAGCTTCACACCGGTGAGTTTGTGCAGTGCCGTCCAGAAACGTGACACGAAGAGCTTATCGCGGTCTGTTATGAGTTCGAACATAAGGCCATTTTCGCAATACCAGTGGTTGAAGAACAACAGCGCGATGTCTTCTGCGGTGGCATCGGTACGCGTGGGTACGATGCGGACGTCGGAACCCAGTCGGTCGGTCACCGTCATCAAGCAATTGTGGCCTTCGTCTTCTGGCAGCGGTCCGACAAAATCAATGGTAACGGACTCGCCACGCTCCTCTGGCACCGGTAGGGGATGCAAGGGCCCGGCGGGCTTCGTAGTCCGGGATTTATTTCGTTGGCATTCCGAGCATGCAGGTATGTACGCCTGCTCGAGATCACGGCGCATATTTGGCCAATAGAACGCGTTACGGAGCGCAGCATAGGATTTATCGGCTCCAAAATGCCCGAGGGCATCGTGAGCGGCCTGGAAGAGGCGTTCACGGACTTAACCGACGCGAGGGACCACCAAGCGGTCCCCAATGTACCAGAGGCCATTAGCGCAATGTGCGCCAGGTGTAGACGTCGCGTTTGCAATCAGTTTGGCGGTAAACTCATCCTTTCCGTAGCCAAGGCGCATGTCGGCCAGGAGTTTCGCGTCCGCTTGTACTGTCAAGATTGGTGCAACCACGGCAGCTCGTTCATCAGGGAACGCATTGGGGGGTACCCTGGACAACGCGTCCGCGACAGTATTGTCTTCGCCGCGAATATATACGATGGACACGTCGTATTGGGACAGGAATTCTTGCCACCGCAGTTGACGGCGAGACAGATCCTTCTGTTCCTCAAAATTCTGGAGGGTACGGTGATCTGTGTAAACGTAGACATGCTCGCCAATGCAGTCTGATCGCCATTTCTTTAGGGCACGAATGATGGCGAGCAACTCTTTCTCGTGGACAGGGTAATTCAATTCAGCCCCTTTTAATTGAGTTGAATCGAATGCGACCGGACGAGCTGATTCCCAGGAAGGACCGTAGCTCAGGGTGGCACCGGTACGCCAGTCGCTCGCATCGCATGTTACATAAATCTTGTTGTCCTTGTGGTCTTCGTGATTAATGACCGTCAGGCAGTCCGCGCTGGTGACGAGCGCCTTAATGGACTCAAATGCAGATTGGTGCGCGGCCGTCCACTCGGGAAAGTGTGCGTTCGCCTCTTTCGTTGTGAGCGGTGTCAGCACGCGTGTATGTTCCGCAAGATGGGGCAAGAACGTTGCGATATAACGGACAAGACCAAGAAAGGCCCGGACATCTTTAGCACATTTCGGCGTAGGCCATTGCATGACCCGTTCGACCTTCGACGATTGCGGCTGTATGCCTTTCCGCGAGATGATGTGTCCCAAGAAGGCCATCTCGGTTACAAAGAATTCACATTTCTTAAGGTTGACATACAGGCGTGCATCACGGAGGGCCTGCAGGATGAGACGAACGTGATGATCGTGCTCTTCAACCGTGTCTGACCAGATCACAATATCATCGAGGTAGATATGGCAAAATTTGCCGAGGTAAGGGCGTAGCGCCGCCGTGACACGACGTTGATGGATGGCGGGGGCATTCCGTAGTCCCATTGGCATCACCAGCCATTCATACAGGCCGAGCGGGGTGGACACCGCAGTCAAATGCACGTCATCAGGGTGGACACGGGTCTGAAAGAAAGCGTTTGTCATATCCATTTTGCTCCAAATCTTGCCCTTCCCACAGTCTGCCAAAACATCGTCGACGCGTGGTAAGGGGAAGTTGTCCGGCACTGTGTTGGCATTTTGTTGCCGATAGTCATTAACCCATCGGGGCAGCGCGGATGGATCAGCCTTCGGAATCAGGAACGCAGGCGAGACGTGACGGGAGTTTGACGGCCGAATACGTCCAGCGTCAAGGTGCTCTTGTATGAGCGTAGACCAGGCCTCTTTGAACTTGCGCGGCGACGCGTATGAACGCGACGCAATCTCTTTGTTGGCATCCTTGAGATGAATGCGACAGTACACATCTGAGGGCAACAGGTCGGCATGTGGGATGGGGTTGAAAACCTCATTGTAATCGGACAGTACCGCCTCAGCGCGCTTGGCGAGACGTTCACGCATAGCCAAGACCTCAATGGTGTCGCGTAGCATAGCAACGACACTGCGCGGTTTGGGTTGCGTGGCGTCAGCTTCCACACGACGAGTCTCAGTCACGCTGCGCAGCTCCCCCAAAACGGCCGTTTTATTGGACAGGACATCTTGCAACTGTTGTACAGAGGGTGGCGGCGGGGGAGGTACAGTGACGGGACGGTAGTATACACTTTGCATGAGTTCAAAACCAGACGTTTGCGAGAGGACAGTACGGGCGGCATGGTCTATGATGATGCGGTTACGAGTCAAGAACGGAAGACCTAGGATCACCGGGACGCAGAGTCCCGGCGTCACAATTGCACGGACAGAACGGGATGTCCAGGAGAAAGACGATGAGGAGAAACGGATATTGACATACTCTGTGAGGCTGATGACCTCCTTGCATTGAGACGCGGACATTGCGAGTTCGACGGTTTCAGGCGTGGGCAGCTTGTGTCGTCGGAGGTTGCAGCTGTCCGCCACATCCTCACGGATCAACACTATATGTGAACCGCTGTCAATCAGTCCCCGTATCGGTATCGCGTCAGCCGTAGTTGTCGTCGCATGGACAAGGCCATCCCACATGAGATGGGGGGATCGCACGTCCTTGTCCACAGACGGTGCAACTGCAGCCACTACACGAGGGGATTGCGGAGAGGGACATACCCAGTCAGAACCATCGGAGCGATCCGACTCGTCTTCGTCGTCGGCAAATTCAGATGCTGCATACGGGACGACTTGGTGCATTCCACGGACCACGGCGACCGGACGGGAGGAGCTGGGGACAGGCTCGTCATTTTCCGCGTCAGAGAACGTGGTCGGTTGCACCGCAGCCACAGGCTTGTTTCGGGTGCGCCTCGCGGCGTCGGCGTCTGCCTGCGTAAGCGTGCGGTACGTGGCAACCTTCGGGAAATCGTTCGGGCATTGCTTAGCACGATGATCGGTCCAGAAACGGCGGCATTTACGGCATCCTTCGTTGTCGTCAAGCAGGCGGATTTCTTCTGCAGTGAGCTTTGGCAAGGTCGGCGTGCTCGGGCGCGTGCTGCTCGAGGCACGACTATTGTTCGCAGTGGTGTTCGCACGTCGGGTGGGTTCGGTCAGCACCTGGTTCCGACGGTTATCGTCGCGACCGCGGCGGGTTACCGCCTCGAAGTCGGCGAGCTGAGCGCGGCGTTCCTCGTCGATCGATTGGACCAGCGACCGCCAGTCACGGATACCTTTCGCCTTGGCCGTCTTCAGCGCGTCAGAGCGGGTGTACATGCGGGAAGCGAGGGCAGGTGTGACGGAGACAGCAAGCTGGTCGATAATCGCGTCGTCGGCAAGATGATGCGGCGTGTCCTTCAAGATGGCATTCATGTTCTCGAAGCGGACGCAGTAATCTTCGAACGACTCGTCGTCCTTCATACGCATTAATTTAAGGCTGCGGTGCGTGGTCTCTTCCCAGCGAGTATCCAAGAAGTTCCGGCGGACAGCAGCCATGAAGTCGGCAAAGCTCATAGCGTATAGTTCGGTACGTCGGACCGCCGTCCAGGCCAAAACGCGCGGGATCATGATGCGCCCAGCAACGAGACGCGTCTGGTCGGCGGCAGGGACAGCCTTGTTGCCGAAGAAATGCAAGCAGTAGTTCTCGAAGGTTTCCAGCACCTCGGGCGTCAGAGAGCCATCCTTCAGTGTGGGCGCCTTTGAGGGATTGTCCCACTCGACGGTGGCCACCGAGGATGTGGTACGACGGGCAGCGGTGTTCATGACGGTGACAGAGACGTGATCGGCAGACGGAGAGGAGGATGACGATGATGATGACGGAGACCAGACGGGACGCGTCTCCGCAGGTCCAGGCGATTTTGGTTGGCGGGGTGACAGCCGTTCACCTACAGGCTCCTCGGCACCCGATGGGGGCGTTGGGGTTCGGGGCACGTGAGGTTTCGGAGCGGCAGCGGGGGATGGGCTGTTGGGTGCGGTCTGCGCGGTAGGCGGAGAGACGGTCCCGGGCGGTGGGGTGAGCGGTGAGGGCGGGGCGAGACGGCGTTTACCACGGGTGCGGGACGCCGTGATTTCGGTTCGGAATGCCCTCGCTCGGTGAGGAGCGGACGGGCGTGCGGTGGGGTGAGGACGGTAACGGTTGAACAGTAGCGGTGCGTATATGCGGTTCGGTTCGGTAAAACGGCGCAGTCAGAGCAGCTATGGCTGCCCCGTCAGTTAAATCCTCGCAGAATGCGGAGGAGACAGCAACGTGAAGGACTGTTTGGGGGGGGGGTAGCGTTCGAGACGGGAAGTCACGACTTACGTTCGTGTTCAAAAAAAAGTGGAGGCCTGCCGCCGGTTGCGCGGCAAGACGCACTCGTCTTCGGACGGGAACGGAACAGGAACGATGTGTGTGATTTCAATCTACGGACGGTATACGAAAGCGGGTGGATAGTACGGGGGGAACGGGAGTGGGGATGGGGTGGTTCGAGTCCGAGAAGCAAGGCCGTTCTACGACGGAAGCAAATCTGGCCAGCGCGTACACAAGACACAACAGCCGAATATGGTAAGTGAGTACGTATGGTGAGCAGTAGGCTTACAGCAATCCCCTCTCTGTCCCCGAATTAGCGCACTTGCTATGCCTCACCCCTGACCACTGGCAGGTCCGCTATGCACTCGTCGCTTTGCATTCCGTGATCAATGTCCCCAACCATGACGACGAACACGGTCTCTTGACAACATACCATGCTTCCTTCCCAGACTATCTCACTACACGGACGCGGTCTGGATCAAAGCGATGGGCGGCAGACACCGGAGCGACACATCTCGACGTTTTCCTCGGGTGTAACAAGATCATGGAGACTGGCCTGTTCTTCAATGTGTCAGGTTGTAGCACATCATACGCTAGCAATGCAAAGCAGCCGTCGCGTCACGCACTCCCTTCGTATCTCGTTTACGCGTGTCGATTCTGGATCGAACACCTGACGATGTCGTCCATCTCGGAGGAACAAGCGACTCAACATGTCTGGGCTTTCTTTCGACAGCAGTTCCTATACTGGTTGGAGGTGTTGAGTGTCTGTAACCACGCAGATGTAGCCTCTTCACTGGTCAAGAGGCTGGAGGTCTGGCTCCGGGACAAGGTGTGTCCATTAACATACTGTCATGCGAATACATGCTGATTGCCCGCCCAGTACACCAAACGAAACACGGAGCGCACGGACGTGACACGGTGTCTACGACTTCTGCTGGACGCGAATGACTTCCTCATTCGCTTCCGGACGCCAATTATCCGCAGCGCACCACATATGTACATCTCGGCTCTCGCATTCACGCCTCCACAGTCGGAGATCGGCCAGGCATATCACCGTCTGCTCAAGCGTGGACTGAAGGTGGATACTGTGCAACAGCTCACACCGTTACCCCTCCTGAAGATACACGAAAAATCCCACGTTCGCGCACTAGCCTTCTCAGCTGACACGAGGTACATTGTGTCTATCGTAGATGATGGCGTCCGCCGCTGGAATGCAAGGACGGGGGAGAAAATTGGCCAGCCGCCGCAGGGACCTGACATTCCGCATTCTTGCCTCGCGCTCTCACCGGACGGATCTCGCGCTGCGTCCTCGTCCGGGAGGAACTGCTATGTCTGGGACACTACGTTGGATCACCGCATTGGACGGTGGCTCAAAGTACCTACGGATACCACATCCGTAAGCTCGGTTGTGTTCTCGCCCGATGGCAAGTGGGTCGCAGCCGGTCTCGCAATGCCGAAAGGTCGTGACTCGGTCATTTGTAAATGGGATGCGGACACGGGTGACCCCATCGGCCAACCGTTTGAGCTGGTAGGATCGGCGGTCAAAGACGACCTTTCAATGATTGCCTTTGCGCCCAATCACAAGAAAATCGCTGCAGCATATGACGAGGGCTCTCGATTCTTTCTCTTGAAACCTCGCGATTCCTACGGTGGGGAGTTGACCTGGGTGAATGCAGTGACAGGCGCTGCAGTTGTAGAAAAAATTCCATGGTTGAACTCAGCCGTGTTCTCACCAGACAGCGCATTCGTTGTGTACGGGGAAGTCCGTGGTATTCTCGTGCGGGATGCGGAGACTGGTGATGCAATTGGACAGCCGATCCAGGGACACACAAAGGACGTGCTTTCGCTCGCATTCTCGCTGGATGGCAAGTTCATCGCGTCCGGGTCGTTTGATGCCACGGTGCGCGTCTGGTCCTTCGAGCATGGCAGACTTGGCGGTCATCGGGTGCTGAAGGGACATGCAGGCTCCGTCAAATCGGTCGTCTTCTCGCCGGATGGTCACCTCCTTGCATCCACCTCGGATGACGGGGACATCTGTATCTGGGATGTAGCCCAGACTACTACAGGGGACACAGTTTCAATTGGCGAGCCGCCCGGGCACACTGGGGGCGTGACGTCGGTCGCATTCTCGCCGGACGGCAGACAGGTTGCATCTGCATCGTGCGACGGAACTGTTCGTGTCTGGGATGCAGATACGGGTGCTGCAGTCGGAGAGCCGCTGCTGGGACGAGGTCATGAATGTGGCCACTATCCAGTGGCCATCGCATTCTTGGTGGACGACAACAAGATAAATCTTGTGTCTTATTCAACTTGCCCCGACCCGGCCTCGGAGTACGACGACGATCATGACGATCATCGTGGTTCTGCAATCAACGTGTGGGACGTGGAGGCGGCGAGCAACCCTGGTGAATGGCCACACAATGGATACTGGGAAAAGTATGATATGTGGGAATTCGCGCTCTCGCCGGACGGCAAGCGAATCGCACTTCAGTTTGGGTGGGAGAAGTTGGAGATTGTCGAATCGGCGACGGGCGCCCACATCGTGGACATCGACATGTCATCCCAAGACACGTTGAAATCCACCACGTTCTCGCTGGATGGCAGGCTCGTTGCAGCCTCCTTCTGCGATGACACCATTCAGGTTTGGGAGACAGACACTGGTACCCGTGTTGGGCCGCTGCTCAAGCTAGACAAGCAGGGTGGGGGTAGCATCGCGTTGTCGCCCGATGGCAAGCTCCTTGCGTATAACTCCAATTATTCGGTGCGTGTTCGCATTTGGAATCTCCATATCGAGCAGTCATGCATGGACCACACACACATGGTGACGTCACTCGCGTTCTCGCCCGACGGAAAGCACCTCGCGTCCGCGTCGTATGACGGAACGGTTCGCGTCTGGGATGCTCAGACGGGTGCTCTGGTCCTACCGCCTCTCAGAGGACACACAAGTACGGTGTCGTCAATCGCGTTCTCGCCAGATGCTCGGCACATCGCAACTGGTTCAAGGGACAAGACTGTCCGTATCTGGGACGTGACCGCCGGGGCATCGCATTCACCCCAGATCGTGACGGGATCCGATTCACCCTCCCTCGTCGATCTCTGGGAGTCGCATGGTGCGGAGTTCGGTATGACAGAAGACGGATGGATCACCGGCCCTCAAGACGAACTCTTTCTTTGGATCCCCCCAGAATATCGCGCTGGCTTATTGTGGCGTCGTATGACTGCAATCATGGGGCGCGGCATATATCCCGTTCGTCTCGACCTCCGCCAGTTCGCACAGGGCTCGACATGGACAGAGTGTTGGCGCTCGCCGTAAAGTGGTGGACATGGTACGTCCTGCAGTATTATTCGCACCTGAACAGCTCTCATGCAGTATGACTCTGCAGATCGTGTGTGCTATGTCTGAGGACCTGGTGCTGCCGCTGTGTCGGAGGGCAGATTGGCGGATTCGGCTGAACGGGCTGGTGTGGAAGTTCTTGCATCATAACGCGTACACATGTGTATATAGACTCTGAGCGACCTTAGTGCTGTTGTGAAAACACGGAAGATCTTGACCTTGATCACGCGGTACGGCTCACCCTCCTTGACGAGCATATTCAGTCTCCTCCGGCCAGCATCCCACAGGTTCGTCGCTTTTCATTCAGGCCGAGGAACAGGGCAGCATAACGAGCATAGAAAGCGCAATACATACTGCACCATCGCGCATACCAGCCAAGCGTCGACTCGGCCTCGCTCCTGCTGGCTCTTCACCACGACCATGCTTGACAACTTTGCCTTTTCCCGCTTGTTTAGCGTCGGCAGTCCTGGGCCCGACCGACGTCCATCCACTCCGCTTTGTCCTCGGGCTCGCCCTCCTCATCTTCCTCCTCCTCCTACTCGCACGCATGCTTCCACTTCACCTGGCGACCTTCGTAAGGGCCGCCGCGCACTCTTCGATCCGGCTGTGGTCGCACTGGGCAGTGGTCATAATTTGGCTTGGATAGCGTTTGCACACGAGGGTACTCACGAACTCTTCCTCACTACTCACCACGGTAGAGCCCTTCCACCTACAGCATCCCTTCTTCCCGCTCAAGTACGTCGAGCTTCCCGAGGATGTTGTCGATGAATCATGCCGTTCATGGTTTCTGGCGCTCGGACGTAGCTCGCTCGTCTTCAAGTTGCACCCTCTGGCGTAAGCTTCCTCGACAGAGTGAACATTATCTTAGCGGTGCGCGGCACGACCTCTATTCCGTGTCTGCGAGAACGTTGTGATGACGTTAGGCACCACACACAAAATGGCAATGGCAGAGGCGGACGCACCCTTGCGGCTGATGTTGTACGCACGGCGCCTGCCCCGCCCTTCTCCGCGAGAACGGCCCTCGGTGAGCACTGGTTTCGTTGAGGTCCGTGCAAGCGTTTCCACTGGGGTACGCAGCTCTTTCGGAACAAGCAGACGATGCTCGTGATGACCCATGACTCGGGTCATACGAGAGGAGAGCCTCTCCAAGTCGCCCAGGAGCCGGGGGAGGCTCGAGGGGCTCGAGGAGACTAACACAGACTCGGAAGGCATCATGCGCACATGAAGGCGTCGTACTACACCATGCAAGGCGTGAGCCAACCGGAAGCTCGAGGAGAACGGGATGAGCAACACGACCTATCCATCATTCAGCACGAGCCCATCCAGAGACAACGTCTCAAACTCTCCCCGAGCGCATATACTCAGGTTCGATCCACCGCGTTCCGTTTCGAGTGAATCAAATTCAATGGACTTTCTCTGCAGGACTGTGAGCACTTCATCGAGACGTGCGGAAGACTAAGCAGCTTCCTCCGAAATGCCCTCGCCAAGATCTGCATCCATCCTCACGGGCATACATCGAGTCTCGGCGCGTCTCCGACGAGCTCGTCTGTGTCTTCGGAATAGGCGGGAGCGGTCGCAAACGACTCGGAGTGCTTCAACCCCGAAGCCAGTTTGGTCTTTGGGCGTAGCGGCTCCGGCGCAGGTAGATCTGGTGGAGAGGAAGATGACTGCTACTGAGACGCACCATCCGGATCTGATGCAGGCGGCTCCGGCGCAGGCAGACCATGCTTGACGAAGAGAGGGACGACGTCGACTCCGATGTAGGATATGCATTGACTGATGCCTTCTTCTTGGGCATCGAGCTGGGACCGCCGACTGTAGGTGGACGGCCGTAAGGATGAGTGGGCTCGCTTGGGTCTTCGCGGATCTAGAGGTCGCAACCTCCATGCGACCAGAGAGAACGCGGCCAACTTAGCGGGCCCAGAGGTCGCCCCCGTAACCGTGCACGTACAGGAGATCGTCGTGAGCACTGCACGAGAAGAGCTTACGATCATTGGAGGCGGTACTGTAGGCTATCGTGTGTAGGCTGGCTTATGGGATGTCCCAAGGCGGGCGCTGCCGGTGCATGCTTTTGAGCAGCGCTGGAAGCGTCGGGATGAGAGCCTGTAGTTGCTTTAGGTATAGGTGAGAGCAGGAGTGACGGTCGCAGACAGGGTGAGACGCTCGGCGGAATCTCGGCGCTGCTCTTTCCTCGCCGCCACCGACGCGACCTCCTCCGTTGCCTCCTCCATCCTGAGCATATACGTCTTGCAGCCGGTCGTCTGCCACTAGGTATACTTGGTCTATAACTTGCCTTGATATAGCCGGCTTCGGATGTGCGAGAATGACCTATGACTCAGTGGGCGAGTTATACAGCGTCCTATCCACCGTCTAGCCTAGCGACAAGGCTCGACCACCTGTGACTGCATCGACCCAGAACATCTCCCATCCAAGAAACACGGCAGGTTGATGGAACGGCTGCCCCGCCGCCATGCCAGTATCCTCTTCTAGCTATCATACTATGACTGTCATCGGTTCTACACTTTACGTCGGTCGAACTGCCACATGAGACAGAAAGAGCATACGGTAGGCGTCAAGGTACCGGTCACATCTAGGCTGGATCAGATGAAGGCGTACTGTCCGAGTTTGCTGATAGTGACTTTACATAGTCCGGCCCTCGCGCCAAGGAGTCGACGCTATGCAGGTGCACCAAGACATCTTGACACCCTTCAGCGGATTGAAGAACGGCTGGCGCGTGAGTGCATGAGTTCATACAGACCCCTCTTCTGTTCCATATCACGCGATCTTGCGATATCGACTTCCATCCTCTGATTACATCTCATACGTATGTTGTTCAGCACAAATATACACCGCTGTATGATCACACCTACTTAAGTATACAAGGCCTCCGTGTCGTGCGCAAATGATACAGTTACCCCAAGAAACACACCTGATACCCGAGAACACAGGGTTACCAGGGTGTACCCTTCTAGTTGCCCACACATCTATTGTGTAGACGAGCCAAATATCTGCTCCGCCCTTCACAACCGACACGAGTCAACAGACTTCGGGAATGACTTGTGAAAGTACTCACGCGAAGATCCAGAGGGCCTGTGGGCTCATGTACGTGTCTGGAGTATACGGGAAACGCACTGGACGAGATTATATGTCAGTGAATGCGCAAGATCGATTTTGCAGTAGACTGGACTTACACTGGGGAAGATCGGAGTAGTACGCTAGCGATCGCCAAGTTGACGTTAGCGTTCTACTCGTACGCCAAGTGTTGCTCACCAATGGGAATCTCTTCATCCTCCCAGCTATAAGCTACACGAATCGGGCGTCAGGAAAACCTTGTATTCGCGCAGATCTGTCACCACGTACCGGTCCTCCAGTTGTGGCTGCATCGACACCAGCCTCACGTTCAACTCTGCGAACGACCAAACGGGAAGTGCATGACGTACCGGAAGTCCGCATTCACCAATCTGCAGAGCCCGGAGTCAGCGAACACCTCATATCCCTAGAGATTGCACTCACAAGTCCGGGGGCGCCAGAGGATCCTACATCCAACTCAACATCAACAACCCGTGTTTCCAAGGCCAAGAGCACACACTCACGTCCTGCAAGCCGGCGGTTTTAATCTCCGAGTCGATGTCGTACCACTCGAGGACCTGCTCGCCCGCCATGCCCTTGAACTGCATCGTCTCGCCCGGCTTCCCGCCGAAGATCGCGATGGTCGTGTTGTGGCGCTCGTACATGAGCGTGCTGAACTGTGCGCAGGTCGACGCGCAGTCGCCGTTGCCCACTACCACCATTCAGTGGGTCATGCTTGAGGATACTGCATGAGAGGAGGACATACCGATCGCGACCTTGCTGAGGTCAAAGGGCGGCGCCGCGGGGATCGTGACGTTGAACGGCGTGCAGACATCCTGCGCACAGTCGCTCAGCGCGTACACTCAAGTTCGGAGCGCGCACGTGTACCCACGTAGAACCGCTGTGACTCGTTGTACGCCACGCCGTTGATCGTCCGCGTCACATACGGAGTGATGTAGTTGTACGACTGATCCATGGCGGTATCATTACCCTCATACGCCCCTGGCTCTATAGCTCGGGTGGGTCGGAAGTTTGGAGTGTTGGGAGTACGTACAGTTGTCTGGAGGGTAGAAGGCATAGCTGTCATTGATGCCCTGCGCGATGTCGGCTGCGACGATCTTCTGGGCGAGGGTGTTCGCGCGCACAGCGGAGGAATAGCCACTGCGATGGGGAAGGTCGTCAGTCCCAATCAGCTGGAGCGCAGGTGTCTGTGTCCGTACGGGAAGCCGAAGTCCGCGCCTGCGAGGTAGGTGTGCAAGAACTCGCCCAGACAGACGTAGCCGCCTGAATGCGCAGTGAGACCTCGGAATGGCATGCATCAACAGCAGAAGCCTACCGCCGTTGTTCGACAGGTCAATGAGCAGCTGTGTTACCCCAGCCTCCAAGAACGTGGAGATGACACTTGCGACCTGGGATTGGAACCCGTAGTAGTCCTCAGGCTCGAACGAGCCAACGAACATCTATGCCACGCGAACGACCGTAAGTGGGTGTACCGCAGTGACAACGCCCTAGGAGCCACGTACCACGCCAGTCTTGTTGTCAGGCAGGATGTAACTCCACAGGATGTCTTCTCCGTAGATCGCGGTCAGGTTGGGCACGAACTGGGACGGGATCCCGAAGCCCTGCGAGTTCGACGCCGCTAGCGCCCCGCGGGGCTGGAGAGTCGCACGCGATCGAGCAGCCGCCGCACCCTGCGTTAGGTAGTCCACGCCGTTCGTCTCGTTGTTCGCCGCGCAGTTATTCGCCCAGCTACCCACGCAAAACTAAATATACCTCATAGAGGGAGTCCGCTGGAATGTAAGCACGCACTACGACGCCGCGTCCGTGAACGGCTCTCCGAGGTAGCCCGCCAAGTAGGGTATGACGACCGTTTCGGGCTCCGTCCCGTTCCCAAGTATGACTTCCATGGTCAGGTTGTCCAGGTCGGGAAACACCGGGCCCGCGAGGTCGCCGAACCGCTGCGAGTAGTTGCCCCCGCTGATCCGATAGCTGCTAAACACGCTGTTCACGCGCACGCCGTGGTCGAGGTAGTTCCCCGAGACGGTGTCGGCGATGTAGTCCACGTACGAGTACGCGGGGAGGCCCTCGATGCTTACGACGCGCGCGCCCGCGAGCCGGGCCCAGTCGAAGCCGAGCGAGGCGTAGTAGCTGGTGTACTCGGTGCCGAGGAGGGAGATGAACTCCACGAGATCCGGAACGACGTAGACGTCCTGGGCGCCGTCTACTTCGAGGGAGATCACCGGCGCGGGGAGCAGGTTCTGGAAGGTCTCCCAGTAGCAGTACGTGTACCAGCCCGTGTGACCGTCGTTCAGGCCGTTAACCACATCGAAGAGATCCTTGTTGAACGCGTAGTCGGACTTTCATCCGGAATATCAGACGCCTTCACGTCGCATATGTGACACAAGACTTACCGCATAGCCTGTGCTGTTAATCCTCGCCAACTCATCACGGATGTTCACGGCCGGCTGACCAAACTCGGCGATGGGAGCCAAGTAGTAGTCCTCGAAGGTGTAAAAGTCAAACACCTTGGACACGACATCGAGCACATTCTGGCGCAGAGTCTCGTTGAACGGGAAATAGGACAGACACGCACGCGCGTCAGCGGGGGCAACATAGGACTGTCCAGCGATCTTCGCGCATGGATCTTCTGCACGGGCCTCGTACAAAGAAGCTGTAGCGTCTTTCAGAAGCGCAGACGCTGCAGCGAGAAGCGCGAGGTCCGTCGTTATGGAGCGCATCGTGTGAGGACGAGGACTGGTGGGTGCCTACTACGTGCGGGAAGGCGGGATACACAGGTCGTTGCCATCGATTTATACGAACGAGGAGCGTGCGAGCGAGGCCACCAAGGGAGCCGTAGCATCGCACCGAAGCCTGAATTAGATGGCCGAGCATGCGGGGGAGATACGGAGCCATCCAAAAGGACGCACAAACTTGGCGGCAGTGGGCAACACACGGTCACGTGTGCGTGTCCGGGAGCGGACTCGCCAAACCTGGCAACCGCTGCATTTGACTCCTTCCGACTGGCATTCGCTGGCGGTCTATCTCCTACTCGCGCGTATACAATCGCCCAGACGTGATACATTGACTATTGGGACTGAATACATCTGTTAACTTATCCTTTCAAGGCCGCTTTCTCGCTCGCACCGCTAGGACCAGCGTTTTCTAGGACTTAAAAACTGCAAGTACTGGCCTTTCAAGCCGCGGACGAATGAGTGCAATGCAAATCTACGCGCATCTTCCGAGTCCGTATGTATGGTCTCGGGTGACTTGGTTCAGCCGTCTCTCCGTTTGCAGACGGATATATGAATATCAGCCGCCAACTGCGAACGCGGCAGAACTCAACGGTTGGACAGGGACCCGGACTACCTCGTATGAGAACGAGAGATATACAGGTCAACGTCGGTCTGCTGCTGTTTCATTGTGAGTCTCATGTTAAAATCCGGAATGTAGCATCATCGTAGAGTGCCTTTTCGTCTGGCACATTGTCTTTGAAAGTCGGGCTGTACAATTGATGTAAATCCTTGAATCAGCAAGAAGTGGAGTAAGAAAATACGTGTGTGCAATTGTACAACGTACACATTAGTACTGGAGGGATACGTGGCTATTATACAGATCAGTGCATGTCCGTGTAGCATCAGCAAAAGTACCAAGCCCAGTAGTTCGACTACGCGAGCCCCATTCTTTTCATTACCGGTACCAAGATTGTACCGGTGTGACCACGGCCTTGGGGAATATGTAACTCAGGTAGGCCAGGATGGCCTGCTCGTCGTCATCATTATTGAATGTGCGGCAGGTGATCTTCCTGACCCTTCTCGAGCGGGCAGGAAGCTCCTCCTCGGGGATCGGCAAGCTCACGTTGTCTCCATGTATGTCAAGTACAACCTCCTCCAGCTTCTGCGCGAACTCTGCAAGAGCGAGAAGATCACGGACATCGATAGGCTTCACGACGTTCGCGATTTGTCGGATTTTGATCCTCCGGAGGTGAGACCATGCCTTGGCCAGCGTTTGTAAGTCGTCCCGACATAAGGAAATCCGTGGTATGATGAGGGACAGCGATATCAGGCCAGACATCTGCAACAGAGGACGGAGCGTGGAGCCCGACAGGGCGTGGACGCAACGGCCATCCGACTTGTCTGGTAGAGACGTGTAATTGACTTCGAGCCCGAAGCATTCAAGCCGCTGCCGGAATGTGCTGCGTGCCAAAGAGCTGAAGAAGTCGCGCATCCTCAACTCCGGGGGTCTCTCTACGATCACCACTCGAAGGCTTTGGAGGGTCGGGCTGTCGAGGCTGTCCATTAGGCGGATAACGGTCCAGTCCAGTTCTTCTACTTCGAGGACGAGGGACACGAGGCTTTGGAATGCACCTGGGGGAAGCGGAGGTTCGTTCGGGGAAGCCGTTGCGGGGGCCAGATGCACATTGAGTACCTCGAGCCTCGACATCTGTGCCAGCACGGAAACGTCGTCCCACGAAAGCGGGACACAGGTAACGAGGGAACGCAGCCCCAAACCGCCTGACGGGCCGTGAATCGTCTCGACCAAGAACCGTCTGAACGCAGAGGAGAACTCGGAGCTGCGCAATGGAACATGGACGGGCCGCAGCGGCGCCGGATGCTGGATGTGAACCGACTCCAGGTCAGGACACCGAGTTCGAAGCTCGTCAAAGAGCTTTAGTAACCGAGGCTTTTCTCCGAGGGAAGCAGTGATAGAGAGCTCCCTCAAGCTTGGGGCCCCGAACACCCAGAGAGGAAGGAGCGTTGGCTCACCACGCTCTTCGTGCCATGTAATGGAGCGGACCGCTGGCAGCCATGGCCGCGCCGAGGAGGATAGTGCACTCTGGAAGAAGGTGAGGGTATTCCTGCCGATATCGCGGTTTGACTGCCAGACGAAGTACTTAATGTACCGCCCGCAGCGTTCGAACGCCCTTGTGTCGAGGACGGCGAGTGTCTCAGGGTCGGCCGAAGGGACTACCACGTGCTGGTTATATAGCACGTTAGTGGACCCCGCGGGTACTGAAGATCACGCTAGACGTACCCATATGAATGTACCATATCTACGATACTTGTCCCACTTCAAACCCGGGATCGTCCTGAGCAGCGGAACGAGTGAGGTCATCTTCCTCCAAAGAACCCGCATGGCGGCGCGCGTGAACCCTCGCGACGTGCGCGCCAGGCGTGAAATGGTGGCCCTGTCGTGGGTCCCTGGCGCACAGTCAAGGGCGGCGACGACGATCATTCCGAAGACGTCCTCAGTGAAGAGAACACGATAGACAGGGGAGGACTTGTCAAGGGCGACGGGGTCTCGGGTCTCGGTCTCGGCGTTGATAGACTACACCATATCATAGTCAAGCCATGCCTAACCGAGGTGTAGAACAAGAACGACTTACCATTGAGTCGGCGGAGGTCAGTACAGGGGACTCAGAGGACATCATCGACGAGTACGCAGGACGAGCGTTACTGAGACTATCGGATGGATAGAACTGTGATGCGGTTGCTGTGGGGAAGGTGCGAGTGGTTGTCTATACCGCGGAGGCACGGGTTGAGAGCGACTGAGAAGTAGGAGCGAGGTTATAGTTGAACGGGAGCAGGGCCACAATTAAGCGCGCGTTGATATTTGACCTTGAGCCACAGTCTACGGCAACGCACCTCCGGGCCTCCGACGGAATTCAGACCCAGCGACTCTACAGAGTACAAGGGCCGGCTGCCTCTTCCACCTTGAGGCATTCAGGTCAGCATGCACAATAATTCGCTAGGCTTGGCAGTCGCACTGATTTGTTCTCTGAACTCAGGCAACCCATCACCGGGGTCGCCCATAGGCCTTGTCGGGTTCCGAGTCCAATTCTGGGGTCTGGAAATTGGGCACACCCTAGCTGTTAGCCCATTGCGCCGACACAGGTCTTGTGCTTATGCAGTATGGTGTCTGCTCGTTGTAATGCGAGTCTACCGCACTACCAGTGTTCGAATTCGAGAGGTACAATGCCCGAGCCCAGGGCAGACGCGACTGCTTGAATGCCTGGCATGTCGCTTAGCAAGATGAATCACCGGCCTACACACTGGCCTACACACCTTGCTCATTCAACACCTCCCTGGGACGCTTAACAAACGATACAATGTTGCATGCCACGGGACCGACCTACGCATACTGGTACCTATGCAGCTGTCGGGCTGGGCGTCCGCTGAGAGGGCGAAGATGCGAGGTCCGATTAGCATCCACAGGCTTGGGACTATTCAGCGTG